>NW_027202271.1:15054164-15725414 GCF_024711535.1 Dipodomys merriami
TGATAGAGCACTAGCCTTGAGCTGAAGAGCTGAGGGACAGTGCCCAGGCCCAGAGTTCAAGCCCCATGATCAGACCAAAAAAAAAAAAAAAAAAGAGTCTCACAGACTTGCTTGACTGGGCTGGCTTTAAACTAAGATCCTCAGATTTCAGCCTCCAGAATAGCTAGGATTACAAGTGTGAGCCACTGTTACCCGGCTACATATGGAACTTTTTTTTTTTTTTTGGGTCCGGTCGTGGGGCCCGGGCACTGTCCCTCAGCTCTTCAGCTCAAGGCTAGCGCTCTACCACTTGAGCCACAGTGCCACTTCTGGCTTTTTTTTCTGCTTATGTGGTGCTGAGGAATCGAACCCAGGGCCTCATGCATGCAAGGCAAGCACTTTACCACTGAGCCACCTTCCCAGCCCCTACATGGAACTTTTTAAGGGATTAAAAAATAACAAGCTAAGCAGATTTAAAGTACATTTTAAAAAGTGGCTGGATCATAGCTCAGTGGTAGAGTACTTCCTTACCACATACGCACATAGATACTATCTCCCCTCCCATTAAAAAAAAAGTCAGATACCAGTAGCTCACACCTAAAATCCTAGCTAATCAGGAGGCTGAGATCTGAGGATCTTAGTTCAAAGCTAGCCCTAGCAAGAAAGTCCATGAGCCTTTTAAAAAAAATTTTGATTTTATTGTTAAGGTGGCATACAGAGGGGTTACAGTGACATACGTAAGGCTGAGTACATTTCCTGCTGAACATTGTTACTCTCTCCCTCATTTTTCTCCCACTTTCCCTCCTCCTAACTACCTCCTCTCAGGTTGTAAAATTCATTTCCAACATATTGTCTTGTGAGTATCACTGTTACATTGGTTCGCCCTTTGTCGTTTGTCTCACCAAAAAAATTTTTGTTGTTCCCCTTTCCCTTCCCCAATTCAGATAAATATATATGCAAGATACGGGGTACCAAAATCAACTAAAGTGACAACAAGGAGAAAAAAATGAAAGAAAAAAAGAAATAACTTCATGTAGTACATTAAAAGCAACAACAAAGAAAAACTTCTTCACTCCAATCAACCTCCAAAAAGGCCAGAACGAGAATTGTGGCTTAAGTGGTAGATTGTTAGCCTTGAACACAAGAGCTCGTGGACAGCACACTCAGGCCCTGAGTTCAAGCCTCAGGACTGGAACACACACACACACACACACACACACACACACACAGTAAAAAGAGGCCAGGCACACACACACACACACACACACACACACACACACACACACACACACACACACACACACACACACACACACACACACACACACACACACACACACACACACACACACACACACACACACAGTAAAAAGAGGCCAGGCACCAGTGGCTCATTCCTGACTCAGGGGGCTGAGATCTAAGTATCACAATTCAAAGCCAGCACAGGTAAGAAAGTCTGTACAACTCATCTCCAATTAACCACCAAAAAACCACCAAAAAAACAAAAAACGTGGCTGTGCCTGAAAGTTATAGAGTGCTAGTCTTGAGCAGAAACACTCAGGAACAGCACCCAGGCCCTGAGTTCAAGTAGCACAATTGACAAAAAGAAAAAAGAAAACAAAGTGAAAAGGAACTGTGTCCCAAGTGTTCTCCAGGGGCCAGATGCAGAGCTAGGGAGCAGGTAGAATGGCGAGTACAGCCAAGGTGATCATTTGTCCTGTGGAATGCACCACCTTGGTGCAAGGCCAACCCTGGAACAAATGGTGATGTACACCAAGCCTCAGGGCCTTTGATTGGGTGGTTCCCTTGCTGGAGAACACTCAGAGTGGACTTTCTTGGCTAATGTGACTAATAGAGTTCTGTAATGGCTTTGGATTTCACCTGAAATCCTCAGGGCATCACAAAATTGCTCTATTCTGATGGAATCCATCTTAAAGTGCATTTTATATTATATCTATCTTACTTAAGTTTCGTTAAGTGTTCTTTTGGCTTATCTGTGCTGCTGTTCTGTTCTTGACAATGCAGAAGGAAGTCGCTGGTAGTTCCAGAGGTCGGGGGGGGGGGGGGGGGGAAATGATGACAATTACAGGTGTCCTGTCTAAAATGAACTCAGCCTTGTGTCTTGCCCTGAAAACAGTGCTTTACAAACCACAGATCCTGGAACAATTCAGTTGGTTGCCATTGATCCCTCCCTCTCCCTCTCCCTCTCCCTCTCCCTCTCCCTCTCCCTCTCCCTCTCCTCTCTCTCTCTCTCTCTCTCTCTCTCTCTCTCTCTCTCTCTCTCTCTCTCTCACACACACACACACACACACACACACACACACATTTACTGCAACCAAACACTTGGCCCCAACTCTATGCCAGTCACTCAACTAGGTGCTTTGCTATTTATTTCCTTCTTGAATCTTCTCTAAGAAGCTTACAGCTCTAGAGACTAGGAAGTACTGATCCCAAGATAAAAGATGAAAACTAAGACCTAGAGCCATGCATGAGTCCAGGGTCACAGCTATTATGGCGACAGGGTGCTAACCACTCTGTGTCTAGTGGGTTCTCCCTTCCCCTCTAGGAACAGGAGGTTGCTCAGCCAGGACTTAATGTGCAGGGGTTTCCAGGTGGCCCCTCTGCAACCTCCCCGCCACCCCATCTGAGGCCTTGCCACTTTCCCATGTGTGAGACCCCAGGAGGAGAGAGGAAAAAAGGACTTTGGCTGAGCTGTTCTTTTGGTCACTGCTAGGAAGGTAGAGCCACTGGAGAAGAAAACTATAATTTGGAATCTCAACTGCTTTCTTTTTCAGTTCTTCCGGATACAGGTGCTGGAGCTGACATAGTCTCATGTGGATGGAAGCGTTCAGGCAATCATCTGAGAAGGGGCTACATCTTATTCCAGGAATGTGGCATCTTGCCTCTCAGGCCAGGACCTCCTAAAGCTTCATGTGGCAGTTTCAGCCAAGCTGTCACTCAGCAAACATCGGCTGAGTGACTGCCTGAGGCTGGCCAGGGACCTGTGTGCGTCATCAAAGAGCTCAGACTCACTACCCAACTGCAGCCCCAAGTGCTACTCTGACAGGAAGGAGGGAGGAACCCACGCAAGCAAGCAAGCAAGCAGGAGCTTGGGTTCCTCTGAGAACTTGCTTAGCTCTGCTGACAGGAAGCTCACAACAGTGGAGCTAACCCACTGACGAAGCATCACAGGAAGAGGGTTTTGTGGCAAGAGACTGAAAAGCTTTGAGCTGAAACCATGGTGGGGGTGGGGGTGCTCTACAAAGCTCTGAGTTCTACAAAGTTCTCCCAAACTTTCCTCCCAGTCTCAGGTGGCCACTGGACCTGAGGACTTGCAGCTCCAGCCCCAGACCCCAGACCCTTCTATAGGAGTCAGACAAGTCCCCTAAGTAACGCCACTTGCCCTTCCCTTGGACCCCCAGACATGCGACCCACAAAAGAGAGTATCACGGCTGAGCAAGGAGACAGGCCAGCCTACTCACATTCTCTTATCCTTCAGATGATTATTTATTTACTCATTCATTTATTCATTCACTTATTTCTTTTGTTGGTACTGGGGCTTGAACTCAGGGCTACAGCCTTACAGCTCAAGTGGTATTCTACCACTTGAGCCAAGCTTCCAGTCCAGCATTTTGCTAGTTAATGGATGATAGAGTCTCCCAGACTTTTCCATCCAGGTTTGTTTTGAATCATGATACCCCCAGGTCTCAGCTTAATGAACAGCTAGCATTAAAGGCATGAGCCACTGGGGCCCAGTTAGATAACCACTTTTTGATTTGGCTTCAACACTCCATTGTATACACTTCATTCAGTCTCAGGGTTTAAAAGACCATGTGCAGTTGGGTACTCCCAGCACTTAAGAGGCCCAAAGCAGGAGAATCATAAATGGGAGTCCCGTCTTGGCTACACAGTGAGATAAGAAAGGAAGGAAAAATAGAAAAAAAGCAACCTTGTTGTAGGGGTGGGGAGAAGAGAGGGAGGAGTAGAAAGAGAAGGAGTAGGAGGAAGAAGAGAAGAAAGCGTAGCGGGGAGGGAGAAGGGATGCATTCATGTACAGGAGGCTCTCAGGTCTTTCTCCTTGGTCACGTGGATCATGTGGATGATTACTAGAACCTGATACCTCCCCCAGGCTCTCTCCATATCACTCCACCATCAGCTCATCAGCCAGCACTGCTAGTTCTCTCTCCACTTGCCACTCTAACCAGAAAGTGCAACTCGTTTCTGAGCTCCGTTCTACACCCTGGCAGCTACAGGGAGCAGCAAAGGTCACTTTCTTTTTTTTTCTTTTCTTTTTTTTTCTGGTGCTGAAGATTGAAGCAAGGACTTCATGCATCCTGGGCATGCCCTCTACCACTGAGCCACATCCTAGCCCCAGAGTTATCTCTGAAATTATAAATCAGATAATTCCTTACATTCATTCTTCTCTCTCCTACTCTTCTCAACCCTCCTGTCCTCCCCTCTTCTCTCCTTGCTTTCCCTCTCTCTCTCATGGCAGTACTGCAGTTGGAACTCAGAGCCTTACTAGGCAGGTGCTCTACCACTTGAGCCACATCCACAGTTCTTTTTTTGTTTTCAGTTATTTTTCTTAGGTAGGGTCCCATGTTTTTGCCTGGAAGCAGCCTCAAATTGCAATCCTCTTAGTTTTCCCTGACAGCTGGACCCCAGATATGTACTACCATGGCTCAGTTTATTTGTTGAGATGAGGTCTAGAGAACTTTTTTTGCCTGGACTGGCTTCAAACTGTGATCCTCTCAGTCTCTGGCTCCTGAGTAGCTGGGATTACATGTGTGAATCATCACACCCCATTGTATTTTGTTTTGTTGAAACTGAATTTCACTAAATAGCTCAGGCTGGTTGCAAGTTTACAAGTTTCCAGCTTCGGCCTCCTAAGTGCTGGGATTTACAGGCACTTGCCACCATGCCTGCCTCTACATCATATAATTTCAGTAACAGTGTGTTAAAGAGGTACTTAAAAACAAGTTGAAGCTGGATGCTAGTGAGAATTATGATTTGAAGCTAGCCGAGGCAGACAAATAGAGACTTACTTCCAAATTAACCCACAAAAAGTTAAAAGTAGAGGCATGGCTCAAGTGGTAGAGCACCAGCAGTGAGTAAGAAAGCAGAGGGTAGGAGAAAATCCTGGATTTCAAGCTCCAGTTCCATAAGGAAAGAAAAGAAAAGAAAGATGGGTGGATGTTTTTATACACACACACACACACACACACACACACACACACACACACACACACACACACACACACACACACACACACACACACACACACACACACACACACACACACATATTAAAATCTAGGCACAGGCCATTGCTTACAAAGGTCTTATGATTCACTCTTGCTCACCTTTCTAAACTCATTTGTGCCAGTGTCCTTTCTGTTTCTTTGTCTACTTCTTTCCAGTTGTGCCAGCTTTCTTTCTGGTTCATTAATAAGTCATTCTTCGGGGTCTTTGAACTGGCTGATCCCTTGTGAGAACACTCAGAGTGGCTTTCCCTGGCTACTCTGCTAACAGCGCTCTCTGGTTATTCACTAGCTTAGTACCTTGCTTCCTGTTCTTTCTCCCTTCTGAGGCAATTTCTTCAGAACACTTACTATTATCTGAAATTATGTGCTTTCTTTTCAACTAAAAAAAAAAAAGCTACAAAAAGACAGGACAATCAGGAGTGAAGTCTGGGCCCTGGTTCTGATTTGTGGTAGGGAAGAAAAACTTTCCTAGCCTAGCACTGTGTTTCTGTCCCCTGTATCAAATGGCCATATACTGAAGGTCACAGCACTGATGCTGGGGGAACAGAGAGCAGGGGACATTGTATTTCAGAGAGACACGGCCCTTGTTTGTGTGTGTAATGGGAGCCAGTTAATCTGATCATGGTCAAATGTGTAGGAAATTTTATCCGGCGGCGGTGGACTACAGAGATTTCTGACCGTGGATCTGAGGGGTTTTATCCTTTCTCCACCGAACTAAACAGTGCTCAAAGCATCTCTAGAGTCTGCAAATTCTCAGGTAAAGCCATATATTTTAGAGTGCACCCACTCCCTGGAAATGGAAGTACATGCAAAATGTGCTCTGAATGTTATACCTTACTCCAGGGAGAGGAAGATAGAGTCCTCGATCCTTCCCTCCCTCCCTTTCTCCTTCTCTCCATCCTTCCCTTTCATTCTTTTTTTTTTTGGGGGGGGGGTCCGGTCGTAGAGCCTGGACTCTGGGCCTGGGTGCTGTCCCTCAGCTCTTCAGCTCAAGGCTAGCACTCTACCGCTTGAGCCACAGTGCCACTTCCGGCCTTTTACTTTTTGCTTATGTGGTGCTGAGGAATTGAACCCAGGGCCTCATGCATGCAAGGCAAGCGTTCTACCACTGAGCCACATTCCCAGCCCCCCTTTTCATTCTTCTATTCTTTTCTTCCTCTCCCTTCCTCCCTCCCTCCTCTCCCTTCTTCTGTCTCTGTCTTTCTGTCTCTGTTTCTCTCTTATGTGCTAGTCCTGGGGCTTGAACTCCGGGTCTGGGCTCTGTCCCTGAGCTTTTTTTGCTCAAAGCTAGCACTCTATCACTTTGGCCACACCTCCACTTCTGGCTATTTGGTGGTTAGTTGGAGATAAGAGCCACAAACTTTCCTGACTAGGCTGGCTTTAAAACAGGATCTTCAGATCTCAGCTTTCTGAGTAGCTAGGATTATAGGCAGGAGCCACCAGTGTCTACCTTGTCTGTCTTTTTTTTTGGTCAATTGTAGGGCTTGAACTCTGGGCCTGAGTGCTGTCCTTCAGCTCTTCAGCCCAAGGCTAGCACTACCCCTTGAGACACAGTGCCACTTGCAGCTTTTTCTGCTTATGTGGTGCTGAGGAATCAAACCCAGGGCCTCATGCATGCAAGGCAAGCACTCTGCCCCTGAGTCACCTTCCCAGCCCCTTGTCTGTACTTTTAAAAAGTGCTTCCAAGTGTCTTCCTTTCCCAGGGAAAATGTGAGCTCCTTGGAGAAATGGTCTCAATAGTATACTCACTCAGTCCCTCCTTCACCTTCAGATGCCCTGCTCCTCTCTCAGAACCCCCCCAACCCAACAGTCAGTTGGAAGCTAGGGGTCATAAGGAGAGGCAGCTGCTATACTAGAATGGCCCAGGACAGACACTGGAGGTGGAATTGCTTCCTAGCCTCTATATGGGAGCATGAAAGACCTTGTGCCACCTGGGAGGAAGGCCCAGCAACAGATGTTCCATCCATCTATGTCTGTCCCCCAGCCCTTTTCTGGCCATCACTTTATTGGGCACTTCATGGTTCTAAGACCAGCTTTCCAGACTGTTGGTCCTCTGCCTCTCTTCCTGCCAAGTGCCCTCATCCAAAGCTGACAAGTCTAAACAAGTCCACTCTTAGCTTAGACACTTGCAAGTGCTTCCTCATGTCCTAAGCCTGGCATGAATGTCAATTCAGCCCTCTTTCAGACTCATTTCCTACCATTTCAAAGCTAAGTCTCAACTATACCATATCTTTCTAATGAGCGCATTCAGATCTCTATGATGAGTTTGCTGAGTTCTTCCTAGGATGCCTGTGTCCCTGCATACTCTTCATTCCAGCCCAGCTCTAATCCAGCCTCTACTATGGACCAACCCAGCCAACCAGGCTGAAAGAGCCCTCCCTGGCTACCTACTCCCACCACCTACTGTTCCCACACAATGAATGCAGTGACACTAGTGCTGATGGATCTCTACCCCGTTTATCACCTTCTGCAGCCCCCTCATCTGTCAGATGAAGGAGACAACTGTCTTCATTTTTAGAAAAGGCAACTGAACTTCAGAGAGGCTAACTGCTTGCCCAAGGTCATAAAAACGGGAAGAATCAGAGCTGAGATTTGGACTTCTGGTGCTGGACTCTGCAGTTTACGTCCTTGTGACACCTGCTACAGGCATGTTCTAGCTGTACCTAGGAGGGTCATTAATCCTTTCAGGGAAAGATCTATTTGTCATGGCATATCATGGCACACCTGAAGCCTGGGTCATGCCAGGCACTTAGGAGATGTTGGTGGAATTGATGAGAGATTGTGATAGGTGTTGGTGAATAACCTCACTCACAGAGTAACATCTATAGCCACAGAACTTCTAACATGGAAGAGAAGAAGAGTGATCTAGAAGGCAAGAAATGAGGGCAGGCCTATCCTTTGCCTAGCCCTGGCTTCTCGAGATTATTTCTGAGTTGGGCCTAGCAGCTCTTAGGAAAACTTGGATGGCAAAGCTCTCCGAGTTTTCTACCCCACTGTACCCCAGGCCTGCCTACCTTCTTCTTCCTTCTGGCCTTTGGGATACGTGAGATGCCAGGTAGACCTGTTTTCCTTCTCAGAGTGCCCTGAGATTCCCCCCTACTCCCAGAGTGCCTCCAGCCTCACCCTCTGTGCTGGCGTCATCCACCAGGATGATCTCCTTCAGGAAAATGGCGGGGCTGGTGTGCAGGACACTGTACACGGTTCGTAGCAGAGTGGACCAGGCCTCATTGTGGAACACAATGATGACGCTGGTGGTGGGCAGAGGAGGACAGCGACGGAACTTCTGGTCCACACACCTGGAAGGATGAAAGTATGGACATAGATCTCCAGGTCCCTGGGTGTGCCAGAAATAGGGAAAGCTCTTCCTGAAGTGTACCCCCAAACCATCCTCATGCTTTGGAACCATCATTTTCTGTTGTAGTGGGAGCAGTACTCCCTTGTCCTTTGCTCCCCACCATCCTGGTTGAGCTCCTGTACCAGCCAACCTATTCCAATCCTCCCCCCTTCCCCTCGCCAACTCCCAGAGCAGCCTCTACACCCCAGCGGTGATGCTCAGGTTCCCCTACTGCCTGCCTCATTTGCTCCCTGCTATCAAATGAGGAGTTCCCAGGCAGAGGTGGCTCTCCCTCTGTAACATATTCACCGCATCAAGTGTGATACAATCTGGAGGCCCCAGAGGAGCAAGTAATAAAGGGCAAAATTGACATCTGAGAAAAGTGACTACAATTTCCACTCAATGTCAGGAAGAGGCTCTTCCCTTCACAGCTGGCCATTTTCAGGTCCTCTCCCATCCATTATCTCACTAACTCCCTGTAAGATGATTCTGCTATCACAGTCAACTTCCTGTGACCTTGTCTCTATCCTCATCCACTCCAGGGACCATGGTGTGTGGCATTTGGCCATGGTGCCACTTAGACACTGCATCTTGGGGTGGAGAGATGGGGCCCAGATTTCAAGGAATCATGCGACTTAGCACCCCTCATATCCTCTCACAGAGAGATTAAGATGAGACTGGTCAGGGAGATTTCTCATGGATTCTCCAAGTGGTTTGCTAATCTCCTTTGCTGGCTGTTCCAGGCCAATGCCCTTGTTCAGGAGCTACCAAGGACTGCATCTGGCTCTTGGTCAATGGGGACAATAGTTGGTCCAACCTGGAGGAACCCCAGACTCACATCCCTAAAAAAAAAAAAAATCATGCATTTTAAAAAGCCAGTTGTTACGGCTTATGACTGTAATCCTACCACTCATGAGGGAGAGGCAGGAGGAGCAAGAATTTGAGGCCAGCCTGGCTACAAGATTATCTTTGTGGTTTTGTTTTGTTTTTGTCAGTCCTGGTGCTTGAACTCAGGGCTTGGATGCTGTCCTTAAGCTTTTGTACTCAAGCCTAAGGCTTTATCACTTGAGCCACAGCTCCCCTTCCAGCTTTTTGATGGTTAATTGGAGATGAGAGTCTCATAGATTTTCTTGCCTGGCTTGTTGTGAACCACAATCCTCATATCTCAGCATCCTGAATAGCTAGGATTATAGGTGTGAGCTACTGGTGCCCCATGAGAACAAGGAGGAGGAAGAGGAAGAGGAGGAGGAGGAGGAACAAGAGTAGTCATGACTTTGTGGATGAAGAGCTCTCCTGTGGCAAAAGGACAAAAAGGGTCTAATTCTTAAGCTGAAAAACATGCAGCAGGGAAGACACAAAATCTGTAACCTGGGGACAGGTGACACAGCTGTTGTCCCATTAGAGTGAAGTGGATGGGGACAGCTCAGATCTAGGCTGTGATGTTCCTGCCTAAAGCTGAAAGTAGAAAACAGCTTCAGATAAAGGTTGGAGTGATGCTAGAGATATGGCTCAAGTGGTAGAGTATCAACCAAGCAAGCAAGCTGAGCAAGCCACAGGCCCTGGTACTGGCAAAAGTAATTAATTAATTAATTAATTAATTAAAATTCTTAGGTGGACCCATTGCAACAATGAGACGTATAAGTCATTATATCGAACATGAACTTTACAACTTTGGGGGGGGGGGGAGGTTTGGGTGGGAGGGCAGGGGGAAGATGGGCTGGGAAGGGGAAACAAAGGAGGAGGCTACAATGCTTGATAAGAAATGTACTCATTATCTTGCCCATGTAATTGTAACCCCTCTGTACAGTATTTTCACAATAAAAAAATAAAAATAAAAATAAAAAAAGTTCTGGAGTGACTTCATGGCCTTGCGATCTTCAAAATCCTGGCTGTGCCCAGGAAACATCCATCTCCCATCCACTCAGAATCAGAGCCCACACTCTGAGGAAGAGGGCAAAGCACACTAAATCCACAGCAGGCATATGCCCCTGCATCAGATCCTTGTCCCAAGCCTTGAGCTCCTTCTCCATCCGGTCACCTCTCTCCCAGGTTTCTATAGGCCTCTGGCCCTGACCATAACAGTCCTCAGCACCAGCCCTAGGATCAGGGCATTTGGTCAACAAAAGAAGAGAGACTGAAAGGAAATCTTGCCTATATTCACAAATATCCTTCAACTTAGTTCCTGGCACTTGGCTTGTGGCCACACCTTTGGGAACACCCTGACTTTCCCCTAACTCCTAGGCCTGAGGTGCTACTTACTCAGGAGGCCGGGTATCCGGACCCAGGGACCTCTGCAGGGAGATGCGGTCACTGGCAAAGGCATTGAAACAGTGCTTCTTATAGCCATCTTCCTTTTCTTGAATCTCTAGAGGGGTCCACTTGCTCTTCTTAAATGCATACCCATCTGCTCCGGGACTATTGGGATCCTGTGGTGGCCTCTCCCAAAAGGGCTTCAGTTCAGCATGTGTATAGAATCCAGGGAGGCAGGACTGGTTTGTGGAGAGCACAGGCTGCTGGGGCTCTGGGGCCCCGATCTGCAGCTTAGGCATTGAATCTCTAAAGTTGTTCACAGCTCCAAGCATGAGGTCTAGGACATGATCCTTCTGACCTACCAGGGACTTCAGCCATGGTTTTTCTGTAGCCTGCTCCTTGCTGCTGACATCCTTTTGCCGAATGAAGAGGAAGAACATGAAGGCACTTCCCACCATGGCCAGGCGCAGGGGCATGTGGCGTCTACGAAGGAGCCTCATCCTTTACAACAAACCGTCAACCCAGCAGCGTCAGCTCCAAGCCCTGCGATGTACCCAGAAAATAGTTTGATATATGGTGGCAGCCACACTTTGAGACCTGTGCCTAAGAAGGGAAGAAAAGAGAGACAGACAGACAGAGAGAGAGGGGGAAGGAGGGAGGGAGTGAGGAAGGGAGGGAGAGAGAGAAAGGGAGAGATATGAGCTAAACCAGAATAGGGAGTTGGTTAGGGGCTCACACTCAGGCTCTGTCCTGAATGGTCTCCTCACCCTCCCAAAGCAAGGGTTTAAATCCCCTTCCTTTGTAAATTGAGGAAACTGGACTCAGTGCTTCTTTCCTACCCTAAGGCTTGGACACTTGTGGGTCACAGTAAGGATCATTGAAATTATGTGAAAAGAGTCAACATATTTTACTATTGATTGAAACAAACTCCAGGAAATGGAAACACTGGTGTTGTTGTTTTTTTTTTGGTTATCATGTTGGTGGTGGTGACATTTGTTTTTGCTGTTTTCTTTTTTTAATTCTAGTAGATAAAAAGGGGACATATAAAAGGAGAGGGGGGAAGGATGAACAAATGCAATCATGCTACTCAGTATACAATGTGGACAATGACCTATGTAACTGTGTTCAGGGATGGGAAGGGGATATTGGGGAAAACTAAAGGAAGGGGTGGCATTGTCCAAAAACAAAAATGTACTCATTACCTGACTTATGAAATGGTAGGCCCTCTCTACAACATATTACTAGTAACAATAAAATTAATTTTTAAAAAAAGAGTTAACATTTTGTAAATACAGTTGACTCTTGAACAATGCAAGGGTTAGAGGTGTCAACTTCCTACAGAGTTGAAAATGTAACTGACTCTTCCAAAACTTTACTAATATCCTGATGTTACTTAGAAGCTCCATTGAACATAATCATATTTAGCATGTTGTATATATTGTGTGTATGTAAGAAACACTTATATCCGGGGGTGCCGGTGGCTCACACCTATGATCCTACTCAGGAGGCTGAGATCTGAGGATCATGGTTCAAAGCCAGCCCATGCAGGTAAGTCCTTCATACTCTTATCTCCAATTGACCACCAGAAAAACCAGAAGTGAAGATTGGAATAGGCAACAAGGGAGGCTTCAGTCTTTTAGTCAACGTTAATCAAGTATCTATCACATCCAGACAACAAAATGAAGTGAAAGTAAGCTAAGCTCAAGCAGAGAGTCATCACAGAGTAAGGCTGCTCAGATGGTAATATCCACATTGGGCATCCAAGTATTTATTGAGTCCAATGGGGGTGGGGGGAAGGGGCTAGAATCCTAGAATCTCCCCAAGGCCTGGCTATTACAGACTGAGAATCATCAGAATGCTTGTTTAACTTAGGTCTTCCCTGAGCTGCCAAGACATTTATTTGAAACAATTGACCTGCCTTTAAAATGAGAGTTCTGTGGACACTGTTTCCTGTAGGAATTCTGGTTCTGTGTTGTGGCTCCAGTGTGGACTGCTAGAAGGTTGCCCTGGACTTAGGTCTGCTCACCCAGCCTGAGTGGGAAAGGGGTAGATGTGAGAAAGCTTGATGGAGAAGAGTCTGCATTATGCTGAGTGACTTTCTGAAGTTTCCTCTTCATGTTGTAGCTGTGAAATTTTATCTTAGTGTTTCAGTTTAATGCCACAAACTTTCACAGGGGTTTCTAAAGAAGGTGTGAAAGAGAGGGTGGGGTTCAAAGATAAATAAGCCAAGGTACCTAGCCTCAGTAAATTTCTTATGTGATGAATGTATAGAAGAGAGGAACTAAGAGCAGTTCAGTTCTAGAATCTCTGACTGCAGGCCAAACCTGAAAGATATCAAGATATGAGCCTCTAGCTTCTCAGCACCAGATCATCTTGTCCATTAGGCCAAGTAGGTAGGGAGACTGGCATCCAGAGTTTAACTTAATTTTAGAGTTTGGTTTGGGAGTTAGAAGTTATTACATCTGGGCTGGAAAGGTGGCTCAGTGGTAGAGCACCTGCCTTGCATGCTCGAGGCCCTGGGTTCAATTCCTCAGCACCACATAAGCAAAAAGAAAAAAGCCGGAAGTGGCGTTGTGGCTCAAGTGGTAGAGCGCTAGCCTTGAGCTGAAGAGCTGAGGGACAGCGCCCAGGCCCAGAGTTCAGGCCCCACAACCGGACCCCCCCCCAAAAAAAAAGAAGTTATTACATCTATCTATCTATCTATCTATCTATCTATCTATCTATCTATCTATCTATCTATCTATCTATCTATCTATCTATCTATTTATCTATCTATCTATCATCTATCTATCAATCTATGTATATTATCAGTCTATCTGTCTCTCTATCTAACTATCTATCCTGCTTGGTCAGAACCCAGGGCCTTGTACTATATCTTAAGCTTCATCCCCCCTCCCCCCAGGCCAGAGTTTTACTTTTCTGTTACAATCAGAAGAAAACCAGTGACTATTATTACAATCATGAACTATGAACTAGGCCTGGACTGTATTTGTCTTATACAACAATCACAATAATAGTCTCAACTGAAAAAACAAAACTCAGAAGTGGAGCTGTGGCTCAAAGTGATAAGAGTGCTAGCCTTGAGCAAAAAGAGGTCAGGGACAGTGAGCACCCACGTTCTGAGTTCAAGCCCCTCAACTGACAAAACAAAACAAAACAAAAACCTACTCATGACCCACAAAAGATCACTTTTTACTTTGATGCCCAATTTTTATATTAACTATAAAATAATTAAAGGTATATCCTAATCACACACACACACACACACACACACACACACACACACACACACACACACACACACACACACACACACACAAAGTACAAAGTTTTGGTTTATGCATGCCAAGATCTGAGCAAACACAAAAATTGATTTCAAAAATGAAAAATGGTGGGGCACTGGTGGCTTACACCTATAATCGGTAGCTACTCTCAGGAGGTTGAGATTTGAGGATTATTATTCAATTATTATTCAAAGCTTAGCCTGGGCAAGAAAGTCCATTAGACTCTTATCTCCAATCAACTACCAAAAAGGCTGGAAACACAGCTGTGACTCAAGTGGTAGCACAGTAGTTTTGAGCAAAAAAAAAAAAAAAAGTTCAGTGAAAGTGCCCAGGGCCTGAATTCAGGCCCCAGGACTGGTGAAAGAAAAGAAAGAAAAAGGAAGTTGGATGATAACTACTTAATTGTTTTCTGGAATTTCAAGGGCAAATGAAGTCTTCAAATAATTCTTGAGAGACCGATAGTCAAAAATGACTCCTATAAACAAGCATATTGATCTAGGATACTCTCAGACCTTTTAGCCACAGGTTACAATTTCCCCTAGGAGATATCAAGATGGTGCAGACCTTATGGTTGCTGCCCAGTGTCATCGTGGTGGAGTTGGCTACAATATAGGTGTCATGGAGGTAGCATTTCCTTGTCTGTTTATTGTTCCTTGTCTGTTAAGCCAAGTCAGTAACCACAGGTTTTCCATAGGGCTTTCAAATGGACTACGTAAGCCCTGTTACACTCAACATGTAAGCGCAAAACAAACAGACTGCACAATCAAATAGGACATTTTTCCCCTTCTGTTTGAGCCCACAGAAGCTAAGGGCAGTGGAAGCAATTTAAGGGGATCTCCCAAATGAGGGAAAACTTGCTTTGCTTTCTGACAGCTTAGAGAATGAGAGAAGAGAGATGCAGCATGGACTTCGATCAGCAGCACAAAAAAATATCTGAGAGTAAAAGACTTCTCCTTGGTTTCAGCTATGTCTGTTTGAGAATTAAAGCAGAAGCTGGGCAGAAAGGAGAGTTTTCCAAAAAAGAGGAGTTTAATTCCTCAGAAAACAAGAGAGGACCTATTAGACCTTTGTGAAAATTTAAATGTGGAAAAGATCTCCATATACCAGAAGCCACTTTTTTCTTTTCTTTTTTGCCTGTCCTGGGGCTTAAAGTCAGGGCTTGGGAACTCACAGACTGGTCAAAGCTAGCACTCTACCAACTTGAGGCACAGCTCCACATCTGGCTTTTTTGGTGGTAAATTGGAGATAAGAGTCTCACAGATTTTTCTGGATGGGCTGGCTTCAAACCATGATCCTCAGATCTCAGTCTCCTGAGCAGCTAGAATTATAGGCATAATCCCACCAGTGCCAGAAACTACCCTTTTTTTTTTTCTATTAGCTGACAAACTAGTCTTGTAGGGTAGATAAGAAAACCGCATGGCTGGTGCTAGGAAAGGGGGGACAGACAAAGGGACCTGTCTAAAGCAGCAAGAATGGGCATCAACCAGAATGTCCTGAGTAGGCAGAAACAACTGGCTTCACTTCTGTAGGTCAGGATCCTGTAAGAGGGACATGAAGATCTGGACATAGGGAACCTCAGACCATATAGAGACATTGTGGTAAAGATCAGGTAAAGACCAGACTTCTTAAACTGGCATTTTATAAGTTTTTTTTTTTTGCCATATTACAAAGAATGCAACTCAGGAGTGAGCCTGTGAGAATAAATAACCCAATGATACTAAATCTCAAATCCCATCATTGTCTGGGGAGAGACAATGTCTCTTCTGGAGAGACAATCACAAGTTTCATTTAATTGAAACATTAAGCCTGGATCCCTGGCCCATGGGCCAGGTCTGTCTGAGTGGCACTTTCAAAGTGTCTTTCCATTGTTCCCAAGGCCCAGTGTTCCTTTTCCTTTTTTTTTTCTCCTGTGCCAGTTCTGAAGCTTGAACATAGGGTCTGGTGTTGTTCCTAAGCTGTTTTGTTCAAGAGCTAGCTTTCTACCACTTGAGCAATAGCTCCATTTCTGGTGTGTGTGTGTGTGTGTGTGTGTGTGTGTGTGTGTGTGTGTGTGTGTGTGTGTGTGTGTGTGTGTGTGTGTGTGTGTGTGTGTGTGTGTGTGTGTGTGTGTGTGTGTGTGTGTGTGTGTGTGTGTGTGTGTGTGTGTGTGTGTGTGTGTGTGTGTGTGTGTTATTCATCTAATTGAATCTGCAAAAGCATAAAGAGAAGTCCTTGAAAAGATCAGACAGGAATCCAGCAAAAAAGGAAGGAAGGTTAAAAGGCCATTTTAGGAATACGTTTTGTCCAAAGTGGGGGTCTAAAGGGAGAAGTCTAGACTTGTTCCAATTAGAAGAGGAGAGGAGAAGAGGGAGGAGGGGAGAGAAGGGGAAGGGTGGAGAGAAGAGGAGAGTAAGAGGCGACAGAGAAAGAGATAAAGAGGTAAGGGAGAGAGAGGGAGAAAGGAGAAGCAGGAAGAGAGAAGGAGAAGCTGGGGAGAGGTGAGGGAGGGGGTGGATAAAACTTGTCCATATTCTGGGAACATTTGAATGTCTTTCTAACAAAAGACAAACAAGCCCAACCCTGCAGGCTACTGGGGCAGAATGAACAGTCAATCCAAACAGCACCTAGTAGAGAAAAAGCAGGGCTGGAGATCCAAGTGACATCTGGGTCAGAGAAGGAAGCACCTGGCACTTAAAATCCCTGTAGACAACTAGGGGCAGCACCTAGAAGAAACCTAAAGGCTTGGCAATGCCTAGCCAAGCTCCCTGAAGATAATATTGGGTGAGGAAAAGGAAGCCGTTAGAGTTCAAGCAGTAGAAACGTGTGTGTGATACAGACACAACAGGCATGTACCAGACCCAGACACAGGTAGGGAGAACAATCCTACCTCCCCCCACCCCCACCTGCCAGTATCCTGTAACAACTGGAAAGACAGCACAACTTTATCTAGCTCAGTGTCTGCATCCAGCCAGAGAAGAATTCAGGCAAGATGCAAAATGTAGTGGAAGTGATTGCAAAGTTTGTTAGCAAAGGAATATACTTTTAACCGATAGACTGTGGGTC
Source organism: Dipodomys merriami (assembly GCF_024711535.1). NCBI lineage: Eukaryota > Metazoa > Chordata > Mammalia > Rodentia > Heteromyidae > Dipodomys > Dipodomys merriami. The sequence continues at coordinate 15,071,318 of NW_027202271.1, forward strand.
ATCTTTAGGGAAAGAATGAATGTGATGGCCGGGCTGGTGGCTTATGCCTGTAAACCTGGCTATTCAGGAGGGTGAGATCTGAGGATCACATTCAAAGCCAGCAAGGGTGGGAAAGGCCAAGAGACTCTTATCTCCAATAAACCACCAGAAAACTGGAAGTGGAGCTGTGGCCCAAGCAGTAGAGCACTGGCCTTGAGCTGAAGAGCTGAGGAACAGCGCCCAGGCCCAGAGTTCAAGCCCCACTATTGACAAAAAAAAAAAAGGAATGTGACAACTCAATTTTCTGGAAGAATAACTTCCTCATGTGGAGACAGTGTCATGCCATATTTTTTTGTCCATCGGTCATGGGGTCTGAACTCTGGGCCTGGGCACTGTCCCTCAGCTCTTCAGCTCAAGGCGAGTGCTCTACCACTTGAGCTACAGCACCACTTCCAGCTTTTTGTTTTGCTTATGTGGTGCTGAGGAATTGAATCCAGAGCCACATGCATGCAAGGCAAGCACTCTACCACTGAGCCACCTTCCCAGCCCCTATCATGCCATATTTTAAGGGGATACACAACACACAACACTCAGGCTCACCATGATAGCAACAGGAGAGAGCGCAAGAATGATTACAGGGTAGTATGTACTAATGGACTGTAGGCAGTTATGATTTATTTCATTTTATTTTTTGCTGGAGATTGAAAACAGGGCCTTGTATGTGCTAATCACACACTATCAAGAGTGTTACCCTAGGCCCCAGATATGATCAAAAACAGCATCTTTCAACTTGCAACATTACTCCCTAACATCAAGTGTTACCATATATACTCTGTGTTTATTTGCATAAATTCTGATAAAGTTTAATTTTTCATAACAGATGTGCATATATTTTCTCATAGTAAGTGATATTTGATCTACATATGTTATGTATTCATGATATACCTATTTTCCCCTCAATATTCTTAAGTTCATCTGTCAGGTGTTTTTGTTTTGTTTTTGTGTCAGTACTGGGGCTTAAAATCAGATCCTTACATTCCCTCTTGGCTTTTCTGCTCTACCACTTGGCTGGTGCTCTACCACTTAAGCCACACACCTCCATTTCCAGCTTTCTGTGTTAATTGGAGGAAAGAGTCTTAAGGACTTTCTTACCTGGGCTGGCTTCAACCTGTGATCCTTAGATCTTAGCCTCCTGAGTAGCTAGGAATGACAAGCTTGAGCTTCCAGTGCCCAGTTGTCAGTGTTTTTAAATTATTGAAAATTCACTTCCCAAATAATACATTTGAGTGGGCCCAAAAATTTCAAAGTCATGTTGTCCAGGAGACAACTGTATTCTTCTTATCCTCTCATCTGTAGCAAGTTTTGAAGTCTAAGATGCCATGACTCCATCTCCCAGGCAGGAACAGAAATGAGTCTCTCCAGCCTCTACCCCAGGCATGTGTCCAACAGTGCAGAAGATGAATGTTGGCAAAGCCTTGTGTGAGGAGTGCTGGAACAGTATGGGTCATTGGTTGAGCAGTAACATTAATGCTCTGTCCTAGCTCTGCCCTCTCCCTTTTATTTTATGTATGTATGTATGTATGTACGTATGTATGTACGTATGTACGTATGTATGTATGTATGTATGTCAGTTATGGGCCTGGGCGCTGTCCCTCAGCTCTTCAGCTCAAGGCTAGTACTCTATCACTTGAGCCATAGAGCCACTTCTGATTTTTTCTGTGTATGTGGAACTGAGGAATTGAACCCGGGGGTTCATGCATGATAGGCAAGCACTCTACCACTAGGCCACATTCCCAGACCCTTTATTTTTATTTTTGTCTTCTCTTTTTTGGTTCTGGGGATGGGACCCAGGACACTGAGCTACATTCCAGCACACTTTCTCTCTCTCTCTCTCTCTCTCTCTCTCTCTCTCTCTCTCTCTCTCTCTCTCTCTCTCTCTCTCACACACACACACACACACACACACACACACACACACACACACACACATACACACACATACATTTTTTTTTTTAATTGCCAATCATGAAGCTTGAACTCAGAGCCTGGGTACTGTCCTTTGCTCAAGGCAAGCACTCTACCACTTGAGCCACTGTGCCACTTCTAGCTTTTTCTGTTTACACAGTACTGAGGAATTGAACCCAGGGCTTCAGGCAAGCGCTCTACCACTGAGCCACCATCCCAGCCTGCCCCTTTATTTTTGTACCAGTACTGGGGCTTTAACCTCAGAGCCTGAGTGCTGTCTTTTGGCTTTTTCACTTAAGGCTGTTACTCTACCACTTGAACTATAATTCCATCTCTGGCTTTTAATTGGAAATGAGTGTCTCATGAGCTTTTTCACACAGGCTGCCTTCAAACTTGTGATCCTCCAGTCTCAGCCTCCTGAGTAACTAGGATTACAAGTATGCATTACAAGTGCCCAGCTGCCCCTTCTAATAGCAGCATTTACCTCCTAAGATTGGTGAAAGGATTGAGTTTTAAAAAATCATAGAAAAAGTTTGGCAGTTTCTGTGCATGGCAAGGTATCAAAAAGCATTGGTTATCTCAAAAATCATTAGCCACGTGTGACCACTGGATGAGTGCTTTACTTAAATCCCTTTAAGCCACAAGTTCCTCATCTATAAAGTGGGGGTAACTAACTCACAGGATTGTGCAGAGGATTAGGTCAGATAATGTATGCAGAATAGTGGTCAGAGGACCTGTCGTTTACTAAATGATATCAAGCCTGTCTGTTGTTATAATTGACAATTCCCTGCACAGCTTCCCAGCAATGATCTTGGCGTACCTGGTCCTTAGCCAAGGCCACACTTCCTAGCCTTCGCATGTTTTGCAAAAGTGACTCAGATTGAGTTATTTAATTCTGTTATTTAAACCCACAATCTCCTGCCTGTGGGGAAGCCTGGTGTCAGGAGTCATTTGCATCTGGGGAATATGTGGCCACCATGATCTCAGCAGAGGCACAGGGCTCACTCTGGACTGAGGGAGACAGGGTTCCTACCAGAATCAGTAGCATCATCAAAAATTCAATCAAGCCAGGCTCAGTGGCTCACACCTATGATCTTAGCTACTCAAGAAGCTGAGATTAGAGGATCTTGGTTTAAAGCCAGCCTGGGAAGACAAATCCCTGTGACTCTTAACCAGAAAAAAGCTGGCAATGGATGTGTGGCTCAAGTGGGAGAGTACCAGCTTTGAGTGAAAAAGCTAAGGGACAGTGCTGAGGCCTTGAGTTCAAGCCCCAGTACAGACACAACAACAAAAATCATCAAACCAACAACAAAAAGAAGGCAGCATGAGATAGGTACTCTTGGGTACTGAAGGAAGATGGGTGCAGAAAACTTAGTAAATCAAAAGTTCAGGAAATCCTACAAGGGGGAAACATTTTGGCTGAGTACCAACATGCATAGGAGTTGACTGGGTGAGAAGAGCACATTTCAGGCAGAGAAAAGAGCACAAGGAACGGTCCAGGGGTGGGAAATACCATGGTCAATTAGATGACCTTGAGCCATGGGGGGTGGTGGGAGGATGAAATCACACCGGAGCAGCAGAAGGCAGGCGTGGAGAAGTGGTTGAAGCCTTTGTGCATTGTGTTCAGGACTTTGCCCTTGATCTAAGATAGGAGGAACAATCAAGGATGGGTTAGAAGCCCAGCATTCCAGGAAGAACATGACAGCTGGTGGGGCATGTCAAACCCAGGGGAGCTGCTTGGCAGCTGGGCGATCAGCTAGGAAGGCCCTGGGGATCTGACCCCAGATAGCCCAATGCTGATGACAGAGCAGGCATGTGGTATTAAAAGTTCCCTCAAGAGATGGGCTAGGTGGGACACAGGGGTGGGAGAGTCCATTCCTTTCCCCAGAGGATTTAAAGGTCTTGCTAGAGAACAAGATGTTGGAATAGGGAGTCCAGGTAGCACCTGTCCCAGGAGGACAAAGGAGCAGGAAAAAGACCTTTTTTGCTTTTTGTTTTATTTTGGTAGGTCATGGGTCTTGAACTCTGAGCCTGGATGCTGACCCTGAGCTCTTCAGCTTAAGGGAGGTGTTCTACCACTTGAACCACAGTGCCACTTACCGTTTTCTGGTGGTTTATTGGAGATAAGAGTCTCAAGGACTTCCTGCCCAGGCTGGCTTTAAACCGTGATCCTCAGATCTCAGCCTCCTTAGTAGCTAGGATTATAGGCATGAGCTACAGGTGCCCAGCAAAAAAGGCCCTGTCTGCCTTGCCTATTCAAAGGTTAATAAATGAAAACAGAACAATAGCATAGACCTAAGTGCTAAGCTAACAAAAGTTCCCTGTAGGATTGTGAAGGTTTCAAGGTAGAAAAATGGAGACTTCTTGTCTGAGGTGACTGCACTATGCTGGACCAGCACAAAGGACAAAGGGTTTTATTGTGCTGGTCCTGGGCTTGAACTAGGGCATGAGCATTGTCCCTGAGTTTTTTTTGCTCAAGGCTAGCATTCTACCACTTGAACCACAGCTCTATTCTGGCTTTTTTTTAAAAAGTAGTTTATTAGAGATAAGAGCCTCGTGGATTTTCCTGCTTGACTGGCTTCGAACCATGATCTTCAGATCTCAGACTCCTGCGTAGTTTAGGATTACAGGAGTGAGCCACAGGTGCCTGGCTAACAGGTTCTGTGTGTGTGTGTGTGTGTGTGTGTGTGTGTGTGTGTGTGTGTGTGTGTGTGTGTGTGTGTGTGTGTGTGTGTGTGTGTGTGTGTGTGTGTGTGTGTGTGTGTTTTAGCTTTTTCACTCAAGTCTGGCACTCTACCCCTTGAGCCACATTTTTACTTCCAGCTTTTTGGTGGTTAATTAGAGCTAAGAGTCTCATGGACTTTCCTGCACAGGCTGGCTTTAAACCATGATCCTCAGATCTTGGCTAGGATTATAGGTATGAGACACTGCTATCCACTTTGATGGGTTCTCTTTAGCTAGAACTTCAACTCTGGAACTGCCCAGCCCCAGATATAGGGCTACAGACCTGTGTTGACTACTCTGCAGGCTACATTTTTTCTGCAACTTTCTGTCTATCTTCCCACTCTAAGTAAGAGACCCCAGCTAGAGACAAAAGCATGGTAATATTATAGCTAGTGATAATAGCTCCAGACTCACCTCCTGTAGGAATGCCTTCCTCATGGAAATCATCCAGGTTACTCCTTCATCCAGGCACTGCCTGTGGCTCATACAATAGAGATTGTCTTTGCTCTTTTTATTTTTCCTGGAAGAAAGACCTAGGGTTAAATGGAGCTCTTCCCAGGCATCTGTTCTCTCAATCCAACCTGGCTCCCTGAAGGTTTTTCTCTGGATCCTGAGGTTAGTTCCGAGGAACTAACCACATCCTGAAATGAAACAAGATACCTGTGATTAGGCTTGGCAGTAAGGGACTCCCTCATTCTCTAGTGCAACAGGGAAATGTCCCTTGGAAAAGATCCAATCCAACAAAAACCATACAGCTTTGGGATTAAGGATTCCTGCTTTCTGTGTAGGAGATAAGTCCCAGTATTATTAGCAAGGGCTGGAAAGGAACAGCCCTTTCTGGTCAACTTTAGGGCTTTGCAGGATCCTCCACAACGTTCTGCACATCTTCCTCACTTTGGGGAAGTGATGGGTACCCACCCAGCCTGGCCTCTGGGCATTCCCCTCTGGCTTCCAGTGAGCATTTAGCCACCCTTAGGCCTGCAACTCATCAGACTGTCCATGCTGAAATGATCTCAGATTGAATAAACAGACACTGTTTCCCAGGTCCCAATGGCCAGAGTATGACTATATTCTTTCTCACTGGTGTTAAGGAACAGAGCCCAAGGGTCTCGCCCAACCACAGATTACAACCTATTAGTGCAAACTCATTTTACAATGTGTCAAACCAGCTTTCCTTCTCCAGCTGGCTTTGAACAGCAATTCTCAAATCTCAGCCTCCGGAGTAGCTAGGATTATAGATAGGATTATAGATGTGAACCACCAGCCCCGATTTATAATCTAGTCTCTTACAGAAAGCCTTCTTAAATTTCCTAAAAGAATTAACCTTCCTGGCACCTTGTTCCCTTAGCCTCTTGGATTTTTAAAAATTTGTTTGTTTGTTTTGTGCTGCTAAGGATAAAATATAGGGCTCTAAGCCCCTTAGGTCAGCCTTGGCCTCCTGTTTTCACTTGAACTTGATTCTTATCACAGCTTGGCTTGTGTCCAGAGAACTCCTGGACATGAAAGGCTATACTATTTCTACCTTTTAAAAAAAATCATTTCCTTGGGCTGGGAAGGTAGCTTAGTGGTAGAGTACTTGTCTTGCATACATGAGGCCTTGGGTTCAATTCTACAGTACAACATAAGCAGAAAAAAAAGCTGGAAGTGGCGCTGTGGCTCAATTGGTAGAGCACTCACCTTCAGCTAAAGAGCTGAAGGACAGCACCCAGGCCCAGAGTTCAGGCCCCATGACCGACAAAAAAAAATAAAATAAAATAATTTCCAATGTCTAGCATATGTCTGGTACATAGCAGGTTTTTCCATAAACATTTTGTAAAAATGGAATGAGCCCAGAGAGGGGAAATGTTTAGCACTGGCTTCCCTAAACGATGCTCTGAATGCGCATACTACAAGATTTTGAATGAAGGGATTTTCTGCTGTTACACATTGGCATGTCATTCTTGTCTCTCCTCCATGTGTCCAGAATTCTCATTTTCTGAGTGAGGCTAGCCTGGTTAGGTGGTTTTGCTGGTGACACATAGAACCGGTCTCCAGATTCACCACACTCTTACCTCCCCCTTGGAAGTCCCATGGAGATGGCCCTCTCCTCAGCCTGGGACAGGGCTGTTCTGTTCTCACTCTACTCCTAGACACCCTTGCTGATATCTGACCTCCACTTCTCACTCAGGAATTCAACTGCTTAAAGATGCCCAAACAAGGAAGTCCCAGGCTAGCTTAAATGAAAGTTAGGGTCAGCCACCCAGAACAAACCCTTGCTTAGCCAGGTGACTTCCTTGTGACAAAGTTTCTTCCTGTTTATTAAATGAGTTGTTCACCTTCTGGAGAGACAGACAGACGTGGCAGCCAGGAAGCAGGCTGTTACCACCATCACCAATGTTTGATCAAGTTAATCATACTACAGCTCAATCACAGGTCTCTTCCAACAGCATGGGTAGCCTATACTGGAAATCCTAGCTACTCAGGAAGCTGAGATCTGAGGATTGTGGTATAAAGCCAGCCCAAGCAGGAAACTCTGAGACTCTTATTTCTAATTAACCAGCAAAAAAAAAAAAAAAAAGAAATGGAGGTGTGACTCAAGTGGCAGAGAACCAGGCTTGAGTGAAAAAGCTAAGGGAGAGAATTAGGCTCCTGAGTTTAAGCCTCAATATCAATACAAGGAAAGAAGGAAAGAAGGAAAGAAGGAAGGAAGGAAGGAAGGAAGAAAAGGGAGAGGAAGAAAGAGAGAAGATAAGCATAGGTGAAGGGTTCAGGAGCATGGAACTTGACTGAGGGGATGATGAGGAAGAGACAGGTCAATTTCAAGTTCCCAATGGGAAAGACTGCTGGTCAAATGGCTGTGCTTTCTCTCTGAGAAAGGCTCTCTCTTCACTTTATCAATCACAGCACTTATCTCTCAGGTCCTCAAGTCATACCGTGAACAGAAGAGCAAATCATTCTCTCCCAAGCTCTCTTGCCACATTGGACCCTTTTGATTACAGAATGCTGGGAGGTTTACACTTTCTCCCTTAATTACACACCTTCAAGACACTTGGGCTTTTCCCCAAGGCCCAAGTTGCAGCACTGTGGTTTATTTTCCAAGAAAGATGCACTGAAAGTTATTTCAACAGCCAGTCTATCAAATTTCTACCCCATCATACCTAGGTTCATTTTTATGTTTACCTAAGATAGTAAGCTGAAGTTACCTAAAACCAACCCAACTTTGCTCACCCTTCTCCAGATCAGCACAAATTAGAAGATACTAAATCTTTGCTGACCTATGCCAAGCATAAGTCACTAAAAATAAAAATCATAAGTGGCCAGAAAAGAAGTTCCACAGCTCATAGGGTTTTCCTGGTAGATCTCTAGTACCTGCCAGGTGAAGGAGAGGTATGCCTCTATTTACCTTTAGGACTTCAAGATTGAAGAAGGGCTGAAGGTGGAATGATATGGGCCAATCTAATCACCCAGGAACCTTGTGACAATCAGATTAGGCTTGAGAGTGGCCACAAAAGGACTCTGAACTTTTATTGAGTCTGTTGGTTTCTGTGGGCCGGGAGGTGGTGGAGAGGAAGGGAAGGGACAATATAGGAAAGTAACAGGATGGAGTGTTCCTTAATGGTGGCGATCAGTCTCCAGATTGGAGGAGGTGATGCAAGAGGGTGGAACTGAAGTTGTCCCTTCTCTCCTTACCCAGCAGTCTGCTCTTTATTGGGGAACTTAACACAGGAATATGGATATTTAGCCTGCACAGTCTATACTAATCATCTACTGGCATACAGCCTCCTAGGTGAACCAGCCATCCACTTTCTCCATTGCTATCGGGAATTTGGAAACCCTTGAGGCTCCTCAATTCCAGTATCCAAGGCCAGGCCCACTCTCAGATGTAGTATTTAATCCTTCTCAGTATTGGATCTACCTTTTACCCACTCTACCTCCTGGACCCTCCCATTCTTCTCTCTTCTCTAAATCATCATCTGAACTATTTATTCCCTTATCACATACACCTGATGCCTGCAAACTGCCTGCTGGTCTTTTTTGCTTTGGACCTTTCTTCCTTTTCATAACCACAGTCAGGACAGTGGAATTCATGTTAAGTTCAGCACTTTGTTTTGGCTAGTCCTGCAGCTTGAATTCAAGGCCTGGGCATAGTCCCTGAGCTTTTTTGTTCAAGGCTAATACTCTATCACTTGAGCCACAGCTCTACTTCCGGTCTCTTGGTGATTAAATTGGAGATATGAATCTCACAGGCTTTCCTGCCTGGGCTGGCTTTGAACTGTGATCCTCAAATTTCAGCCTCCTGAATAACCAGGATTACAGGCTTGAGTCATGGGTGCCGGGTGCACTCTTGGATTGTGGCAGAAATGTGCAGAGAAGTCTGCTTCTATACAACTAGATGCTTGTACTGACTCCTTCCTTCCTCCAAGCCTTGCCCATACTTTCTTGCTTAGCAGACTATGTTTCTGATCTTTCAAATCCTACCCATTCTTCCTAGACTAAGACAGTGAGATTGATGCCCACAGTATCTAGGTATGTTTATTTGTTCCCAAGTTTTCCTCACTACCCAGGCTCACATTCCGTGGGACTTTCCACTAGATTTCATAGAGGAAGGTGAGTCCACAGGCCCAAATGCCTATATCCTGTTCTCCTGCTCCTCAATCCTTAAATCCTAGTCACCAAACTTTCTGTATTCATATGCTTGTCCTGACTTCTTCTGTGCTCTGAGGTGTGTGGTTAGGCTACTTCCTGCCGTGCTGTCTGTTTTATGCTCTATTATATGCAGAGCTGAGAGTGAAGACTGGATTTTTTCCCTCCTTCAAATCTCTACCTAGGATTCAGGCCCAGGCCAGGCAGGGTACTAGAGAATAACTTGACCCCACAGGCCTCTCAGGTGCCAGGAAAGATTCTTTTCTTAGCCCTTTTTCTCTCTGGACTGAACACATCCTTGTTCTCCACACAAGCCTTTTACACAGCACAATTACAGCATTGAGCTGGACACAGAGACAGGCACTGCCCTGCACTTGACCTCCTGCTCATTCAAATCCCTACTCTCATCCCCATCAAATGAGAGTAGACATTTGGGACTTTCCCAGAAAAGGGGCAGAGGGTATATGAAGAGCTAAGTTCACCCAAGCTTTGGCCATTCACTGGGTCCCTCTGGCACACACACACACACACACGTGCACACACATACACACACACACACACACACACACACACACACACACACACACACAGAGTACTCTGGTCCTTAGCTTCACTTTCAGATGGAGATAGTCCATAGTGCTAGAAGATGTTTAGTGCAATACTATCTTCATCATTTTTGTCTTTTTTCTTTAGAATCCTAAATTCCAGTTTCAGCTTCCCTAGTAGCTTAACAGGTGTGTGTCACACTGTATCTTGGTCTATCATTATATTATGTATTTAGATTTTATTTTATTTTGTATGAGTACTGGAGCCTGATCTCAAGGCCTCTCATTCTCACTTGGCCTTTTTCACTCAAGTTTGGCACTCTACCACTTGAGCCACACCTCCACTGCCAGCTTTTTGCTGGTTAATTGGAGATAAGAGTCACATGTATTTGTCTGCCTGGGCTGGCTTCGAACCTCAGTCCTTAGATCTCAGTTTCGTGACTAGGATTATAGATGTGAGCCACCAGCATCCAGCTTCTATTATTACTTTATTTTTAAGACCCAGTTTTTTGTCCTGGGGCTTGAAGTCAGAGCCTAACTACTGTCCCTGGGCTTTTTTTCCCCTCAAGACTAGAGTTCTACCACTTGAATTACTGCTCTATTTCTTACTTTTTGGTGGTTAATTAGGAGAGTCTCACAGTTTTTCCTGTGTGGGCTAGTTTTGAACCATGATCCTGAGATCTCAGATTCCTGAATAGCTAGACTTACAAATGTGAGCCATCAACATTCAGCTTCTATCCTTTTTTAAAAATAATTTTGAATATTTTTTATTATCTTTAAGCAGCTATACAAAGGAGTTGCCATTCAACAAAGCAGTTTATGAATACAGTACTTTTCAATCAATGTGACCCCTTTCAACATTTCCCCACCCCTCCAATCCAACCCTTCCCTCACTTTTCTTAATTTTTGGGTTATGTATGAACTTTTTTTTGCCATTTAACAAAGCAGTTTATGTATGCAGTTCATCTTGATCTCTGTCACCCCTTCAACATCTTCATCCCCCTTTGACCCACCCCTACATTTTTCTCAATTCTGTGATATACAATCTATTATTATTATTATCATTAGCCAGTCTTGGGGATTGAACTCAGGGCCTGGACACTGTCCCTTAGCTTCTTTTGCTCAAAGCTTGCACTCTACCACATGAGCCACTTCTGGCTTTTTGTTTGTTTGTTTTTGTGGTACTGAGGAATAGAACCCATGGCTTCATGCATGCTAGGCAAGCACTCTACCACTAAGCCACACTCCCTGCCTTATTTTTAATATCACTACTTACCATATCAATTTACAGTTATCTTCCTTCTTTTACGTAGCAGGAAACTAAAGCTCAGAGCAGTTAAGCAACAGGACCAAGGTCACACAGCTAAGGTTGTAGCAGAGGTAGATTTGCACTGAGGCCCTAAAGCTTACTCCCTTAACTAGGACATAATACTGTCTTCTACTTGGCTAGTGCTTGGAGCACCTCTGAAACACTTTCATATACACCTTCTCATTTGCTTCCCACCAAGGGAGTGTTTATGTGATTTGGCCAAGGTTATGCAGCTAAATTAGTGACAGAGCTGAGTCAGCCTTCAGCAGCCTTCATTATACCCACTGCTTCCTTACATGAGAAACCCCAGCATGAGGAAGAGCTGCCCCTCCTAGGACTGACTTCTGTTCTGGGCAGTGGTAGTGTAGATTAAACCTATGATCTTATCTCCTCTTCAGGCTTCTCCAGCTGAGCTTTTTTCTGATCTCAGAGGACACCTGACATATTAAGGCCTTCTCTTTCAGGCTGGAGCTCTTCTGTGTTGCCGTGGGTGAGAGTCAGCTATGCTACTGACTATAGACAGTGATTACTCAGTAGTCCATCTCCTTCACAGTTCTACCACACTTCCCTCTCTCCCCACTTTTTTTTTTTTTGCCAGTCCTGGGGCTTGAACTCTGAGCCTGGGGGCTGTCTTGGAGCTCCTTTTGCTCAAGGCTAGCACTACCACTTGAGCAACAGAGCCACTTCAAGCTTTTTCTGTGATTAATTGGAGATGAGTCTTTATGGACTTTCCTGCCCACGCTGGCTGGCTTCCCATTGCAATCCTCAGATCTCAGCCTCCTGAGTAGCTAGGATTACAGGAAAGAGCCACTGGAGCCCAGACACTTCCCTCCCTTTTAATAGCCCTGTCCTGCCCTAGTGTCTGGTGCCCTTGAGGTACTAAAGCGGGTAAGTACCTGCAGTGATACTGGCTAGACTGGAAAATTTAAATAAGTATATTTCAAAACCCTTGTCTTACTTCATTTCAGCTATCACATAAATTTGCCTGTCTCACTGTTTTATGAGAAACTGTGCTGATACTAGAGCTTGAATTTTAGGTTCTGGGTGTTATCCCTCAACAGTTTCACTCAAGGCTGGTGCTCTCCCACTTCAACTACCACTCTACTTCCACATTTTTTGCTGGTTAGCTGGAGATGAGAGTCTCACAGACTTTCCTGCCAGGCTGACAGATTCTCAGACCTCAGCCTTCTGAGGAGCTAGGATGACAGGTGTGAGTCACCAATGCCCAGTTTATCTTATCCTTCTATTCCTTCCTCTGATGGGCAGGGATACAGCTCACCTGTCTGCAGAGAACAGGGCCTGTATAGTAAGTAGTGCACCCAAGACTCAGAAGATGAGTGTACGCCCCAGGAGCTCTTTGGTGTGTCTAAAGTTGCTAGCCTCACCTAGTGCCTGTAAATTGTGGGTCTAGAGATGAGCTAAGAGCAGAGCATGGAAACCCTGCAATGAGTTCCTGGCGAATGGACGTGGTCTGTTCTAGGAACTGCTGACCCGCAGCAGACCTCTGGGTCTAGAATGGCTGGCCCTGGGGGCAGGTAACCAAGAGATTCTCCTTTCTGTCACAGGCAGGCTGGGAACAAGTGAGGGAAAATCAGGAAGTGGCTGACAGTCACGGTCACACAGGCATCAGCCCTCTCCCATATGATATCACACAGCTCCCTCCTCGCTCCAGCAAAGACCCGAACCTCCAGGGGAGGTGGGGGGGGCAACCAAGGTAGGGACCCCCAACAGCAACGTTTCTCTTGGCTCACCTCTGCTCGGGGGCTGCCGTGGCAGTGGCAGGACAGGAGAGAAGCTCTCTGAAGTAGGGTATAGCTCAGTCCAGGGAGGGCAATGGGGGGGGGGGGTGAGAAGTGGGCGGAGCCCCCTGGAGGGAGGGAGAGCAAGCCCTCTCTCGCCGTCCAGGTTCCAGTGGCCTAGGCTCCCCTATTCATCCCTTAGTTCCTTAGACACCCAATGCTGGAGGTGAGGGGTGGGGGTCCCACCGAGGGCGGAGATGGAGGCCCACCAGCCCAGAGAGAAGGCAGGTGGAACCAGTCTGGTCCAACCCCTTCATTTTACTGGGGGGGAGGGGGGGAGGAGGAAGAGGAGGAAGAGGGAAGGGGAGGTGGGAGTAGAGGTTGGGCCGCAGCGAGCCTGGGGAGCGGGAGAACTCTGGGGGCCGAGGCCGGGGAGAGGGTCGTCGGCTCCCTCAGTCGCTTACCGGTGGCGCCAAGCAGAGCCGCATCCGCCGCGCTGGTCCCGGGTTTCCCGACGGGGCGGGCGGGGGCGTGGCCTGGGGGCGTGGCCTGGGGGCGTGGCCGATGCGGATAGGGGCGTGGTCTGTGTGGCAGCTCGACCGCCCCGCCCCGGCCCTCCCGGACCAGGTGCGCCGGGCGTGCTGCGGCTCCGGGCTGGGTGCACTGGTGTGACCTGCAGAGGGGCGCCGCCCGTTCGGAGCTCAGCCCACCTCGGGGTGCAGTCTCTGTGGCCAGGCTCTCTGCGCTCAAACAGAGTGGAGGATCCTGGCCGCCCCGCCGGCTGCCGGCGTCGGAGTGTGCAGGGGCGCGCTGTGCGGGCGGCCGGCTCGCGGGCGGCGGGGCGGCCGCGCTCCGAACCCCGAGGCTGCGCAGGCGGGGCCTCACGGATGGGCGGGTGGGGGGGGGCCTGGGGAGAGTCGCAGGTGGTCCTGGACAAGTAACTCTCGGAGCCATCGAGCCACGAGTCATCGGTCCTAGAAGCTCCCAGAACCAGGTCTCGGGTATACACTGTCCCCTTCCCTCTGCTGTCCGGAGCGCTGGGGGGAGGGGGGGGAGGGAGGGGGAGGAGGGTGGCAGATCGCACAACTGCAGTGTCCCAGTGTAGTCCTCGGGCAGAGGTAGCTGTTGCCATCCTCGGAGAAGTTGTTAGAAATACAAACCTTTGTCACTGTGCGAAAGGAAAGGTACTTATCACCTGACGTATTATCACCCCTCTGTATATCACCTCTAAAGCAGTAAGAAAACTTAAGAAAAATAATACAAAGAGGACTCAGTTTAAAAAAAAAAAAAAGTTGGGCACTGGTGACACAGTCAGTAATCCTAGCTCCTCAGGATCGCTGTTCAAGGCTAGCCCAGGCACGAAAGTCCGTGATATTCTAATCCTTAATTGATCAACAAAAAGCTAGAAGTGGAGCTGTGGCTCAAGTGGTACAGTGCTAACCTTGAGCACAAAGAAAAGCTCAGGAACAGTGAGCAGGCCCTGAGTTCAAGTCCCAAGGACCGGCATACACACCACACACACACACAAACACACACACACACACACACACACACACACACACACACACACACCACAAAACAAAGTTCATAAATCGTTGGTAGAAGAAAGAGAACTACCCACAAGCTAATAATGCTCGGGAAGTAATATGGTTACAAATATATTTTTTTAAAAAATCACTTGTCACTAAGCATTCTAGATACTTCATTTCTAATCTAGACCTTTAGCTATTTTCTTTCTTTTAATTTTTAACCTTTTATTGTTATTATGAAGGTAATGTACAGAGAGGAGTTATCATTTCATAATTAAAGTAATGAGTACACTTCTTTTTGAACAGTGTCACCCCTTCCTTTGCTCTCTCCCAGTTTTTCCCTCCCATTCCTGCCCACAAGTTGTATATTCATTTTCAACCTGTGTCTACTGAGTACCACTGCTGCATTTGTTAACCCTTTGTCCCTCCATTTCTGTGTGCCCCCCCCTTAGCTTTGCCCAAAGACACATAAACCAACAAACAAGACCAAAAGAGAAAAAACTCATTTCCATTAATTGGAATTAATATCAATAAATATTTTTTATGTGATCAGAGGCGTGAAAACATTGTGCCTTCATGTTCCTCTCCCAAGAATATCCTCCTCTGTCTCACTGTGTGTGAATGCCTAGATTCCTGTATAGTTTATCATGTCACAGTATATTTTAGATCTAGCTTCCACGTATGAGAGGAAATGTATGCTATTGGTCTCTCTGAGCTTGGCTTACCTCACTTAACATGATTTGCTGTAGGTCCATCCATTCCCTGCAAATGACATAATATTATTCTTAATAATGGCTATGTAAATTTTCATTATGTATAAATACCATATTTTTTGGATCCACTAATCTATTGTAGAGTATCTGGGATGTTTCCATAACTTGGCTATTGTGAATAATGCAGCAATGAACATGGATGTCCAAGTGTCTTTATGGTATCCTGGCTTGTGATCTGTAGATGCAAGAAAGTAAACCTTTAGCTACTTTTATTTTTTGACCTTAAATTTACTCTAATACCCCTCCCTCTGAACTTACATACAAAAAAAAAATTCTAAACTTAGAGAATATTCGTCACTAACTTGCTTCACTCTTATGAAACAAATAAGAGGAAAATCATCACATAAAAATTTAAATATGGGAGCTGGGAAGGTGGCTTAGTGGTAGAGTACTTGCCTTGCCTAGCTACTCAGGATGCTGAGATCTGAGGATCATGGTTCAAAGCCAGCCTGGGCAGGAGAGTCCATGAGACTCTTATCTCTAATTAATCACTAGAAAACTGGAAGTGATGCTGTGGCTCAAGAGGTAGAGCACTCAGCTTGAGCTGAAGAGCTGTGGGACAGCTCCCAGGCCCAGTGTTCAAGCCCCACAACTGAAAAAAACAAACAACAACAAAAAAACCCAACGCCTACAAATTTAAATATCTTGCCTAGTGCTGATGGCTCGCATTTTATAATCCTAGCTACTCAAGAGGCTGAGACTTGAGAATCACAGTTCGAAGCCAGCCTGAGCAGATAAATCCCAAGACTCTCATTTCTAAATAACCAGCAAAAGAGCACAAATAGGGATGCGGCTCAAATAGTAAACCACTACCAGTGTGTGTGTGTGGGGTGGAGGCTGGCAAGGCTGTGCTCAGCCCTGAGCTTGAACTAGCACAAACACAAACAAATAAATCTCAAGGCTGAAGATATAGCTTAATGGTAGAATGCTTCCCTAGGATTTAAAGGCCCTGGGTTCTAAGCCCAACATCATAAAAGCAAAACACTACCACCAAAAAACAGAAAAATCATGAATCCACTTTTTATAGAGAAATAACAAATGAAGATGCACGGTAATCAAATGTAGTGGCACAGTAAGCCCCTTCCTTAGAAGGTTGAAATAGGAGGATCTAGAGCTCAACGTTAGTCTGAGCTGCATAGTGAAATCTTATTTAAAAAAAAAAAAAAAAAGCCTAGTTCTCACACATGACCAAAGTAATATGAAACTCTGGTGTTTGAGCCTAGCAATTTTTTCCCCTTTATTGGTAGTAATGGGGATTAAAGTTTACAGTACCCAAGACCTCATGCTAGGCAAGTGCTGTACCACTTGAGCCATGCCCCTGTTCCTTTTGCTTTAGGTGTTTCTTTTCTTTTCTTTTCTTTTTTTGTCGGTCATGGGGCTTGAACTCTGGGCCTGGGCACTGTCCCTCAGCTCTTCAGCTCAAGGCGAGCACTCTACCACTTGAGCTACAGCGCCACTTCTGGTTTTCTGGTAGTTTGTTGGAGATAGGAGTCTCACGGTCTTTTCTGCCCTGGCTGGCTTTGAACCACAATCCTCAGATCTCAGCCTCTGGAGTAGCTAGGATTTTTTCCCTTCCTTCCTTCCTTCCTTCCTTCCTTCCCTCCCCCCCCCCCCCCCCCGGCTTGGCTGGCCTGGAGCAGAGTTCCTCCTATCCACCTGCCCTTACCCAGAAGCAAGGATCACAGGTATGTGTTACTATGCCAAGCCAATTGGTGTTTTAAACATCCTCCAGGAAGTCAGGAAGTCGGGGGCATTGGTGGCTCAAGCCTGTGATCCTAGTTACTCATGAAACTGAGATCTGAAGATCACAGTTGGAAGCCAGCCCAGGCAAGAAAGTCTGTGAGACTCTTATCTCTACTAAGCTACTGAAAAAGCTGGAGGTGGAGATGTGGTTCAAGTGGTAGAGTGCTACCTTTGAGCAAAAGAAGCTCAGGGACAGCACCCAGACCCTGAGTTCACTCCCCGTGATCCCCGCCCCCAAAAATGCTCCAGGAGCCAGATGCTGGTGGTTTACACTTGTAATCTGACCAGGACAGCCTAATCAGAGAAGTCTCAGAGACTCTGTTCAACAGAGTTCAGTTCAGTGGAAGAAGCTGGGCATGGTGATATGCACCTATCCCAGCTATGTTATGAAGATAAAACAGGCAGATCCCTCTCTAGGCATTTTCCTGCCCAGGATGAAACCCTCATCTCAAAAATAACCGGAACAGAAAAGGACTGGAAATAAGGCTTGGCAGTAGAGCCCCAACTTAGCAAGCACCAGACCCTGTGTTTAAACCTCAGTAGCCCACCACAAAAAAAAGAAAAAAGAAAAAGAAAGAAAGAAAGAAGGAAAGAAGGAAAGAAAGAAAGAAAGAAAGAAAGAAAGAAAGAAAGAAAGAAAGAAAGAAAGAAAAGAAAAGAAAAGAAAAGAAAAGAAAAGAAAAGAAAAGAAAAGAAAAGGAAAGAAAAGGAAAGAAAGAAAAAGTCTTCCAGGAGAGCCATCTGAGTAGTCATACCTGTAATCTCAACACTTGAGGCCTCCTGGATTGCATAAACTCTGTCTCAAACAAACAAAAACCCCAAAAACAAACAACCCCCCCACCAAAAAAACAGGGAGTCTTTCAGGTGATTCTTGTGCACATCTAACTTTGAGAAACATTGAAAAAATAGTGTCAGCATGTGAAAATTAGAATCCAAATGAATTTGGGTTGTACCTGTGGCTCAGTGGTAGCCTGCTTGCTTAGCATGCCCTAGATTTGATCTCTAGACTCCAAACAAGATAAAGAAAGAAACATGCAGAAGGAAAAACAATAACAACAATAAACCAACCCTGGGGGATTTCAGTTCCAGAAACTCATGCTGTGACTCATCCAGGAGCTGCTTGCCTTTCAAGCCTAAAATTCTGTGCTGTAACCTTTTGGGGCTTTATCTTAGTGATAAGGAGTATGGCAAATGAGTCCAAATAACTGGTAATGTGGAAACTATGGTAGAAATGTAGATTGCTGATTCTGGGTTTTCTTTTGCTATTTAAATGACTTTGTATTTTTGAGTCTCTGAGACTCTGAAGCAGGGGCCTGGGTGGGTAGATCCTAGCTAGACCACAATTGTGCCAAAACTAGAAAGGGCCAAAGAGTCCTTTGGGGATTGACAGCTACATAAAGAAAAGTGACCTTATTTTCTAATATGGGACCCCCACAGGAGGGTTGTGTTGCTCAGAAAAGAGGCCAGTGGTGTCCTGTGCTGGAATCTGGAGAGGTGACCAGTAAAGCATAGAGAAGAGCTTGTCCCATGACACTATCAGAGGGGACAGTGGAGCATGACCCTCCTCACAGGCATCAATCAGGAAAGGCAGCATTCTTGGTATGGCCATTCATCTCCCCTAACTAAGCAGCTAGGAAACCTGCTCTCCCAACTGCCTCAAGCTTCTGAAAAAAAAAAAAAAAAAAAGACATGGTGTATAGAACCTCCTTGATCATCTCTGATAGGCCCTTTACAGTTAGGGACATATCATTGTAACTCCCTGCTTCTGTTGCTGATGTTCTTGTCACTTGCCTTACTCAACAGCGCTCTCTCCGTGTGTGTGTGTGTGTGTGTGTGTGTGTGTGTGTGTGTGTATGTGTGTGTATGTGTGTTTGTGTGTGTGTGTGTGTATGTGTGCGCGCGCACACACGCCAGTACTGGAGCTTGAACTCAGGGCCTGATACTTTGACTTAGCTTTTATTCCTCAAAGCTTGTGCTCTACCACTTAAGCCACAGCTCCACTTCTGATTTTTTTTTTCTTTCTTTCTTTCTTTCTTTTTTTTTTTTTGCTGGTTAGAGATAAAAGTCTCTTGGATTGTCTACCCAGGCTGACTTTGTTTTCTTTTTTTTTTTTTTTTTCTGTGTTTTTAAGTATTTTTTTTGTTTTGTTTTCTTTTTTGCCAGTCCTGGGTTGAATTCAGGGCATGGGCACTGTCCCTGAGCTTCTTTTGCTCAAGGCTAGCACTCTACCATTTGAGCCACAGCTTCATGTCTGGCTTTTTCTGTTTATGTGGTACTGAGGAATTGAACCCAGGGCTTCATGTATGCTAGGCAAGCATTCTACCACTAAGCCACATTCTCAGCCCCCCAGCCTGACTTTGAACCAGGATTCTCAGATTTCAGTCTCCTGAGAACTAGGTGTGAGCCACCAGTGCCCAGCCCCCAACAGCTCTCTTTGTCAGAATAAAAGCATTTCCCCTTAAGGATTATGTAATGTCACCCTGCTTCTCTGTTGTACAGGTGTGACCCATTGCCTTTGTTCCATCCTTCCTTCCCGCTGCTCTGAGACCCTCAGGGGTAGGGTGATCCTTAGTCAGGATCCCTATTGACCTGACTTGAGTAACTCCAGTTCTTCTTTAGGGCAGGCTCCAGTTCACTCACTCCAGCCTGGAGCTCCTGGGAGACTAGCCCCAGTTTCCTAGGAAGATGCACCAGTTCGTGTGACATCTCACATTTCGAAGCTTTATATTACTCATCCCAACTTACTTCAGCTGACCTTGAATTTAATCATGATTTGTATCCTTATAATGATTAGCTGTCACATTTGGAGACACCTGCAGTAGGCTCACCCCTAATGTATTGGAACAGCATTGCTCTATTCTCTCCTAGCAGGGGTCTCTCCTTGCTATGTGGCCCCGAGACGAGTCTCTACTAGTAGAAGGCTACTTTTTAAAAATGATTTTCTTTAAATGGTAAAGGCATAAGCACACAGTTAAAAAAAAGGAAAAAAGAAAGCAGGCACTATGAAAAGATACACATGAGAGCAACAACACTGATTGCCCTGGAGTTGTATTCTGTTTGTGTGTGCATATGTGTATATGTGAGTGTTTTGTTTCTATTTTCTTTTTTCTAGAAATCACTCTTCCCATCATTAAGTGCTACTGAAGAGCATGCCTAGAATCCTCCAGCTGCAAAGACTTAAGGCCTTCTTCTTAGAAGTTCTGTGCATCTCATTTTCTACTCACAATCTTGTTTTTATCTCTTGGCCATTTCAGATTCTAGTCTGGGGCGTTCTGAACTTGACTTTTCACAATCAAGGGTTTCCCCACCATTTGGCAGGAAATATGATCCGGAGCAAATCAGCTGAGGCGCAGGCCGCTCCAGGGAGCTGGATGCTGGTGGCTCATCATCCTAGCTAGAATCCTAGCTACTCAGGGGGCTGAGGTCTGAGGATCACAGTTTGAAGCCAGTCTAGGCTTCAAAGTTGGTGAAACAGGAAAGTTGGTGAAACTTCCAATTAACTACCCCCCCCAAAAAATCCATGAGACTTTCCAATTAACTGTGGCTCAAATGACAGAATGCTAGCCTTGAGTGAGACTTCTAAGGGACAGCCTCCAGGCACTGAATTCAAGCCCCAGGACCAACACACACACACACACACACACACACACACACACACACACACACACACACACACACACCTCTGTGAGGCTGGTGTTATCAGTCTCTTCCTTCTACTTCTGTCCCAGGTGAGGAGACTGGCCCCCTGCTGTGAGGAAGGAGGAGAGACCTGCCTCACCTCACCTTCTTCTACTCCTCATCCCCATGATTCCTGCAATGGAACTTGGAACTTAGCACCGGTTTTGTTTTTGCCACTCCTGGGAACTCTGGGCCTGAGCTTTTGTTTTCAAGGCGTGCACTTTACCACTTGAGCTACCATTCCACTTCTGGCTTTTTTGGTAGTTTTTAGTGGAGATTGGAGTCTCATGGACTTTCCTTCCCTGGCTGGCTTTAAACCTCAACCCTCGGATCTCAGCTTCCTAAGTATCTAGGATTTTAGGGCATGAACCATCAGCACCTGGCAATTTTGTCCTTTTCATGTCCTGAAAATTTGCTTCCTTGCCTAAATCTTATGAGATGTTGTTTATTTTCAACGGATTATAATGTACATATGGCACAGCAATCCAAAGTTCCAAAGTATAGCAAAGTAAAAATGTCCCTCTTTCTCCTGTTCCCAGCTACCTGCTTTTCCCTTCCTGCCCCAGTGGTAGCCAATGTTGCTGGACTTCTTTTCATCCTAGAAAATAACCCAAAGAAGAAGAAAGAGTCACCTTTATTTTGTAACGAACCTAAAGTAGTATTTCCTTATATTGTCTCACCATGTTGCCCAGTCTGTAGTCAAACTTCTGGGTTTAACTAATCCTCCTGTCTCAGCCTCCAAGTATCTGGGACTATAGGCACATACTATTTCACCCAGCTAGTTATTTCTAAAGCGGTCAACCTGAGGAACTGCCTCTATGGTATTCCCAATTGATCCTCTTGGGTTTTCTAGGTTAACAGTTATTTCAACAGCAAATAATTTCTTTTCCCACCTCCGGTCCCACCCTGATGGTGCTAGGGATTGAACCAAGGCTCTCAGGAGGACTAAGTAAATGCTCTAGCACTAAACTATATCCCTAGCTCAATAGCTTATGATTGTTGGCAAAGTGAAAATAGTTTTGGAGTGAGACCTGTATTGATTAACCAGATGTCTGATTTTAAATACACTATCCAAAGGCAGCATGTAGGTAGAAAGAGGGACCTTCTCCCAGATATGAGGAATAGAGTGGGAAGAGGCTATACAGAGCCAAAATGCCGTTCTAGAGTGCTCTCCTGGGTTTCTTCTCCCAGCATCTGGAGCTTTCCAGAGGGCTTAGGACACAAAGATTTCTCATGATCTCCATTCAGAGATCAGAAGACTAAACAGACATAGCCTTGTCTTTCTCCACAAGTGGAATTTAGGCTGTTTGCCTAAATAGATCATATTGTTTGAATCAGGGATTTACAGATACTCTTTGAAGAGCTACATATTATCAGCAAGGCCTTCTAAATCCCCCATTTATAGTAGGTAAAAGATGCACAATGTGTGTCAATTTCCCAAAGCTGGGATCTACTGCTAGGTAGGGAGTTATTGATATTTGGTGCTTATTTTTAATAGAGTGCTATGAAAAAAAATTTAGTGAAAGAAACTTGCTCTTCCTTCTCTTCCTTCTCCTTCATCTCCCCTTTCTCCTTCTCCTCCTTCTCCTCCTCTTTCTCCTCATCCTTCTCTTTCCCTCCTCCTCCTCTTCTTCTTCTTCCTCTCCTTCTCATCCTCCTCCTTTCTTCTACTCATTTTCCTCCTTACCTGCCTTCTCATTTCCCTCTTCATCCTTCCCTTCCTCCTTGTTTCTATTCTTGTTCTTCTCTTCTCTTTCTCTTCCTCCTCCTCCTCTTGCTCCTCCTCCTCCTCTTCCTCCTTTTCCTCCTCTTCCTATTTCTTATTCTCCCTTGTCCTCTCTTTCTCTCTCTCCCTACCTCCTGAAGTGGTGCCTTGATGTATGTGTGTTCTGCCAGACTATAGAAAGATGTGACCAGCAGATATTGGTATTGTTACAACAAAGGATGAGCTCAGACTTTAAAAAGGTATCAACTCTGCTTACTAATGATCAAGACTTGAGGTATTCTGGGATTTGTATGCTAAAGAGGTTCATGGGGAAATTATTCCAGACCTTCCACACTACCAAGGGGTATAAGAGGTACAAAGCAAAGATGCTTGAAGAGTAGTGGAAGAAGTCTCACTGGGACAGCCGGAGGGTGGACTTTAAGGATCCTGAAGTGCTCTGTTATTTATTCTCCTGTCCTGGCATCTACAACCATGTCATAGATGCTTAATTAGAAGTCCACAGTCATCACATTTATTGGTCATTGGTGATTACTTTAAGCTTAACTGGTGACCACGTGGTTTTTACACTGTCTCTGCTGGGGAGAGGAAGTTCTCTGGAGAAGGTTTTGTTCCCTTGAAAGAAAAAAAATAAGAGAATAAGTCCTGCTGGTCCTATAGCTCAGTGGTAGAGTGTTTACTAGCATATGCAAAGCTCTAGGTTCAATCTTTAGCAGTACAAAGATGAGCAGACCCTTGGGAACCCATGGTGAGTAGAGTGAGCAGGTAACAGGACCTCACCATGTTGTCACTGTGGAACTGGAGCTAATGTTGTTCCTAGGGTCCACCATCTGACCCGACGCTGGCATCTGATATGTGAGATAATTCAGTGGACTATTTTGGTACCAAAGATAGGAACAAAGGGAAACATAGGGTATACCAACACCAAAGGGCCTTCTTCAAAGTATTGAGATTTTTCTTTGAGGCAACAAAAAGCCGAATGTTCTGCAAAAGCTAGGGAAAACCAATGGAAATTACCCTACCCACAGAGCCAGAGAGCCTTGGATCCAATATGGGTGACTTTTGTGTGTATGCCAGTACTAGGACTTGAACTCAGGGCCTCACACATTTTTTTTCTCTACCTGTCCTGGAACTTGAACTCAGGACCTTGGGGCTCAGTCTCTGAGCTTCTTTTGTTCAAGGCAACCTCTCTACCTCTGCCGCTGCTGCTGCTGTTCCTCCTCCTCCTATTTCTCTTCCTCCTCCTCCGTCTTCTTCTTGTAGTTTAGTGGAGATAAGAATCTCCTGCCAGGGCTGGCTTCAAATTGAAATCCTCAGATCTCAGCCTCCTGAGTAGCTAGAATTATAGGCATGAGCCACTGGTTCCCAATTCCTCACATTCTTGAATAGCCTTTGCACTCAAGACTGGCACTCTACCACTTGAGCCATACTACTACTTCCAGCATTTTTGTTGTTGTTGTTGGTTGCAAGGTTTGAACTCAGGGCCTGGGTGCTGTCCCTGAGCCTCTTTGTGCTCAAGGCTAGTGCTCTACCACTTGAGCCACAGCGCCATTTATGGTTTTTGAGTGGTTAATTGGAGATAAGAGTCTTATAGAGACTTTCTTCCCAGGCTGGCTTTGAACCGTGATCCTCAGATCTCAGCCTCCTAAATAGGTAGGATTATGGGTGGGCATATGCATGTACACACACACACACACACACACACACACACACACACACACACACACACACACAGAAATAAGGCAACAATGCTGTCGCCACCCAGGTCTAAAGTCCAAGCTTGGCATTCTTGTCTTGGAGGAACAGTCACTATCTGTACATGGGCTGGGGCAGGGTGTTGTTAGCCTGTAGGAGCCTGTGTGCATTACTAAAATGCACCTTTTTCTCTGGGAGAGGCAGACCTGTAACTGGCTTCTGGCGTGACAAGCTAAGCTTGTCTTCTGCACAGCTGCACAACTACACGTTGCAACCTCAGCTGCATGTCTTGGAGTTCCCATTTCTGTTCTGAAGCAGGCCTTAGGATAAGAAAAGGAAGTGAGCTTCATACAGAGTGAAGTCAGACTTAAGGGCAAATCATAGGCCCTTTACTGGCTAGCTATGGTTGCTGCTTGTTGTAACAGAAGAACAGACAGACACCAATACGAAATCAGGAGCTATGTGAAGGGGATGGCTGACTAGTGGACATAAAATTGCCAGTCTGTGTGGAAGTTAACTTTTGACCAAATGGGAAGAAACCGGAGAGCTTGACTATGTACAAGCACAGGGCCAGTCAAGTGAAAAGAATTTGCTTGTGTGTGTGTGAGAGAGAACGTGAGTGCATGGTGTGTGTGTGTGTGTGTGTGTGTGTGTGTGTGTGTGTATGTGTGTGTGTGTGTATGCCAGTATTGGAGCTTGAACTCTACTTGGGTGTAGGGAGCCGAGGCGAGACTCCGCCCACTCCCTTGCAGCTTTGAGGTTTCCACCCCAGACGGTGCTTGGTGGGACGCCTGGGCTGTGCGCGTGCACGAGCCAGGTAGAGCCCCCAGCCAATCCCATGACACCTGGTGACGGTGAAAGGCAGGCGACCAACAATAGAAAGACCCGCGTTCCGATTCTCCTATATAAGCGGCTGTGTTTCGGGTGCACGCTCTCTCGCGCCCAAGCTCTCCTACAACTAAAAGGCTCTCCAATAAAGCGTGATCTGAGAAGACTCCTGGTGTGGTGGTCGTTTTTCCTCGCTGGTCGAGTAGGCGGTCACTACAACTGGTGCTGAAACCCGGGAACGAACCTGGGACGGGACCCACGCGAGAGGCTGAATCGGAGCCAGAACTCAACACGCGGAGAGGAGATGTCGGTAAATATCCCCCAGTATGCTGTTCACTGTAGATTTAGATATTTATTGGTTGCTTGCATTGCTTCTTCCCTTGTGGCTTGTCTTTTTGATGGTGCGCACTTGCCTCGAGGAGGGAGGGTTTGATTTAATCCAGGAAGGACGCAAAGTACTAACGCAGCATCAGGATAGTCTATCAGAGTCAGCATACAGGAATGGGGAGGAAAAGAGGCCTAAAAGAAAAAGGGAAAAAAGACAAAAGGATCCTAAAGAATTAAAGCAAGAGGGGCTGCAGCCCTCACAAAAGGAGAAGGGTTTCAGAGAGGAGGGGGTCTCAAGGAGACTCCCTTGCCCTTCTTTAAAAGCAAACCGGTTCTCAGCCCTACACGTGGAAGGGCGGGACCAAGAATATAGTAATCTTGTGAGTGACTCAGAGGAAGAAATGTTGGAGGAGGAGGGAGAGCAGCTCGATCCAGCTGATAGTGAAGAGTTAGAAGAGGCTGCGGCGGAGCACGTGGCAGACAGATATGGAGGGTGGCGCCCCCTAGGGGTGGGAGTACCGCAACAGCCAGGGAGAGGAAATGGAGCTGCCCCTCACCGGTCGGCCCCCCGCCGTGCCCGCCGGCAGGGAAGAGTCACTTTATTAAAGAAAATACCTGGTCGCAGCTGGCAGCTGCTTTCCCAGTTTTTGAAAATCCGATTACTGCTGAAAGAAATTTTGAGCCGTTTTCCTACTCCCAGCTTACGGATTTAGTTGAGGCAGTCGGACTTATGGAGTGACGGCTAATTATACCACTGCCTTGCTCCGAAGACTGACCTTCAATGCCATGACGCCCACGGACTGGTTTGAGGTAGCCCGTACCTGCCTTAATCATGGGCAGTACCTCGATCTCCGGTCTATTGTTCAAGACAAGGCTCAAGCCCAATACAGACAAAATGTCCGTGATGGGCACCCGGACTGGACCGTAGACATGCTTCTCGGGCAGGGAATCTACTCGGTAGACCAGACAGGATATCCCTTTGAAGTATACCGCCAGGTAAACGAGGTTTTTTACAGGTCCTGGCGAGCCCTCCCAAACAAGGGAGAGGTGGCTGGCAATCTAACAAAAATCATGCAGGCCCCTAATGAGCCATTTTCTGATTTTGTTGCCCGTATGCTAGAGACAGCCGAGCGGGTATTAGGAAATCTGGAAACAGCCATGCCATTTGTACAACAAATCATTTTTGAACAAAGCACCAAGGAATGTCAGAGGGCAATTACCCCAGTAAGAACCCAAAGCCTAGAAGCTTGGTTAAAAGCCTGCAGAGAAGTAGGTGGCCCCCTGACCAATGCGGGGCTGGCAGCTGCTGTCTTGTCGGCTGCCGGGGCCGCAAAAGATAGTAAAGGAAAAGGGTGTTTCCGTTGTGGTCAGTTGGGACATTTTAGACAGCAATGCCCACAAAATGGTGGTCCTGTACAAAATATACCCAGGCCGCCAAGGACTCCAGGAGTGTGTCCTCGTTGTAAAAAGGGAAAGCATTGGGTCAACGAATGCAGGTCAGTTAGAGACATCAATGGACATTTTATCCCCCAAATTACTCCAAACACTAATTCGGAACAGGAGCCAAAAAACGGAGAGAAGGGCCCTCGTCCCCAGGGCCCGAAAGTTTATGGGGCATTTCAGACTCTGGCTCCCAGACAGCACCCGCAACAACTCCCCAGCCAAGAAGAGCAACCTCAGGCTCCGCAGGGTTGGACCTCTGTGCCACCTCCGGACGGGTATTAACACAGCAGATGGGTGTCCAGATTGTGGAGACAGACATGACAGGACCCCTAGATGAAGGCACTGTAGGAATAGTTTTAGGACGCTCCTCCTCCACAATGAGAGGATTAATAATTTTCCCAGGAGTGATTGACCCTGACTATATGGGGACTATCAAGGTCCTCTGTCATGTCCCCCATGGAGTGGTGTCCATTTCTCCCAGAAATTGAACAACACTAGTCTGCTGAACCTTCTCAGGGGCAATAATTAATCCTTTATTAGCTAAGGTCTCCGTTACCTGCCCAAACACCTTATGAAGAGTCTCTACCGAGGGAGCAGCCAACAAGATATCATCCATATAATGGACAATCCGTACTTTTGGAAATTTTTCCCTAACAGGGGTTAATGCAGCCCCCACGAACAATTGACAAATTGTTGGGCTATTAGCCATCCCTTGGGGGAGAACTTTCCACTGATAGTGAGCATCCGGGGTTTCATGATTAACCGAGGGCAAAGTAAAGGCAAAGCGCTCCCTATCCTTTTCATAAAGAGGTATGGAAAAAAAGCAATCCTTAATGTCTAAGGCCAAAATAGGCCACTCCCTAGGTAACGCAGAGAGCAGTGGAAGTCCCCTTTGGATGGGTCCCATAATTTGCATCTGGGCATTTACTGCTCTAAGGTCATGTAATAATCTCCATTTTCCGGAGGCCTTTTTGATAACAAAAATTGGGGTATTCCAAGATGACACTGAAGGCTCAACATGCCCCAGCTGCAGCTGTTCCTGGACAAGAGTTTGAGCCGCTTCCAATTTTTCTCGAGAGAGGGGCCACTGAGGAACCCACACCGCCTTTTGCGTTAACCAAGGTATGGGTACCACACCTTCAGTGGAAGCTTTGTTTTCAGAGGCCCCTAAGAAAAACCCAAACCCTTCCTGTCCTGTTTAGGAAGTGGCTCTATCGGCTCCTTGCGTCCTTGGAGACGCCGACCAAGCCCCAAGGCTGGCACAAATCCTTGTTGTTTCATCATATTCTGACTGGCCTCAGAATAATCATTAGTTAAAGTTGGCTTCAGCTGTTGCTGCACATCTCTTCCCCAAAGATTGACAGGGACGTCTACCACAAATGGCTGCATTTTTCCAACCTGGCCTTCGTCTGTTCTCCAAGTCAATTCTTTTGCACTTAACTGTGGGGCATCAGCATAGCCCAGCCCTTGCAAGGTCTGGGAGGATTTCTGAGTTGGCCATTGCTTTGGCCACTCCCCTCTTTGGATGATGCTTCGATCTGCCCCTGTATCCACCAGTCCCTCAAATCTTCTCCCTTCCACTTGGAGAGTTAGCATGGGTCTTTGGTCTAAAGTTATGGACAGGCATGTAAGGTCGACTCCAGTGGAGCCTACCCTTTATCTCCTCTCTCTATCTCCTTAGCAGGGAAGTTGCCATGAAGAGAAGGCAAAAGCAGAAGCTGTGCAATTCTACCCCAGATTTGGCTGTCGGCCCTAAGAGGCAGTTAAGCCTTACCATTCTGCATAGCCTTAGCACCCCGAGGGATCAGGGGATCCCATTGCACCGGGACAGGTATGCAATTTGCAATTTGGGACAGGGTGCAAGGCAAGTGCACTGCACTTGAGGAGATGGTTCTCATCTCCTCAAGAAGAGCATGCTGGGTTGCAAGTGGGTTGATGCCCAAGATCCCACCTCTGCAAAAAAGGCATCGGACGGGCCTGGTCATCACTGGGGAAGGCGCGCCCCTCAGGCGAAGGCCAGTGCAAGGTCCTCTCATTAATGTCTTAGACAGAGGCCCAACCTCTACTCTTACCTGTTACCATAAAACAAAGAAGGGGGAACTGTAGGGAGCCGAGGCGAGACTCCGCCCACTCCCTTGCAGCTTTGAGGTTTCCACCCCAGACGGTGCTTGGTGGGACGCCTGGGCTGTGCGCGTGCACGAGCCAGGTAGAGCCCCCAGCCAATCCCATGACACCTGGTGACGGTGAAAGGCAGGCGACCAACAATAGAAAGACCCGCGTTCCGATTCTCCTATATAAGCGGCTGTGTTTCGGGTGCACGCTCTCTCGCGCCCAAGCTCTCCTACAACTAAAAGGCTCTCCAATAAAGCGTGATCTGAGAAGACTCCTGGTGTGGTGGTCGTTTTTCCTCGCTGGTCGAGTAGGCGGTCACTACACTTGGGTACTGTCCTTTAGCTTTATCCACTCAAGACTAGTGTTCTGCCACTTAAGCTACAGATCTACTTTTGAGATTTTTGGTGGTTAACTGGAGATAAGTGGCTCGTGGATTTTCCTGCCAGGCTGGCTTTGAACCAAGATCCTCAGATTTTAGCCTCCTGAGTCATTAGGATTATAGGTAGGACCTACTGGTGCCTGGCCAAGAACCTGCTTTTGTCTTTCCCTGAAATCTTGTTTTTTATTTGCTAGGAATTGAGCCTGCTTTCTGGGCAAGCATTGATGTAGCATTCTCTTAGAGAACTTCCTGCCTTCAGCTTTTAGTGTATGGTGTTCAGGTGAGGACCACTTCATTCTCCAACACTGAGAATGGATCTTCTGAATATTTGGTCACAGTGATTGGTTTAGGATCAGGCACATTACCCAAGACAAAGCCAATTAGAGTCTTCATTATTTCCTGAAACTACCAAAAAAGGAATAAAGCTCTTTCTCCTGCATTTCTATCCATACCCAGATATTACCACTGATGGAATCATTAGCTGAGAAGGTGGGTGACAACAGTTTAGAGTGACTAGCAGCCATCCTTGCTATTACAAGGAGAAGGGACAGTCAACCTGAACATAAAACAAGCACAGAGAAAGCAAAGAAAGATAAAGACTGGGATATCTTTTGGATTCCTAAATCCTACTGTACCTGAAGCCATTTATTCCTAGACTTCTTCCTTCTGCTTCCTTCTTCTCTTGCTTTCTTTACTGTCTGTCTTTCTCTCTTTTCTTTTTACCCTTGTTTTGGTTGAGTATATTTTTTGTCATTTTTAACCAAAAGAATCTAATAATTTGAGTATCTGATCTAACTTATTGCTAAAGTGAAGCAAAAAGGTTGTGTCTGTGTTCACTTAAACTCAAGTCTGTCAGGGAGGAAGGAAAAGGGAAACTCCAAAGAACAGCTTAGGAATGATGTCACTAAGTCTCCAAGAAGCAGAAAAGTTACTAAGGAGGTGGGTAGAGAGACTCACAGTGCATCAGGAGGGATGGATTACCTGCCCTTGAGTCAGGCAATTTCCCAGCTAAGTCTTGGAGATAGATGGAACTTGGGGACTTTCCCTCATGGGGAGAGGTGATCCTTAGAATAGAGAGGCTGAGGTTAGTGTGAGGTTTGGCCTCCTCCTCCTCCTCCTCCTCCTCCTCCTCCTCCTCCTCCTCCTCCTCTTCCTCCTCCTCCTCCTCCTCCTCTTCCTCCTTCTCCTCTTCCTCCTCTTCCTTCTCCTCCTTCTCCTCCTCCTCTTCTTCTTCCTCCTTCTCCTCCTCTTCTTCTTTTCTTCTCCTTCTTCATATGTTTTTACTGTAAAAATGTTGTACACAGGGGTTACAGTAACATGAGCAAGGTAATAAGTACATTTCCTATTGAGCATTGTTGCCTCCTCCTTTGTTTTCCCCCTACCATCCCTTCCCTCCCACCTCCACAACTACCCCTACTCCCCCACCAAAGTTGTAAAGTTCATTTTCAACATGGTGTTTTGTACATCTTATTGTTACAATGGGTCAACCTGTATCTGTATTTAAGCATTTTGTTTTTGCCCTTCCCCTCCCCAAATTAGAGAAATGTATATACAAGATGCAGGGCACCGACGTCAAATAACGTGAAAACAATAGCAAGAAAGAAAAAAGATATGTGTGTCTCTATCTTGGGGTTCATTTCACTTAACATCGTCTTATATGGTCATATGAACATAAGCTTTTGGCCTTTTCTTCTTGTCCTACACATGTACTAGTTATTGCAAATAAGGGAAACCATGGGACCTATGTTTCTTTGGGCCTGGCTTACTTCACTTAATATAATTTTTCCAAGTCTTTCCATTTCCTAACAAATGGGGCAATGTCATTCTTTTCGATGGAGGCATAGAATTCCATTGTGTATATATACCACATTTTCTTGATCCATTCATCTACTGAGGGGCATCTAGGTTGGTTCCATATCTTAGCTATGGTAAATAATGCTGCGATAAACACAGTTGTGCTGGTAGCCTTAGTATGGCCTTATTTGTGATTATTTGGGTAAATGCCCAAAAGTGGGATTGCTGGGTCATAGGGGAGCTCTATGTGGAGTCTTTTGGGGAAACTCCATACTGCTTTCCAAAGTGGTTGAACAAGTTTACACTCCCACCAACAATGCAGTAGGGTTCCCTTCTAGGTTTGGCCTTTTTTAAGCCATGCAGGGTATAACTATCCCTCTGAGCCCTGCCAAGACAACCACTTCTCACATCATTATCTCTTACACTTAAGTCTGCTGATCCATGTCCTATGGCTAACCTTATCTCTTTACTTTGAAGAGATTACACCCAACTGGTTCCCAATGATGCCTCCCCTATTATATATACATTGTATGTCTATAAATCTCCTTTGTGCTCATCGTTGGCCATTTTCTTCCTTCTTTTTTTTCATCCTTCTTTCCTTCCTTCCTTTGCTGTTCCTGGGGCTTAAACTCAGAGCCTAGGTGCTGTCCCTGAGCTTTTTTTTTTTTTTTTTTTTTGCTGGTCATAGGGCTTAAACTCAGGGACTGGGCAGTGTCCTTGAGCATTTTTGATCAAGACTAGTACTCTACCACTTTGGCCTATACCTCCACTCCTTTTTTTTTTTTTGTGGTTAATTAGAGCTAAGAATCTCACAGACTTTGCTGCCTAGGGTGGCTTTGAACTGGGGTCCTCAGATCTCAACCTCTTGAGAAGCTAGGATTATAGGCATGAGACTACCTAGCTCCCTGAGTTTCCCTGCCCCCCCTCCCCCAAGTCATGGGGCTTGAATTCAGGGCCTGAGCACTGTCCCTGAGCTTCTTTTGCTCAAGGCTAGCACTCTGCCACTTGAACCACAGTGCCACTTCCAAGTTTTTCTGTTTATGTGGTACTGAGGAATGGAACCCAGGGTTTCATGCACCAAGTATTCTACCACTAAGCCACACTCTTCCCAGCCCTCCCAGAGGTTTTTTTTTTTCCTTCTTCTTCCTTTTTCCTCAAGGCTAGCACTCTATCATTTGAGCTACAGCAAAACTAATTGGAGATAAGAATCTCTCAGACTTTCCTGCCCAGCTGGCTTCAAACTTTGATCCTCAGATCTCAGCCTCTTGAATAGCTCTGATTACAAATGTGAGCCACCAGCACCCAGCTGATGGCCGTTTTCATAGGGTAAACTTCTAGAAGCAAAATTTATAAAGTTCAAAGGTTACAAATATAATTGTAAGGTCCGCTCCTGGATGGCGAGCGGACTCCACCCTCCTCGCAGCAAAGTCTCCACCCAGTACCTGCGTTACCTAGGCAACTGGGACACCTGGAAGAGGTCACATCTGCATCGGATAAGGATGTGACCACACCTTTCTCCCGCCCATACCCTAGATAAGGCCTAACCCCAGGCTCAGACGCCCTCTTTTCTAGCGCTTTCTCAGCTCTCTCTCTTTTCCAGCTCTCTTTTCCAGTTCTCGCTCTTTCCCAGCTCTCTCTCTTTCCCAGCTCTTTCCCAGGCCTTTCCCAACTATGTGGAGGGTCTGGCCTGGTGCCAGCCAGAACAATGAATAAACCTACCCCTTACCTGAATACCATGTGCGTGGTGCTGTTCTTACTCGGCTACCTCTTTTAAAAACCTAACAATAATTAAGGTTTATGACTCATATTTCAGGAAGAATTATTATCCATTTTGTAGAGAAAAGGTTGTAAAAATGTCCCAGCCCTTTGTCAACTAGAGAAAGCTAATTGCCAAATAATGAATGTAAGAGATATAATTTGTTGTTCAGAAAACAGAGCCATATCACAATACCTATAATAAATTAAATCAAGACCATAAAATATGGCATGAATGTAGCAGATCATGTGGCATTAAACAAATTGGATTGTCTGGTTCCCTGGAGACACACAGGACAAAAAGTACCAGAGAGATGATGTAATAGGGTTATCAGGAAGTTTTCTTGACAGTGTCCCAAGAGTATGAGGCACAGGGTGGTGGCAGCAACAGCTATAGCTGCATTTGTTTCTGTATGAATACAGTGAGGACCAGAGAGGAAGGCAAAGAACTTGTATTTCTCATGGAAACTCTGACCAGTGAGATTTCACCTGTTACAAAGGGAGAGCTTTTGACCCAGTAAGACAAAGACTATTCTAGGAAGCCATTCAGAATGGTGACACATTCCTGTAATCCTGCAAGACAATGCCTTGCCCTTGCCCCAGGCCCTATCCTGTAAAAACTCATATTTTGTAGCAGGATGCTGGTGATTCACACCTGTAATCCTAGCTACTCAGGAGGCTGAGATCTGAGGATTGAAGTTTGAAGCCATCCCAGGTTGGAAAGTCCAGGAGAATCTAATCTTTAATTAACTACCAGAAAGCCAGAAGTGAACTTAAAGTGGTAGAGTGCTAGCCTTGAGCAGAAAAGCTCAGGGACAGCACCCAGGCCCAGAGTTCAAGCCCCACAACCTACAACAACCCCCTTCCCAACTCACATTTTGTAAATAACCAAATTGTAAGACCTCATTGCCATTTGAGTTTAAAATTACCCCCACCCCTTTTAAAAAAAAATTCAGCTGGAACTAGAGTTAATTCTTGAATGCCTGTATTAAGTTAGACCTGACTGAGCTAAGATGACCATCTTCTTCATTTTTTTTTTTTTTTGGTTGGTCGTGGGGGTTGAACTCTGGGCTTGGGCGCTGTCCCTGTGCTCTTCAGCTCAAGGGAGCGCTCTACCGCGTGAGCCACAGCTCCAATTCCAAGATGACCATCTTTTAATTTTTTTTTTTTTGGTCTTTTCTTTTTTGGTACTGAGGATCAAACACAGGATGTTACACTTACTAGGCAAGTGCTTTACCACTGAGCTTCATCCCATTTATAACCATCTTTTTAAAGTGATAAAAATGTTTATATATATATATATATATATATGGGAGCCAGTGGCTCATACCTCTTATCCTAGCTACTCAGAAGGCTGAGATTTGAAGATCAAAGTGAAAGACCCCCTCCCCAACCAACCAGGCCCTGAGCCTCTTTGTAGGGGAACAGAGTTTTGTATCTAACCAAGCTATTTCTGGCTTCTGTAACATGCTTTGCTTTTCTATTACCCCATACTCCCCCTTTGATAACTAACCTCACCAGTTAATCAACAAGCCCACACCCTACTAACTAATCCCACCCCGCAGTCAGCCCCCTGGTGTGAGCGAAGGACAGGCGCTGACAAAGGTCACTTCCTCATACCAAGGGCGGGAGACTCACAACTCGGGGCATGTACACCAAGGGACCCCCTCGAACAGTGATTGGCCAAAACACATGATTTGTTTTAAAAGGATTGGCTGCCTGCGTGCAGACCAGGTTGTAATACTTTAAATTTACTGGCTGAAAAAGCGCGGGCACTCCTGTAACGGACAGAGGGGTCCCATAAAAGGACCATCCCCGGGACTGCTCGGGGTTCCCAGCCACTGACCCGAACCTTGCGGATCTCGAGGTCACGTGCACCTGGGAACCTGGGCATGCCCAAATAAAACCCTCTTGCCTTTTGCATCTGGTGTCGTCTGACTGGTGCTTGGGGCAGGGAGGTCCTGATATGGGGGACACCCGAAGTCGGGGGTCTTTCAAAAGTTCAGAGCCAGCCAGGGCAAAAAAGTCCTTGAGATTCTTATCTCCAATTAGCCACCAAAAAAGCCAGAAGTGGAGCTGTGGCTCAAGTGGTAAAGTGCTAGCCATAAGCACAAAAGCTCAGGGACTATGCCAGGCCTTGAGTTCAAGCCCCAGGATTGGCACAAAAACAAAAACAAAACAAAAGTAGAAATTAGTCATTATTAATTTAGAGTACTTTCAGACCTTCTTCCTACAACATTCTCCCCAACCGACTGTTGGGGGAAGTCTAAGGGAACCTCTCCTTAGCTCTTCTTTTCTTGGTTTCTGTTAGGTTTTTAAAAAGAGGTGACCGAGTAAGAACTGAAACTGCACCACGCACGTGGTATTCAGGTAAGGGGTTTATTCAGTAGACCTGCTGGGACCAGGCAAGGGTGGCACTCCACGTGGCTGGGAAAGGCCTGGGAATGAGAGAGAGCTGGGAAGAAAGAGAGAGAAAAGAGCAGAGAGAGGGGTAAGAACAGTAGCACTCACGTGGTATTCAGGTAAGGGGTAGACCTGCTGGGACCAGGCAAGGTTGGCACTCCACGTGGCTGGGAAAGAGAGAGAGCAAGAGAGCAAGAAAAGAGCAGCAAGAGCTAGAAACGAACAGAGAGAGAAAAAAGGGGGCAGCAAGAGAGCAAGAGAAGAGCAGCAAGAGCTAGAAACGAACAGAGAGAGAAAAAAGGGGGCAGCAAGAGAGCAAGAGAAGAGCAGCAAGAGCTAGAAACGAACAGAGAGAGAAAAAAGGGGGCAGCAAGAGAGCAAGAGAAGAGCAGGAAGAGCTAGAAACGAACAGAGAGAGAAAAAAAGGGGGCAGCAAGAGAGCAAGAGAAGAGCAGCAAGAGCTAGAAACGAACAGAGAGAGAAAAAAGAGGCAGAGTCTGGGCCTGGGCTAGCCCTTATGTAGGGTATGGGTGGAGAAAGGTGTGGCCACATCAAATTCAGATGTGACCTCAGCGGATGCAGATGTGACCTCTTCCAGGTGTCCCAGTTGCCTAGGTAACGCAGGTACTGGGCGAGGTCTGTTCGTCGTCCAGGAATGGACCTTACATTCCAGCCTTTTGATAATTATGAAAAAGGGCGAAGACTCTCTCTGGCTACTTCCTGCTGGCAAGGGGCGTCGTAGGGGTAAAAGGCTGGGATGTGGTCCATGCTGGGAGAAGGCAGCAGGCTGCAGCTGTCGCTTGGGTGTTGATTCCTCGATGAAGTCTGGAGGAGGCGAGTCTGTTGGACGGAGTCTGGAGAAGTTTCATGAGGCATTGACGGAAACCTGAACAAATGGAAACTCTGACAATTTTTAAACCTAGAATGGCTAGCCTTTGAGAGGGAACCTAGAGGGGAGGGTCCCCGGGACCCAGCCTGCGTCACACTCTTCAGGGCACAAGCCAAAAAGTTGTAGAAAAGAGAAAGGGAGAGATAGGGAAAGTTGGACATGAATGGCAGAGAGAGAGCAAAGAGAGCCCGAAAGTAAACAGACTTCTGATCATTTACCATTGCAGTAGCAAAAACTGTGTACTTCTGAGAATGGCATAAAAATGAGGCTCTCTGGCTTTCCAGGGAGCGCGGGAGACATTTCAAAGGGGTTTCACGGCTCAGGCGTGATTCGCAGCACCCCATTAAATGAGTAGGAGAGTCAGTCTGGTGAGTGAAGGAGAGCTGACCAGGCAGAAGCGGCGTCCCGACTTCCCCCAGAGCCCTCTAGAGAGAAATGGCCAAGCCCCCAAAGCCAAGCATCCTCAGCTTCAGAGGTGACCGCCTTTCAGCTAAAGGCCGTAGGAGCTCTCTGGCGTGGCGCCACGTCTGGACAGAGACTGAGCAACAAAGAGCCGTAGAGTAGTTTCACTCACCAGAGTAGAGAAGTGTGGACATGGATGTGAAGGCAGCAATGGTATCGATGCGTTGATTCCGCCGCAGACAGACTGGTTTGCAAAAGGCCGTCAGAACTGCAGGTATTCCTCAGAGCAAAAAGGGAAGAACAAAAAAAAGAAAAAGAAGAAAAAAACAGAGAAATCCCAGCTATCCTGACTTTAAGCCTTTATCCAAGTCACGGCACCATTTATGTTAGGTTTTTAAAAAGAGGTGACCGAGTAAGAACTGAAACTGCACCACGCACGTGGTATTCAGGTAAGGGGTTTATTCAGTAGACCTGCTGGGACCAGGCAAGGGTGGCACTCCACGTGGCTGGGAAAGGCCTGGGAATGAGAGAGAGCTGGGAAGAAAGAGAGAGAAAAGAGCAGAGAGAGGGGTAAGAACAGTAGCACTCACGTGGTATTCAGGTAAGGGGTAGACCTGCTGGGACCAGGCAAGGTTGGCACTCCACGTGGCTGGGAAAGAGAGAGAGCAAGAGAGCAAGAAAAGAGCAGCAAGAGCTAGAAACGAACAGAGAGAGAAAAAAGGGGGCAGCAAGAGAGCAAGAGAAGAGCAGCAAGAGCTAGAAACGAACAGAGAGAGAAAAAAGGGGGCAGCAAGAGAGCAAGAGAAGAGCAGCAAGAGCTAGAAACGAACAGAGAGAGAAAAAAGGGGGCAGCAAGAGAGCAAGAGAAGAGCAGGAAGAGCTAGAAACGAACAGAGAGAGAAAAAAAGGGGGCAGCAAGAGAGCAAGAGAAGAGCAGCAAGAGCTAGAAACGAACAGAGAGAGAAAAAAGAGGCAGAGTCTGGGCCTGGGCTAGCCCTTATGTAGGGTATGGGTGGAGAAAGGTGTGGCCACATCAAATTCAGATGTGACCTCAGCGGATGCAGATGTGACCTCTTCCAGGTGTCCCAGTTGCCTAGGTAACGCAGGTACTGGGCGAGGTCTGTTCGTCGTCCAGGAATGGACCTTACAGTTTCCTTAGGACTAGAATTCTTTTTTTTTCTTTTTTTCTTTTTTTTTTTTGTCGGTCGTGGGGCTTGAACTCTGGGCCTGAGCTCTGTCCATCAGCTCTTCAGCTCAAGGCAAGTGCTCTACCACTTGAGCTACAGTGCCATTTCCGGTTTTCTGGTAGTTTATTGGAGATAAGAGTTTCATGGACTTTCTTGCCTGGCTGGCTTTGAACCATGATCCTCAGATCTCAGCCTCCTGAGTAGCTAGGATTACAGGCGTGAGCCACTGGTGCCTGGCCAGGACTAGAATTCTTATTCCTCATTTTCAGCAGATCTCTATGACTAAGTTTTTCTGTGCACTCGAGCTCCCCTTTTAGAGGTTTCTTGTGCATCCCTTTTGTACTCAACACTCCCTTACTGCAGGTTTCTTTACAACCTGAGATTGCTTCCATCTCCAAGGTTATGATCTTCCCTTGCGGAATGAAACCTCGGATTAGGACTCTGCTCTGCTCCTTGGGTATTAGTTGGGATCAAATTCAGGCAGAGTCTTGCTAGGCAGATACGCTTATCACTTGATTCATGCTTCTAGGACAGGGCTCAGTCACACACACTTAACCTCTGAAAATGCCCAACCACCCAGGCAGTACTTACAGTCCAATATTTCCTGCCTTGGCTCAATACACGAGGTTGCCTTGTTATTGGATACCTACTTGAGTGCCTTCCCTCTGTTGCTTATTAGCCTTCAATTTCATGTCTGTTGTTAGCAAAGAGGGAACATGGATTTAGTCTGACTGAGAAGCTGCCATAATGGGGCAGAAGGACACATCTCTTAAGCAGGGACTCCTAGGACTTCCTTGGGTGACATGAAAGATCCCTGATGATCCCTCAGATTGTTGGAAATGTTTTAAGATATAGGGTATCTCATAGGAATAGGACACCAACTGGAAAGGAACTCAGCAAGGCAAAGTCTACTTCTGTTGGAGGGCATGCTACTGACCAGAAGCCAAGTAAGCAAGCACACTGGGTGGGCAGTCTTTTATCCCTAAGGCATTATTGTCCTTTGTTCTGATTGGGCAGAACTTAGGTTCACAATCTTGTATGATTGGCTAGTTGGAAAGGAATGAAAAGTTTACCTGGGCAATCAACCAATACCTGGACACCTAGCCAAGATTTGTCAGAAAACCAATACGTAATCAGTTAGGGCTCTATTACTTGAGTCATGCCTCCAACACTTGGAAGTGTTTTTTGTTTTTGTTTTTGCGAGTCCTGGGGCTTGAACTCAGGGCCTGGGCACTGTCCCTGAGTTTCTTTTGCTCAAGGCTCGTGCTCTATCACTTGAGCCACAGCACCACTTCCGGCTTTTTTTGTGTATGAAGTACTGAGGAATGGAACCCAGGGCATGCTAGGCAAGCATTCTACCACTGAACCACATTCCCAACCCCCTTTTTTTTTTTGTTGGTCATGGGGGCTGAACTCTGGGCCTGAGTGCTGTCCCTCAGCTTTCAGCTCAAGGCTAGTGCCCTACCACTTGAGCCACAGCACAGCACCACTTCTGGTTTTTTTCTGCTTATGTGGTGCTGAGGAATTGAACCCAGGGCCTCATGCATGTGAGGCAAGCACTCTACCATTGAGCTAACTCCCAGCTCCTAAAATAGCTTTTTAATTTTTTTTTTTTTGTAGGTCACTGGGCTTGAACTCTGGGCCTGGATGCTGTTCCTGAGCTTTTGTGCTCAAGACTAGTGCTCTACCACTTTGAACCACAGCTCCATTTCAGGTTTTTTTTGGAGATAAGAGTCTCATAGACTTTCTTGCCCTGGCTGGCTTTGAACCATGATCCCCAGATCTTAGCCTTCTGAGTAGTACAATTACAAATGTGATCCAGTTTAAAATAGCTTTCTTAAGAAATGTACTCATTACCTTGCTCATGTAACTGTAACCCCTCTGTACAGTATTTTCACAATAAAAAACTTATTAAAAATAGCTTTCTTGTAAAATGGCAGCTACCCTTAAAATGGCGGTGCTTATGTCAAGCAACCACTTTGATGGAAAATATTCTAACACCTATAAGGACTTGGCAAGTAGTCTTTGATGAACACCTGTTTCTTTCAAATTCTTGAATGGCTTCTCATCTGGAGCTGGAGTCTCACAGCTCTTATCCTCTTAGGCATCTTGACTTGCATGTGATGGTATATATATATATATATATATATATATATATATATATATATATATATATATATGTATATATATATTACTAAATATATATTGCAGCATAACTTTCTATTTTGCATACTCTCTTTTTCTTCCTTTCTCCTTTTTCCCCTTCTGACCCAATAAATTAATCATGATTGCAAAAATGACAGAGATTTTTTTTGCCATTTGTCTTTAATTCTGTCTTAGAGCTCCAGTCTGCAGCAAAGTATAAATGAGTGCAGTATAATGAAGCTCTGTGGATGAGATGGATGGTGATGAATGGAGGGGAAATGATTTTCACAGTTCAGCTCTCAGTTTTTGTGGCACTTCATATTCTTCCTAGTGTTCCAGGTTGGTAGCATGCCGGGAACAAAGCTAAGTGTATTCCATAATCCTTTTCCATGTGCTGTGACTTGGCAAGGGCTGAAAGCAAATCACACACCTGCATAACCTTTTCAGCATGACAAAGAATCAGGTCTCCCTTCTTTCGCCCTCTCTGCCTGCCACAGGAAATGCTCTCAGACAGCACAAACAAGCCCTAATCAAGTCTTGCCTTGGCTCCCAACTTCTTTTCCCTCCACTTTTTATTGGTCTTAGATGTGTAATTAAGAGGAACGTAGAGAAACAAAAATCAAGTATATGGTTCAGTTAGGGGTCTGGGGTAGAGTGTTGGCCTAGAATGGGTGAAGCTCTGCATTTAAGGTCCAAGACACCCTCCCCCCAAAAAAGAGTAAGTGCATGAAAGAAGCAAAATGGCAATGGGTTGGAAAAACTGGTTGTGCCTATAGGAGAACTTTATCTCAGATGGTCTGACTTTCTTCTATTTTTAAAAATTTTTTGTTTGTGAATGAGAGAATTTCATTGCCTTTCAACCAATGCAGCTATGCACTGCATAAGATGTTTTAGTCAAAGATGGACATATACTATGGTAGATCTATAAAATTTTATAACCTAGTGACATTGTAGCCATCTTAGTTTGTTTACACAATTATGGACTTGTCTAACTATGCATCCCTGAGAATATATCCCAGCCCATAAACCACAATGATATATGCCAGCTTTATATGTGCAAACTTCTGGATTTTATTTTATTTATTTATTTTTTGCCGGTTGTGGGACCTGAACTCTGGGCCTGGGTGCTGTCCCTCAGCTCTTCGGCTCAAGGCTAGCACTCTACCACTTTGAGCCACAGCACCACGTCTGGCTTTTTCTGCTTATGTGGTGCTGAGGAATTGAACCCAGGGCCTCATGCATGCAAGGCAAGCACTCCACCACTGAGCCACCTTCTCAGCTTGCAAACTTCTGGATTTTGTGTTCCTATCTGAAAAGAGAGTCCAGGGTTGTTTTATTTATTTATTTATTTATTTATTTATTTATTTATTTATTTATTTATTTATTTATTTATTTATTTATTATCATATCCCCAGGGGTTGCAAGATCAACCTCTTCCCTACAGCTTAAAATCCAGCAGGATTAGAGACAAAATCTGGAGGATGACCACATTGGGGAGTCACAAAGAGTGGGGGTGATGCTTATAAAAGACAAAGAAAGATGGGATTCCTCAGCTATTGCTATGGGAGGCCGCTGGTAATTAAGCTCATACACTCTAGCACTAGATACATCTGAGCCAGAGACTACTATCTCCATTTATTAACCATGCTGGCTGGGTGATCTCTGGTCTCAGTTTTCTCATCTGTAAAGTGGGATAATGGAACCTATTTCATGGAAGTAGGAGTTACAATCTCTGTCAAAGAGGTTGCTTCATGTAAGCATTGTAATTTTAAGATTGGTACCCACCATCTTACAAGAAAGCCATTTTGGTTAAGCCACATCCTGTTATAAAAATTATTTTTCTA
The DNA here is from genome assembly GCF_024711535.1 of Dipodomys merriami. Taxonomy (NCBI): domain Eukaryota; kingdom Metazoa; phylum Chordata; class Mammalia; order Rodentia; family Heteromyidae; genus Dipodomys; species Dipodomys merriami. Next base: position 15,112,851 of record NW_027202271.1, read on the forward strand.
GCCGGGCGCTGGTGGCTCACGCCTGTAATCCTAGCTACTCAGGAGGCTGAGATCTGAGGATCGCAGTTCAAAGCCAGCCCGGGCAGGAGAGACCGTGAGACTCCTATTTCCAATAAACCACCAGAAAACCGGAAGTGGCGCTGTAGCTCAAGTGGTAGAGTGCTCGCCTTGAGCTGAAGAGCTGAGGGACAGCGCCCAGGCCCAGAGTTCAAGCCCCATGACTGACAAAAAAAAAAAAAAAATTATTTTTCTAGGGTCTGAAGGCATGGTTCAAATGGTAGAATACCAGATAAGTAAGACTAGTTTTTCTGACACGTCCTGGTTTCTTGGTCAGGTGTCCTGGTTTTGGTTGGTCACTCAGATAAACTTTTTACTCTTTTCCAACTAGCTAATCATACAAGATTGTGTTCCTAAGTTCTTTCTAATCAAGGATAGTAATGACTTAGGGATGAACCCTGGTAGACTACCCACCCAGTGTGCTTGCTTACTTGGCTTTTTTTTTTTTTTTTGGTTGGTCGTGGGGCTTGAACTCTGGGCCTGGGTGCTGTCCCTGAGCTCTTCAGCTCAAGACTAGTGCTCTACCACCTTGAGCCACAGAACCACTTCCAGTTTTATGGTGGTTAATTGGAGATAAGAGTCTCATGGACTTTCCTGCCTGGGCTGGCTTTGAACCATGATCCTTAGATCTCAGCCTTTGGAGTAGCTAGGACTACAAGCGTGAGCCACTGGCACCTAGCTTACTTGGCTTTTTGTCAGTGGCATGCCTTTCGGCAGAAGTTGACTTTGTCTTGCTGAGTTTCAAGATGATTCCCTTTTCCTACGTGACACCCCAGGATCTCCAGATGTTCCCAACAGAGTGTTGTTGTGAAGACTGAGGTCTTCCATGTAATATGCCTCCCTCATGCACTATTGATTCTGTGTGTGTGTGTGTGTATGTGTGTGTGTGTGTGTGTGTGTGTGTGTGTGTGTGTGTGTGTGTGTGTGTCTACAGATAGCTTGCATTTCTTGACCACTTTATGCCTCCTTCTAGGGCAAGTGAATGTCCTAGGAAGACTTTGAGTTCTATAGTACTTTGTGAAAAAAAAATTAAACTCTGGCTTCTTTAGAAAAATAATCTGTGTGCGGTGGTATCCTTGGCCAAATATTTTTCTTCCAGCTTCCCCATGGCCTCTTTGCTGACCAGGTTGAGAGACGCACTTTCCCACCAGGGTAGCAGAGGCTGGGAGCCTGCTGTCTGGAGCCAAGTGTAGTTCATCTCCTTTGGGAAGAAGAGAACAAATCAGACCCGTGAGGGATGGGGGGCCTGACTTTTGCAGTGCCCCAGATAGAAAGAGCCTTAGACAGACAGCAACACAGGTTGTCTATGTGGCCTACTTACTTTTGTAATTTACACAGAAGGCCAGAAGATGGGGCTCTTGACCCTAGAGTAAAGGCTAGATGCTCTGCCTTCACATTTAAACTGAAGGAAAATCAGATCTAGTAGAGGTTCCCAGGAATCACGGCTACTTTCCATTCCCCATCAGCCATGGCTGAGCCATGGCTTTTGGGGAAGCGGGGGGGGGGGGGGGGGGGGGGGGGGGGGGGGGGGGGGGGGGGGGGGGAGGGGCCCGGGGAGGCAGTAATACATGTAAGCACATCTTCCCTTTGGCTTATCTTGAATTAGTATGTTGTCAGGGTGAGTCTAATATTTCTTTGTTTCAGATTTGTCCTTCTAATCCATCTCCCTAATGGCAGATTTCAGAGATAGGATCATTTTTCAAAGGATATGTGGTATGAGGCAAGAACTGCACTGACTCAGACCTGCCGTTGACTCATCTTATCTGAGAGGCTGTCCCCACCTCCATCACATACGTTTACAGTGGCTACCATAACTTGTAACAATTTCATTTCATTACTTGATTACTATCTTTGGAAGATGCAAGGAGACCAGTTTGTCTTTGTGTTGTTTCTTTATCACCCAACACAGGGATGGATAGATAGGGTCTCCAAAGGTGTTCTGAATTAATTAATGAATGATTGAATCCCAGCTGAACGACTGCCTGACCTTGAGAAAGTTAGTTTCTTGGAGCCTCTGTCTTCTTACCAGTAATTTTGGGGGAAAAGTAGTATGCTATAACTACTGCTTTAAATGAAACAATGCATTTCTACCACTAGGTCCTAGTGCAGGGAAGTGTTCCCCAAACCGTTCAACAGTACTATGGCTTTTGTGTGTGTGTGTGTGTGGTGTTTTTTTTTTTTGGTCGGTCGTGGGGCTTGAACTCTGGGCTTGGGCACTGTCCTTCAGCTCTTCAGCTCAAGGCAAGCGCTCTACCACTTGAGCCACAGCACCACTTCCGGTTTTCTAGTGTGTTTTTTTTTAAATTTATTGTGAACATACTGTACAGAGGGGTTACAATTACATGGGCAAGATAATGAGTACATTTCCTATCAAGCATTGTAGCCTCCTCCTTTGTTTACCCTTCACATCCCTTCCCAGCCTCCCCCTGCCCCTCCTCCCCAATCCTCCCCCCCATCCAATCCTCCCCCCCCACCAAAGTTGTAAAGTTCATTTTCGACATGACAACTTGTACTTCTCATTGCTGCAATGGGTCCACCTGTATCCTTATTTAAACGACTTGTTTTTCCCCTTCCCCTCCATAAATTATACTGACATCAAATACAGTGAAAGGAGGGGTTATACTGTGGGGGAGGGACATACAAAGCAACAAAGAAATAATCTTATAAATGCGTTAGAAACAAATGCATGAAAGAAAAAAAAACATTTAAATACATATCTTAGGGTTCATTTTCCTAACATCACCTTATCTGACCTTTTCTGCTTTACTCATACATATACTAGTTATTGCAAATAAGGGAAACCATGGGACCTATGTTTCTTTGGGCTTGGCTTACTTCACTTAATATAATTTTTTCCAAGTCTTTCCATTTCCTAACAAATGGGCAATGTCACTCTTTCTGATGGAGTATTATATAAGAAAAATAAGTCTGGCTGGGTGCTGGTGACTCACACTTGTAATCCTTACTATTTAGGAGGCTGATATCTGAGGACGATGGTTCAAAGCCAGCCCAGGCAGGATCTCCAACTAACCACTAAAAAGTCAGAAGTGGAGCTGTGGCTCAAGTAGTACAGCACCATCTTTGAGCAGAAAATGCCAAATGAGAGCAGAAGCCCCAGTACTGGCATAAAACACAAACAAAAATAGGGAAGAAAAAGAAACCTGAACATACTAGCCAGTTCTCCACAATTTGATTATAGCCCTTATTATAACTTTTACTTTCTGCTGCTTATCATGGTAACTTTCTGCTTTGGCTTAATTGTGGCTTCCCTAAATGGGCTATGTGTGTTACTACTCTTAAGTCTGCTCAAGACTTAGCTATTAGCTCTCCTTGAGTTAGTTCAGCTAAATCTTTCCCATATTTTCAGTTAGCCCAAACTTATACATTCTCTGTCACCTTCTTGTTTGTTTGTTGTAGTACTAAGGTTTGAGCTCAGGGCCTCATATTCACTCGCGTTGCTCTCTAAGCTGGTGTTCTACCACTTAAACCACACCTTCTGTCCTATGTCATCTTCTTGAAGTGCCCCAAGTCATAAGTATCATATTTTCTTTTAAATTTTTAATCTTCGATCCCTGAGCTTATCTTCCCTTTGTTCACTGTGTTTGGAAGGAAGCCTTCTTGGAAGAGGTGGCCTTTGGACTTAACTTTGAAAGGTCATCTATATTACTAATATGGCATTTATTAGGTGCTTTAATTCTTTACCATTGTGTTAACATGTATCTGTGATTAGACTATTAAACTCCTTGCAGATATATCTTAGATTTCTCTACATCATTGGTGTTATTTACTACATTTTTTATTAGATAGAATTATAAGTACATATAATTGCTAACTACTTTCTATATGTCCAGAATTCTTAGAAGCTCTGTGGAATATATAGAGAAGCATAAGAAAGATAATCATTGCCCTCAAAAAAAACTTTAGAATGTTGTAGTAAGCTGTCAACCTATTAAGTGCTTTAATAACTGCAGTATTTAGTTATTGTGAGAAACATGTCCAGTGAGTGTTCTGAAAAGGGAAACATAATATCATAGGCATGGGTGTCAGGGAGTGTTGACTAAAAGAAGTCTTCTTGGAGATTGACTTGGAAGGGTTTGATGTGGATAAGGGTGGGATGTGAATAACAGATTCAAGGGATAGAATAGGAGACGAACAGAGAATAGGGATATAACAGTAAAGCTCAGAAACTTGGCAAGAGACTTATATAGAAAATGAGAAATGTGGTTCTTTTTCAGGGATACTGAAACTCAACCTTGTTTCCAGTTTCAGGACAATGCAAGGGATGATATGCGAAGATTGAAACTTTAACATGTACGGGACTATGTTCCTCAAGTGTAGGTTCTTTGGAGGCTGAGAGTTGTGATCATTCTTTGCCCCTTAGTAATATGGACTCAACTACAATTTCTTGTGATAGTACATATAAAATAACCCCCCTCCCTTTTGCTCCAATGGGGATAAGAAGATTGGTTAGATGTTAGCCAGGCTGTTTTCTTTCAAACAAAACCCAAGTTGAATGCATTACTTATCATTTCTAACATTGTCTTAGGTATGATAGTTGTTATTAAATAATAATTTGCCTTAGATCATTTCTTGGGAAAGTTTAAAGCATTCTTTGTGGAATGACTTCAGCAATTATCCTCAGCTCAACTCTTGTCTTTTCTGCTGTGGAGCTGAAACTCAGGTATAAGGCTTAAGATATAGCCTCTGTGTGTGTGTGGGGGGGGGGGAGGGAGAGAGATGGGGGTGGGGAGGTCCTGACTGTTGTCGCTCTGCTTCTCTTTAGTGTTCTCTTCAATCTGGACACTAGCTCAGGGATTAATAAATAATTTTTAGAAGGACTTTCCCCCTCATCCCCAATCATTTTCTCCTGCAATCTGAGGGGCAGGCTAATTCCTTAAAATTTAAAAATTAAAAATAAAAAACAAAACCATCTCTTCAAGGAGTAAAACCAGAATAGGCAAACGCGATACTTTGTTCCTTGTTTTCAAGAGTCAGGTGCCGCTGCAAATCAAAGCAGAGATTTTCAATTTCGGGAAAGGACCTTGGAGCCCAGAGGCCCCAGAAGGGAGGGAGGCGGTTTCCATGACAACTGGGCCAGGACTACTTCTCCACTTCCCCCCCCTCCCCCCGGCGGTAGCCCAGGGTACCGCTGGCCAGCGTCCTCCCGTGCTCCGCGCTCTGATTGGCTGCATGAGCCGCTCGCTGATTGGCTGCGGCGTGTGCCTCGCGGACCGGTGGCTATGGAGGCGGCGGCGGCGGCGCTTGATGGTTGACCGTTTGCTCCAGGGTAGGGGTCGCCGCGCGCGCTCGCTTGTGTCCGCTCACACCCAACCGGAGGGGTGTGGACTGCTGACGTTCGGCCTGGAACCCACCGGGGAGACCGAGTTCCGCTCCGCCATGCCAGCCGGGAATCACTCGGACGGCGTCCTCAGCTGTCAGGTAGGGCCCCGCCTCCCGCCCCTCCCCAGGGCTCAGCCTCCTCATCCTCGGCCCACCCTCCTTCCTCGGGTCCCCAAGCCCGGCTTTCCCAGGCCTCTCCCCGAGGGCGAGGGGAGGCCAGCTCGGGACGCCAGGGGGCGCTCGGGCGGTTGGGGATCCAGCCTGGCCTGAGAGAGGGTGACCTTGGGTCCGAACCTAGGAGGCAGAGCAGCCCTTGCCGCAGCCCTTGCTTCGCCCAGCATCTCGCAGATGGGGGCCGGAGGGTGGCGACCTCGGTTCTCTGGTCCTCCATGGTGGGAGAGGCCGGCTTCTGGCCTTGCTTTGTCCTGCTGGAACAATGTGGGTGAAAAGGGTAGCCAGAGATCTTGCTCTGCTGGGTGTGTGTTTAATTTTTAAAATTTTCTGGCACCTCTAGTTCAGGGCTAGAAAGAAGACTGTGGAGGTTGAAACAGCCCTCATTAGTGTTGGCCAGCTTTGTGTCTCCCCCCAGACCCATTGCACAGACATCTGACAAGTTCTGGGTAGGCAAGCCACACAGGGGCAGGAACGGCTTGATTTAAGGGAATGAAAAACAAAACAAAACAAAGCCAGAGCTGAAGTCATTGATCATAGAACTGCTGGGTGGCTACTGTAAGAAAGTAATAAGATGGTGTGGTTAGTGCCCTGGACAGAGGGCTTGAAGGCACAAGAGCAGCCAAGACCACGGAAGGACTGGGCAGAGGTGGATGGTCCATCTCAGGAAGTATGACAGGTCTTGGAAACAAATGCAATGTTGATGTCAGGGATGAGTTTCAGTTGAAGTTTGTAGCAAAATGAGTATCAAGACACTGACTCCTTCCTCTTCTTCCTGGTAGTCATTTGCCACTAAAAGATCTATAATTCCTTCTTTGCTTACTATTAAAAAAATATGTAAGTAGTGGTTCACACCTGTAATGCTAAGTACTTGGGAGATCTGAGGAGATCTGTTCAAAGCCAGCTAAGGCAGGAAAAGTCTGTTAGATTCTTATCTTCAGTTAACCACTAAAAATCCAGAAGTAGAGTTGTGTTTCAATTGGTAGAGCACCAGCCTTAAGTGAAAAAATTAAGAGACAGTGCAAGCTTCAGTCCTGGCAAGGAAAAAAAAAGAATATAAACATTTTGGAAAATCTTTCCATATCTAACCTTAAAGCCTGTTGTGGATATTCAACCTCTGGGGTATGATGGTAAAGAAAAATAGGCAATATTTTGCTTTCCTGGAGCTTACCATATAGTGGGAAGCGGAAAGAAGGAATTCCTTTTCTTTCTTTTCTTCCCTCCCTCCCTCCCTCTCCCTCTCTCCTTTCTTCCATGTGGTGTTAGAGATGAACTCTGCCTCATGCATGCTAGGCAAGTGTTCTACTACTAAGCCACATCTCCAGCCTATTTTTAATCAATCACACAGCACTGGGGAGGCTGAATAGAGGATTGAGAATTTGAAACCACCTGGCTACATAGCAAGACCCTGTCTCAAAAACTAAAACTCACACAAAATAAATTTAGTGCTTAGTCCTATGAGGGTATAAACAACTACAGATTAGAGATTTTTCTAAGGAAGAAAATTTGAACAAAGATCTGAAGAATGATATCCACTGAGGAAAGGGGCTTATCAAATGAATTAGAGACAAAGAGAACTGCATACTCAAAAGTCCTGTGGTAGAAGAGGGAGCACATCCTGAAAGGCCAATAATGTAGAGCCGTAGGGGGCAATGAGGGGAATAGTGTAAGATATACTCTGGGGTTGTAATGTAGTGGCTATTATTGTAGCCCCTGTTGAGAAAGTTGGTATTTATCTGAGGAACAAGAGGATGCCACTAGAGGGGAAGGTGAGGCAGGAGAGAGAGCCTGCTGGCGGAGAGAGCAAATGAGATCATGATTACATCTTTCTAGTGAAACATTTTTCTGGCTGCAGGGGGAGAACAGACTGGAACAAATGTGAGGAGAGAGTGTCCTTAACATGCAGAATATGTACAGGTTGTATTATTGAGAGCATAATAACCCTTAGGATTCTGTTAATGTTCTGCGAAATTGATGATTTCCCCAGTGCTTCTGAGGGTAGGATGGGAAATAATGATCTCTTTTACATATAGTCTCTGAAACTTTCATGGTGACAGAATGAGGAGAAGAAATAGAAGTGTGGAAACAGTAAGACTTCATGAAGGCTGGAGTCAGGCGTTAGGTATAGGGGAACTTGAGATGTAGGGAAGAAGAGGGAATGAGGGTAGAAGGAAGAAAGGAAGTGGGGCATGACTTGGAGGAGACATGGTCAATTAATTGACGATTACCAGTGAAGCTCCTGTGTGCCTACCAGGCTGTGTGCATGGGAGATAGACCTTACAGAGTGAGGACATGGCATAAACAGAGAGGGTTCCAGCTAGCACATCTGCATAAGTTTGTGCTGTTTTACCTGGTATCTACTATATATAGTACTACTACTACTGCCCTAGTCTGACAGTACCTTCTGATTGCTCTTCTGGTCTACAGTCCACTGTACACATAGCAGCCAGAGAGCTCTTCAAACACAAATCAGATCATGCCATTTTTCTATTTTGAAACCCTTCAGTGCTTTATCTCTTCTTCCTCCCCCTCCTCCTCCTCTTTTGCTGTTTTTGAGGCAGGATCTCACTGTATAGCATTGGTTGGCCTCTTGTTAGCACATATAACTTATCTGAAGGGTTCTTGTTTTGATTCTTGTTTATTCTCAAATAGAAGCTACATGAGGACAGAAGTCAGGCAGAAAATTTTGTCATCTAGAAGAATGCCTGATATACAATGCTGCTTAATTGCATGAGCATCATAAATAAATGACACTCCTTTATCTTCAAACCAAGGTACTTATATTAAAGAGCTCAGAGTCTAGTCAGGATTAGCCCAGTGTAACAAATGTGTGGTTCACACACAACTCTCCCTTTGTTACTGTGCATTTTCTAAGGTGTCCAAGGTGGACACCTTCCTCTTCACCTCAGAAATTCTATTCTGACCTTTAGGGTCTAGTTCTCTGTTCATCTATTAGAATTTGCCACTCAGTTTCTTCTGCTCACAGAACCTACCAAGTGTTCTGAAACTGTATACGAGATACTCTGCTGCTCATCTAATAGCTCCATTTATTGTTTTTGTAGCTTTTATTGAGTGCTTGCCACCATGTGCTAGGACCTGTACTAGGTATTTTCTATGTACTATTGCATTTCTTCTCTCTTCCTCCCTCCCTCTTTCCCTCCCTCCTTCCCTCCTTCTCCCTCTTTCCCTTCATTTTTCCTTCCTTCTTTCCTTCCTTCCTTCTTGCTATGCTGTGGATCAAGCATGGCCAATGGGAAGTGAGTGCTAGAGATCAAATCCAAGGCCTCTGGAATACTATTCAAGCCCTCTACCATTTATCTACATCCTCATCCTAATGATCCCATTTAACTCTTTCTATAACCGTGAGAATTATGCACCTTTATTTTTCCATTTTGCAAATGAGGAAAATGAGATTTAGGGAGGAGGTTCAAGATGCTCATGGCTCTGCAAAAATCCAGTGCTGCCTCTTTCCAAGAATAACCTTTATCACTGTGCATTATTGCAGCCTGTGGCTTTGACATCTAGATCACTACTGACTCTGGGTGAGCGCTTAAGAAGTGTGTTTGAGAAAATATGGGTGGTAAAATATAGAAAGGATGTATTATTGTGAGGCTGATTGGAATGAGGGAGGCCAGCTAGGAGGTTGTTGCAATAATTTAAGATATATATATATTTGTGTGCCACTCTGGGGCTCAGGGACTGGGCACTGTCCTTGAACTTTTTTTGCTCAATGCTAGCACTCTACCACTTTGCCACAGATCCACTTCTAGCTTTTTAAGTGATTTAATTGAAGATAAAAGTCTCACAGACTTTCCTGCCTAGGCTGGCTTCGAACTGCCATCCTCAGATCTCATCTTCCTGAGTAGTCAGAATTACAGACATGAGCCAGCAGTGCTGAACCTCATTATTCATTTTGATGAGCTCTCTGGAATGTATTAAAATTTTAAGAATTGATGAGCTCTTAAAGAGGATAGTAATGGAGGAAGAACATACGACAGTTTAAGGGAAAGTTCCTACTTTGGTCAAGAACTGGGGGCATCTTATAGCTTCACAGTTTCACAACTGAGCTGAAGAAAGTACTCGGAGAGAAGACTGGAGAGGTTGGAATCCTCAGCATTTGAGCAAACAATGCAGGGTACTGAAGGGAGGTTTAGTGAGAGTGGAAACAGTAGAGGGGAAGACAAGGGGGGAAGGATTTTATGCAAATCAGGACTGCTTAGAAGTAAACATTTTGCAGAAATCATCAGAATATCAAATCTGAGTAAGTGGATGACAACCAAGAAGTATGTCCAGTGGGGAGTGGGTCCCATCCTGTCTCTTATCTGGATCTGATAAAACAAGGATAAGACAAAGGCTCCTGAAGAACCTTGAGTTCTAGTGTCTAGTGACTCTGACACATGTTGGAGTTCAGCAAATGTTTGCTGAGCAAATGAATAAATGGCTCTATAAGAGGGTGGGTCAACTTTTCTGAAGGTCACGATCAGTTTAGGGCAACCAATTGACAAATATTTGTTCAGCGTTACTCAATAAAATGTCAATCTTGGATACCAATTTCTTCTCTCACTACATTGCAATACAGTTCATGACCTCTCCCCTCTCCCCTGCCGTAGGTAATATGGGAGAACCAGGGAGCCTATGGGCATTCTCTTCATGTGGCTTTGCCAGCTCTACTGAGGAGTTTCAATAGTAGAAATGTGGGCTGAATTACCAGGCAGGCCTTGAGCAGAGTTGAGTGCAATTCACGCTGCAAATTTACTTCCTTTAAAACCTTGAGATAATTGTCTTAGTTCATGATTTGCTTGGCAGAGTAGACAGGGCACACAGTGGTAACCAGGACAAAGAAAAGTATTTATTGTAGATTTGTTGCTAGGTTACAACAACAAATTTTAGATAATGGAAAGGTTGGTTGTTTTTCCTTAAGGTAGTCACAAAGGGAGTCATAATATATAGAGGATTAGCTGCCTATTGCTGACATAACAGATTACCACAAATGGAGTAGCTTCAACAACCTAAGTTTATCATCTTTGAATTCTTCAGTTCAGTAGTCTGACACAGATCTCCATGCACTAAAATTAAATTAAGTGTTGGTGGGGTTGTATTTCTTTGTGGAAGTTCTAGGATCGAACTTTTTCTTTGCTTTTCCTATTTTTCAGAGACTGCTTGAATTCCTTGGTTCATAGATTTTTCCCCCCATCCTTTATCTCTAAGACCTTGATTGTGGTCTCTTCTTCTCTGATTCTTCTCTTCTCCTTCTCTCTTACCGTGTGTGTGTGTGTGTGTGTGTGTGTGTGTGTGTGTGTGTGTGTGTGTGTGTGTGTGTGTGTGTGTGTGTGTGTGTGTGTGTGTGTGTGTGTGTGTGTGTGTGTGTGTGTGTGTGTGTGTGTGTGTGTGTGTGTGTGTGTGTGTGTGTGTGTGGTGTGCTGGTCCTGGAGCTTGAACTGAGGGTCTAGGCTCTGTTCCAACCCTGAGCTTTATTGCTCAAGGCTAGCTCTACTACTTGAGTATACCTCCACTTCCCACTTTTTCTTAGTGGTTAATTGGAGATAAGAGTCACACAGACTTTCCTGCCCAGGCTGGCTTTGAACTGCAATCTTTGGATCTCAGCCTCTCAAGTAGTTAGGAGTTGGGGCATGAGCCGCTGGTGCCCAGCCTTCTTATCCTTCTGAAAATACTTTGTTTTGTATATAGTTTATGATAATCTCCTAACTTCCACTGGTTAGCAACCTTACTTCTCACGCAATTTTAATTCTCTTTTGCCATGTTAGGTAACAATCACATTGTGTGTGTGTGTGTGTGTGTGTTGTGTGTGTGTTGTGTGTGCTAGTCCTAGGCACATATACAAAAACTCGAACTCAGGGTCTAGGCACTGTCCTTGAGTTTTTTTTTTTTCCCCCCTCATGGTTAATGCTCTGCCACTTGAGTTACAGTTCTACTTCAGGCTTTCTCTTGGTTAATTGGAGATAACAATCTCATGGACTTTCCTGCTCCGGCTAACTTAGAACCACAATCCTCAAATATCAGCCTCCTGAATAGCTAAGATTACAGGTATGAGCCACCAGCACCTGGCACAATCACAAATTCTTAAGGATTAGGATGTGTCATTAGGGGGTCATTATTCTCCCTATTACAGTATACTGATCTAGTAATCTACACTGAGTAGGAATGACTCCGAAATGAGATTCAAAGAAAGAATCCCTGAGAAACCAGAGCCATTTTAGAGTTTTTGTTTCCTCACAGGCTGCTGATGAGTCAGAATAAGCAGCTTGTGACCACTGAGAAGAGTAGATCGGAAACAGCTGCGCAAGGTCACATGGAACTTTTTTTTCCCTCTCTCTCTGGTGTTTGAATTAAGTGAGGAAGTACTTGAGGGAGTTAGAGAATTAAAAGTCTGGGTCAGATTATGTGACAGTGTCTACAAGACACCAGAATTCAGATGCTTTGTCGAATGGAGAGCAAAATGGAAATGAATGAGAGGAGAACAAATGGAGATCTGGTCAGTAAAAGGACATTTGGTGCATGAGGTTCTGTTACTGTACTGGATTTAAGATGGTGATAATATGACTTGAACTATTCTCACTGTGGGCATTAACCCATGATTAAGTGACTTGAGCTCTCTAAAATGACCAGATTCTTTTTTTAAAAAGCAATATTAGTATATAATGTTAATAATGAATACAGACCTATCTTAGCTCTTATGAGGTCTTACTTAGCTTTGACTTAGGACTATTTTCTTTGAGGATTAAGTGAGATAATGTATGTAGCAAAGATGCTATATAACAAATGCTGAATAAACATCTCTTCCTAATTCTAATTGTATCAACTCAGTGTATGGATTGGAAACCTCTAAGTAGGATTGACAATAGAGTTCATTAGTAGAGTCCTTATCAAAAAAACCCTGGAGGGCCTGGGAATGTGGCATAGTGGTAGAGTGCTTGCCTAGCATGCATGAAACCCTAGGTTCAATTCCTTAGTACCACATAAACAGAAAAAGCCAGAAGTGGCACTGTGGCTCATGTGGTAGACTGATAGCCTTGAGCAAAAAGAAGCTCAGGGACAGTACCCAGGTCCTGAGTTCAAGCCCCAGGACTGGCAAAAAACAAAACAAAACAAAAAACCATCACCACCACCAACAAAAATACCAAAAAGAAAACAACAACAACAAAAAACCTGGATACCATCTCTATATCTGTTGATTTTTAAATGGTTAAATGAATCAGAGCTCAATATTCTTAAAGGCTGAAGGTGGGTCTGAGTGGGAGGATATTCTATATAATGAAAATATTAAATGCTTTGGGAAATGAAAGAGGTCATTGAGGTGAAATGTATGAGAGCTGCCTATTGCAGGAAGGGCTGTCCAGAGTGGAGCAGGAGGAGGAGAGAAAGAAGAGGGGCCAGGGCAGGTTCTGTCTATCACTTCCTTCCTTCCTGCATCCTTTTGGCTGTTTCCAGGAGTTGGGACCATTATGTACCACTCAATGTCTTAATTTGTCTATTACTGTAAGTAAGACTGGTCTGCTACTCAAACTATAATTCTTTTTTTTTCCCTCAAGGCTCCTAACAATGTTTCCGTCCCCCTCCTCAAGACCTGCCATGCACTTTCAATGTATGTTTAATTCTTTTTAAAAATATTAATTAATCCCTGAAGTAGGTACCCCAGTTTGCATTTATGTAGAGGCCATTGTCAGTGAATACTAGGAAGAAGTACAGAGACGAGGATTACTTAGAAAAAGGGCATTATCTTTAGTTTATTCTCCCTTCCTTCCCTCCTCTTTTCTTTTTTCTCATCAGTTTATATTGTGGGTTTTTCATGATTCTTACCTCTTCTGAGTACAAGCCCTTCTGAGACTCTGATCAAAGTTATGGACTCTGTTCCCCTCTCCTACAAAATGGACCTGCATAGATATTACCACGGTTCTCTGAAGGACGTTGATAGGTACCCTTCAAATAGATGAACTCCAAGTTGAGAACTCTTCTTTATCATAGTGGAGGTGGTATCAGAGGAAATAATAGCCAACTGGTGAGGAATCTTCAGCAAGCACAGACCAAAGAGACCTGATGTTCCTTTCTTTGCATTTTGAATGGTTTCAAACAAACTTTGCATATTTCAAGCATATATCAAAGTAGAGAGATTTGCATAGTGAATCATCAAGTACCAACGATTTGGTTTCAATAATCAATACACCATGTTGGTCCATCTGTGTCTCCATCCGCCACATACCAGACATTCTATCATTTCATCAGTAAAAACTTAGTGTGTGTCACTAAAGATTAAGGACTCATTTTTATAAAAAAAATGACATTACTGCCAGATCAGGAGATGATTATCATACTTTTAAAGACACCAGACAATAATAAGAGAAAAAAGTGACAGCAATTTTTCAATATAATCAAATGTATATTTAGTTGTTTTAAAATTTCTGTATCTTATAATAATAATAATAATTTTTACACTTAGTTTATTTGAACCAGAATCCACACGTTCATATTGAAGCCTGACTTTTCAGGTGTTTTGGTTAATGGTTACTGGCTGTTTTCTTTGGTAAGACAGAAAATAAGGGAACAAATTAATCAGTGAATTTTGATTAAATTAGATGAGCAATCTAAATTAAGGAAACTAACAAATAATAAGTTTCCCAACTGGAAGTTTTCAAATGATTGACCTTGTTCCCCTTATTTTGATTTTATAGTCTTAGAGTCAAGATGGCAATCATTTCTTCTTCTCTTCTTCCTCCTCTCCAGTTAATGATTGCATTCTATACTGTGTCAGGTATCTGTGGACAGTCCCAGGTATTATTATTAATTGATCTCTGTCCTCTAGATATTAAAAACCAGTGGGAAGCCGAATGTGAACAGTTATCTACATGCATAACTTTTTGTTTGATGAAAAAATACAAGATAGAATATAAAATAGAGAGGAAGGGTGGGTGAATACAGTCCTACTATGCAATGTACACATGTAAAAAATGGAACCATGCTTCTCCTCTCTATTTCCACCTTTCTTGTCTTAAGGCTCATTTTCTACCCTTAATTCCTAAGGAAGAGCTCTCTACCCTTTGTTTCCCTTCCTGGAGTCTTAAATTTCAATCACAGCATTAAGCTGTGTGGCGCAGTACTTAAACCTAAAAGCAAGCTAAACTTCCAACAGTAGCAAACTGCCGCCTTCCCCCCTTATTTATTTGTAGCCTTAGCATCACAGGCTCTGAGCTCAGTTTTGAAATTGTAGACTTATTTAGACAGTCTACATGCATTTACTGACTATATCCTTAGGAAGTTTGTTCCCTTATTATTATCAAGTCTACTGCAGTTTCTCTCAAATTCATTCTCTTTTCTCATTTATTCTACTCCATACTCTCCAGCCCTTTTAATCAAACTGGGCATTTTTTTTTCAGTGCCAGAACCATCCTCACCTTCTTTATTGGGTGCTAATCTGCCCGGAGCTATCATTCTCTCTCTCCTGCTCCTGCTCCAGCACTGGCAGCTGATACTCACCTCCTAGATCTCAGCCTAAATATCCTTCCTTCCTTCCTTCCTTCCTTCCTTCCTTCCTTCCTTCCTTCCTTCCTTCCTTCCTTCCTTCCTTCCTTCCTTCCTTCCTTCCTTCCTTCCTTCCTTCCTTCCTTCCTTCCTTCCTTCCTTCCTTCCTTCCTTCCTTCCTTCCTTCCTTCGTTCCTTTTTTGCCAGTCCTTGGGGCTTGAACTCCTGGGGCCTGGGAGGTGTCCCTGAGCTTCTTTGTGTTCAATGGTAACATCTTATCACTTCAGCCACAGCTTTTTCTAAGCAATTTATTGGAGATAAGAGTCTCACAGACTTTTCTGCCTAGGCTGGCTTTTGACCTACAATCCTCAGATCTCAGCCTCCTGACTAGCTAGGATTACAGGTGTGAGCTACCAATGTCCAGCTTGAAAGACTTTCTAGACTATGTTCCACTTCCAAATGAGGCTAACCTCTCCCCATTTATATGCTCTCATAGAACCCTGAAATTCTCCTCAGTAATGAAATCTCATTCTGCTGCTTGAGGGAGGGACTGTGTGTGTCTTCTCCATCACTGTAGACTGGCACTTAGAATGATTTTTTTCATATAGTAGATTCTGAATGCCTTTATTAAAGAATGAGTATAATAGCATATACCTAGCTTATTAATAATGCTCACAAGACCCTAAATGGTTTAAGAAGAAAAAAAAATTAACCTTTAATTGGTATCCCTGCCTATCTGTTTTCCTTCCCAAGTCTCTAAGTCCAGCCAGGCTGACTTAACCCAGAACTGCTGCACATGTTCCCACCTTTCTATCTCTGCTCATGCTGTCAGGCCATCCACTTCTGGAGCATGACCTGTCCACACATCTCCAGTACTCTGAACCCTTACCTATCTTCCAGAACCTGATCAAATTTTCAGCTTATTTCTCCAAGTTAGTATAATTATCTATGCCTCTCAAATACAATGCTGAATCTGAGCAATCTGCTTTTCCAGTAGAAAAAATTCAAAACAAAAAGATTTTGAGAGCTGGGTATCAGTGGCTCATACCTGTAATCCTAGCTACTCAGGACACTGAGATCTGAAGATCAAAATTCAACGCCAGCCACATCTCAAGAAAGTCCAAGGCTTCCTTGGCAACAGATGAAGCTGTTTTGCTTGATAGCACTTACTAATAAGTGCCAAATCTTCCTACAGATCTTTCTAGATATGTAGGTGGAGTTGGGAGTGGAGAAAACATGAAATCTGCTGTCCTTGACCTGAGCTTGGTCCACTTTCTACTTTTTATCACACTTGTCTCCTTGGGCCATAATGATTTAATTTCCTTTGGGTCTCAGGCTACTTACTTATAAAATGAGAAATAAAATGGCTGTTTTATTTGTATCCCAAAGTATTGCGAGGTTTACATTTAAAAAACATATCAACTAGGGCTGGGAAGGTGGCTCAGTGGTAGAGCGCTTGCCTTGCACGCATAGGCCCTGGGTTCGATTCCTCAGCACCACATAAGCAAAAAGAAAAAAGCCGGAAGTGGCGTTGTGGCTCAAGTGGTAGAGCGCTAGCCTTGAGCTGAAGAGCTGAGGGACAGCACCCAGGCCCAGAGTTCAGGCCCTACAACCAGACCCCCCCCCCAAAAAAAAAGTATCAACTAATTTTATTCACCCTACCCTGTCAAAAGCATCTGGACAAATAATACACCTAAAGTGTTTGGATGTATACGTTCTGCTGTGATTGCTTGCTTATTTGTGTTTAAACAGAGACCAGATGAAGAAGCTGTAGTGGATCAGGGTGGGACCAGTACTGTTCTCAACATTCACTATGAAAAAGAAGAGTTGGAAGGTAAGAACCCTGTTTGGTGTGAAATTGTTAAGGGAGCTTGGTAAGAGACTGGTCTGGTGTTAGAATAGACCTGGCTTTACCCTCAAAGATCTGGGTTTGAGCCCTAACTTGCTCTCACTAGCAGTAAGATCTTGGGAGGAAAAAAAATCACTTATTTTCTTTAGCTTCACCTTCCTCATTTGTTAATAAAAGTAGAGAGAAAGTTCAGTACCATGGCTCATGCTTGTAATCCCAGTTACTTGGGAGCTGAGATCAGAGTTGTGGTTCAAAGGCAGCTGAGCAGAAAAGCTTATGAGATGCCCATTCTCAGCCCAAAGTTGGGTGTGGTGTATGGCTATTATCATAGCTATAACAGGAAGTGTAGAATATGTGAATTGCAGTCTAGATGTGGGCCCAGGCAAGAAGTGTGAGAACCTATGTCAAAAGTAACCAAGGGCTGTAGGCATGGCCTAGAGTACCTACTTAGCAAGCTTGAGGTCCTGAATTCAAACTCCAATTCCAAAAATAAGAAGGTAGAGTAGCTGACAGGGCTATCATTAAGGCATAAAGGATACCAGATACAGTGCTTTGAGCACTGTAAAGAATTGTTTACACATTAGTGAATAACCTCAAAAATGTACAGGACTCAGTTCAGTTTATTGAATCTTGACAATTGTTAAGAAATATGTCTACAGATAATTTTTGTGGTTCTTGTTGGTTGTGGGGCTTGAACTCAGAGTCTGGGTACTGTCCCTGAGCTTTTGTGTTCAAGGTTAGCACTCTAATACTTTGAACCACAGCTCTACTTACAGTTTTTGGGTGGTTAATTGGAGATAAGAATCTCATGGATTTTCCTGTGTACAGTTTTAAAAGAAAAAAATGCAAAATAATTATTAAGAAATCTTAGTGGCTATAAATCCTTCATTTTACTTCAGTTCTAATAGTGGCTCTTCCTACTGTTCATGATACCCAATTTTGCCCAGTGTTGCCATCTAAATAGAAAAAAAGAAAACAAGAGAATTCATCTGTGCCAAACTCCATAAGAGTTACGGTGGAAGGAAGAAGAGGCATTTTTGTTCCTGGCTCTGACACCTTATTCAGGCTCTTTCTTCTTCCACTCCCTGTCCCCAGCCCTCCACATGACCACTGGGTGATGTTCTTTGTTATTCCTTTATCCCAGGCAGCCCAGTAGGAGCTTTAGCAGTCAGACTCACACATAGTCATGGTTCCTGATTGGCTGTGCACTTTTCTTCACCCATCAGAGGAAGGCTCATATCCCATATTGCTTTAACGAGAAGCTATGTTTGGCTCAAAAGTCTTGATGAAATCTCTGCAGCACCCCTTGCACAGTTGAAGGCTGTGATACAGCATGTTTCGGATGCCTGAGACAGCGTGTGAAATGTTCTCTCTGTACGGCTTGTTCCCGTGATGGGTTTTGCATCAAAGATGTGCAACCTCTAGAGAAAACTTGTCCTTTGGATGGGGAGAGAGTGGAAGCTGTAGAGGCTGACTCAGCCTCTGGGTCTGTTACCAAGAGAACTTACGTGGGTGGGGCTGTGGAGGTCAGTGGTATTTGGGTATATCAAGGTCAAGTTTCCCAAGTTACTTTGACCAGTTGGATGTAGAGCCAATGTGGGCTTCAGTAAATGGAAATCAGTAAGAAAAGGAAAACGTTTGGCGTTGGAGGCTACTATTTGTTGAATGCCCTTTGTGTGTTAAGCAGCAGATTAGCAAATTGTCTTTTTTGGCTTCCTAGTACCACAGGCAGATGGACATATTACTGTCCCTTTTTACATGGAAGGAGACTTCTCAGGCTCAACTACCCAAATAGGGGAAGCTCAGGTAGAATCCTGCCATCTTTATGCTGCCAAACTGCTTACATCCAACTACAGCTGATGCACCATCCTTCATATAATTCTATTTGTCATTCCTGCTCTTCTGTCCTGAGAATCCTGTTGTCTGTCTGTCTTTCTGTTGCACTTTGGAGGCACATTGGTATCCATTCAGTTGTCCTCTAGCACTTGCTCCTGGACCTTTACCTTCAATAAAGAGAGAAACATTTATAAACACTTTGTCTATTTGGAAGTAGAATAGATCCAAGCTCTCTTGGATCTGAAGGACTTGGTTTATTCCACAGAGGTCAGCCAAGGAACTGGCAAGAGTTTGAGAAGCATCTCCAGATTACATCATCTGATTGCTATGCATTCTGCTTTGCTGGAAAAGAAAGCTACATAATGACGATGGCATTACTACAGGATAATGTGTTGGAAAACAGTTCTTTATACTACATAGACTATTCTGAAAACTCAAATGTTTTCTGTGTTAGCACATACACACATAAAAAGTACAAATGGAAGACAAAAAGTGCCCATGCCCCAGGTCAGATGCAGTTAAAGAATCGCTCTGGAGAAGAGGGGAAAGGTTGGAGTTGATGGTTAACTGTGTTGTGGTGTCCACCTTGACTCACTGAAGTGTAATGGTAGGACAGAGTGAGACTGTGAAGGGTGGAGGTATCTTCCTGAAAGGCATAAAATAAAGCCATTTCCAAATGGGTGCTGGTGGCTTATGCTTGTAATCCTAGCTACTCAGGAGGCTGAGACCTGAGGGTGATGGTTTGAAGCCAGCAGGGGCAGACAAACCTGAGTCTTATCTCCAAAAAGCATAATTACCAAAAAACTATAGGTGGAGCTGTGGTTCAAGTGGTAGATTGCCAGCCTTGAGCAAAAAGCTAAGGGACAGCACTCAGGCCCTGTGTTCAAGCCCCAGGATTGGCACTAAATACATACATAAATGAAACCATCCTCACTTTGATGGAGGACAGAAGATTATTGTGTTCTAATTTAGAAGTATACACATAATGATATAAGGCTCTGAGGCTGCAGAAATATCTCTAAATCTCTCTCCCCTGTGTTTCATATCCTCTGCCCACAAGACAGAAGATATTCCTTACCCCATTTTCAGAACAATTGCTGACAGTTAGTATCTGACCCTTGTGAGAAGTTTTGTAAATGTGATTCTTTGCATAATCTAATTCTGCCAGTAACAGAAGATACAGGAAACCGTCACGTTGGGAAGAACCAACGTGTTCTACAATGTGTTTATAAGAAGAGTTTCCAGACATTAATTCAAGAACAGCAGCTCATCATGTGCTTCAGTTGCCTCTCTCTGCAACTGGAGGAAAATAAGGCAGTTGCTTTAGTTGAGTAATGGCTTTTTCCATTGTTCTTGGCAGATCATTATTCCTGATTAATTACTAGATTTATGAATCCTTGAGTAAGTTTAATGCCTTCTAATAAGTTTTTAATAGAGGCAAAAGCCATTTGGTTATACCTATAACTTAAAAGTCTTGTGTGTTAGATTTCCCCCTGTGGTTATTGACTGAGTAAATCTGTAAGCCCAGAGGAGCAGAACATCCTTTAGTATGTGTAGCTAAGCTCCGCGTGAGTGCTGGGTAAATGGTGTGTGCCCTGCATTATACAATGGTAGGCCTAGTCTCTGTCTGCCCAAAGGTTGGTTAAACCCTATGGTTTCTGTCCAGTTACACAGATCAGATCATTGTGTTGCTAATGATTATGCTCATCTGATTTTTTAAAGGTACATTGATATTACATTTCTCTTACACAGTTTAATAAATTAGAGTAGTTCATTTTGCACTCCAATAGAGTAGGTGTAACACTTAAAAAAAAAGTTGAGTGCTGGTGGCTCATGCCTGTAATCCTAGCTACTCAGGAGACTAAGGTCTGAGATCATGGTTTAAAGCAGGAAAGTCCATAAGACTCGTACCTCCAATAAGAAAAATAAGAAAAAAATCAGAAAAAACTGGAAATGGCACTGTGGCTCAAGTGGTAGAGTTCTAGCCTTAAGTACAAAGAGTTTCAGGACAGTGCCCAAGCCCTAAGTTCAAGCCCCAGGACTGGCCAAAAAAAAAAAAAGATTGAGGAATTAGATGAGTCCTTTATACATTGCTTTTCCGAATGCTAGACATTTTCTATACCAGCTTGAGAATGACATTTGGGTGTGTGGGCGGGCAGATGAAGAACATGAAGACGGGATAGGAGGCATATGAATAAGCAGCAAAAAAGGGGCCACAGGTGAGTTTGCTGAAGTCACTGGGCTTGCAGAATTCCGCTAGATGGACTAAGCTATATTCACTTTCTGGTGTCTGTCATAGCTTCTGCTAATTTTGCTCAAAAAATTCATATTCCTGCTTCAGAATCTTCAGCCTAGAAACTGATGTCGAATCATCTGACAGCCACTTGATCCTTGGCTCCGACCCCTGCTGAGCTTGTTTTCATTTTTGTCTCTCTGGGTTTTCAAAAGAGAAGCAGAAAGTTCTTTCTCTAAGATTTCACTTTTATCTCACTTCCTGCAGAACCATTAAAGGCATTTGAAAGGCATTTTCCCCAATGTGTCTCAGACTAGCCTACTAGGAGTTTAGATGTGAAGCAGAACCATACATTTATTCAACAAACATTTACTGAGCTCCTTCCATGATCCCTCTCTGCCACAAATAAGTAAGGAGAGGGAGGGAGAACAGTTAAGCTATTGTGTTATCTGCAAGTGGTGACTTAGCCTGAACCTTTCCTAGGATTTGACCATTCTGACTTGGACTCACCATCAACCAGACAAGGCCTGAGAAGTTTGGCCTAGCCTCCTCATTTTTTTTTTTTTTTGTATTAGTGACAAGGGAGTAAACTAGCCAATCAGATGAGGTCTAATAACTGGTTGTAAAACCCACCCATTCACCACCCCCTCAATATTTCTTTAGTATGTATGTAGAATGCAGTAGTTCTAATATTAAGTAGCACTACTAACAACTAGGCTCACTGTTGTGAGCCTGGTGGAGGTGTGGGGAATGTGTTCAAAGAGAAGTGAAGGTAGTAGCTGCTTTTGGCTGGTTTTGAGGAAAGAGGAAGTCTATGGCCGAGATGGCTCTAGTAAGACTGGCATTACCCTCAGTGAAGCTGTTCTCTACTGAAGTGCAGCTCTGCCTCAATGCATTAGATTTCATAAGATCAAGGTCACTGTGTTAGGGGCCCTTTGAAGTGGTGATAGAATTGTGTTTTTCATAGCTCATGTTTTATTTATGGCCTGCTCCTTCCTACTGTTTTGTCCTTTTCCAACTTCCTTTCCCTCTTTTCACCTGGCTCTGGCTCTACTGGCTGATCTTTGGCCTTGGAAGCAGCCGCATACATCCCAGCCTAGTGGCTTGCTTCTTAATCTTCCCTCTCCTAAAATACTCTCTTCCCAGTTTTTCTCATGGCTTTTCCCCATTGCTCATCATAGCAATTTCTATTTTATTCTTGTTGCAGACACTTTAGTTGTGTGTGTGTGTGTGTGTGTGTGTGTGTGTGTGTGTGCGCGCACACACACAGGTATTGGGGCTTGAACTCTGGACCTCGTGTTCTCATATGAGAGGCCGGTGCTCTACCACTTGAACCACACTTCCACTTCTTATTTTAGTACTTTGATTCATCATACTTATCAGTCTTTGAAATACTACCCTTATGTTTGCATGTTGTCCTTTTCCTCCAACTACAGCACATTATCTGAAGAGTTTGTATGGTTCACTTCTCTATCCTCTATCCTCTCTCCCCTGGGACAGAACTTGGCCCAATTAGGTGACTCCAGTCCTCTGCTAATGCCACCTGGGTCAATCTCAGTGATACACCATAGGGACTTCATTGGCATACCAAACTGGAACATTAACAGATGGTATTTAATTTAGTAACTTTCATACTGTAAGCACTTTACATTGACAATGTCAGTGGCCTATAATCTTGTGTTCTAGCAGATGATTTCTTCTGGGGCTGTATCTCTCTCTCTCTCTCTCTCTCTCTCTCTCTCTCTCTCTCTCCCCCTCTCCCTCCCTCCCTCTTTCTCTCTCAGTAGCAAGATGACTACATTGTGTTCAGAAATCTGCCTGTCAAAAATGTAAGATTGTCTTGAGTCAGGTGGAAAGCAAAAGGTATGATTCCATCAGATACTAAGCATTTTATCTTCCTCTCTACATTCTATCAGATCTCTAATCATTTTCTCTTCTAATCCTCACTGTTTCTATTTTATTTTGCTTTTGTACTTTGGAATTTGGAAAGGAGGGGAGGACAAAGGAAAGGATGGGGAAATAGACAAAACAAATAACACTCCAGGTACTTTAGCATCACTTGAAATTGTGGAACATCAAAGTTTAGTTCAGCACTAGGAAACCCCATTGCTAGGAAAAGAAAATGGCAGAGTTGGCAGCTCTTCTTCTAAATGCTCCTTTTCTGGGGAGTACTGTATTCCTGATCAAGTTTTCCTTTCTCAAGTTGGTGAGAATCTTTTTATTCTCCCTATACCCTAGTGATTACTTCATCTATCCTTATCACATTCATTTTGGTTAGATGGTCTTTTTTGTAGACTTATTAGGATTGGAGGCCCTCTTATGTCAGATTGTGTACTTGTAAGGAGGTCCTAAAGGATTATGCTCCTAGGAGAGGCATTTAGAAGATATCCTGTTTGCTGAACATTAGTGGAGCAATGACCCTTGGTAAGACATAATTTGGTTATGTAGGGCCTCTGGGAAGAAGGTCTGATGTAGGACCTTGAGGAGCTTGCAGATGAGCAGTAGGGATCAGACAGAGAACTTTTTAGCATTAATACAAGGCAGAAAAGAACTGTATGAGAGCAGTTTTAGCCCAGGGCTCTAGTTACATTGAGAAAAGAGGCCACAAGTCTGGTCAAGGAAACCAGAAATGATACCAGGAAGGAAGGTGCATTTGTCATAATAAATCTTGGATGACTGAAAATCCACAAAGCATCAGCACATTTGTGGAACAGCAATTTGATTCAGAAAGAGGAAAAAATGGCTGCGGCAGCCAGAGTCAAGAGAGGACCTGGAGCTGGAGCCAGGCCATTCTGTTGTTGGGGTAGGTAGAGAAGGTATACATCTCTACATATTTTTTCCTTTTAAGAATGCTTGTTCTGTATGAGCATATAGAATTTCCCTTTATCTCTCTTAAGATGATCACTTGGTTTTTTTTGTTTGTTTGTTTGTTTTTTGGTGCCATTCCTGGGGCTTGAATTGAGAGCCTAGGTACTGTCCTTAAGCTTTTGTGCTCAAGGCTAGCACTCTACCATTTGGGCCACAACTCCATTTCTGGATTTTTTGGAGCTTAATTGGAGATAAGAGTCTCATTTTCTTGTCTCAGCTGGCTTTGAACTGTAGCTCACAGATCTCAGCCCCCTGAGTAGCTAGGATTATAGGTGTGAACCATCAACACCTCAGCTGCTCGCTTGGTTCTTTTAGAAGTCTTTCTTTTTTGTTTTACTTTCAATGTATATTTGGTCCTAAAGGAAGAAAAGACTAGAAAGGAGGTTGAGGTCTAAGAATGAAGAGTCTCGTGTTGTGGCGAGTCCAAAAAGAAGCCTGTGATCTTTTTCCTCTTAACTGTGAAATTCCTTTTTTCCCTCTCTCCCCTCCCCTCTCTTTTCTTGATGTGCAGGTACTTGAGCCTGAACTCATTGCCGTTGCGCTCAGCTTTTTCTCTCACAGCTGACACTCAACCACTTGAGCCATACCATGTTCCTTTTTCTAAAGAAGCTTTCTTTACAGATCTTCCGCTTCCTTCCAGGTCATAGGACTCTGTATGTGGGGGTTCGGATGCCTCTGGGCCGGCAGAGCCATCGGCACCACCGCACCCATGGCCAGAAGCACCGGAGGCGAGGACGGGGCAAAGGGGCCAGCCAGGGAGAAGAGGGCTTGGAAGCACTGGCCCATGGTAACACCCTAGGGACGGGGTGTGGGAGGGGCGGGGGGGTTGGGGTTTGTCCATAGTGGGGATGGGAGTGAGGGTCAGGTTGTTTTTGAGGGCCACAAGCAGGCATCTTGATTCTCTAACCCTTATTATTTATTTATTTATTTATTTATTTATTTATTTATTTATTTATTTTTGGGTCCGGTCTTGGGGCCTGAACTCTGGGCCTGGGCACTGTCCCTCAGCTCTTCAGCTCAAGGCTAGCACTCTACCGCTTGAGTCACAGCACCACTTCTGGCTTTTTTTTTCTTTTTGCTTATGTGGGCCTCAGGCATGCAAGGCAAGGGCTCTACCACTGAGCCACCTTCCCAGCCCCTTTCTAACCCTTAGGTAGGGTTTTCAGAGCTTGTTCCCAAGAAGAAATGCCTGTAAAAATCCAAAGGATCTTCATGAAAACTGCTCAGTTCAGCCTCCATCATAGTCAATATTATAAGTGAGATTCTTTACTAGAGAATTAGCCATTTCTTTTGATCAAATTTGTCGTTTCCAGGTTTTTAAGGGATTTCTAGCAGTGATCTTAGTTCACAGAGGTGTCATCTCATGAAACTGCTTCTACAGAACAGCTTTTCGCCCCTCTGAGAATAAAGGAGTTTTGTGGGGTTTTCTTTCTTTCTTTTTTTTAAAATATATTTTTATTGTAAAAATACTGTACAGCGGGTTACAGTTCCATGAGTAAGGTAATAAGTACCTTTCCTATTGAGCATTGGGGCTTTTTTTTTTAAACCTACAGTAAAAATAGTCTTCCTGAAGTTGTTAGGTGAGACAGAATGCTATTTGTGTTCTGACTTTAAGGCAAGAGACAGACATTTCTCTCTGGCTGTTTCCCTAGACACACCTTCTCAGCGTGTTCAGTTCATTCTTGGCACCGAGGAAGATGAAGAACATGTACCTCATGAGCTGTTCACAGAGCTGGATGAGATCTGTATGAAAGAGGGAGAGGATGCTGAGTGGAAGGAGACAGCTAGGTAAGGTCTTTCAACAACCTGGATTAAGATCTGCTTGAACAGACAGATATATACCTTTCAGCAAGCCATGGGCTTGCCTGCCTTTTATTTATTTTTGGGTCATGTCTCCTATGGGACATCTTGGTGTTGACCTTTTCGGATGTCCTGGTCATACCTTAAATAGAGTTGGTGGCATAAACATGTGACCTTCAGGGGATCCTGTCTCATTTGTTTGGGGCCTAGAGTTAATTCATAACCGAAGTGCCCCATCCAGCATCTTCTAGACCTCATTGGTCAG
This sequence comes from Dipodomys merriami, assembly GCF_024711535.1. Classification (NCBI taxonomy): domain Eukaryota; kingdom Metazoa; phylum Chordata; class Mammalia; order Rodentia; family Heteromyidae; genus Dipodomys; species Dipodomys merriami. Next base: position 15,138,744 of record NW_027202271.1, read on the forward strand.
ACATAGCATAGCTTCAGGCTTCTCTGAAAGTGGACTATAGGATCATTTGGGTTTGAATTCACTGACAGTCTCAGAATTTATTATTTTATTTGTCAGTCCTGGTGCTTGAACTCAGGGCCTGGGCACTGTCTCTGAGCTTTTTGTGCTCAATGCTAGTACTATGCCACTTTGAGTCACAGCTCTACTTCTGGTTTTTAGGTGGTTAATTGGAGATAAAATTCTCATAGACTCCTTCCTGGGCTGGCTTTGAATTGCAATCCTGAGATCTCAGCCTCCTGAGTAGCTAAGATTATAGCCACCAGCACTATGCTGTCCCAGAATTTTTGAGACTTAACTTCCTTTGGAACAATTCAACTTCACAGTAGTATAGCTAGCCCAACTTTACAACTTTCTGTGGGTAGTTGTAGATCATGCTTGAGTATATGTAGGTCCCAGTAGAGTCCTCAGATCATCAACCAAGGCCATATCTAGTTTCCTCTGTTAATTGATCAGTGTCCTTACTGATGATACAAAACCATCTTCCTTAACCTTGGGGAAGGTGGTGAAGGAGGGACATTGCCTCCTGTGGCACAAGCTCTCATTGAAATGGCTCTTCTGAAAGCCTGCTGCATTGTGTACATTTTCTATGGCTTGAGAGAACAAAACAGGCCAATCAATCTGATACCAAGTGAAAAGGCAATTAGTCTTTGTCATTCTGTCTTTATGGGCTTCTAAGGTTCATACAAAACACTTGAAAATATTATAATTTTGTTAATGTGATTTGTCATTGTAGCCAATTGATAAAGATTACATCTAGTTTTTAATTGTGCAGGCAATGCATGATCATTATAGAAAATTAAAAAATAGAGATAAGCAAAAGGAAGAAAATGATGTATAATCCTTTTACACCAGGGATAATAATGAATGAATTTGGCGTCCATGTATGTGTTTGTGCTTTTAAATTTTGCTTTAAATAAAAATGGAGCTAGAGCTGGGAAGGTGGCTCAGTGGTAGAGCGCTTGCCTTGCATGCATGAGGCCCTGGGTTTGATTCCTCAGCACCACATAAGCAGAAAAAGCCGGAAGTGGTACTGTGGCTCGAGTGGTAGAATGCTAGCCTTGAGCTGAAGAGCTGAGGGACAGTGCCCAGGCCCAGAGTTCAGGCCCCACAACTGATAAAAAAAAAATAGAACTAAACTATCCTCAGTTCTTTACTGTTACATAACTGGCTTTTTCATTCATCAAAGTACCCAGAATGTGTAGATTCAATTTCCCAGTGTTCAGTGTGACTCTTCAGACATGTATCTCCTGAAAAATCTCTCCTTTCTACTTTGGGATGTGGTTATGTGCACTGCTTTCAGGTGGCTGAAGTTTGAAGAGGATGTTGAGGATGGCGGGGAACGCTGGAGCAAGCCTTATGTGGCAACTCTTTCACTGCATAGCCTCTTTGAGCTGAGGAGCTGCCTTATTAATGGAACTGTCCTTCTGGATATGCGTGCAAATAGCATTGAAGAAATTTCAGGTAAGGTCAGGTGAGGGAAAACAGAGCAATTTTTGTGTAAGTAAAGAAGTATGGTACGGAACAAAGACGAACAGGTGTGTGTGTGTGTATGTCCTTAAGTCATAACTTTCCTGATCTCAGTGTCCTTGGCTGTAGGATGAGTTTCAAGCTAATAAGCTAGCTACTTTAACGATTTCCTAGGCTTATGACGGGATTCACTGACAAGGTCTTTAGCCTTCTGTTTGCCCTGTCATTCAGCAAGACATTTATTTTGTATCTACTATCTGCTGCATGCCATGCAAGTAAGGCATAGGATTATAAAGATCAGTCAGTCCAGTGGGTGAGGTTGCCATGGAAACAACAATGAAAGTAAATGCAGCAACGGAGATGCTAAGGAGTCACTAGAGAAAGGGACAGCTGGGAGTTGTGCAGAGAATGAGATAATGAGGATTAAAGATTTTTCAATAAGGTATCTAAGGCAGATGTGCAGAAATTGAGCCATAATGCTCATAGTCTGGTGACTTACCACACCAGAAATGTGTTTCCTCACAGTTTCAGAGGCTACAAGCCCCAAATCAAGGTCTATATAGAGCTCTATCCTCCCTGAGGGCTCGTAAGAAACTTATTCCTTGCTCCTCTGGGCTTCTAGCCATTGGGGAATCCAGATGTTCTTAACCTCAGTTGCCTAATTCCCATTTCTGCTTCTGTCTTCATGTGAACTTCTATGTTTCACTTCAGTGTGGTTTTTACAAAGATGATTTTTACTGGACTTAGTGCCACCCCAATAATACAAAATTACTTCATCTTGAGAACTTTAGTACATATATAAAGACTTCTTTTTTAACAAATAAAGTAGGTCTCAGTGGCCATAGACCATAGACCTTTTTTGCAGGGTGTGGCTGAAGTTTCAGCTTAACAAATGATTTATAGAGGCTGTGTGAGATGAGGACCAGAACACCTGTGGCATTCAGCAGCTGGAAGATTATTGGTAATTTCTTTTATGAAAAGCACTTTCTTAAACTGGGTGCTGGTGGCTCATGCCTGTAATCCTAACTACTCAGGAGGATTGAGGATTGAAGCCAGCCCAGGCAGGAAAGTCTGTGAGACTTATCTCCAATAAAGTACCAGAGAGCTGAAAGTAGAACTGTGGCTGGAGTGGTAGAGCAAGTAGCCTTGAGAAAAAAAAAAAAGAAGAAAGAAAAAAGAAAGAAAGAAAGAAACAAAAACTCAGGGACAGCACCCAGGTGTGCGCACATGCACACATGCATGCGTGCGTGTACGCGCACGCAAACACACACACTTTCTTTGGAATAGCTAAGAGGGCTGAGGAATTTTTTTTTGTTGAGCACTTTAAGCAATAGGAGAAAAGATAAAGGAGGCAACAGATCCAGGAATAGCTGGGGTAAACTTTTTTTCTGCTTTCAAGATGAAGAATCCTAAAGCATAAGGGAAGAAATGGAGGAGAGAAACCAATTGATACAAAAGTTAATGAGGGGCTGGGAAGGTGGCTCAGTGGTAGAGCGCTTGCCTTGCATGCATGAGGCCCTGGGTTAGATTCCTCAGCACCACACAAGCAAAAAGAAAAAAGCCGGAAGTGGCGCTGTGGCTCAAGTGGTAGAGCGCTAGCCTTGAGCTGAAGAGCTGAGGGACAGTGCCCAGGCCCAGAGGTCAGGCCCTACCACCGGACCCCAAAAACCAAAAAAAGTTAATGATACAGGGACATGGATTTTTGGCTTGAATATGACGTAGATTTTCCTCATGTGTTGCTCTTCTTACTTGGGTAACAGCTTGAGAGATGGGGGAAGCTTGAGATATATATGCAGGACTCAAGTAGACTGCCATGGGTCTTCAAATGAGGCACCCCAATATTAGATCAAGAATTTGACCTGAGCAATCTTTCATGTTCCATAACTGTCTTCTATGGTGGGTGGTAATTTTTTTTTAATTTTTTTATTGTCAAGGTGATATACAGAGGGGTCTTAGTGATGTAATTAAGGTAATGAGTACATTTCTTGTCAACCTTGCTACCCCGTCCCTCAATGGTAGATGGTAATTTTGGCTGCACTTTATAGGTAAGGAAACCAGGCACAGATGATGTAACTTTCTTAAGATCATTCAGGTAGAAAATGATAGAACTGGGATAAACGTGGACCTGTAACCTAGAACCCTCATTCTTATCAGCTGTGTTGACAATACTAAGATCCCCCCACACACATTGTGTAGGAATTAATATGTTAAAGGTAATTTTTCTTATACGCTCCACTTTAGAATTCTGTACTTATAATCTTCTTGACAACCATAGCAATGTTAAACAGTTGGCGGATGGGAATGTAGGGGAAGTTTGGTAGGTAATAAAACAATGCGGACTTTCAAGTTCGTTCCAAATATATACTTCAGCTCTGCAGCTTACTAAGTGTCAGAGCTGGAGGACTTTTATAGCATTTAGGCCTCAAGTTCTTCATGTGTAAAAACTGTTATAGTACCACCTTTCTCAGGTCTCTCTCTCCTCTGTCTTGATGGTACTGAGACTTGAGCTTATTGTCACTTGAACCACCACCTCCTAGTCCTTTTTGCTTTTTTTTTAAATTTTATTTTATTTTATTTGTGAACATACTGTACAGAGGGGTTACAATTACATGGGCAGGATAATGCGTACATTTCTTACCAAGCATTGCACCCTCCTCCTTTGGTTTACCCTTCACATCCCTTCCCAGCCTCCCCCCTTCCCCCAATCCCAATCCTTCCCCCCCCTCCCCCCCCCCCCCCGCACCGACGTTGTAAAGCTCGTTTTGGACATGACAACTTGTACTTCTCATTGTTGCAATGGGTCCACCTGTATCCTTAAACAACTGGTTTTTCCCCATCTCCTCCACAAGTTATACTGACATCAAATATAGTGAAAGCAGGGGTTATACTGTGGGGGAGGGACATACAAAGCAACAAAGAGATAATCTTATAAATGCGTTAGAAACAAATGCATGAAAGAAAAAAACATTAAAATACATATCTAAGGGTTCATTTTCCTGACCTCACATTATCTGACCTTTTCCGCTTGACTCATACATATACTAGATATTGCAAATAAGGGAAACCATGGGACCTATGTTTCTTTGGGCCTGGCTTACTTCACTTAATATAATTTTTTCCAAGTTTTTCCATTTCCTAACAAATGGGGCAATGTCATTCTTTCTGATGGAGGCATAGAATTCCATTGTGTATATATACCACATTTTCTTGATCCATTCATCTGCTGAGGGACATCTGGGTTGGTTCCTCCTTTTTGCTTTTATTTGCTTTTTTTTTTTTTTTAAAGAGAGAGTTGTGTTTTTGCTTGGCTGGCTTTAGACCATGATCTTCATACCTCTGTTTCTCACATAGCTGTGATTATATGCATGTATCATCATACCTACCTTGTATTTGAGATAAGAGTCTGTCTAACTGTGCTTGGGCTATCCTCCATAGCAAAAGACCCTGTCTCACAAGCAAATACAAACAAACACCATTACCTTATAAGGCAGGCGTGTGTGTGTGTGTGTGTGTGTGTGTGTGTGTGTGCGCGCGCATCTGTGTGCTGGTACTGGGGCTTGAACCCAGGACCTCCTACTCTCAAAACTCACTTGGCTTTTTCTGCTCATGAATAGCACTCTACCACTTGCTCTACATCTCCATTTCCTGCATTTTGCTGGCTAATTGGTAATAAGAGTCTCAGTTTTGTCTGCCCAGGTTTGCTCTAAACTGAGATGATCAGATCTTAGCCTACTAAGTTTTTGTTGTTGTTGTTTATTCCTCTAAGGATTAGATTATATGTAAGTTTATAGAATAGTTCTTGGCACAATTTTAGGTGCTCAGTAGGTTTTTGTCTTAAGTAATTATTTGAGTGGGGGTATAGTAGCATGCACTGTCACTGGAGGCTGAGGCAGGAGGATCACTTGAGCCCAGGAGTATATGGTCAACTTAAACACTGTCTCTTAAAAAAAAAAACAACCATTGTTGTTGTTGAATGAATAAAAGTATGACTTCAGCTGGGCACTGTGGCTCACACCTGTAATCCTAGTTACTCAGGAGGCCAAGATCTGAGGATCACAGTTCAAAGCCAGCTTAGGCAGGAAAGTCCACAAAACTTGGAGCTGTGGCTCAAGTGGTAGAGCACTAGCCTTGAGCTGAAGAGCTGAGGGACAGCGCACAGACTCAGAGTTCAAGCCCCAGGACCAACAACAACAACAAAAAAGTATAACTTCATAGTCATGGTCATCCCATAGCTCTTTTAGACACTGAAAGTAAAATTGTCCCTCACTGACCCCAGGGGGCCTACTTCTCTTTCCCCTCCCCCCATTCTTTCTGATGTTAGTTTCCATGGGTTTGTCAGCCAAGAGTGTTTATGCAAATGCCTACTTTCTAGACCTGATACTGGACCAGCAAGAACTGTTCAGTGACCTGAATGACAGCATGAGGGTCAAAGTACGGGAAGCTCTTCTCAAAAAGCATCATCATCAGAATGAAAAGAAGAGAAATAACCTCATTCCTATTGTTCGCTCCTTTGCTGAGGTTGGCAAGAAGCAATCGGACCCACACTCAATGGATAAAAATGGTAAGGCTATTATGAAAGATTTGTGTTTCCCTTTATTAGTAAGATGTTTGGGACCCAGCAGTGGATGCTGACTTACTGGAGTGGGAAGGGCTCTATGTCTAACATGTTTCCATGGCTACACCAAAATATAGTATCTGTTGAGTGGCTGAAACTGGTCCTCACCGATCTCTTCCTTGCATACTTGGACAATAGCACCCATTCATCTGATTATTGGAGAGATTTTTAATAGAGTGGATTTTTTACACTAGTGGGGATTGAACTTAGAGACTCATGTACTCTGCCACATCACCAGTTTTCTTGCATACTTCTTATGCTTTTGATAGGGCTCAGTGGATCCAAGATGGAGGACTTGGGTTCCAGGGTGCTTTCAAGATAGATATGAGAAGAAAATACTGTGGGGGTGGGGGAGACAGGGTGACATTGTACAAAAAGAAACATACTCTTTACCTGACTTTTTTTTTTTTTTGCCAGTCCTGGGTTGAACTCAGGGCCTGGGCACTGTGCCTGAGCTTCTTTTGCTCAAGGCTAGCACTCTACCACTTGAGCCACAGCATCACTTCTGGATTTTTCTGTTTATGTGGTACTAAGGAATTGAGCCCAGGGCTTCATGCATGCTAGGCAAGCACTCTATCACTAAGCCACATTCCCAGCCCTCTTTACCTGACTTTTGTAACTATACTCCTCTGTACATCACCTTTATAATAACAATAAAATAATCTGTATTAGGGATAATTTAGGGCCAATGGAAAACAAGTCTTTTAAGATTAAACAAATGTTTTCGGTCAGGGAAACAAAATATAGTAGTTTATGGCCGGGCACTGGTTGCTCACAACTGTAATCCTAGCTACTAAGGAGGCTGAGATCTGAGGATTGCAGTTCAAAGCTAGCTGGGGCAGGCAAGTCCATGAGACTCTTATCTCTAATAAATGACCAGAAAACTGGAAGCAGCACTGTGGCTCAAGTGGTAGAGCACTAATCTTGAGCTGAAATCCAAGGGATAGCGCCCAGGCCTAAAATTCAAGCCCCAACCAAAAAAAAATTATATATATAGTAGTGTAGAAGCTAGAGTTAGACTTCTGGGTTTATGATCCTAGTTTTACCACTTGTGAAGTAAGTGGTAACCTGCTAAACCTCTTTTTTAAGTCTTACTTGTAAAGACAGTTATATTGTCTACTTCAGTTATTGTGAAATTCACACAAGTTAGTCTATACAAAATAAAGCTTTTAGCTGGGGGCTGGTGGCTCATACCTGTAATCCTCTTTAAGAGGCTGAGATCTGAAGATTGTGATTCAAATCCAACCTAGGCAGGAAAGTCCAAAAGACTCTTATCTCTAATTAACTACCAGAAGTGGGGCTATGGCTCAAGTGGTAGAGAGCAAGTTGTGAGGGAGAAAAGAAAACTAAGGGACGGCAGGAGGCCTTGAGTCTAAGCCCAGTACTGGCATCCCCCCAAAAAATTAAAAGAGGGCCATAAATATGTTTGGGAAGGTACAGTAGTAATAAGACCACTGTCCTTACCACTAGGTAGTAGATAAGAACAGAGGTGTGAATTTGACTTCATAGTTCCCTTAACCTCTGCTCTAGATAACCTTTGTAGAAGACACAGCCAATAGGTGATAGTTGGAGAATGTCAGACAGGGGAAAGGCAGTCATTTAGTGGATTCTGGTCTATTTTCTCCAAATAGGTCAAACTGTATCTCCCCAGTCTGTTCCAACTACAAATCTTGAAGTGAAAAATGGAGTGAATTGTGAGCATAGTCCTGTGGACTTAAGCAAGGTAAGTAGAGATGTAGGAAGGTGGCATGTAGACTAAGGCTATCCCTAGTGGGTCTCTGCACCCGGCTGCCAGAATCTATATGAGTGTTGGCATTTCGGGACCCTTTCTCTTTCTTTTCTGGGGAAAATGAGACTCATCTACTCCTGTAGTCTCCCTTCTACCCAGTTTGAGTGAGGCTGATTTGTCAGTTTCTTCCTCCAGACCTTCATATTAAAGGTTGAGACTAGCTACAGTGTCTTTCTGAACCCAGACCTCCTTCCTATTTGTCAGTTATTTTTTTAGTTCCTGCCTTTGTGTAGTTGCTTTCATTGCCAAGGGTTTCATCAAAACAGTATTTTTTTTTTTTGCTACTGCCAACTAAAGCTACCTCATGGTTGAAACACTTCTTGTGGACTACAGGTGTAGTGTCAGAGGTCTTCTGCAGGAGCAAGTCTATGCTGCAGTTTCTGGTCCAGGCCTGAGTCCCCTATCTCAGTCTCTCCCTGCTCTGGTCTAACCTGCTCTGGACACTAACTTTCTGAAACATAATGGTGTGTGTCAAGTACTCTGTTAATAGGATTCCTGTTTTCTTTAGAAGGCCTGGAATCTCTGTCAAAGTATTGAAGTATTGAAAAAGGGAAAAGCTTTAACATTTCCCTCTGAAGAGACATGATAGAATGAAAGTCAAATCAGAATACGTAGGTTTAAATTTTACTTTTTAATCTTACAAGCTCTAGAGTCCTGGGCAAGTCAATATTACCTCTCTTGGTTTTAATTCCTTTTTTTCCTTTCCTTTTTTTTAAAGTATAGAATGAATATGACATCCTGCTCATAGACAGTTTTTTATAAGGATCAAATAAAACAGCATGAGAAAACATTGGTTAACTGTAAAGGGACATGTGAATATAAGGTCTGAAGAGAGCGATGGCTGTTTTGAGATGAGGGCTCCCAAATTGTTAGAGGTTGTTTTTTTTTTTTTTTGAACTTTCAGGTGGATCTTCATTTCATGAAAAAAATTCCCACTGGGGCGGAGGCCTCCAACGTCCTGGTTGGAGAGGTGGATACCTTAGACAGACCCATCGTGGCCTTTGTGAGGCTGTCTCCAGCTGTGCTTCTCTCAGGACTCACTGAAGTGCCCATCCCAACAAGGTAAAGGCAGTAGAAAAAGCCCAAGACCGCGAGTAATCAATCTGGAGAATGATACTTAAAATGTAGAAACCTGGGATATGTTTGCTTAACTCTTGTGCAGAGGAGCTTTTGACCTTCACGGCTGTGTGTGTGTGTGTGTGTGTGTGTGTGTGTGTGTGTGTGTGTGTGTGTGTGTGTGTGTGTGTGTGTGTGTGTGTGTGTGTGTGTGTGTATGTGTGTGTGTGTGTGTGTGTGTGTGTGTGTGTGTGTGTGTGTGTGTGGCTGCATGGCTCTCGCTTCCTGGGAAATGGAGACCCTGAGGCATCAGAAAGGCTAGCTGCATGTTCTGTCACAAGACCTAGGTGTCACTCTCCCAGTTCTATAGAGCCACAGCTCAGGAAGCATCTTTTAGCAAAAGTATTGAGATCTCTACATAGTTCTGTCTGCGTTTGTTCAAAGGGCTATTCATGTGCCCAGAAGATGAGGATGCTAGTGATTCATGCCCCACTAATTATAGAGAGTGTTCAGATTGTTCACAATACAACTTTGACTCCCCTGTAGAAGCTTCCGTCTCACTCTCCTTTCCCTACCATTTTCTTATTAGAACAACAAATGGGAATCATATAACCTTGAATTTGTACAACAATGCTGTTTTGAAAAGATATCTTTTCTATAGCTAGGAATTGTGTCTATGGAAACCCTAAGAAATATAACCACATTGTTGCAGGATACCATACAAATAGTTTCCAATGCCCTAGTGGAGCTATGGCAACTTGAAGCACTATATATTAACATGTCTCCTGTTTTTTTAAACTTTTTAAAAATCAGCATACTTTAATTATATAAGGAAGTTTCACTGTGATAGTTCCACACCAGGCTTATAGTGTTACCTGATCAACTTTACCCTCTCTATACTCTCCCTCATTCCCCCATCCTACTTTTTAAAACAATTTCAACAGGTTTTATGATTCAGTTTTCATACTTTTACGTAAAATATCATCCTCTTTTACCCTCTCTTTTGGCCCTCTGCCCTGCCCTTGCTATCTGCCCCCAATATAACTTATTTTACTTTCCTGTGATCAATTTTTAGTAAATAGTAGTTGTACAAAGGGGTTTAAAATGGTATTTCACACATGCATATATTATATTTTAATCAGACTAACTCCTTTTATTGGTTTCTTTTTTTCATATTCCCCTGACTCCATATTATTCAATAGTTTTCAGGGTATATCTTTTTCTTTTTTGGGTGAAAGTTCAATCTTGCTTTGTGTTGCGTAGAAAAGAAAAATGTTTTGCTGCTTTAGAGGGGAATAAGATGCCACTTCTTCATATTTACTTACATGACTTCTTTTGTATGTGTTTGGCAGATTTTTGTTTATCTTACTGGGTCCAGTAGGTAAAGGCCAGCAGTACCACGAGATCGGCAGATCCATGGCCACCATCATGACAGACGAGGTACACGCCACTTCTGCTTTTCATTCCTCCATCACATAAGCAATTTATTGAGTGGTACTCCATTCTAGACACTGTGCTAGTTGTTGACAGCAACACAATCACAATTGCAGTGTCTTCTAGAAATGTGTGGGCTGCCTTTCATCATTCCTCTGACTGGGAGGTATATTTTGTGGAGGACTCCCATTTAGTAATTTATGAAGTTTTTCCAAACATTATGACCAAGAAAAATTTTCACACATATTTTTGTTCCATGTTTTGTGGAGATAACAGGATTATTTGCCTTTTTCATATCTTATCTCTTCTTATACTAGCAGACACATATATTTAGTGTCTTTTGCCCTGTATCATCTTTAGGTAGATTTGATTTTTGTTTTATGGGGTGGTTTGTTTTGGGATAGGTCTTGCTGTGTAGCTTAGGCTGGCCAGAAACTTATAATTCTCCTGCCTCAGCTTCCTAAGTATTGAACTATGGGCATAAGCTACCACGTCCAGCTTTAGCTTCATTTTTTAAAAAGTCTTTTTCTCTGTTGCTTTCACTCATTGGCTAATGCTCTACCACCTGATCCATGCCTCCAATATCTCCTTTTGCTTCTCTAAGTGCTAAGAGTTTTGCTTCTCAGTTTCCATGACAGAAGTAAGAATCAAGAGTCTGTCTCCATCTGCCACCATAGCCATTAGCAAGCATTTCCAGTAACTGTCAGTTCTCCTAAGGATTGTTTCTTCTCTGTAGATTTTTCACGACGTGGCGTATAAAGCAAAAGAGCGAGATGATCTCCTGGCCGGGATTGATGAGTTCCTAGACCAGGTGACGGTGCTCCCTCCAGGAGAGTGGGACCCCTCCATTAGAATCGAGCCACCCAAAAATGTCCCTTCCCAGGTAAGGTATGCACATTAGTCATTGGTGGCTGGTGTCAGTTACTGGGTATCCAGCTTGTGGGCAAAGAAAAACAATATGTGGGTATATGCTAAATAAATGGAGACATAGCCCTGTTTGGGAACTCCTGAATGTCAGAAACAGTAATAAAAAAAAAGTGACATAGATGGTCTCAGGACTAATATAGAATGGCTGAAAGAAGAGGAAACAAAGGGCAAGTTGTACAGATAGTTCCCCATACTTTTCTGACATATTAAGAGTGGAAAGAGGGGCTGGGAAGTTGGCTCAGTGGTAGAGTGCTTGCCTTGCATGCATGAGGCCCTGGGTTCAATTCCTTAGCACCACATAAGCAGAAAAAGCTGGAAATGGAGCTGTGGCTCAAGTGGTAGGGTGCTAGCCTTGAGCTGAAGAGCTGAGGGATAGCGCCCAGGCCCAGAATTCAGGCCTCACAACCAACAGCAACAACAAAAAAAAAAGAGTGGAAAGAGAACTATTGTGTACCAGGCACCAAAGCAGCGGCCTTCCCAGAAACAGTCCAGAAAGGCATTGTTACCCTTAGTTTATATGTGAGGACTGTAATGATTTTTTTTCTTTGTGATGGACATGGGGCTTGAACTCAGGGCCTGGGCACTTTCCATGAGCTTTGTTTGTTTGTTTGTTTTCCCTCAAGGCTAGTGCTATACCACTTGAGCCACAGCTCTACTTCCAGGTTTTTGGTGGTTAATTGGAGATAAGATTCTTACAGACTTTCCTGCTGAGGCTGGCTTCCAACCAGATACTCAGATCTTAGCTTCTAGGATTACAGGCACTATCCACTGGCATCTGGCTTAGGGCATGATTTTAAGATAAAACAATATTACCCATAGATGTGTGGAAATGTGATAATAAAAGCTCCCTCTGTGTAACTAAAGTAAGCTAAAAAAAATAAAGAGATGTGTCCCTGTTCTGGACAAAGTGGTATCAACTTCATGGTGCTCATCTTAATTCAGCTAGGGGCAAAACAATATCATATTTACCCTAGCATGAGTTTTGATTTATGCCTAATGCCTGGTTCATGCCTTGGACACATGTAGGAAAAAAAGATGGTCCATTAAAAAAAGATTATTCACAGAAGCAGATTTACTAAGTAGAGCTTGTCGTGTTTGATGCCAACATCACCATTTTTCTGTTTCAGAGAAAGACATGGTAAGGAGTTAGGTTCTATTGGAAAGGAAAAGAAAAGTTATATATGTAAATGCATGTGTATTTTTTTCTGGGGAAGTTAAATCAGTAAATACATTTAAAAGCTGTTGTTGTTATTGTTGTTTTTATCTTGTCACTGTTCCCTGCTCTTATCAGGAAGGATAGATATATGCTGACCTTGCTAATTTTGCGGTCCTCTGTTTAAAGGAGAAAAGGAAAATGCCTGGAGTTCCAAACGGAAATGTTTGCCACATCGAACCAGAACCACATGGGGGTCATAGTGGGCCAGAGCTCCAGCGCACTGGGCGGTAAGTGCTGGCGTGGGCTGCGGCAGTGCAGATGCTGTGTGACTGAGTAAGGCATCCTGTTCGTTTTTTTGTGAGGCAGTATTTCAGAATTGTTACATATCTTTTAAGTATGTCTTCTATTGTCTTGTGATGCCTTTTCTTTTTTCTTTTTGTGCTAGTCCTGGGGCTTGAACTCAAGGGCCTGGGTGGTATCTGAGCTTTTCTGTTCAAAGTAGCTCTATATCACTGGATCCATAGCCTCATTTCCAGATTTTTGGAGCTGTCTTCTCAAATGGAACCATTTACTATACATATTACCAACTCTATTAACTATTGTATTCATTCATTCACGGTTCTTGAACCACCTGTCATATTTTGTCACTCCTCCAGTCTTTCCTATACTGTTCCATCTTCCTCTTCCTTACCTTTTGGCTAACTTTGCTTTCACTGTCTCAGCTTAAGTGTCTGTTCCTTTGGAAAGCCTTTGTCACTCTCTAGAGTTGAAGTTAAGTGTTCCTGTTATACAGTGTCATAGCACTGGTCCCAAACTCCTCCCTCCTCCATTTCATCTTTTATTATTATTATTTGATGTAAAGTGTTTCCTGCTTGGCTGTTTGCTCCAAAAGTACAGGGACTCCATTATATCCTTAGCTCCTAGCAAAGTGTTCTACACAGAGCCAGTACCCAATATTTGATGAATGAATTTTTTGGGGGTGGGGGGGCAGTCATGGGGCTGAACTCTGGGCCTGGGCACTGTCCCTCAGCTCTTCAGCTCAAGGCTAGTGCTCTACCACTTGAGCCACAGTGACACTTCCGGCTTTTTCTGCTTATGTGGTACTGAGGAATTGAATCCTCATGCATGCAAGGCAAGTGCTCTACCACTGAGCCACCTTGCCAGCCCCTAATGAATGCATACTTTTAGGATGATACTGATTGTGTAACATGGAATAGATAGGTGTGGTGAAAAGGATGGTTATCATTCTAGGTTGAGAAACTCTTTTGAGAGGTAAGTACTGTCTTAGCTGTGTGTCTCAGAAAAGAAAGCTAATCTTCTAGGCCCATATTTTAAAGACAGACATCCATGAGACAGGTCTTTTAGGGTAAGTGAAGGTATTTTCAGATCTCTAGACTAGGAGGCTCTATTTGCCAGGTAATGAGGATGGTAAAGAGTATGATTTTTGTCATTAGTATGACTTCAGTGCTAGCCGCAGATTATGGAAAAAGATTGAGATCATTTGTACCTTTGGCTGTGTCTAAGAAGGATTTGCCTAGTGAAGATCATCAGGGAAGGACTTGCATCATGAAAAGAGTTTTCTATGTTCTCTATTTCCTTGGTTTTAGCTTCTTATTTTCCTCCTTGCTTGATGTTATTTCTGTTCCTTTCTATCCTCAGAACCACTCCTTGGAAGCTAAAGGTCTTTTGGAGTTGTGGAGAGTGATTTATTTTTCTGTTCTTGGAAATTCAGGAATAGACAGAAGAGATGGAAACAAGAGAGAATAACACATAGCTAACAATGTCCTGTTGGAAGATTATGTTTTCTGGCTGGAGGATTATGTTTAAGTGTGGGAAAAAATAACTGGTTTAGGAGGGTGTGGTGGCAGAAAGGAGTCTTTGAATGGAATGGGCCACTGTGAAGAGGGAGCAGGTTCTGAGAGAAATAAGCACTTCTTCAAAAGTTGAGAGATGGCCTGGAGTTAAGAAGCAAGGCAAGAGGCATCTGTTCTTAGAGTGGTTATAAAGGAGAGACTGGGGCTGGGAATGTGGCTTAGTGGTAGAATGTGTGCCTAGCATTCATGAAGCCCTGGGTTCAATTCCTCAGTACCACATAAACATAAAAAGGCTCAGGGACAGCGTGCAGACCCTGAATTCAAGCCTAAGGACTGGCAAAAACACAACAGAATCTGTCCGAGAGGAGGGGTGTGTGTGTGTGTGTGTGTGTGTGTGTGTGTGTGTGTGTGTGTGTGTGTGTGTGTGTGTGTGTGTGTGTGTGTGTGTGTGTGTGTGTGTGTGTGTGTGTGTGTGTGTATGTGTGTGTGTGTGTGTGTGTGTGTGTGTGTGTGTGTGTGTGTGTGTGTGTGTGTGTGTGTGTGTTTCAGGAAATTATGACCTATCTAACATATAAAGTCTATATCTTAGGATTTAGAGCTTGAAAGTAGTGGTATTGAAGACAGTAGGATTTTTTTTCTCAACAGGTATCTGTGCAGAGGTGACATTTCAGGTTGCTTTTAATGACAAAGAAAATAGAATAAACTAGGGTCCCATGCTTGTAAGACCATGCTTTGGAAGACCATCATGTTGGATCTCAATAGAAATAAGAGCTGATTTCCTCAAAGGAAAACCTCACATTGATAGGACTACCACATGCTTAATCACAGTCCCCCACTACAGTGGGGTTTGAAGGAGTTCTCTCAGAATGTCACATCAGTAACTTCTGGAATTGACAAAGCAAAAAGGAAATGCTGGGCTCAGGGCTGAGTTCTTCTTGGTAGTCCTTTTTCTGACTATGTTTACCTCTGTCCCCTTAGTAAAAGACAGGACATATGACCTTTCTCCTATTGTAGCCTTGTTGGCCAAATGACCTGCATCATAGAACACAGGTCTTCTTCATCCCATTTCAAACTATGTAGAAGGCCGAGAGAAGCTTCTCCGCAGATGAAGTTTTTGGCTCCTTGACTGTACAACCCCAAACACATGATTTGTAATTCTTTACACTACTAGTTATGTTTCTCTGCATATAAAACTCACTTCGTGAATATCCTGTTTAATCTTGAGGCAAAACTGATGAAGTATTTGAAGATGGAGTAGAATAAATTCTGAGAAGGTATGAAAAGAAACAGCTGAGAACAGTGCCCTGAGTTGGGTTTTAATCTGACCATCCAAGACAGGGCCAAGACAGCGTCCTGAACCTCCCTGCTGTTACCATAGGCTGGGATGCCAAATGTAACAGAGAGGACAGTATGATGGGAATCTTCCTATAAGCCCAGACTCAACATAGCAAGATGCTCTGGAAAAGGATTTTCTCAAGCAGATTTATATTCTTCATTTGAGATGCTAATTTTGGGGAAAGATCAATGAAGAAAGAACCAGGAGCTGTGTCTTGGTGATTCCTGCAAGGTGTTCAAGCAGGTTTCTTTTTTTTTTTTAAATACGTTTTTTATTGTGAAAATACCGTACAGAGGAGATACAATTACATGAGCAAGGTAATGAGTACATTTCTTATCAAGCATTGTTGCCTTCTCCTTTGTTTTTCCCCTACCATCCCTTCCCTCCCATCTCCACGACTATACTTCCCCCACCCCTGCTGCTTAAATTGTAAAGTTCGATGTTCAACAGTGTCTTGTACATCTCATTGTTACAATGGGTCAACCTGTATCCGTATTTAAACATTTCCTTTTTTCCCTTCCACTCCCCAAATTATACCAACATCAAATACAGTAAAAACAGGGGTTGTACCATGGGGGAGGAACATACAAAGCAACAAAAAAATTACATGGTACCTTATAAATACATTAGAAACAATAGCAAGAAAGAAAAGAACCACTTGTGTCATTATCTTGGGGTTCATTTTGTTTAACATCCTCTTATCTGGTCATATGTGCATAGCTTTTGACCTTTTCTGCTTGTCCCAGACATACACTAGTTATTGCAAGTAAGGGAAACCATAGTACATAGCTAGGAAGATCAATAGAAAGCCCATGGATTGGGAGAAGATCTTCACTAGCCAGAGAACAGATAAGGATCTCATATCTAAAATATACTTAGAACTCAAAAAATTAAATCCCCCAACAATAAATCCTCAAAGAAACAACTGCCCGATAAATAAGTAGGCTAAAGATGTAAAGAGAAACTTCTCTGAAGAAGAAATAAGAATTGCCAATAGAGACGTGAAGAAATGCTCACCCTCTCTAGCCATAAAAGAAATGCAAATCAAAACAACATTGAGATACCACCTCACCCCAGTTAGAATGGCTATAATCAAGAACTCTAATAACAACAGATGCTGGAGGAGATGTGGACAGAAGGGAACCTTACTGCATTGTTGGTGGTGACTCCACATAGAGCTCCCCTATGACCCAGCAATCCCACTTTTGGGCATTTACCCAAATGATCACAAACAAGGCCATCCTCAAGCTACCAGCACAACTATGTTTATTAAACCAATCCAGATGCCCCTCAGTAGATTAATTGATCAAGAAAATGTGATATATATATATATGTGTGTGTGTGTGTATGTGATATATATATATATATATACATACATACATACATACACACACAGTGGAATTATATGCCTCCATCAGAAAGAATGATGAAGTAAGCCAGGCCCAAAGAAACATAGGTCCCATGGTTTCAAGCAGGTTTCTTCTAAAGCACACAAATGGCTGGCTGGCCTGTCCCTATATCCTTCCAGGGAAGAGCTCCCTAAGCAGTGCTCCAGAGCCTAGTGGCCTTTTGCATGGGTAAGTTCCTTCATATATCAAGCTTTAAAATACATATTCTTGTGTGTCTTTTGCCATCAAAAAACTTGAGCATAAAGGACTGTGTTGAAAGGGAAAGGAAGATTTAAATATGAAGTGAAGCATCTATGGTTGAGGAATGAATTTTGTAGATGTATATTACAGTCTGATTTTATGACAAATGAGGTATGAAATTACCTCCATAAAAGAATTCTGAATGGCTGGGAAGGTGGCTCAGTGGTAGAGTGCTTGCCTTGCATGCATGAGGCCCTGGGTTTGATTCCTCAGCACCACATAAGCAGAAAAAGCAGGAAGTGGCGCTGTGGCTCAAGTGGTAGAGCACTAGCCTTGGGCTGAAGAGCTGAGGGACAGTGCCCAGGACCAGAGTTCAGGCCCCATGACTGAAAAAAAAAAAAAGAAATCTGAAAAAAGTCTCCCTTTTATACTGGAACTGACTTGAACTTCAAGACCTCATGCTTGCACTTGGCTCTTTCACTCACTTGAATCACGCCTCCACTCCTGGTGTTTTGCTGGTCAGTTTGAGATAGGAGTCCCAAATTTATCTGCCTGGGCTGGATTCAAACCGATTCTTTGAGACCAATCCTCAGGTCTCAGCCTCCTGAGTAACTAGGAGTATGGGTGTGAGTCACTGATGTCAGCTTCTGAAATTATTTTTATTAATTTATAGTTATGCTATCATTATGAACCTTAGGTCTCTCATTTCTCTCATTTACTCACTGCTACATAGAAAGATATCTTTACTTTTGTGGTTTTTCATTAATCCATTTCATGTAATTCTTTTTTTTTTTTTTCTGGTCCTGGGGCCTAGGCTTTGTCCCAGAGCCTCCCTGTATTTAAGGCTAGCACTCTACCACTTCAGCCATAGTGCCATTTTGGGTTTTTTTTTTTTTTTCTGAGTAGTTTATTAGAGATATGAGTGTCACAGACTTTCCTGTCTGGACTGGCTTTGAACTGAGATCCTCAGATCTCGGCCTCATGAGTAGCTAGGATTACAGGAATGAGCCATGGGTGCCTGGCTCACATAATTCTGCTCACAGGCACTCTATTCTTTTTTTGGGGGGGGGGTTCCGGTTGTGGGGCCTGAACTCTGGGCCTGGGTGCTGTCCCTCAGCTCTTCAGCTCAAGGCTAGCGTTCTACCACTTGAGCCACAGCGCCACTTCCGGCTTTTTCTTTTTTGCTTATGTGGTGCTGAGGAATCCAACCCAGGGCCTCATGCATGCAAGGCAAGCGCTCTACCACTGAGCCACCTTCCCAGCCCCACAGGCACTCCTTTCTAAAGATGGCACATGTATCTAGAAGTGAACTTATCCTAGAAATATGTCCTGGCCTCAGTGGTGTGGGATACTATGATACCTAAGGACCTAGAAACACTTGGATCCTCCCCACCCCCGCCACACACACACACCAGTACCAGAGCTTAGAATGTAGGGTTTTGTGATCCCTTTATAGCTTGCTTGCTTATGGCTAGCTCTCTACCAATTGAACCATGCTTCTATCCTAGCATTTTGCTTGTAAGTTGGGGATGAAGTGGTCTGGCTTCAAACCATGATCCTTTAGAACTCATCCTCATTCTCCCTAGTAGCTAGGATTACAGGTGTGAGCCTGTAATCATTAGCATCTTGCCCTAGACTACCACCAACATTCATTCTTATGGAATTTTTTTTATCCAGAGGAAAAAATAAGACAAAAATGACATTTTCATTTTAACAGGTGACATTTTAAAGGAGTCATGGTCCCAGTCCCTGAGGCTGAATTCTGTTGATCTTAGTTCTTTGAGAAAGCTTCTTCACCCGAGCTCAGGTTGCCAGACAGGCTAAAGCTTAGGCTGCCTGGGCCTCTGTCCAAGCTGGTGAAGCCCACACTATATTGTGATGCTACTGCAATAACTGGAGAAAAGTATCCACCAATAGCAGGAAAGAAATGCAAGTGTCAGGATAGAACAATGTCAGCTCTTTGTCCACCTGCACATCCACTGTACTCAGAGAGAGAGAAATATGGGAGGGGGGATGGGAGGAAGGAGGGCGTTCGAGCACAAGAGAGCAAGAGAGTGTGCATTTGATTGAGGAAAGAGCAGGTAGACCTTCTCCCCTGGTTCTTTTCAGGACCCTAGGGAAGAAAAGGAAAGAGATAGATGGTGATGCCTTTTCTATGAGAGAGTAACTTGGTTATTTGCTTTGGCCTTTTATTATAGAAAGTTCCAAACACATTTAAAAAAGAAGAAAGAATAATATAATGAATACCCAGGTACGCATCAACTGTAACCAAAATTTTGTCAATTTCATTTTGTTGATTTCTTCTCATTTATTTGACTGTTTTCTAAATTATTTACAACCAAATCACTGATGTCATTATTTTTCGGTAAATACTCCAGTATGCATCTCATTTGATTAAGACATTAAAAAACTATCATCATATTATTAGCAAATGTAGCAAAATTAACCATCATTCTTTATTATTGTTATTAGTATTTACAAGGAGGTTTATTTAAGGGGGTTTCAATTTAACATGTAAACCATTGTAAGCCATCTGATATTGAATATATATATTACTTTGGTGTGTGTGTGTGTGTGTGTGTGTGTGTGTGTGTGTGTGTGTGTGATAACAATGTTTGTAATTCATTTGTTTGATGTGGGACTCAGTTAAGGTCCACATTTAGTTATTACATTGCATTCTATAGTAGCACCTCTTCCTTTCCTTTTTGGTTTTTCAATGCCATTGATTTGTAAAAGAAACCAGGTGATGTGTCTTGTAGTCCTACCCTAATGCACTGATTGCAGGAAGTGTAGCTGATAGCGGGAGAATGGCTCCTTGTTTGTAGGGGAGATCTTGTTCTTCATCTGCCTCACCTGCCGGAAGCAGAGAGGGTACTGAAGGCCCACCACCAGCTCTTACCCCCTTTACCCTTTGAGTCCATCCACTTTTCATCCCAATCTGTGCCTGCATCACACAGCCACAAGGGTGATCCTTCTAGAATAAAATGCGTGTTGGATTATGTTTCTGAGCTGTTTAGTCTTTTCTAACTTGACATGCCATTCGTTTGAGTAAAGTTTTAATTTCTTAAAATCTATGATATGTGACTCAGCTTCTCCAACCTTATCTGTTGGTTTTTGGCTCTCACACTGTCTGATCCAGACAGCTCTCTTCCAGTTTGGACCCATCAAATGCTGTCACTTCTGAGTGTCCCTATGCTAGCCTTTCTGCCTCATCTGGCTGTCTCCAAGTCTATCCTTTGAATCCTTGCTGAAATGCCCCTCCCTGTCTTGTGCTGTCATTGCATCCTTACTATACTGCCTGTCTCCTGCGCTAGCCTGTCAGTCTTGGAGAATGAGGGCTGTGTTTGTCTTGCTCACTGCTGCAACTCCAGTACCTGGCCCAGTGTGTGGCACCAGTCATCTACTGCTTGTCAAGTGCATGAATGAACTATCATGCTAAAATTTCTCAGGACAAAGGTAGGTATTTGTTGATAGTAAGAATTGCACGTGACAGGGGCTTTTTGTTGGAAAAAAATACTTAATACAACTAACAATATCTTGCTTTTATATACTTCCTAACAGCTCAGAATTTGAAGCTTGAAGCTACTACTTGCTTTTCTTGTTAATTTTGTGGACTTTTTAATAAATGAGTAATATGCATACCCAAATTAATTACCTGCTTGGGAGAAATCATTCAAACTTGCTGTAAGTCATGTCCTTGATTGCAAATCAAATCTGTGCTGACCCCTGAGAGATCTCCTGGACTTGAAGTCAGGTTGAAACCAAAATACTCCCTCAGTCCAGAGCATGTTTGAAATGTTTTCAGATGTGTGCTGTTTGTGCGCTTTTGTGGAAGAGGCACTGGGTGAGAGGCGTGTTTGCCGTGTTTCCACAGGCTGTTTGGGGGCTTGGTACTGGACATCAAGCGGAAGGCCCCCTGGTACTGGAGTGACTACCGGGATGCACTCAGCTTACAGTGTCTGGCCTCCTTTCTGTTCCTGTACTGTGCCTGCATGTCACCTGTCATCACCTTTGGGGGATTGCTTGGAGAAGCTACTGAGGGACACATAGTAAGAACTTTTTGTTTCTTTTAATGATAAAAAAACCCACAAGATTTAAAATATATTGTGGCAGCCACATCCATGGTGGGAAGCACCACCTAGGCCTGCACTGAGGAGATTGGATTCTTTGTCCTGAATTACCAGGGTCTTCTGACTTCATATGAAAGGAAAACATGCTTCTCCTTTTTGTACACCCTGTATTCTGCTTGAATGTCAGGGATTTTTTTGTTTTGTTTTGTTTTTTTGTTTTGGTTGGTTGTGGGGCTTGAACTCTGGGCCTGGGTGCTGTCCCTTAGCTCTTAAGCTCAAGGCTAGCGCTTGAGCCAGAGCTCCACTTCCGATTTTCTGGTGGTTAATTGGAGATGAGTTTCATAGACTTTCCTGCCCGGGCTGGTTTTGAACCATGATCCTCAGATCTCAGCCTCCTGAGTAGCTAGGATTATAGGCGTGAGCCACCAGCACCCGGCTTGAGGGTCAGTTTTCATAGCTGATTGAATTGCTCCAAGAAAGGAAAATGAATCAATGGATGCTTTTTGAAAATAAGATTTGAAGTGACATTGTGACAGCTTGTAGTACAAACAGCGTCATTGTGTTTTTTTAAATATATTTTTGAATGCTAAATTGAGTCACTGAAGAACACACTTTATTGAGGAATCATATGCAAATGGATTTGGGCACCTGAATTATTAAAGTGGTACTTGTTTATAAGGGTATTAGACAGTGTGTACACATCCCTCTTGCTTAGAAGAAATACAAGCAAATGACTGTCAAGATACACATGATGCTAAGTCAGGAGTTTATATTGGCCAATATTACTCTTTACTGATGGGCTGTGGATTCAGTGGTTTTGGTTTTTGTTTTCTCCTCAGAGTACAATTGAATCCTTATTTGGAGCCTCCATGACTGGGATTGCCTATTCCTTGTTTGCGGGACAACCTCTCACCATCCTGGGAAGTACTGGGCCAGTGCTTGTGTTTGAAAAGATTTTGTTCAAATTCTGCACGTAAGACATTTGTTCTTCTGAAAATTCTAAGTGCAAGTGGCTACTGCACTGCCAAGGTTAAACGTCAGGCTCCTCCACAAGTATATGGACAGATCCCAGAGGTGGATTGTGAGAAGCCTGAAGGAAGAGCATCACTGGGTGTGTTGTCCTGCCCTGACCTGTAGCAGGCACAGGTACAGGGAGCACCACACCTGTAATCGCAGAGCTCTTCTTTCTAAAGGCCTTCAGTAATGTTATGTCACCATTATTGAAGTCTTTCTTCTTGATCTTTAAGGAAAAAATTCCTTACTAATTCAATCCCCTCCATTTCCATTTCAAATCACTTTTCAATTTGTCTTCTTATCCCTTCATATTCTGGTGATTATGCAGTGGGGCTTACCAGTGTCCTGCTTTTCCTCCTTATAGAATCTTTTTTCCATTTTGTATAGAAGGAAGGGTACATGGGACTAGAGCCAGGGCTCTTTGGTGTTATTCTAAACAAGCTTATAATTTTATTGTACATGAGGTGATTCCTTTCTTTTCCACTTTCTATATCTTTACCATAGCAAATAGCACCTATGAAGCCAATCTTAAAACAAAGGTATTTTTTAGGGAGTACATTCAGTATTAGGAATAAAGTGGGTTGCAGTTCTGGTGTGGATAACATGAGATGAATTAGCCACATTTGACCTTTTGTTTCTTAGTGCCATCCACATGATTTTTAAAAAATGAATTTTGGTCTTGTTTCAGAGACTACACCCTCTCATACCTCTCCCTGCGAGCCTGCATTGGACTCTGGACTGCCTTCCTGTGTATTGTCCTTGTGGCAACAGATGCTAGTTCCCTTGTCTGCTACATTACCCGATTCACTGAGGAAGCATTTGCTTCCCTGATTTGCATTATCTTCATCTACGAAGCAATAGAAAAACTGATTCACCTGGCAGAGACCTACCCTATCCACATGCACAGCCAGCTGGATTACCTTAGCCTCTATTAGTAAGTGTGCGTTCTACTTCTCCTTCCCTTCTTTTCTTTTCTTTTTGTCTTTCTTTGCTTTTTATTAATGGAGCAAAGGGCCTGAGTTTAGTAGCCAATGTAGTGTGCCAGGCAGTGCTTGTAATTTCTGCTAAGGAAGTGTCTTGGTCCTCTGAGAACAGAGCACAGATGTAGATGAGGAGCATGGAAGACTGCCAGAGGAGAACAGTCAAAAGTGATGACAGAGGAGCAAGGGAAACTCCTTCCTCTCCTCAGAGTCTCTCACAATGTCATCCAGGCTGGCCTTCAACTTTTGATCCTCCTACCTGAGTCTCCCAAGTGCTGGAATTACAGGAATGTGCCACCATATCTGGCTCTGGAAACCAATTCTTTGTGAATAAAGCTCAAAATGGCAATTTTCTTTCTCTCCCTTCTGTGTCCCTTCCCCTTCCCTCTAGCCCTCTCCCTGCTCTCCCCACCCCCCATCACTGAAGGCTTGACAAAAATGGGTCAGCTCTTTCCCACTGAGCTGGGATGTATCCCCGGCCCTGTAAGGTATTTTTCTTAGTTGGATTTCACTCCTGTTTCACATGGAGCTGATGTGAATCTACAGTTCACCAACTCTTCAAATGAGTTTATGTTAATCTATGTACAATTTTTTTTCTGTTATAAATAGACTATTCTCTTTAGAGAAGCTGTAAGTTCACGTAAGAGTTGAGCAGGAAGTTTCTGTATTATTAACATCTTTACCAGAGTAGTACATTTGTTATGATTATCAAATCTGTTCCTTTTTTTTTTTTTTTTTTTTGGGTCATAGGGCTTGAACTTGCCTGGGCATTATCCCTGAGCTCTTTTGCTCAAGACACTTTACCACTTTGAGCCACAGCACCACTTCTGTTTGTTTTTTTTCGCCTTTGGTAGTTGAGGTAAGAGTCTCATGGACTTTCCTGCCCAGGCTGGCTTTGAACCATGATCCTCAGATTTCAGCCTCCTGAACAGCTAGGATTATAGGCATGAGCCACCAGTGCCTGGCTAACAAATCTATTTTGATAAATCATTATCACCCAAAGTTAGAATTAGAGTTAGCTTTTGAGCATTCCATGAATTTTGACAAATATGCCTTTATTATTCCTTGAAGAACAGTCTAAAAATAGTCTAAAAATCCTCTGTATTCTACCTGTTCCACTCTCCCACTTCTCTAACATCTGACAACCATTGACCTTTGAACCATCTCCCTAGTCTTACCTTTTCCAGAATGTCGTATGGGTAGAATCATATATTTTGTACCCCTTTCAGATTGTCTTTCTTTACTTAATAGCATGCATTCAGGGTCCCTTGTATCTTTCTTACTGGCCTTTTAGCACTGAATAGTGTTCCATTGTCTAGATGTTCATGGTTTATCACTATTCATATGCTGAAAGATAATCATGTTTGTTTCAAATTTTCAGTTGATATTCAAAATCTTTTTAACATTTACTGTTTTTAAAACATAGTATTTTATTTTAAATTTATATAACTCTATTTATGAGCATATATTTGAAA
The DNA here is from genome assembly GCF_024711535.1 of Dipodomys merriami. NCBI lineage: Eukaryota > Metazoa > Chordata > Mammalia > Rodentia > Heteromyidae > Dipodomys > Dipodomys merriami. The sequence continues at coordinate 15,163,505 of NW_027202271.1, forward strand.
GATATGTTTATATAAATTTGAATATATACATGTAAATACTTGATTTTGTTCTTAACTCAAGATCTTCCTGCCCAGCCTTCTTTTTTTGCCAGTTGTGGGGGCTGACCTCTGGGCCTCGGCGCTGTCCCTCAGCTCTTCAGCTCAAAGCTATTGCTCTACCACTTGAGCCACAGCACTACTTGTGGCTTTTTCTGCATATGTGGTGCTGAGGAATCGAACCCAGGGCCTCATGCATGCGAGGCAAGCGCTCTACCACTGAACCACCTTCCCAGCCCCCTGGCCCAGCCTCTGAGTGAGCATGGGAGTCATAGGCTTATGTTCCCATGACTGGCTGGAATTGAGTTTTTTTCAGCATCCTCATTACTTTTTATTATGTTGGTTTTCCCCTATTATTCTGACCAATGTAAATCTTCTTGAATCTTAATTCCATCACAAAAGCACGCTTATTAAATTCACAGATGAACCCAAACTGGTAGGGATGACTGTGAAGTCAGCTGGCCATTCTGGGATCGGGCATCCCTGTGGCAGCCAGTGGACAGTGTGGGCTGGCCTTGTTTGGATAACAAGGAGGCCTGAGAAAGCTAATGGAGCTGTTAGAATGACTTCTTAGCAAGTTTGAGGCCATATGTTCAAACCCTAGTATTGGCAATTATTTTATTTTATTTTTTTATTTATTTATTTTTTGTCCAGTCGTGGGGCCTGAACTCTGGGCCTGGGCGCTGTCCCTCAGCTCTTCAGCTCAAGGCTAGCGCTCTACCACTTGAGCCACAGTGCCAGTTCTGGTTTTTTTTCTTTTTGCTTATGTGGTGCTGGGGAATCGAACCCAGGGCCTCATGCATACAAGGCAAGCACTCTACCACTGAGCCACCTTCCCAGCCCCATGGCAATAATTTTAAAAAGATGAGACAAACATTTAATACAGATTTGTCTCCTTTTTATGCATCTCTGTTAACACTTGAATCATTTCACTGAGAACAATTAGAGGTTATGTGTCTCAATGTCTTCTTTCTGCCAGGTACTGGTAGCTTAGCTACTCAGGGGGCTGAGATCTGGGGATTCCAGTTCAAAGGCAGCCTGGGAAGGAAAGTCTGAGAAACTCTTATCTCCAGTTAAGCACAACAACAACAACAAAAACAAAACAAAAACCAAAACCAAAAGTGGAACTATGGCTCAAGTAGAACACTAGCCTTGAGCAAGAAAGCTCAAAGACACCTGGGCCCCCAGCTTAAGTCCCAGGATAGACACCAAAAAAAAAAAAAAAAAAAAAAAGAATGAAAATCAGATTCTGACAGAGCCTTTAATCTAGTCATAGCTAAAAACAGTCAGTCTTCGACTACTTTCCTCAGGATTCTTTTTTCTTTTCCCTCAGTTGCCGGTGTACTCTTCCAGAGAATCCCAGCAATCATACCCTACAGTACTGGAAGGACCACAACATTGTGACAGCACAAGTGCAGTGGGCGAATCTGACCTCCAGTGTACGTGTGCAAGCCACCAGATGCCCCAGCATCAGGACCGGGTTTAGGAGGCAGTCACTTCGAGGGGGAAAGGAAGTAACACTTTGGTGAATTACAGCATTTAAGAAATAAAGCTTAAAAAAACCAAAACCTTCTTACCTTACCCTATGACTCCTCTAAAAGATATAATGGATGAAATTTTGCAGATCAGAGGCAGAATGAGGCTTTGTAGGGCTTAAATAACATTCAGGTTTGGAAGGTCTTCTGTAATCAAAAACAATATAGATTGCTAGGACCCTCCTGGAGCCTTTGAAGTCATGCTCATTCAGGACAGAAGATTTCATTCTTAAGTGTCTTATTTAGGACTGCAGTAGTACTCTATTTGAAAGAGTCCTGCAAGGGAGGGCGACACCGCAGCTCCCCCCCCCCACCTGCTGCTGGGAGCTCAAGAGGATACAGCTTAGCAGCTGTGCTCCCTAGCAACTATGGGATGTCAGTGAGTGGTCGACTCAGAAGGCAGCAGCTCTTCATTCCCTTGCTGCTTGCATTTTGTCACCCAGAATGCTTGTTCCTCTAGGAATGCCAGAAGATGCACGGAGAGTTCATGGGATCTGCATGTGGTCATCATGGACCCTACACTCCTGATGTGCTCTTTTGGTCCTGTATTCTCTTCTTCACCACCTTCATCCTCTCAAGCACCTTAAAGACATTTAAGACGAGCCGTTATTTTCCAACCAGAGTAGGTAGCATGCTTGTATATAACTTTTGTGTTAGGACTCTAATCGGACATGTTCTTGACCTCCATGCTGCTGGGCAGTAGATCGGCAGTGTGGAGAGCTCCAAATGCCCTAAGAAGCCACACTGGGTGGAGCTCTTGCAGCCATTCATAGCTTGGTGGTGTGGAGTAAAAGACACTTCAAACATTTTTTAGTTAAAAGAACCTAGGTATGTTTAAAGTGATGATAATGTTCTCTAAAAGTTATTTTGTCTCATTTCCAGAATGCTGTTAAGTTCCATTAACAGAATTATGGCACACTTAGCATATAATAGCTGGAACTGGCTTGTGAAGATGGTAAATTGGGGTGATTGGCTTGGATACTTTAAGGACCCCAGAGCTCACAGAGGGAGAGGTAGTACTTGAGTTAACCTCAAGGGGGTGAGGGAGCTACCCAAGAGTTCACCTGGAGGAAAATCTTCATGGTAGAAGGATAAAGCACACAGACCCTAAAGTGCAAATGAGCCTGGCCTGTTTGAGAGCCTGCAAAGAAGTCTGTGTGGCTAACACAGAGTGAGTGAGTGAGTGGGGCAGAATTAAGAGCTGGCACTGGAGAAGATGGAAGTAGAGGAAATGGCAATGGAGAGGGGATGCTGCCCTTTTGGCTTTTGCTGTTGTCTTTTTACTTTGTTTCGTGCTGGTCTTGGGGCTTAAATTCAAGGCCTAGGTGTTGTCCCTGAGCTCTTTCTTGCTCAAGTTTAGTGCTCTACCACTTAAGCTACAGCTTTCTAGTGGCTAATTGGAGATAAGAGTCTCATAGACTTTACTGCCTGGGCTGGCTTTGAACTGATTCTCAGATCTCAGCTTTCTGAGTAGCTAGGATTACAGGTATGAGCCACCAGTTCCCAGTGGCCAGCCCTTTTGGGTTTTTAACTCAGTGAAACAAGAAGTAAGAAGTAGGTTGGAGGCTGCTACAGTTACCCCAGCAAGAGCTGGGAGTGACTGATCTGGACCAGGCACAGTCCACTGTGGTGTGACTGCTCAGATTCTGGCTCTTTCATCAGGTCTTGAAGATGGGGTGGATACTGAGTGTGAGGGAGAAGTGAAGCTGATGCTGTTGTTGAGGTTCTTGGCCAACATGGTAGACCCTCACTGTTGCCGGAAAATGTTTATTCAGAGTTCTCACTTGGACCTGGGCCTACGTGCCCCATCCAGAGCTTTTCAGAGCTTGGTCTTGGTTCCAATAGATTTATCAGAGGGGTTCTTCTCCATGACCATATTTAGACTTCAGGGATAAATATCTAGAGTGTATGGATACATTCCTGTCATTTAAATATGTTAGTATTAGTCCATCTATAAAGTTTATTTTTCTGAAAAATCTGAACTTTTGCAGTACTGAATTCTTTTCTACTGTGTTTAATGTACTAAAACACTGTTCCAATTCTTTCTTGTGTTAGGTTCGCTCCACAGTGAGTGACTTTGCTGTCTTCCTCACTATCTTCACAATGGTGATTGTTGATTTTTTGATTGGCGTTCCATCACCAAAGCTTCAGGTTCCCAGTGTGTTCAAGGTAAACAGATTGCAAGGTGCTTGGTGCTTTCATGTCCTTGTGTCCAATGTATTTCAAAGGCCTTTTCATAGTCCACTTACTAGATGAGTTTTGCAGTCCACTAAATCTGAAGCTGGTTCCTTAGATCTTACTATTCAGAAAAGGAAATGGACTGATGGGAAAAGTCAAAGAACAGAAAAACTAAAACAATCGTAGCTACTTAGCCATACTGAGATCTGAGGATCAAAGTTTGAAGCCAGCCTGGGCAAATAAACTCAAGAGATTCATACTTTGAGTTAACCAGCAAAGAGCCAGAAATGGAGGTGTGGTTTAAGTGGTAGGGTGCCACATGAGATTTTTTAAAAAGCTGAGCAAGGCTGTGAGGCCATGAGTTCAAGCCTAGTACTGGTATGAGAGAGAGCAAGAGAGAGCGCAAGCGAGAGGGGGGGAAGAGGGAAGGAAAACAGAAGATTAAGGTTATTTAATGAATAAAAATCATTAATAACACTAAACTATTAAAAGGTAATAACATGAATATCACTTATTAAGATTTAAAACAATAGAATGTTTCCATTTACATAAATATATACCAGATACCTGGGTCCCTGGAACAAGTCTCATTAAAAGCACCTTCACTAAGAAAGGAGGTGTTTAAGGACACTGGAATGAGGAATAAGTAAAGAACCCTCGGGGATTGTGCTGGGCAGCATGGAATGGAAATAGGAGGGACCTCATCTGGAGTCCAGGACCTCTCCCAGAGTAATCAGATGGCTCTTCAAATTCTGTTTTCTATTTGTGTGATTCTGCTACTTAGGAGGCTGAGATCTGAGGATCATGGTTTGAAGCCAGCCTAGGCAGGAAAGTCCATAAGACTCTTATCTCCAATTAAGTCCCAAAAGGTTGGAAGTGGAGCTGTGGCTCAAGTAGTAGAGCACTAGCCTTGAGCAAAAATATTCAGGACAATGCCCAGGCCCTGAGTTCAAGCCCCAGGAACACACACACACACACACACACACACACACACACACACACACACACACACACAGTGAAAAAATTATCAATACATGGAGTCTCCAAGTCTATTTCAGTTCAAATAAACAAAGAAGCTAGAAAAGCTGCATTTAATTCTTCAGACTCCTATTGTATAAGGAAGAGAGAAAACCTGGATGCATTCAATGGCTTCAAAAGAGATTTTGCTTTTCAATATTTTTTGTCTTTTTAGAGGAGGAAATCAGGGGGTTACAGAAAGGAAGGGAAGAATGTAATCATGCTATTCAGTAAATACTATGTAGAAAATGAACTGTGTAATTTGTGGGCAGGGATGGGAGGGGGAAACGGAGGGAAAGTGAAGGAAGGGGTGACATTGTCCAAAAAAGAAACGTACTCATTACCTAACGTATGAAATGGTTACCCCTCTGTACAATAATAGCAATAAAATTATATCTATATATCTATATATCTATATTAAGACACAATAGGAAAGTGGGAGATCATAGTGAAAAAGGTATAAAGGAGTAAAGTCAGTCCCTGACTTGTAAGAGATGTCCATTTTCAGAGGGACGGAGACAAAGAGAAGCCAAAAGCCCTCTGAAAATGGACATCTCTTACAAGTCAGGGACTGACTTTACTCCTTTATACCTTTTTCACCATGATCTCCCACTTTCCTATTGTGTCTTTATATATATATATATATATATATATATATATATATAAAATTTTAGTGCTATTATTGTACAGAGGTTAGGTAATGAGTACATTAGGTAATGAGTACATTAGGTAATGAGTATATTTTGTTTTTGGACAATGTCACCCCTTCTTCACTTTCCCTCCATTTCCCATGTTGCTTGTTTAATCTGATTAAATTTGCTGAAATTCTACCAGTCAGACCCTTAGGGGTTAACATTCCCAAGGATCTGGCATTTTCATCTTTGTGTGGATGAGCGCAGTCAGCTTTCTTGCTAATACCTAGCTGAGGTCAGCCCTGCAGGAGAAATGGATTTTGTATAAAAATAGGTAATTTGGGAGCATTAAGCAGTCCTTGGAAGAGTTCCCTGATGGGTAGGTTTAAGATAGTCAGAGGCACTGGATTTCTGGGACATCTGGGGTGGGAGGTAAAAGAGAAATGAGAAAGGGAAATAGAAGAATGTCCAAGAAAATGCTGCTAATGACAGGTTCTACTTTTGGGAAACAGGAAGTGGGGGGATTTGTGTGTGTGTGTGTGTGTGTGTGTGTGTGTGTGTGTGTGTGTGTGTGTGTGTGTGTGTGTGTGTGTGTGTGTGTGTGTGTGTGTGTGTGTGTGTGTGTGTGTGAAAATCTTGGGGCTTGAACTCAAGGCCTGAGATTTTTTTTGCTCAAAGCTTAGCAGTCTACCACTTGAGCTGCAGCTCCACTTGCAAGTTTTTTGGTAGTTAATTGGAGATAAGAGTTTCACAGATTTCCCTGCCTTGGCTGGAAGCCATGGACTTCAAACCATGATCCTCAGATCTCAGCCTCCTGAGTAGCTAGTGTTACAGGAGTGAGCCACCAAGAGCAAGAAGTATTTTGTTTTCCCCTTTTCTTCCTTCTGTCTTTCTCTAGTAAAGCATATGACCTGGCTTCCAAGACCCAGCCTGAAGACTGGCACAGTTTATCCCTTTGTATCCACAGGGGATTGGTTCCAAGGACCCCTAGGGGATGTAGATGCTCAAGTCTCTTGGATGAAATGGTGTATTGTGTACATCTTATATACTTTAAATTATCTCTAGATTATTTATAATATCTAATATAATATAAATGCTGTGAAAATGGTTGCTTAAGGAATAATGACAAGAAAAAATTCTATATATATTCTGTACAGATACAATTCTTTCCCTTAACTATCTTCAGTCTACAATTGGTTGAATTTGAAGATGTGGAACCCACAGATATGGAAAACTGCTGTGATATTACTAGCAATTATAAGTCATAAAAGGTTTAATAAATTTTGTGATGGTTTAAGAACTTAACTACAGTTTAGAACAATGTTATAAAGGAAACATAGGTTCTGTAAGCTTTTAGAATATAACTCATTTGTCATTTTAGTCTTGTTAGTGTTGAAGTTTTTGAAGCTGAGAGTCCTTACTAATGTAGAACCAGATGTTTTAGATAAACCAGCCCTAGATCAGTTTGTATCCCTGTGCTGTTATCTACTGAGCATCACTGGCCAAAAAGGTAAACTTGACTTCTCCAAAGTACCTTGGGGTGGAAGTTGAAGATCTAGGAGAGTTTGGGTATGTCATGAACACCCTAATAAGATTAATGAGTAATTGTCTTCCAGGAGCAATGGAGAGAGGGTCCTAGGTTAGGGAAGTCCCAGAGTTCGACAGTCTTGGACCTCTGTTTCACTGCTGATGGAAGAAGGCCCTTAGAGTAATCCAGCCTAAGCCCATGAAATGCGTGCACCTGACTCTACCTTCATCTGTACTACCCACATACGTGGGGCTTCTGGAGAGAATAGTCTTAAGTTATTTATATTTATTTGTCTTTGGAAGTTATTTTTTTGTTTGTTCTTAATGGAAGTTATTATTTTTTGACAATAGATTTAATTAATTATATTTTCTTGGGTTGATGATGAGATAAAGTTGCTTTCTCTGAGCACAGGGACTTGGGGAATAAATGGGGGGAGACAGTTAATGAGTACTCCAGAGGAAGCTCATGACTGAGATTGACTATTTCAAAGGGGATTAAGAAAATCAGGTCATAGATTTCATAATAAATTGCCCTATTTTATGCCTATTTTTAAAAGGATTCTTATTCAAGTAACAAAAAGAAATGTGAAATTGTGTTCAATTTAATCTTTTTTCTAGTGACTGTAGTTAAATATAAAAATAATGTTTTTGTTGTTTTGTTTTGTTTTGTTTTGGTGCCAGTCTTAGAGCTTGAACTCAGGGCCTGGGCATTCATTATCCCTGAGCTTCTTTGCTCAAAGTTAATGCTCTACCTCTTGAGTCATAGCTCCACTTCTGACTTTTTGGTGGTTTATTAGAGATAAGAGTCTCATGAGCTTTCCTGTGTGGTCTAGCTTTAACCATAGTTCTTGGTCTCAGTCTCCTGAGTAGCTAAGATTACAGGTATGAGCCACTGGCACCCAGCAAAAATATTTTTATTTTTTTCCTTTAGCCAACAAGGGATGATCGAGGATGGATTATTAGTCCCATCGGCCCCAATCCCTGGTGGACTGTGATAGCTGCAATTATTCCAGCTCTCCTCTGTACTATCTTGATATTCATGGACCAACAAATTACAGCTGTCATCATTAACAGGAAGGAACACAAGCTGAAGGTAACAAGACATTTTCACTTGAACACTGCAATGGCAGTCTCTGTTACATTCTTACTTTAAGGTAATCATATGTTCACCAGGAACTGTAAAACCTGGATAAAAAGTTACAGGAAGAGCTTATAAAGGGTTTTCATCCTCTTCCCATTAGTAACAAAGATTGAGTTGGAAATGAGCCTGGAGTGGAATGTGGTAGTGTGATGTGAAAGGTGCTTAGATTTTGTTACTCTTCTCTCCAAGCTGTGGGGAGGTAGGTAGGCAGAGTTCTTGGTGGTCCCTTAGTACTCCATGTGCAGAGTCAGCACTTGCACAGCTCATCTTCCTGAGGTCCAGATTAAGGTATGGGCCACCATTTTCTGGATGCAGGTATTACGCCATTGGGTAAAGTTTCCAGATTCAGCCTTGAGTCCAATGGCTACTAGGTACTAGGGTTAGTTCTAGAGCATGTGTTAATGAGATGCTACATGCCCAACATCTCTGTTCTTCTCTCACCTACAACCCTGTGTTGTAAGGATCTGGTGGGGGCTGTAGGAATTCAAGAAAAGTGTTGGTTTCCGATGCATGTCTCCCAGAATGGTTAAGATGCAGTTTGGTTTCTAGCTACTCTTCCAGAGAATGATGGATCTTTGAATGTGTGAGACTCAGAGTAAGCTGGGGCCAGTGGGGCTAAGAATAGATATTAGCATACACAGGACAGGCTAAAATTCCCTTTTTATTTTCTGCTTTTTTTCCAAGCAGGAGACATTGACAGCTTTTCTGTGGTCTTGGACCCCTTAACCATATGCCTCTTTTGGCTTGGCCCTATGATCCTTAGCACATGCTTACATATGTTCCTCTATAGCTGGCTCATTGATGATGACTGATTTTTCTGTTTCTTCACAGAAAGGCTGTGGCTACCACCTAGACCTGCTAATGGTGGGCATTATGCTAGGTGTCTGCTCCATTATGGGCCTGCCTTGGTTTGTGGCTGCAACTGTCCTGTCCATCACACATGTGAACAGCCTCAAGCTGGAATCGGAGTGTGCTGCCCCTGGAGAGCAGCCCAAGTTCTTGGGCATCCGAGAGCAGAGAGTGACAGGCCTTATGATCTTTGTGCTGATGGGCTGCTCCGTCTTCATGACAGCTGTTTTAAAGGTAAATCATTCACTTTTTAGGCAGACACTGAGTGCCTTTCTGTCAGGAAGCCATCTCAGTGCTGGGAATACAAGGTCCCCAGACAGATACATATCAAATTCCTGTCCTGAAGAGCTTATTCTAGTGAGACAAGACAGATAGATAATAAGTAGCCAAGAAAAACAGTTTAGAAAGCAAATGTGATCATTATAGAATGTACTAAATTATATAATGGGAATATATAGTCATCTCTGGTATTATAGAGAACCAAGAGGTTGGGTTTCAGTTAGAGTGGTCAGAAGGCCTCTCTGAGAAGGTGGTATTTGAGATAAGATGGAGACAACCATATTGTGGATGGTAGCAGATGGCATGAGGGAGGGGAAAACAGTCAAGTCAGACCCTGCTAGGAAAGAGTGGTATGTGTTCTAGAAAATACGAGGGCCCTGTGGCTCAAGGGTGCTGAGCCCTGTCAAAAGCTCAGTGAGAGTTGGGTTGGAGGCATGGGTGTGGCCAGGTCAAGGAGGGCCTTTTCCACACTGCCAGAAGTTACCTTAGAGGAGTTTAGACACATGAGCCATGCGATGTCTAGAGGATAAGATTTTTTTTTTCTTCTTTCTTTCTGGTCCTGGGGCTTGAACTCTGGGCCTGAAGCTGTCCCTCAGCTTCTTTTTGTTCAAGGCCAGCACTCTACTATTTGAGCCACAGCTCCACTTCCAGGTTTTTCTGTGATTAATTGGAGATTAGAGTCTCACAGACTTTCCTTCTAGGGCTGGCTTCAAACTGAGATCCTCAAGACTTTAGCCCCCTGAGTAGCTAGGATTACAGGCCTGAGCCACCAGTGCTCATCTTTAGAGGACATGTTTTAAGGTAAGAGAAAAACAGAAGCAGAGGCCAGAGAGGCTATTACAGGTGAGAGATGTTGATGGTTTGAATGAAAGGCATAACTTCTGTATCTTAGAGGCAGATAGGAGGGTCTTGATGCTTGACTAGATGTGGAATAATGGGGCGAGAAAATGGGGAAAAATCATCAAAGACACCTGTTATGTTCCTGACTTGACCAGCTGATAGAAGTAACTTTTTTGGGGGGGGGTGGTACTAAGGTGAACTCAGGACCTCATGCCTGCTAGGCAGGTGCTCTACTACTGAGCCACACTTCCAGCCCTTTTATTCACTGGTTATTTGGGGGGGGCAGTTTGCCCATCCTGGGGCTTGAACTCAGGGCCTGAGCACTGAAGAGGGCTTGTTCTGAAGAGCTTATTCCAGTGGGGAGTGGAACCTCTTTGTGCTCAAGTCTAGTGCTCTACCACTTGAGCTACAGCACCACTTTCAGCTTTTTAAAATAGTTTATTGGAGATAAGCAAAAAACTCAGGGACAATACGCAGGACCTGAGTTCAAACCCCACAACTGACCAAAAAAAAAAAAAACCAAAACCAAAACAAAGCAAAAAAACAAAACCAGTCATCTTTGGGCTGGGAAGGTGGCTCAGTGGTAGAGTGCTTACCTTGCATGCATGAGGCCCTGGTTTCAATTCCTCAGCACCACATAAGCAGAAAAATCCCAGAAGTGGTGCTGTAGTTCAAATGGTAGAGTGCTAGCGTTGAGCTGAAGAGCTGAGGGACAGAGTTCAGGCCCCACAACCAACAACAACAACAACGAAAGAGTTGTAACAGGAACTTTTCTGCCCCACTGGTTTTGAACCATGATCCTCAGATCTCAGCCTTCTGAATAGCTAGGATTAGAGGTGTGAGCCACCAGCACCTGGCTTCACTGGTTATTTTTGAGGCAGGGTATTGCTTTCTACCTAGCATACATTTATACCTCCATTTGCCTCTTTTAAGCTTCCTGTTGTAGCTAGGATGACAGGTACATGCCACCCCATCCAGCTCTCAGATGAGAAGGGTGGTAAAAATGTCTGCTTGAGCTATCCTCAGTTTGCAATCCTCCCATTTTCAGTCTCCTAAGTTGCTAGCTAGAATTACAAGTGTAAACCACTGGCACCCAGTGTGATGACAGTTAGAAAGATGGAGATTGCATTTTGATTTTGTGAGGGGTAGGGCGACCATCGGCATTTGAGTGAGAAGTCTGGAGTCATCTGAATGAAACAACAGAAGGGTTCTGGACTCATAAATTTGGAAATCATCAACAAATTTGGTGGCGTTGAAGGCCAGGGGACAGATGAAATCACTTGGGAAAGGACAAAAGAGAAGAAGAGTCAGAGTTTAGAAGTTGGGTTGATGAGGAGACAGCAACAGAATCCAGAAGGAGCTGCCAGGGTGGTGGAAGGGAAATAAGCAAGGTGCAGTATTGAGGAAACCAAGTAAGGGAAGTGTTTTAAGAAGGCAGGGCTTGTTCGAGGTCTAGGAAAATGAAGATTAAACCAAGGCCGCTGTGTTTAGCAATATAGAGGCTTAATGTAAGTCAACAAGGAAAAACGGTACAGCAGCAGCCATGAGCAAGAAAGTTGCAAGTTTGAGGCCCTGAGTTCAAGCCTCAATACTGGCACACAAGCACAAACTATTGCTGTATACTTTGAACTGGAGACATGGCTCAAGTGGTAGAGTATCGGCGGTAAGTAAAGAAAGCCAAGCAAGAGTATAAGGTCCTGTGTTCAAGCCTCAGTACTGGCACAAACAAACAGATCCACTTAAGAGAAGATTCTGTGGATTGCCTAAGTTTCTGCTGCCTTTCCATAATTTAGAAGTAACAGCAAAAGCAGATGCTGACAATGGTATGATTGAAATGGAATGATTATGTCAGTTAAATCATAGGCATCACATCTCACCCAGTTGGCTCTTCTTCCTCCTTGGGGACAATGGACACACACACACACACACACACACACACACACACACACACACACACACACACACACACACACACACTTTTACAGGTGCCTTTAAAGTCTTGTCTAATCACAAGATCTGCATCTGGGAAAATGGAGTGAAAAGGTATGCCATATTTCTATTCTGGAACATTGTCTTGCCTTCTTTCTCCCTTTTTTGTGTGTGAATCTTTAACCACCCTAGCCTACCCTGCAAATGCCCTCTAAGGGTGACAATGGAGAGGGTGGTAAAGAATTATAAACTATTTTCTTGTCCCTTTCCCCTCAACCTTACCGTCTACTTCTTCTCATGCCCCTTACTCTCTGCCCTTCATCTCCAGCCTCCCTTCCACTTCTGTTTCCTAGTACCAAAGCTTGCTGCTTGGGGCTGGGAAGGTGGCTCAGTGGTAGAGTGCTTGCCTTGCATGCATGAGGCCCTGGGTTCGATTCCTCAGCACCACATAAGCAGAAAAAAAGCTGGAAGTGGCGCTGTAGCTCAAGTGGTAGAGCACTAGCCTTGAGCTGACGAGCTGAGGGACAGTGCCCAGGCCCAGAATTCAGCCCCATGGCCAACAAAAAAAAGAGAGAAAAAAAAGAGCTTGCTACTTTGGTACCAAGAATATAGCCACAGGAACCTGGTGGTTGACATCATTCAGTAGTTCTACAAAAAGGTGGTCACTGAAGTGAGCTGTCCAGTCTCTCTAGACCTGAAACAATGTAATCTCCATTGTGGATTTTTCTGAGAGGAATCATGTTTGGGAATGTTCTGTAATCCCAGAATAAAAGCAGATTGAGTTTAGTCTTCAGCTATAAAACTTTGCTTGCCTCAATTCTGTAGACTGCATTTTCCTGTTTCAGAGTTGCTTGGAAGATTTACCCAAATTGATAGCTGTAGCATGATGGGAAGGTCATCATTGGGTGCTGTGTGGATCTTCAAGCGCAAAATAATATTTCCCCTCATATCATTCTCTACTGCCATCAAGTCTCTGGTCAGGGAAAAAGAACCTTTTAAATTCCATATTAAAATACATTGAATCCCAGAGGAGATGAATTTGATTACAGATGATTTAAAAGGCAAAAATGTACGTGTGTGTGTGTGTGTGTGTGTGTGTGTGTCCCCATCTTCCTATCCCTAGGAAGGAAGAAGAGCCAAATAAGGGTGAGATGTGAGGCCTATTATTTAATTTACAATAAGTCTATTTCAGAACAGAACAAAATAATCTCCATCTTTGTCAGCCTCTGTTTTTGCTTCTAAATTATGAAAAGACAGAAAAAACAGACGTAATGTGAAAGAAGCTATCTTGTGACTATGTTTCATTCTTAGAGATAATAAAATTTAGATAGTTTTGAATATGCTGTGATACCAAATTTAGTTTTGATTTTCTGCCCTTTCATCGACAGTTTATTCCGATGCCAGTACTCTATGGAGTTTTCCTTTATATGGGAGTTTCTTCACTACAGGGAATTCAGGTAAGTGAAGTTGTCTGTCTTCACCAGGGAGGGACAGATCTCCAAGGAAAGCACTAAAAAAATTTTTTTTTCTGGTACGGGTCTTGACTTAGGGCCTCCTGCTCATTCAGCTTACCATCTTACGGTGGAAGCTGTACCACTTGAGCCATGCCTGCAGCCTAGATTTTTTTCTGGTTAATTGGAGATGGCATCTCATGAGCTTTTCTGCCTGAGCTGGCTTCAAATTCAAGTCTTCTGGATATCAGCCTCCAGAGTTGCTAGGATTACAGCTGTGAGCCACTTGCTCTGAGCATCAGTTCTTGAGAGTTGGGCTATTTTAGAAATTTCTTGGGCAGTGGGGCAAAATACAGTACATCAACTTGAGTGTACTTCCACTTATTGATTATTCAACAATTATTTGACATGAAAGTTGGTTCTGAAAAAACTGGTTAAGCTCAAATGATCTTACATATATGGACAACTCAAGATTTAATGCTAAAGTGTGAGAGAAGGGAGTTTAACTTTAGGGTACATTGGTAAAAACAACAACAAAACAACAACAACAACAACACAGCTGGGGAATAGTGGGAGTTGCCCCAGGTAAACAGATGTCTGTTCTTGTTCTCTGCTTTTTCCACATCAGTTCATTCCTTAGAAACTGTCAAATTGAGAAAAACAGGAGTCTTCATCAATAATTTGAGTACCTTGTATGAGTGGTCATTCTTATATCCGAATATAACTAATATATATATAATTTTGACAAATTATTCAATCTCTAGGTGTATGTTTTCTTTCTTATGACCATTATTGTAATTTTAATATCCAGAATGTTTTGAGGTTTCATTTGATCTTTTCACCTTAAATCATTAATGACTAGCTCCAAATCCCTCAAAGAAGGGTAAGAGAGTGCTTTGATAGTAAGAAGAAACATGCTTATTGGCTTATCCTCTTGGCTACTTTTTTAAAGTAAGTGCTCTTAGGAGCCACAGTGTGGAAGAGGAGGAGGAAGTTTAAACCTAGAATTAGACAAGATGGCTTCACATCTTGACTGTCATGTACCAATCCTTGCCAGATTGCCTTTCAGTTTCCACTTCTGCCCAATGCAAATGATATTTTCAGGGCAGGTGAGAAGGCTCCTGAAAATACATTCCAGTTCCCCCTTTCAGTTCTTTGATCGCCTGAAGCTTTTTGGGATGCCGGCAAAGCACCAGCCAGACTTTATCTACCTGCGACATGTGCCACTGCGCAAAGTACACCTCTTCACGCTCATCCAGCTGACCTGCCTTGTCCTACTCTGGGCCATCAAAGCATCACCAGCTGCTATAGTTTTCCCAATGATGGTGAGGTTTGTTTTAACATAAATTATTTGTTGGTTTTGTGTTTGTGTGTGTGTGTGTGTGTGTGTGTGTGTGTGTGTGTGTGTGTGTGTGTGTGTGTGTGTGTGTGTGTGTGTGTGTGTGTGTGTGTGTGTGTGTGTGTGTGTGTGTGTGTGCGCGCGTGCTACCTGGGGCCTGAACTTGGGGATTGGGTGCTGTCCCTGGGCTTTTTTCCTCAAAGATAGCACTCTGTCACTTGAGCCACAGCTCCACTTCTGGCTCTTTGGTGATTAATTTGGAACTAAGAATCACAGACTTTCTTGCTCAGGCTGGTTTTGAACCACAACCATCAGATCTCAGCCTCCTGAATAGCTACAATTACAGGTATGAGCTACTGGTGCCCAGCTATTATTTTTAATGTTTTAGTAACATACATGTAAGGTTTCCCACTTTAACCATTTTTCAGTGTATGGTTCAGTGGCACTGGCATTAAGTGCACTCACATTGTTGACCCATCACCATCATCCATTTCCAGAGCTCATTCATCTTGTAAAACTGAAACTCTGTGCCTATTAAGATACAACTCTTGGGACTGGGAAGGTGGCTCAGTGGTAGAGCGCTTGCCTTGCATGCTCGAGGCCCTGGGTTCGATTCCTCAGCACCACATAAGTAAAAAGAAAAAAGCTGGAAGTGGTGCTGTGGCTCAAGTGGTAGAGCGCTAGCCTTGAGCTGAAGAGCTGAAGGACAGCGCCCAGGCCCAGAGTTCAGGCCCCATGACCGGAACCCCCCCCCAAAAAAAACATAAATAAAATAAAATACAACTCTTCATTCTCCCTTCCAACCCCTGGGAAGCTACCCCTTAATTTATGTCTCTGTGAATTTTATTATTCTAGGTACCCCAGTAAGTGGAGTCCCACATGTTTGTCCTTTTGGCTTATTTCACTTCACAGTATTGCCAAATTTCATCTATGGTGTAGCATGTTTGAATTTCCATACTCTAGCAAGGTTGAATCATATTTCAATGTAGGTATAGGCTACATTTTGGGTTTCCCTCAGCTGTCAACAGGTTCTTGTATTGCTTCCACCTTTGGGCTATTGTGAATCATGCTGCTGTGACCATGGGTATACAAATATTTGTTTATATCCTTGCTTTTAGTTCCTTGGGGAAATATACCCAGGATCAGAATTGCTAGAGTATATGGTAATTATATTGGTAATTTTTTTCTAATTCTTTAGATCCATACATAAAATGGGTTTCTCAATTTTATTAAAGTAAATTTAGGGTTTAACATTTATGTGTTATATTAAGGGATTAAAGGGTTTGATTTTTAATTTTTTTGGTCTGTCATGGGGCTTGAACTCAGGACCTGGGCACTATACCTGACATTTTCTTCTCAAGACTAGCACTCTACCACTTTGAGCCATATCTCTACTTCTGTGGTTAATTGGAGATTAGAGTCTCATGGACTTTCCTGCCTGGGCTGGCTTTGAACCTCAATTCTCAGATCTCAACCTCCTGAGTAGCTAGGCATGAGCCACCATCACCTGGCTTGATTTTTTTTTTTAATAGCAAATTCCTTGGAACTACAGGAAAGGATCCTATCAATTTCTGGATCTAATCAGAAAGTAATCATTAAATTAGAAGTGCCAGCTCATTTCTAAAAAATTAGAGGTGTAAATGAATTTTATTTATTTTTTGCTGGTCTTGGGGCTTGAAGTCAGGGCCTAGGTGCTGTCCCTGAGCCTCTTTGTGCTCAAGGTGAGAACTCTACCACTTGAGCCACAGTGCCTCTTCCAGCTTCTTCTTTTTTTTTTTTTTTTTTTTTTTGGTCAGTTGTGAGGCTTGAGCTCTGGGCTTGAGCGCTGTACCTGTGCTCTTCAGCTCAAGGCGAGTGCTCTACCACGTGAGCCACAGCATCACTTCTGGTTCTCTGGTGGTTAATTGGAGATAAGAGTCTCACGGACTTTCCTGCCCGGGCTGGCTTTGAACTTCGATCCTCAGATCTCAGCCTCTTGAGTAGCTAGGATTATGGGGGTGAGCCACCAGTGCCTAGCTGTGAATGGATTTTATTTATTTATTTATTTAGTGTCTGGTTGTGGGGCCTGAACTCTGGGCCTGGGCGCTGTCCCTCAGCTCTTCAGCTCAAGGCTAGCGCTCTACCACTTGAGCCACACCGCCACTTCCGGCTTTTTTCTTTTTACTTATGTGGTGCTGAGGAACTGAACCCAAGGCTTCATGCATGCAAGGCAAGCACTCTACCACTGAGCCACCTTCCCAGCCTCATGTGAATGGATTTTAATAAGCTTGATTTGCCTCATTCTTGTCTAGCCACTAGATGTAGCTGATGAATACCAGTTGACCCAGGCAGGTTTTAAATTATTATTAATTCTCTTTGGCTAAAGTCACCCTCATAGGAAGAACATAGAGTAGTAGCTAAGGTAACTGGACCCTGTCTCTACTGGAAAAATCATGTGTTAGACTTTAGCTAAGTCTGTTCAACTCTCTGAGACTCAGTTCTCTTACCTATGAAGTGAGCGTCAGATTAGGCCAGAGAGTAGAGAAAGAAACTGGTAGAGATTCATGATGCAGGTGGAAAGCAAGGACTTGAGAAATGTATAGGCAGAGGATCAGAGGGAATAAAGATGGTCTTCCAAAATTCTGTCATCCCTGTAAAGCAGGCTTGGGCTGGGTGTATATGGGTGGTCCAGCTCTTGTAGAAATTCTCCATCCCTGCTCTCCGACATTTCCTGCTGACTCCTAAGCCCAGGAAAAAGCATCTGTTGAATCCATCGCAGATTATTGGCTTCTCTTTTCAATGAGGAAATTAAATTAGTTTTGAACTGTTATCATAATGGTTAAAATAGTCTATATAAAACAACTCAAGCCGGGTGCCAGTGGCTCACACCTATAATCCTAGCTACTCAGGAGGCTGAGATCTGAGGATCATGGTTCAAAGCCAGCCCAGGCAGGAAAGGCCGTGAAACTCTTATCTCCAATAAACCACTAGAAAACTGGAAGTGGCGCTGTGGCTCAATGGTAGAGCGCTTGCCTTTTGCTGAAGAGCACAGGGACAGCACCCAAGCCCAGAGATCAAGCCCCACGACTGACATACAAACAACTCAGTATCTGCCCTAAAGAGAGCACTCAATACATGGAAAATTATTGTGATTCTGCTTTTGCTTGTAACATCCTAGTCTGCTATAAAAATAAGACTTTGCTTTTAATTCAAGGCAGAGTCTGCCCCCTTTAACTCAAGTTTATTTTTCTTCAGGTCCTGGCCTTGGTCTTTGTTAGAAAAGTCATGGATCTCTGCTTCTCTAAGCGAGAACTGAGCTGGTTAGATGATCTCATGCCTGAAAGCAAAAAGAAGAAGTTGGATGATGCCAAAAAGAAGGCCAAGGAGGAAGAGGTCAGAGTCTTTGTACCAATTATATACTTTGAGGTTTCATAGGGGTACCCGGTGAGAATTCAGCATATCTGACATCCTAAGGGCTTACTTAGGAGCTGGGACAATCTCCCCAAGGTGATCTCTGAGAATGGATAAAGGAATCTTGCTTGAATCTTCCCTTCATGTTTGGATTTGGTAACCAAATCCCTGTTTTTCACTTGCCAGATTCACACCTAGGTTTTATTATTATTCTACTTTAAACCTCTTTGTATGTGCATGTTTCTCTCTTTCCTTTAAATTAGTAGCATTGTCTTTAAGAAAATATTTTATTATGGGACATTTTAAACAGAAAAGTGAGAAGAAAAGTCAATATTCATGTTTCCTCAATTGCCTAATTATTGTTTTTTGTAACAATTTGCAATTGTAATTGGTTGGTATCTTCCTTAAATCTTCTTACGAGTTCTTTTTCCATGTTTTTCCTTTTTGTTGAGGAATCTGGGTTTTTGGACTCCAGGGTCCCCCACAGGCCTTGCTAAGTGTCTTACTTGGTGTTAGTCAATGTGTCCTGTCCCCAGTATTTCTAGTAGGACTGTAATTCAATTTAGAGGCTTACATTTACATTCTAATATTTCCCATTGCTATTCATATTTGGTTGTCTCTCTTTTTGTGAAGACTTATATCTCTGAGGTATCCTAATTAAACACTTATAATAAATGTGTGAGAAAAAATAGATTGTGATCTTAATGATCCAAGACATATTCTCCTTTTCTTTCAGGAGGCTGAGAAAATGTTAGAGATAGGGGGTGACAAGTTCCCCCTAGAAAGCAGGAAGTTACTAAATAGTCCTGGAAAGAACAGCAGTTTCAGGTAAAGCTCTCAAACATGGAGGAGTTTGGGTTTTCTCTATGCATTCTGGTGGGGGTGTTGTCACAAGCATTCAGTCTTCTAGTTTGCCCAGTGGAAATTCCCTTCCATTTCATTGTATACTGAATGCCCCCTGTGTGCTGCGAGTCACAGAGGAGAGGCAGAGAAGCCAGGGTCCTGAGTGCCGTCCTCTGGGCCAGGCCTGTGCAAGAAGGTTTGCTTATGTTTTCTCTATCTTTTGAATGCACGATCTTCCTGAGTGCTGGAATTGCAAGTGTGCACAACTATTCCCAGCCATCGTGTTTCTTTCTGATCTGACCTTAGTGGTCAGAGGAATGTTAGCTGGGCTTCCTCAAACCGGTCTTTTCCCTTCCAATGGGGTGGTGGTCATCACAGCCATATGTTGTTGTATGACATTCACTGTCGTAAGCATTGATTTCAGATGTGACCCCTCTGAGATTAATATATCTGATGAAATGCCTAAAACCACAGTCTGGAAAGCTCTCAGTATGAATTCTGGAAATACAAAGGAAAAAAGGTAAAGAAAAGGATAACTTCTGCTTTTTATTTACTTTTAGCATTTGAAAATGGCATTAATGTTGAAGGCAAAATGTATTTTAGTTGTAAGATTGAATTTGTCTAACAAATACTACTTCCAGGGCTGCTGCCACAAGAATAGCTATAAGCCCAATAATAATTTTTTTTTTTTAAAAAAGGGCTCTAAATATTTGAGGTGGCAGGTTGTTTTGAGCTGCCCATTTACTTAGGTCCAGATTCAGGATAGAATTATTTTGGAATGTAAATTAGTGTTATTTGTTTAGTGTATTTAATCTTCTTTCTACTTCTCACTTCAAAATGTAAAGGCCATCTCTGGTTACTGCAATCACACAAACTTGAAAATGGCTTCAAGCCTTATCAATACTGTCACCATAAATCATATTGATAGTATTGACACAGATTTTTTTTTCTGGTTAAGTTCTATAATGAGAAGTTTTCCAAGTAAAGATTTTGAAATATCTAAATGAAATATCTAAATATCTAAATTCTTTCTGCTGCAAAGTAATTCTGTGTGTCATTTGCAATAGCATAGATCATGTTAACAAAGAAAATGGAAGAAGTTTGATGCAGCTTTGCCTGCCTTGAGGTAGGCTTTGTGTCTATTGACTAGAATTTAGTCCAAACACTATTGAAGTAATTACTTAAGTTGTCAGAAAGCAAAATTGGAGGGCTACTCAGATTTTCCTAGTTGTTTTTAAGGCAGCCAGGAATCAGGAAATTTGGTCCTCTGTTTCTGGCATTTTTTTAAACTTCTGGATGTTAAACCCTGGACCTCGTACATGCAGTCAAGTGCTCTCCCACTAAGCTACATCCCCAGCACTCAGTTTACTCAGCAATAAAGTGGGGATGATAATAAAGTTGCTTATAAGTGCTCTAAGGAGTCACAGCCACCAGTGGGTGGTAGTGATGGGTTATGTCTTTATCGAATGAGTTAAAATAAATCTGGGCTGAATGTGAGTGAAATATAGATTCTTGTTTCCTTGGGAGGAAAATCCAGGCAGCTGTCGAAATGTATAACGCACACAGTTATTTTTAGTTGAGAACTAGTCTACTTGTAAATGAACTTAAAATATAGCCAGATTCAAATTGTGGTGACATCTTCAAAGTATTGTGTTAAAAGCAGGCATGAATCATGTGTTCCCTTTTTGTCTCATTGTAACACTTTTCTTCAGTCTCTTCAACTAAGAGTCATTGCTGAGATGGAATATTTGGGCCATGAGATGCCTCAGGGAAGTTCTGGTTACAGAGAAAATGGTGAGTCTCTCCGAGAAGAAGCAAGACCATGTCTGGCTCCATCCTTAGTCATCTCAAAGCCATGCTGAAACATTCAGTTACTTTTGATGTGCATTGCGGGCATCCAGCTGTCCCTATACCAGCAGCCAGCCACCAGATGTGAACGTGAGAGCAGAAGACCACTCCTGTTGGGGGCTTCTCCTCTTCCTTCTTTCTCTTCAGAACTGCCATCATTAAAGACCCAGCTTCCCATTTGCAGACATTTTCTCTGAAACTCTCTGCTGGCCAGCTGAGCCACGTGGATTCACTGTGCCACTGAAGATTCCTTCATGAGGTCCTTCTTCCAAACGGGTGGAGGGGGAGCAGCAAGAGAACAGAGAGGAAGGGAGGCACCCACGCCTGTTGGGATCTGCAAGCTCCCAGGCAATATGGGCCTCAGTTTATTTCCCAGCCTGGATGGAAGGTGCTGGGTAGATCCAGGGGCAGTCAGGATGACCACCTGCAGGGTCAGCCACCTGGACATTGGCAGTGCCCGCCGCAGCCAGGAAGATGCCTCTGACCTGGGTGGGTCATTGATTATCATTCCCTAGCAGCAATCCACACAACTCAGTGAGACCCTTGGTGGACACAGTGCCAAGGGGATATTGGAGTGTTTAGCTTATTTAAGAAGGGGCCTCAGGGGAAAATCAGTAATGATAAGTGGGAATAAACATCTTCTCTTGGGTCTTACTGAGGACAAAGTAAAAGAATGTGCCTGAATTGCTACAGTAGGAACTAGTTTAGATACTGAGGACTTCCTAACCTGAACGTTTGTCATAGTGTCTAGGAAAGGTTTGACAATTCTTTGTGTGTAGAAAGGATATGGTGTTTTTATTGGCCATCTTGTGAGACTCTGATGTCTTGCTGCTGTCTCTTTGAGGATCCATTCTGATTCCGTCCTGGAGACATCTAAGTGCTTATGTATTGTCTCTTTAGCTGCCTTATTAGTGACCATTGCCAACTAATGGACCAAAACCACCTTCAGCCATGTGGTGTCTTCATAATCATGCATTTCTTTTGGCTGATCAAAGTTCTGGCTCTCGAATGTAAACAAGACACACTGGGAAATTAACTAGAAGTGGCCAAATCAGCTTAAGCATTTAGTTTAAAATGACGTTTATGGTTTTTCTCTTTTGCTTTTATAGTGCAATGAATGTCAAGGGCTTGGGCTCCAGTTCCTGTAGACCTTCTCTTCCTTTGTGCACAAATGTTGACTAGCAAGGTCATTAGCACACAGAGAATCCAGCCATATAGGTCACTTTTCCATCCTGGAAAAATCTTGGTTCCGTTGGAAGATCACCAACATTATTGAGTTTGGCATTCCTTATACTCTTAAAGCATAATAATGTATTCTAGTCTTTTTCTGAAGACCTTTGATGTTGAAGGATTCTTGCATTTCCCCCCATATTTTCTTATCTCTTCAGGCTACAGTTATTTTAATGCGGAGATGATTTGCAAGATATTTTACAATTGGTACAGGACAAACACCAACCACTCTTAGTGGGGGGCCTGCTCTACACAGCATTATGCATTGTTGTCCCAGTGTTTATTGGCTCCAGCCAATAAAATATTCATATTTGAAAGCCAATGCTTTCAGATATTTGGAATCATGTCCTGTGAATTGCAGGTGTTGGTCCTGACTTGTCTTATTGCTATTCACATGCCTTTTTTTTTTTTTTTAAGACTGTATGGCTTTCTTTTACATGGAATAGACAGAATCAGGTTTCTTTGAACTATATGAGCATTAAAAACTTTGTGAGCTGAAGCTTCACATTTCATCACCTTAGGGCAAATCTAGTAATTATACCTCTTTAGAGACCTCATTTGGAAAAAAGTTTTTGTTGTTGTTTTAATCGGCCTGTCAATGGGAAAGCTTTTCTATTGACTTTTGGCTGTCTCCTTGGCTACATTCTTGAGCTTGCTTCTTTTTAGGTTTTTGTGTGTTTGGTTCCCCAAGAACATGTTCCTTTTTGTTCCATCTTGCGTCTCCCATACTTTCCCAGCCACCCTATACGTAGGGAGGTTGGTGAGTAGTTTATCTGTTGAGGCTGTAACAGAGAAGAACCCAACTGGAAGGAAGTGAAAAATGTCTCTCCTCATACACTGATGTCTTGTGCTTCATGTGTACACTCAGCAGCCTCCCTTAACCATGCAGTGCAGTCCAAGGAGCCTATGGACACTTCTACTCCCTTCCCAGCCACACTCTCCCAGGTCATTGCACCTGATGACCCTCAGCCACTTTGGAAGGCTGTGCCCATTTCCTTGAGACCATTAGATTTTTTTTCTGAAGCAACAGCCAGCCTCCTGTCTGCTGCATCGAATGGTGGCTGCATCTAAACATTCCATACTATCCCTGCCTCCTCTTCCCAGCGCTCAGCAAACAGTCACCCCAGCCCCGGCTGCTTCCTTGCTTTCTGTGGCTGGTGACCATGGTAGCAGAGTGAAGCTAGAAGTAACTAATTAAGAAACTGGGAGTGGAGGTGAACTATTAACAGTATATATGCACGTGTATGGACAAACTGGTGAGACTATAACCACAAGCTTTTACTATTGTTATTAAGCTTCTTGTACTTACCTGTGGGAACATAAAAAATGTCCTCTTCCCATCTAGAGGATTCCATCACAACAGTACAGCTTGAGGATAGATGCAGGCAGAAAAATCAATGGAAAAGGTATTTAAGCTCAACACAGAAGAGCTGGTTTAGGAAAGAAATTGGTGGGTAGTTTTCATCCCAGGGTAGCTTAGCCAGAGAATTGGTTAGCCTCTTTCATGACAAGGGGAGATCTTAGACACAGCTTGGATGTTGGCAAGCCAGTACCCTGACAGGCTAGTCTTGTCAACCTCAGGAGAGAGGCTAGGGATTTAAAGAAATGATGGTAAGTAGAACTTTGGTTCTAAAGGGAAACAGATCTGAAGTTGCTCCGAAAGCAATTGCTTCCTGATCATGACTGTTAGAGGAAACCTGATCTAGAGAAAAAGTGAAGACCAGAGGAAGATACTGTGAAATTGTCAACTGTGTTTGGCTATATAACATGCTTCATCGTTAAAAGGATTTCCCACTTCTGATGGGTTGCCAGGATATCTAGGCTTTGCTACACAAAGTCCCTGTCCCCATCTCCCTACTTGTAAAAGCTTGCCTTTGGGGTACAAGGAAAAGGAACTATGTTTTCTAAAGGACTATGTGAATAGGGGTTTTTTTTTGGTCTGCAATATGACTGGATGTGAAATTACTCAAACATTTGATAGAAATCTGCTATAAAAGCTCAGGGTACAGCAGCTGGGACCTTCAGTAAGTCAGTGGTTTACAAGTGGATTCTGGTCATAAAAAAAAATCCTACTTTATTTTCTATCCAGCAGCTCTCCAGACTTCTTCTTAGTAGAGAAATCAGAAATTCTCCTTCATCTTCACAGTGAATGTCAGTGTCTCTGTTGCTCATGTCACCCTTCCTGAAGCACAGGGGCAGTCCTCTGGATCTGCATCAGAAACATGGCTGAGAATGTTCTGCTACTTTCTCAGTGTCTCTGAAGATCTGTCACAGGAGAGACAGCTCCTCCTTCTTCCAGAACACTTACACAGCTAGCTGTCTTTATCAGCTTGTCAGTGCATCTTTCTCATACATCTCAGGTTCTCAAGCCACATTCTGGCAGGGATCCAGGGTCACTGCTCCGAATGTTCTCCACTTGACTCTTATGGGAGGCCATGGAGTGGCCAGAACAATGAGAAGACCCTGAATGGGGTCCTGATGCTTGTGTTCCTTATGGTGAGGGAATAAGGATTCTCAAGCTCAGGTCTATCTGCAGTTCAGTGTATAGAAAAAGACATTCCAAAGCCAAGCAGAAGATATGTTCTATGCCACCAATTCTGCGTGGCTCTTATTGGGCGCTGGTCTCTTACCATTAATTGTAGAGCTCAGGCACTTGACTCAGTTACTTTTTCTTTTCATCAGAAAGGAGGGTAATTTTCATAACCAAAGTAAGTGTGAAATAAGTATATCACTGCTTGAAGTGTGAAAGAGGCAAGAAGTGTTACGTGAACCTTTGCAACAGGAGAATTCAGGAAAGTGATATGACTCAGCCACCAGCATGATTCTTCCAGGGGGTTCTCTGTCCAAGTTGGAATGGAATGGCTTCTGATCCTTCCCAAGAGGAAAGGAATTTTTTTTCTTAGCCCCTAATCCACTTTCAACATTAGAGAATACAGGAGCCTTTTCTTTCTAGCTAATGGCATGGATGTGTGTGGAGTGAGAGGAGACCCTGCCCAGGGCACTGTCCTCAGCCCAGCACTGGTCAGCATGCTGGGGCCACTGTCAGAGGTTTGCCATTGACTTCACATATGCAGTCATGTTGGAAACAAATGCACCAAACAGAATGCACGATCACTCCTTTTGTGAAAGAAACCAAAATCCCTCCCCTCCTTCCTTTCTCCCATATCCACTCTTCCAGGAGGATAAGCTTCCCCTTTGTTTCTCTATGTCTGTCTGTCTGTCTGTCTGGTTAGTTGGTTAGAAGTGACAGGTGGAGAATAGAGCAACCTTCCCACAAGAGGGGGCACCCTGGGTGTTGGTACATTTCCTTTGATTTTCTACGTTCTTCTTTCTAGTAGGTCTCATGTAGAGCTAGAGATATTTTTGTTTTAGAGATTCCAAAGTATATATATTTTTAGTGTTAAGAAATGTACCTTCTGAACACTCTATGGTGTAAATAGAACTGGGAACGAAGGTGTCATTTTGGTAACCCCTTAGTGATTTGTGGTAGAAACAAGACCCCTTCTTCTGATCTGTGTCTGTGACCCAGGGCAGGTCATTGTGACACTGCATCTTAGACTCCTGCCCAGCCAGACTTTGTATGTGCTCACCTCAGTGGGTGACAAATAAAATCTCTAGAACCCTGTGGGCCTGTGCTGTTCTTTGAACCTGAGTCCAAGGCCTAAGCTGATGCTGAATGTGGTCAGAACTTGTGGGAAAGAGGCCACAAAGATAAGCAAGGCAAAGGGAGTGCTACCTGCCAAAAGCAGCTCCTCTTCATGATGCAGACCTAAACAGCCACCAAGCTGGGAGGAAGCCATGGGGCTCCCCCACGAAGGGTCAGCAGGAGAAAGCTCATGTGGAGACACACCCAGCCTGCTAGACTACCTGCTCATAGCTCAGTACTCCCACTGCCTCAGAAAGCAGATTTTTAACTGGGGGATGAGAGATGCTCCACTCATGTCCCATTGCTGGAGGTTTGAAGAGAAGGACAAGAGGGACGGAAGCAGTGGAGCAAAAATAGAATACTCAGTGGGTAGCAGGGTGAAAGGAATGGTGCTAGGAAGTCAGGCAGCAAGCCCTATTGACTGACAAGAAAGGTGTCCCCTGCTGGGCACAGTGGCACATGCCTGCACTCCCAGCTCCGGAGGTAGAAATAGGAAGGTCATGAGTTCAAAGCCAGCCCTGGCAAAGTTAGTGAGACCCTAGCTCAAAACCAAAATCCAAAATGGTTGAAATTAATGGCGCATGTGGTAAAATACTTACATAGCATGCCCGAGACGCTTCTGTATGCCAGAGAGAGAGAGCAGAAGGGAGGGAGAATTGGGGAGGTGGGTAAAGGCCTCTCCTGAGCGTTCAGAGCAGTGGTGCCCTGGGCAGCTTCTATGGAGTGAGAGCCCAGTGGCTTGGGCCTGCAGGCTGTGCAAACAGGGCTTGCTAACTCTGAAACCTTTTGCTCTTTTAGCAGTTTTCCCAACACCTAAATGATACACACACATGATGTCCTTGGCCTCACCCTGCCGTGCTCAAATTTCATCCTGTACTTTGTGGTGTCAGGGAAACTGCTCGAGAGCTCCAGAGCCAGTATCAATGCCTTGGGCCTAGTAAGCAACAACAACAACAAAATTCAGAATAGGTAGATCCTAGGTTAGTTAAATCAGCAATAATAGCATCACAGATCTGGTCAGCTTCTTTGCAGTTCTCTTGGTTTTTGCCTCATAATTACAAGATGGCTCCTGAAGCACCAGGCATTGCATTAGCCACCACAAACCTCCAAATGCAGGAAAGGATGAGTTGATTTTCCAGCTTCTCCCCTCACTACCTCCTCCTCCTCTTTACTATTCTCTTTTGTCTCCCCTCATCCCCCTCCCTCCCTCTCCCCCTTTCTGTCACTTTTCCCACTCTTTTTCAAATAAGGAAAAAAAATCTTTCTCGGAAGCACCCGCACACATTACTGGTCAGAAATGTATTACCTACCCATCTCTTAAGATGCAAAAGGGGAATGGATGCGATTATCATGTTTTGCTTGGACCAATTAGGTTGTTTTGTGAGATTGGGCCCATCTTCCTTCACCAGGATTCTATAGGTAAAGGGTAAGGAGTTGCATGTGACTAAATAGCCCCACGAGTCAGGGAAGCCAGGAACACCTTGTGCTCTAGGCCTCAACAGCCAGAGCTCAGCGGCCAAGGAACGTCTCGGAAGGTCGGTGGTTCTCCTCCCTGCTTTTACCTGAGATCAGATTTCAGTGCCCAATTCTCCTGTATATCAGACAGACCCTAGGGGTGAGTCCAGCGCCACTGTTGTGGCAGTGAAGTTTCTCCTGTGCAAGTCAGAGTTGACATGTGCTGCTAGAATGCTTTACCTTTGCCCTTGTCTGCTTCACTCCAACCAGCTCACTATCAGCCACTATGCAATGCCGCCATCCTGTCTTCACACTCCTATCTAGAACTCCCGCAGCCATAGCCAACTGCAGATTCTTCCTGCTTTGATCCCATGGCCGAAATCTCCTGTGTCTGTTCTTCTAAAACGATGCCACCCTGCAGGTCCCTGACTGCTCCTGGATCAGGGGCCTCCATATCTGGAGCTACCCTCTGGGCCCACTGGGGAGCAGCAGGGGTCAATGGTAAAGAATAAGGCTGTTGAGGGATGTCTCTTCAACTGAGGGCTGGGATATGTCCATTTCCCTTAGGAGACAAGGGCCAGAGGGATATGGTGATAATATGTCTTGTTATCTCAGTTGTGGTCAAAGGCTATACAAACCCTAACCCAAATATCCCTCTTTTACCTTTGGTTATCTTTAATTTGGGGGACATAGACACACATTGCAAGTTATTCCACAGCTCCTCACCTGAGCACTCTGGGGTCTCGTGTGACAGGATGTCAGGATTCACGCATGCAGAGAAGTGCAGCAAATGCCCTGTCAGGCGGCTGGAAGGTGCCAGGAAGCCCTTGGAAAAGGCAACCTATATGACAGTAAATCAGAAGTAAGCCTGTCTTGAGTTCAGGTCCCAGCTCTGCTTCTACAGTTGGATGAACTTAAGTAAGTGGCTTCAGCTGTGCTTCAGTTTCTTCCTCTGAAAGATGGGAATACTAATACCACCCTCTTTCCAGGGCCAGGTTGGAAGATTCAGAGAATTCTCAAGCATTCTAATACTGGCTTCTCCTCTTGTGCCTCCAACCACTCCCATAGTTCCCTCCCTCACCTGCCCCATGTTGGGTTTCCAGTGAACCCCTAAAGTCCTTTCTAGGGGATAAGGGACTGAAGTGACTGTAACCTCCATCTGAGTCCTTTACAGGTATTAACTCATAGGGAGAAAGACACCATAGCCAGGCATCAGTGGTTCACACCAGTAGTAATCCTAGCTAGTTGGGAGGCTGAGTTCTGAGGACCCTGGTTCAAGGCCAGCTCAGGCAGGAGAGTCTATGAAACTCTTATATCCACTTAAGCACCAAAAAACCAGAAGTAGAGGTATGGCTCAAATGGTAGAGCACCAGCCTTGAGAAGAATAAATCTAAAAGACAGTGTCTAGGCCCCAAGTTCAAGGGGGAAAAAACACACACAAGATACCTCTGCACGTGGCTCTCACCTAACCCTTTCATGCAGAGTCAGCTGTCAGCAGAGTTTTAAGATCATTATACCATCGATCTTTTCTGTATACAGAGGGGCTGCATGGAGGGCGAAGAGGAGGTTCCTCAGCCCCTAAAAGTAAACATTCATTTCTCTACTATTGCTTTATCCCTAAGGCCCCTCCATCCCCTCGGAAATGGCACAATCACTTGTCATG
This sequence comes from Dipodomys merriami, assembly GCF_024711535.1. NCBI lineage: Eukaryota > Metazoa > Chordata > Mammalia > Rodentia > Heteromyidae > Dipodomys > Dipodomys merriami. Next base: position 15,192,333 of record NW_027202271.1, read on the forward strand.
ACCTTGTTTCCACACAGCCAAGAGGACCATGGCCCAGGCTTTGCTATGTAGGCACCGTGTTGGCCAGGAGCTGTGAGCTGTGAATCTAACACTAATTTGGGGTCAGAACTGTCTAGGCATCACTATCATCGTCAAAGGTCTGACCTGGCAGACTCCTACCCTGCTGTGCCCAGAGCTGCATGCAGCATGTGTCCCCAGAGAGCCACTGAGACAGCCATCAGCATCCGTGGGGCTATGTGCCATGCAGTTTCCAGGTATTCTCTGACCCAGTCCTCATAACATCCACCATGAGAACTGTTCCTTCTCCAGATGAGAAAACTGATGCTTCAGAACATAGTAGCTGAGTGGCAGCAGCTTATACCTATTATCCTGGCTACTTGGGAGGCTGGAATTGGGAGGATCACAGTTCAAGACCAGCCAGAAAAAAGTAAGATCTCAACTAAAAAGCTTGGTGTGGTGGTGTGCACCTGTCATCCCAGCTACTTGGAAAGAGTAAAAAGGAGAATCATGATCCAAGATGGTCTCTGCATTAAAGCAAGACCAAATTTGGAATATAACAAAAGAAAAAAAAACTACTAGAGATGTGGCTCAAGTGGTAGAGTGCCTGCTTGACAAGTGCAAGGCCCTGAGTTCAAACCCCAGTAACTAACACACACACACACACACACACACACACACACACACACACACACACACACACGTGTCATCCATTGCTGAAGTTCACACAGCTGGTAAGTAGAAAAAGCCATGGGCGACATAGTTTGTTCAGATCCCCCCTCAACTTCCACTCTTCACTGACTCCAGAAGGTTCCTAACAATGAGGTCTGCATCTAAAACACGCACCCTCACACAGAAAAGTGATGAGACACAGTGAAAAACCACGCCTGGAGAAATGTGACACTGGAAAATGTGCCAGCTGCATTACTGGTGAATAGCAGGGGAAAGCAATGCATTCAAATGATGAAATGGTGTGCTCCCCAAAGCATGTACAGGCTATCACTATTCATACAAATCATTTTAAATGAATGGCCAACACAGGCACTCGTGAGGGCTTACTGCCCACACTTGAAAAACTCAAGTGGTAATGGAAAGGAGGCTAACCGGTCACATCCCTGCCTATACTGAGAAAGTACAGTTTCGTTGTGCTTGTCAGTGTCAGACTTCACAGGGAGTATCATGGTCTCTTCAAAGATTATTGGGAAAATAGAGAAAGCCAAAGCATGCCCTAGGAGGAGACTCTTAAGGAAAATGGGGAAGAGTCAGGTGTCCTGGCAGCAGACTGACTGCATTATCTGCCTCAAAACTGTGCAGGTTGGGGCTGGGAAAGGTGGCTCAGTGGTAGAGTGCTTGTCTTGCATGCCTGAGGCCCTGTGTTCGATTCCTCAGCACCACATAAGCAGAAAAAGCTGGAAGTGGCACTATGGCTCAAGTGGTAGAGCGCTGGCCTTGAGTTGAAGAGCTGAGGGACAGCACCCAGGCCCAGAGTTCAGGCCCCACAACTGACAAAAAAAAACAAACCCAAAACAAAAAAAAAAACTCTGCAGGTTAAGTGCCAATAAAGAGCTCTCAGAACATTTGCATTTTGGATTCACACACAAAAAAAATAAGGCATCACAGCCAGGTGCCGTAATCCTAGCTACTCAGGATGTGGAGATCTGAGGACTGAGTTTCAAAGCCAGGCTAGGCAGGAAACTCTGTGAGACTCTTAGATCTTAATAACTGTCAAAAAGAAGTGAAGTTGTGTTTCCAGTGGTAGAGCACTAGCCTTGAGCAAAAAAAAGCTTAAGGCACCCACCCCTTGAGTTCAAGCCCCAGGCTCAGCACACGAAACATTTGTTTATTTTTAAATTAATAACATATAATTGTACACATTAGTGGGATTTACTGTGGTGTTTTCATACATCTACACTTGCAGTATGGACTATCTCCCTCTACCCTCCTCCTGGGAAGCAGTTTTGAACCTGATATCAGGGCCTCCTAGCCAACTCTGTGCAAAAATGGAATCATGCCTTGGGACCAGCCATGCCCAGTGCTGGGGATGGCAGGGTACTGTCAGTGTGGGAGGGTGGACTGGGGGTCCATGACTGTGACAGGAATAGGGAGGGTGCTGCAGACAGACAGCACCGCCCGGGAGCAAGCTGAGAGAGGAGGGTGGTGATGAGGGAAGTGGGTGGGGAACAGATGTCTGAGCAAACGGGTGTGGGGAAGACAGAGTGGGAAGAGGCTGTCTGCGTCTGAGGCAGAGTGGATGGGCGAGGGCCTTAGCACTTGGACTTGCCACGGCTCTGGGCTGGCTTTTTGGTTTACATGTGACTCAATTCCATGACTCTCGAGTTTAAAAGATGGCAGGAAAGTATTTTCCCAACTCTCCCTGCCCTGCCATTGCAGGATCCTCTTGAAAGCCCCCCAGGGTTGAACAATCAAGTCTGCTCAGGAGCTTGACGATCCCACTGACAGCCTCTTCATCTAGCTCCAGCTCTGTGTCATGCCCACTGCTGAGCAACACCCTGCTCCATCACCCCCCTCTGCCACCCACTACAGAAACACTGTGCCAATTCACTCTGCACTGACCCAACCCTGCTGCGGATGGATAAGGCCCGCTCATCCCTCCCCCCAGCCAAGCACAGCCATGCTCTGTTTCCAAGTCAGCAGCATGGAGACACACACCTCTGCCAGTGAATTCCCAGATTACAGGTGCCCCTTGCTTCCTCCTGTCCGTCAAAGGGAGAGAATCCATTATTAATATGATTATTATTAATATTGCCTGCAAGTCCCAGGTACCATAAAGACTTATTAGAATTCCCTGTGATGGTCCAATCAGATGTGGCCAGTGGCATGGTTGAGGGTGGCAGGGGCTGGGGCTGGGGGTAAGGTGGGGTTTGATTCTAGGAGGAGGGGTGGGTAGAACAATGATCAGATTCTCTAGCATGAAAAGCCACCATACACTGAGTGCTAAGTATGTACAAAGGCAGAACCAGTCTTTTTTTTCTTTTCTCTTTGATGGTACTGGGCTTGAACTCAGGACTTGCGCTCACTCAGGTTGCTAGGCTGTTACAGCTGACCTCGAGGTCAGCATGCTGCTGGTTGATTAGAAATGGAGTCTAGTGAACTTTTCTGCCTGGTCTGGCTTCAGTCTTCCTGGTCTCAGCCCTTCTGAGTTAGGATTACAGGCGTGAAGCACTGGCACCTGGCAAGAGACAAGTATTTTGTTTTGTTTTGTTTTTGTTTTTTTCAGGTCCTGGGGCTTGAACGCAGGGCCCAGGTGCTGTCCTTGAGCTTTTTCTTTTTTTCTTTTCTTTTTTTTTTTTTTTTTACTCTGGTGCTCTGCCACTTGAGCCACAGCTCCACTTCTGGCTTTTTTGCTGGTTTATTGGAGACAAGTGTCTCACAGACTTTTTCTTCCTAGGCTGACTTTGAACAGCAATTCTCAGATCTCAGCTTCCCAAGTAAGCTAGGTGGCGTAAGCTAACTCTCCACAACTTTCTGAGATAGGGTTTGTGACTGTTTTACTAGCCTGATGATGTACAGCTGGTCAAAGACAGAGCTTGGATTCAAACCTAGCTCTTTCTGACTCCGAAGTGCATTCATGCTCAAGTTCACATCAGCGTTCTGACTGCACTCAGTCAGTGGAGCCAGTTTTCTAAGTCAAAAAGCCCACTCGGAGTGCTAAGTAATTTGGTTTGGAGGTTTATGAAGTCAACAATATAGGAGCACCTTCACTATGCCACCTTCTGTCCCCATGCTTAGGGTGCATGTGTGAGCAGCTCACCAGGTGAATCCATACTGGAAGCAGGGAATGTGAATAATACACATTGAGGAGAGGTGACCTTACTGAGAGAGGGCAGTTAAGCAAACCTTTCTGAGACACCTGTAGCTCATGGTTGTCACTTAGCCCTGACTACTCATTACTAGCCTCAGTTTCCTTCCGAGGGCTACAGTTTCATCAGTACAAATGACAGGGTTGCATGTTTTGTTTGCCACTTGAATTCAGGGCTTGGGTGCTGTCCCTTAGCTTTTTTCACTCAAGGTGGGTGCTCTATCATGAGCCACTTGTGGCTTTTTGGTGGCTAATTGGAGATAGGAGTCTTGAGGATTGGAACTGATGATCCTCAAATCTCAGCTGCCTGAGTAGCTAGGTATGAGTCATTGTGCATTTAGTTACATTTAGTGTATCAGTTACATTTAGATAGCTTCTAAAATCTCTTTCGATTCTGAAGTTTCCTAAGAGGAATGCAGGACTTTGTTGTCAGGATCAACCTTAGGCCTTAGATGTGGTGAGCCACGAGCCATAGAGCTGTGGCAAGCCTGGACAATGGACACGGATTTGCCTAGGGAACCAGCTTTTGTCTAGGGAATCAGCAATGAGAGCTTGTGGCAGTGGCAGCAGGGCTCTCAGGACCTGCTTGTGGCAGGTCATAGGCCCTCAAGCACCGCCAGGGACAGCCTAGTGCCCAGAACCTTGTGTGAGTACCTGACTCTCAAGATTGACATTGACAAAAGTCCAAAATGAAGCATTTGAGATCTCCAATCGATTACCTTTATCTATTAGCTTTATATATACTATCACTGAGTCCAAGACAGCCTTGCACAGCTTTTAATGAGTTATTGGGAAAGAAAAAAAATCTAACCAGAGAGAACCTGCATTATGACACTGCTGAGAGAGAAAGAGAGACAGAGAGACAGTGAGAGATGCACACATTCCTTCTGTGACTTTGAAGATATAAAGTCTCAGGAGCCAGAGCCTTCATCCATCCCCACAGCATGGTCCCTACAAGGAAGGCAGGAGCAAACACCATAAAGGAAAGATGGGCTGGTGTGGCCTCTTAAGCAGCCTTCCATGGTCTCCATGGCTGATGTGGTACCACAGTTATGTCAGCCACTGCTCTAAGGAGGGAATGAGGGAAGTTGCCCACCTGCTTCTGGTCAGCACTTCCCTCCAACTCCTTTCACACAGCCCCTCCCCACGTCTTCAACTGTACATCCCTTCTCATCCACAGGCCTTACACAGGTCAAGCATCCTCAGACATGTGAGTCATATGCCAGGGAATACCATGAGGCCTCGTTCTCTTCAACCCCAGCTCTAGGTTCCTGGGGCGGTCTTGGGTTCCTGCTCACCTTGGCTCAGTGGCCTGCCCAATAGGGCCTTCAGGTCCTCTCCCTCCTCTCTCCTACTCTCAATGCAAGTCATCGGAATTGTATGAAATACATGAATGCTTTGGGGCTAAACATAATTTTTAAAATACATTTTATGTCTATCAGATACTATTATAGGGAAAACACTGAGGATCAGAGATGCTAAGTCATTTTTCCAGGGTCCAATAGCAATAACGTGGTAGAGCTAGCCTGCAAAGCCCTTTCCTTTTCCTACTATGTTAGTGGACCTCGTGGTACCATTAGAGGAGGCTTGGTTTAAGGAGTTTCTTTTGTTTTGTTTTTTGTTTGCACTAAGGTTCCAACTCAAGACCTCATGCTTGTTTCAGCTGGTGTTCTACTACTGAGCCATGCCTCCTTCATAAGCTTTTTTTTTTAGGTCTGAGACCAGGACTCAAACTTGGTACCTGATGCTTTGGCTCATTGGCTGGTGCTCTAACAACTAAGCCATGCCACTAACCCCCTTTTGTAACCTTTCTAAACTACCAGTCCATCAGATTTTGCCCAGCTTTAATTTCTGTATCTTGTATGAGGAAACCCGCTATATATTTTTCATTAGTATTGCATAATTATTGCACAAGGCTAAATATATTTACACCACTCTGCATCTGCTCCCTCCTGGCCCCTGCCAGGAAGGAGATTCTCACCATCCCTACCCCATGAGGGCCAGGTTCTGCCTCTGATGGTGAGATGCCCTTTGGGGACAAGTTGAGATTCCAGGTACTTAGCCAGAAGTGTGCATCCAGAAGACAGGTGAGAGCTAGCAAGTACCTCGAAACGGGAGATGTAGCCTTTGAGCATTGACTCAAACTCTAAAGACCCTAAAGATGGGACATGAGGGCGATCTGTGTTGCTTGAGAACTCAGGTTGGAAAGCAGCCATGTTGCCCAGAAAGTAGTTCCTCTTTCATTCAGGTCTGCCTGAACAAGAGGAAAGGGACAGGCCTGGTTTTTCCTCTCATGTAGCCTTTCTGCAGACAGCATCATTGTTGATTCTTGAAACTGAGGGCAGTTAGATTTCCTCTTCAGAGAGAAGAAACTTTGGGATCGATGCACCCATCAGTGATGTCCCTCCTGTCCCTGGAAGCCTCCTCTCCATTTGTGACATTCCATACCATCTCCCTTCAATCTGGACATTTATCTAAAGTTTGTTGGATGGATTGGATTTTAAGGACTTTTTTTTTATAAAATTACAAAACTGTGATGTTCAAAATGCTATCTACTAGAAGAATGTAGCTCCTTAATTAAAATAAAGTGCAAAAAAAATCATTTCTAGCCAGATGTTGGTGACGCATGCCTGTCAGGAGGCTGAGATCTGAGGATCATGGTTCAAAGCCAGCCTGGGTAGAAAAGTCTATGAGACTCCATCTCCAATTAACCAGCTAGCACTCTACCATTTGAGCCATGTCTCACCTTTGGCTTTTTTCTAGTTAATTGGAGATAAGAATCTCATGGACTTTCTTGTTCTGGCTGGCTTCAAACTTTGATCCTCAGATCTCAGCCTCCTGAGTAGCTAGGATTACAGTTGTGAGCCGCCAGCACCTGGCTGTGGCTGTATGGCTGGTTTTGCATGTCTGAAGCCCCATTGAAAACCCTGGTCAGCAAGGCTTGAATGCACATGCCAGACTGGCCATACTTCGCATGAGTTGTTACACATGGTTTCTGGGGGAATTAAGTGGTCCCTGGAAGGTTGGTCCTAGTTTCCTACAGATGTCCTCCAGGCACGTTTTCTTTTGCTGATTTGCATTAGTAAGTCTTTGGTTGTAATGAGCCGCAGCTGTGAGAACATCAGCTTTGCCAAGCCCCCCGTATATGCTGCTTGGGAATCATTGAACTGAAGAGCGGTCTCAGGGTAATGACAACTCAACGTCTTTGATGAAAACAGCTCAGAAACATGTCATGTGCAGTTACCTTTGTCTTCAGCTGCACCAACACCTCTCCATGATGTACTTCATTTGTGCCTGTGTGCCTGTGTTAATGCAACCAGGATTTCTTGAACACTTCTGGTGTGCAAATGTTGCATTCTCAGCACTGGAGTAGTACAGGCAGTGAAACAAAACCTTTTCCTCCATGGAGCTCACATTCTGGAAGAGGGTTGTAAGCACTATGCATAGCAATAAGGTGATACACACTGTGTTATAAAGTAGGAGAGGTGAAAGGGGGCACTGGGTGGGTGGGATCTTTTGGGAAGGCTCTATGGACATGGCTTAATGAAGGTGAGGGCTTGGCCATGTGGGTTTCCAATTCAGAAGTTCTCTGAAGGAACTGTCATGATATTGGGCTGTGGTTCTCGTTCTCCATGATCTCCAGAAGCACTTAGGAAATTGGTGAGAAAATCAGATCCTGTGGAGGGGAAGGGTTCATTCAGTAGTAAGCCTCAGGTGAGAGGACCGGTGAGATCCTCTCATCAGGAACCTGAAATCAGTGAGCTCAGCTCTTACTCTCCAACTCAACTCTTCAGTGATTATAGAAGCAGCTGAGTCCAATGCTGGGCATGGGTGGAGAGGGAGGGAGGATGTTTCCCTACCATGAATGCATCATAGGGAATGACAGTTTCTGAATGGACAATTATCAAAGAGTTGAGAACCTTGAAGAGATAGATAGATTTTGAGGGTTGGGGGACAGCAGTGAATACTGAGGGGAAATCTAGATTCCCAAGAACAATAGTGGAGGCACTGGCCTCTGAGGAAGAGAAGGCCGAATCTTCCCAGTCCACTGAGGTAGCCCAGCCTGAGGGACAACAAGGTATTTACTCATGAAGACACTGGAGCAATAAGAAGGCCTTTGAAGAGGAGCAAATACTGTGTGCTGTACCCTGCTGTGGTCAGGTCCCCTTCCCAGGCTCTGTGTGTTCACTGCCAATGGCTCATGTCTGCAAGTGTCTTCAGGGGATGAAGCAGTAGCTTCATGAAGCCATTTTACCCAAGAACTGGATGTGTGTGAGCTTACACTTCCTCTACCCCAGCAGCCACAGCCAGCAAAGACAGGGGATACCTGAGTGTCTTTGTCCTGAGCAGGATGAGCTCTGTGTGCTAGGTGTATGTGGAGAATCCTGCAGCTCAGGCTGTAGATGGGACTCCTCTGGAAATCAAACCCCTGGCTTCCTTCTACTCCAGACTTTCCTGCTCCTTGGCGCATTTCCTTAGCAAACTATTTATGCATGAATTTTTGCTGTATCTGGCCTAAGACAGAGAGATCATCCAATACCATACAACCTGGACCCTGGCTCAGTTATTTGAGGAATAGGAGGAAATGAGTTGAATACAGAGAGACATTCCTCTCCCTTCCCAACTTGGGCCACCCAAACCTGCAGGATGGTTTCTTAACAAAGCCTGTAATGCTAGCTACTCAGGAGGCTGAGATGTAAGAATTGTAATTTGAAGCCAGCCCAGGCTGCACTCAAGACTCTTACCTCCAAATAACCAGCAAAAACAGGAAGGCGAGCTGTAGCTCAAGTAGTAGAGCATCAGAGTTGAGCAAAAAAAAAAAAAAAAAAACCAGCCTAAGGGACAGTGCCCAGGCCCTGAGTTCAAATCCCAGTATGCGTGCACTTGCACACACACACATGCATGTATACACACACACATACACACACACACACACACACACACACACACACACACACACACCACAGAAAAAGGATAAGGAAAAGGAAAAAAGAAGAGGAAGAGAAAAGAAAAATAGGCTGAACCAATTTCAGATTTCCCCCACAGCATAGAAAATGGATGGAAAATGCAAACTAATTCTAAAACCAAAAATGAAAATCTAGAGTCCAAATCTGAGATAAGCAAAAGTCATAGAGTTTTTGCTCTTCTTAGAAAGCCTAGGAATCTCTACAACCACTGGAGCTACACAGAAATTCATTCTGGCTAAACAGTCTTTTTCCTTCCCATCTTTGCCCCGCCTGCCCTCTGCTGGAACAACTGATGAACAGCGGCTGGGCAGCAGGAAAGGAACGGGAGTAAAAGGGCTTCAAAGCCCCTCTCAAATCCCACTCATCCTTTACCTTCAACTTAAGTCACCACCTCCAGAAAGCCTGCTGTGTTCTCTGCAGCTTAAAACAAGTTGTTTTGTACTGTGAGTGTGCACAGCCTTTTACTTGCATTTCCCTAATGGTTTCTGCCTACTCTATGCATGGTAATAAATTACACATTTATTTCCCCAATTAATATGTGAGCTCCCAAGGGAAACATATAGTTAAAAAAAATATTCTCAGAGGATTTTTACCTGCCTAGAAATATCTCCTACAACTAAAGTCCTAAATTTATATCACTTAAAAATTTCAATTCAGATTTAGTATTTCCCTTACCTCCACCAAAAGACCTAATTTAGCCGGAAGCAATGGTTCTTGCTTATAATCTCAGCTACTTGAAGAGTCATAAATAAGATGATGGCATCCAGGCCAGTCTGAAGAAAATGTGAGACCATATTTGAAAAATGATGAAAGCAAAAATGGCTAGGGATCTGCACCTGTCCAGCAAATAAAAGGCTCTGAGTTCAAGCATGAGTACTGGGGGGGGGGGGGGAGTCTAATTTAAATACAATTATTCAAAGATGTAACAAATTGGACAGTGACTCATTAACTATTTAGGGCATGAGCACATTAGTAGAGCTCAGAGATTATGGTGTCATAAGAATATTTTTAGGTGTGTTAAAAAAAAGGAAAATGATATAGAATAAAGGGATGTCATGGATGTGAGGCTCACTTCTGTAATCTTATCTACTGAGGAGGCTGGGTGAAAAAATCTGTTGGACTCCATCTCCCTTTAATTAGCACAAAGCCAGGTGGAGGCATAGCTCAAATGGTAGAACTGTGAGCAAGAAAGTCAAGAAGAGTGAAAGGTCTTAAGTTCAAGTCCTAGAACCTGCAAAACAAACAAACAAACAAACAAAAACAGGGAGGAGGTTGGAGTTTAGAGACAGGCTGAAGAATATTAAATAGCCTCTTACTACCTTGGGGTAAAGTTACAAAAGGGACAGGTGGAGAACACATATAAACAAGGGTCATTTACCTTGTAGTATCCAAAAAAAATCATTGGGTTCAAGTGTAAAAATAAATAAATAAATGCAGTAACATGAAATAAGTGCTTAATTAAATGTCAGCAAAACATAACATTATGTCAACTTCCTTAAATGCTAAATTTGACATTTATAAATATTCATTCCACTTGAAAAGAATCTGTGAGTTAGAGTTTCTCACTTTGTAACAATTCCCAGATAGACACAGTGATTCCTGGGAAATGGTAGCCGATTGTACACTGAATAATTTCCAAAACAAAATTATAAACCTCCTCCTTTCAATTAGTGCATTTTCATGTATTTTATATTAAACGAGGAGTTCCTGAGGCCAGGCACTAGAGGTTCATGCCTTTAACCCTAGCTACTCAGGAAACTGTGATTGCAGGAAGATTGCAGGAAAGTCCAGGAAACTCTTATCTCCAACCAACCAGCAATAAGCCAGAAGTAGAGCTGTGGTTCAAATGGAAGATCGTCAGCCTTAGTGAAAGAGCTAAAGGGCAGCAGGTCCTGAGTTCCAGCCCCAGTATTGGCTGAAACAAAACAAAACAAAACTCCAAATATGGATAACCAGCTTCTTCCATCTCCTTCCCAACACTCCCTAGGAGGTGCCGGAGCCTACCTGCACACGTGCACATGTTATGTGTATCACACCTATGTGTCTATAGATAGTGATGAACTTTTCATGTGGGGATAGCTTTAGATTTTAAAATGTACACAAAAGTCATAAAGGTAATAGAGGCTTCTCTGATTTCCTTTCACTTAATTTCTCTTAGTGTTATACATCAACAGGGGATATTTGAGAAAACTAAGTAAACAACATTGGTACATCACTATTTACTAAACTCTAGAATTGATTTCAGTTCTGTTTTTACACTTTGTCCAGGATCCAGTACCTTAGGCACTGAATCCTTCTGTCCTCTCAGCTATCTGGTCTGGGTCAGCTCCTTATCCTTCCCTGGCCTTTTCTGTCCTCACTAGGTCTGAGGAGGATACATAGAGTCTGCAGACTGGGAGAACACCAGCAGTGGAGGAGCAGTGGAAGGCAGAGGACCCCTGGCCCCTCAGAGCCCTCATCTCCTGGGCCCACCCCACTCCCTTCATGTCTGGCTTCATGTGATCATTTGGTCTCATATATGCTCCTGCCATTGCTATCTGTCATTGCTATGTGCCCTGAGATGACCCAGCCAAGGGTGGCCCTCTTCAGTCTGCAGCATGCTGTCTGGACTTTCAACATCCAAATCTAAGAGTGATATAAACCTTTCTTTCTTTCCTTCTTTCTTCCTGCCTACTTTCTTTCTCTCTTTCTTTCTTTTCTTTCTTTCTTTTTCTTTCTTTCATTCTCTCTCTAACTCTCTCTCTCTCTTTCTTTCTTTCCTTTCTTTCTTTCTTTTTTCTTCTTGCTGGGGCTTGAACTCTAGGCCTGGGTGCTGTCCCTAAGCTTTTGGCCACTTTACCACTTGAGCCACAGTTCACTTCACTTCTACATCCAGCTCTTTCTCTCTCTCTCTCTCTCTCTCTCTCTCTCTCTCTCTCTCTCTCTCTCTCTCTCTCTCTCTCTCTCTCTCTCTCTCTCTGTCTCTCTCTCTCTCTCTCTCTGTCTCTCTCTCTGTCTCTCTCTGTCTCTCTCTGTCTCTCTCCTCTCTCTCTTTCTGTGTGTGTGTGTGTGTGTGAGTGAGTGAGTGAGTGTGTGTGTGTGTGTGTGTGTGTGTGTGTGTGGTTATCTGGAAATAAGAGTCTTGCAGATTTTCCTGCCCAGGCTGGCTTTCATCCATGATCCTCAGATCTCAGCCTCCTGAGTAGCTAGGATTATAGGTGTAAGCCAACCAGTGCCTGGAAATCTCTGTTCTTTATAAAGTTAGCATCCCTCAAGTATTTTGTTATCAAAACAGAAAATGAGACAATGCAAGAGGTCAACAAGATATAGGAAGCAACTTGAAGTGACTGAAGCTAGAATAATTTGAGCAACAGCCTCATCTCGAGAACTACTAAGGGGTCACCTAAGAACTACCTTAATTCATTCTAAGCGTTGCTCCTCAGTTGTCCTAAGGAACTCCTGCTAGGTCCAACCTCCGAAAGGCCTACCTCCTCCCAGTGCAACTCTTACGACCACACTTCCAATATGTGAAGCTTTTGGTAACACATATCTAAAGCATGAATTTAGGGGGGTGGTTTTTGGCAGTTCTGGGGATCAAATCCAGGGTTTCTCACATTCTAGACAAGTGCTTTGCCAGTGAGCCACTATACTAGCACACCTTATATTTTCTTGAGTACTTCCTTGCTCTTTGGCACTACAAACTGCTAACTTTTTTTTACTCATTTTATTTTTTATTATTATAAAGGTGAGGTACAGAGGGGCTGCAGTTACGTTAAGTTTTTATTTTTGATGGTGCTGGGAATTGAATCTAGGGCCCAGGATATGTTAAGCATGAATTAACTTCCAAAACTCTCTAGGTAGGAAAGTAGATAGATAGATAGATAGATAGATAGATAGATAGATAGATAGATAGATAGATAGATAGATAGATAGATAGATAGATAGATAGATGGATGGATGGATGGATGGATGGATGGATGGAGATACATTTATATAGATTTTAAAATTAAATTTTGACAGAACTGTGTTTTGAACTCAGGACCCCATTCTTTCTGGGCAGATGTCCTCCACTTAAGTCACTTTGCCACACTAGACTATGATCCTCCTTTTTGTCCTTCTCTTTATCGATGGGATGACAGGTAAACTACTGTGCCCAGCCATAATAGTGCATCCCCTGTGGCGTAGGATGACAAGAGCATGCAACCTTGTCCAGTTATTGGTTGAGATGGAGTCTTTCAAACTTTTCTTTACCTAGCCTCAAACTGTGTCTCTTAAGTAGCTAGGATTAGAGATGGGCCACTGTACCTAGATTTCTAGTTATTTTTGAGATAGAGTCTCCCTGCTTAGTTGGACCACACCCACCTATTTTTGGTTTCCTATTCTAGGTGAAGTAACAGGCATGTGCCACTATGTGCAGCTTCCTTCTGTTGAAATGAAGTCTCATGGAGTTTTCTGCCCAAGCTGGCCCCATGATCCAGCCTCCCATGTAGCTAGGACAGCAGGCATATAGCACCTTTTTCAGCTTGGTTGAGAAGTAGTCTCAGGCTGGTCTTGGACCAGCCCTTTCTGATCTCAGCCTCTGAAGCAGGTAGGGTTATAAGTGTGAGTCATCTGCACCTGGCTTTATCTTTTATATTATTAAAGCCTTGTTCTGCAGTGGTTGCTTGGCTTGTATGGTGGTTCATGCCTATAACACTACTACTACTACTCAGGAGGCTAAGATCAGGAGATCTCAGTCTAAGGCCAGCCTGGTAGGGGTGGGAGGGTGGGGAAGATTTATGAGACTCAATCCATCTTGCAAAGTTGAGTGCAGTACTGTGTTCCAATTATCCTGACTACTTGGGAAACATAAATAGGAGGATCACAGTCCAGACTAGTCTGGAGAACATGTAAGACCCAATTAGAAAAACAGCAAAAGCAAAATGGTTGGGGTCATAATTCAACTATTAGAGTGCTTGTCTAGCATGAAAAATCCTGAGTTTAAATCCCAGTACTATCAAAAATAATAATTTTATATGTACATTAGTGTTTTAGACATAGGCTAGACCATGTAAAGGGAGAAGGGAGAAGGTGCTATTGTCATTCAATGTCAGCTCTCTCATCCTTCTAAAATTATGGCATTTTAGCTGGGGATGAGGTCACAGGATTTAGATGAACCTACATTAGGTTGATAGGTTTTGTTTTTGTTTTTGTGCTGTAGTTTGAACTTAGGGCTTCATCCTTGCTAGACAAGTGCTCTACCATGTGCGCCATGCTTCCAGCCCTGTTTTTTAAATTGTTATTATAAAGGTGATGTTCAAAGGGATTATAGTTACATAAGTTGAGTAAAGAATACATTTTTTGGACAGTGTCACCTCTTCCCTTGCTCTCTCCCAGTTTTTCCCTCCCATCCCCACCCACAAGCTGTATAGTTCATTTTCACCCTAGTGTCCAATGGGTACCACTGCTGCATTTGTTCACCCTTTGTTGATTTTATTTTTGAAACAGGGTCTTGATAAATAGCCCAGGCTGACCTAGAACTTGAACTCCTCCTGGCTCAGCCTTCCCAATGCTGGGATGATAGGCACGTGACTCCATACCCAACACGCAAGTAAGAATGATATAAGCCACCCCTACATTGTTGCCCTTAAAAGTTGGAGAGTGAGAGTACCCTCGGTCTCCTTCCTCCCTGCGGATGACAGATGGTGAGATCCACAGCAGCTAATTCCTATCAGCTGTAGCTGCAAGAGCCTAAACTTCTTGTGATTCCCCAACCTTTGTTCTTTAGCCCTCGAAGTCTTCATCACACCACACAGGCGGCACAGATGGGAAAACAAGACCCTCAGAGAGTGGCTGTTGACCCTGAAACTGCACAGGTGGGCCCCCCTGCCAACACCAGGTGTGGGGAGAGTGTAAGGGGTGTGTGGGAGGGGGAAATTCTATCATGTTTCCTAATACTTTGACTTTACTTCTCCCTTCCCTTGCTGCACACCCCGCCCCCCACTTGGGGGCTTAAACTCAGGGGCCTGGGCACTGTCCCTGAGCTTTCTATTTTGCTCAAGAGTAGTGCTCCATTTCCAGTTTTCTGATAATTAATTGGAGATAAGAGTCTCACAGACTTTCCTGCCAGGGATTGGCTTCAAATCATAATCCTTAGATCTCAGCCTCCTGAGTAGCTAGGATTACAGGCGTGAGCCACCAACATGACTGTTTCTTGGGTTTGTTTTGTTTTGATCTTGCAACTGTTAAGCGCTGACACACTGATCTCTTCCAGCCAGCTGAGGGTCCACCACCGGGAGAGGAGACAGTACATCCATCTCATTGGGTCAGCAGCTGTGACACCGTCAGGATCCCACTGCTTGGGAGCCCTGTTAGAAATGACAGTTGTCATAGAAAACAGAATGTCTGAAAGTGACACGAAGGAATAGTGTGTTCTCTGTGTCTGCTGTCTCACCGCCGACACTGGGAGGAGGAAATTAGCTCGCCAAAGCCAGCACCATGGCAGATGGAAGGCCAAGTGGCGGCCTCTCTGTGGCGTAGAGAAAGGAACAGAGCAGCTTCCAAGAATGATTTGGGTTTTGTTTTTTTTTTTCCCTAATAGTTTTTTTAGCGGGGGGGGGGGCACTCCTCTGGGCTCCCAACTCTTGAGACATTCACAGAGCTGGAATTTGTATTCCTGCAGCAATCTGTTCTGTGTGTCCACCAGGACCACTCCAGGGTGGAGACTCAGGGGAAAATGGCACAATGTCATGGTTGCACCCATGCCACACCCTGGTCACAGGTGGCAGGCAGTGTAGACACAAGTTTATCTGCACAGTTGGGGTGTGATGAGGGACAACATAGGTACCCCTAGGTGACTGATCCTCGAACTGCTAATTCTACAAGAATGTGTTACCTGCAATTGTCATTGAAGAAAATGCTTCTTTCACATGGGTAATCCAAAAAAAAAAGGGATTTGAGTTCACAGGCCCCTCAATTCTACCCACAGATGGAGGTGAAGAGCTTCTGTGGCCAGTTCTGAGGGCTGTTGTGGGAAGCAGCTGGGAAGCAAGGCTCAGGGATAAGCCCAGCCTTTCCAGGGGTGGTTCAAGACTGCCACTGTGGTGAGTTTAGGCCATGTTCAGAGCCACTTGACTTCCCTCCTCACCCTTCTGCCAATCCACACTACAGTCCTCCTCACGAACGGGGCCCTCTTCAGGCCCCTAACTTGAATTCCTGGAAAACTTCCATTTGCAGAGGACTTGGTTTGCCATTTTTGAGTTTTAATTAATTAATTAAACAAGTATTGTGCTGGGATTGGGGCTTGAATGTACAACCTCATGCTCTTGCTTAGCTTTCTCCATTCAAGGCTGTTGCTCTGTCTACTTTAGCCACAGCTCCACTTACAGTTTGGGTTTTTTGTTTTTGTTTTTTATTGGTCATGGGGCTTGAACTCTGGCTTGGGTGCTGTCCCTGTGCTCTTCAGCTCAAGGCTAGCACTCTACCGCTTAAGCCACAGCGCCACTTCCGGTTTTCGGGTCGTTTATTGGAGATAAGAGTCTCACAGACTTTCCTGTCCAGGTTGGCTTTGAACTGTGATCCTCAGATCTCAGCCTCCTGAGTAGCTAGGATTACAGGTGTGAGCCACAGATGCCCAGCTTGGGTTTTTTTTTTTGTTGTTTGTTTGTTCGTTTGTTTGTTTTACTGGTTAATTTGAAATAGAGTCTTATGGACTTTTCTGCCTGGGCTGGTTTTGAATTGCAATCCAGATCTCAGACTCCTGAGTAGCTAAGATTACAGACATGAGCCACTGGCACCCCAGTATTGTTGAATTTTTGAAAAACTTTTTTTAAGTCAGTCATTGGGCTTGAACTCAGGGCCTGGACCCTGTCCCTGAGCTCTTTTGCTCAAGGCTAGTGCTCTACCACTTTCAGCCACACCTCCACTTCTGGTTTCCTGGTAATTAATTTTAAGGAGATGAAGAGTCTCCAGGACTTTCCTGCCCGAGCTGGCTTTGAAGCTTGATTCTCAGATTTCAGCCTACTGAATAGCTAGGATTACAGGTGTGAGCCACAAGCGCCTAGCTCTTTGAAAAACTTTTTATCTGAAAGAATTTTAAACTTACAGAGAAGTTGTTAAAAATGGTACAAAGAAATCAGTGTACTAGCTACTTGGGAAACCTAAGGACTGAGGTTTGAAGTCAGCTTGGGCAGAAAAGTCTTCAAGACTTCATCTCAACCACCAAAAGGGCTAGGCTGCAGGTACAAGTACAATGGTAGGAAAGTCCTGGAGATTCTTTATCTCCTTAAGAGTAATTACCGGGAACCCAGAAGTGGAGCTATGGCTGAAAGTGGTAGAGCACTAGCCTTGAGCAAAATAGCTCAGGGACAGGGCCCAGGTCCTGAGTTCAAGCCCAATGACTGACTTAAAGAACATTTTTCAAAAATTCAAATGTGAGGTGCTGGGTTCAAACCTTGGTACTCAATATACACTTTATTTATATTTGTCAATTTTGAACATTTTGTGCCGATACTGGGGCTTAGATTAAGGGCTTGGACACTATCCTTCAGCTTTTGTGCTCAAAGCTAATACTGTACCACTTGAGCCATATCTACACTTCTGGCTTTTTGGTGGTTAATTAGTGATAAGAAACTCATGGACTTTTCTGACTGGGGTTGGCTTCAAACCATGATGCTCAGATCTCAGCCTTCTGAGTAGGTAGGGTGATGGACATAAACCACTGGTGCTTGGCTGCCATATTTGTTTTATTACCACTCTCTCTTATATATGGGTACATTATATGCAGATTGAGGACATGTAGCATATACAGACAAAAATATTTCTCTAAACAACTTGGGAATAGACTACATATATCTTTTTTGGGGGGAGGGGAGGTCCGGTCATGGGGCCTGAACTCTGGGCCTGGGCGCTGTCCCTCAGCTCTTCAGCTCAAGGCTAGCGCTCTACCACTTGAGCCACAGTGCCACTTCTGGCTTTTTTCTTTTTGCTTATGTGGTGCTAAGGAATCGAACCCAGGACCTCAAGCATGCAAGGAAGCTCTCTACCACTGAGCCACCTTCCCAGCCCAAGACTACATATATCTTATCAGATCCTTTTCCTATACTCCTTGGTATATATTTTTAAATAGGGATATTCTTTTCCATGAGCACCCTACAAGGATCTAATTTAGAAAAACGTAACATTGAATATCATTTTTATAGTTCTTTTTAAATTTCAATTCCTTAAATATTTGTTAGCCAATATTTATCTATTTGTTTGCTTTTCATTACCATGTACTCTTAGGTTCTTACTTTATTCAATGGTTTATAAAACTCTCATTAGTTATTTTGACATTCAAATTTTCTGTAGCCTAGATTTTGCCAGTGGAAGTCCCATAAGCTGATTTTTATGTATTTTTGTTATTTGTTTTTTGTTTTTTTTTGATACAGGGTCTCACTATGTAGCCCAGGCTGTTCTCAAATTCATGATTCTTCTGTCTCAGCCTCCTGGGTGCAGGGATTACAGGTGTGTATCACTACATGTGACTTCCTGTGTTCTTTGTAGTATATTATATATTCAATATATAATATACACATACATTTATTATTGCATATTATATGTATATGATATTACATAATATATTATACATATTAATATTATATCTATATAGTGTGAGTGTGCTGGTATTGGGATTTGAACTCAGGGCCTCATGCTCTCTTGGCTTTTCTGCTCAAGGCTGGTGTTCTCCCACTTGAATCACACATCCATTTCTGGCTTTTTGCTGGTGAGTTGGATATGAGTCTTACAGACTTTTCCACCTGGGCTGACTTTAAATTATGACCCTTAGATCTCAGTCTCCTGAGTAGCTAGGATTACAGGTGTGAGTCACCAGTACCCAGTTCATAATCATATATTTAAAATTAATCATAATTAACTAGGAATGGTGATACACATATGCCTGTAATCCCAGCACTCATGGGGCTGAGACAAGAGGATCTTGAGATGTTTGAGACCAGCTTGGGCTACATAACAAAACCCTGTGTAAAAAAAAGAAAAGGAAAGGAGAAATAATATTAGTAACTGCTCGGTATCAAGTATTCACTCAGTTTAGGTTTGCCTGTTATTTTTAGAGTTTGTTCAAATAAATATATGGGTAAGGTTCATACCCAGCAATTAATTTCTGTCTCCCCAATTTTTGTTGTTGGTGGTGGTGGTGATGGTGGTGGTTGTGGGGCCTGAACTCTGGGCCTGGGCGCTATCAGCTCTTCAGCTCAAGGCTAGCTCTCTACCATTTGAGCACAGCCTCACTTCCTGCTTTTTCTGCTTATGTGGTAGTGAGGAATCAATCCCATGGCCACCTTCCCAGACCCTCCCAAATTTCTTTTATAATCTATAGTTCTCTCCCCTCCTCCCCCTCTCTCCCCTTACCTCCTGGGCCTCACACTTTCCAGACAGATTCTACTGTTTGAGACATCTCTTTTGCTTTTGTTATTTTTCAGATAGGGTCTAGATTTTTGCCCAGGCCAGCCTGGACTGAGAACTTTCCATTTACACTTCTTACATAACTAGGATGGCAGGCCTGAATCTTGGCACCCAGCTTCTTGTTGGCTGAGCTATGCAGAAACAGGAGAGTCACAGTCTGAGGCTGGCCCCAGGCACAAAAGAAAGAGAGACCCTAACTAGGCTAAGTCAGGAAAACACAGATCAATAGGGGATGTGCTTGCCTAACAATTTCAGGACCTTGAGTTTAATCCCAAGTACTATTAAGGAAAAAAAAAGCTCCTACAATAAGCATGCTCTTGGCATATAGACATTTGTATCTTTTCAGCAGTAGAATAAACAAAAGAATTGTGGCACATCTGCCTAGTTTGGGTATAGATTGTCCTCAAAGATTTGATCTCCAGATTGGTGCTACTGGGTGGGTCGTGGGAGAGGCCTGATGGGAGGTCTCCCCATCACTGGAGGCATATCCTCAGGGGAGCTGTAGGACACTCTGCTCTTCCACTTTTGTATTCAGACACAAGGTAGCAGATTCCCCTGTCACGTGCTCCCACTGTAATACGCATGGTACCACCACAGGCCCAAAGCAATTGGTTATACACTAAAACCTCCAAACCTGTGAGTCAGAAGAAACCTTTCTTCTATATTAAGATTTTTCTCAGATATTTTGTTACATTAGTGGGAAAACTATTCATGGAATAAAATCGTATACCGTGATGAACATAAGTGAGTTAAAATTTCATATAATTTTTACACATTTCACCACAAATTATTCAGTAAGCGAAGCCAAAATTACAAAAATACATATATTACTCTGCTAATATAAAGTTTAAGAAAGAGGAAACGAAGCTATGATGTTAATTAAGGCTAGTGGCTATCTTTGGGAATCACAGTGCAGTTAGTGATGGATGGAGGGACTCAGAAACAGTTCCTGCAGTACCATTAGTAGTCTATTTGGTTCTTTCTTTTGGGGCACTGACAGTTGAGCTCAGAGCCTTGTGCTTGTTAAGAAGGCTTTCTATTGCTCTTTTTTGCTCTGGCTGTTTTTGCTTCTTGCCCAAGTATGTGCCTAAATTGAGATCCTCCTAATTTTTTTGATTCCTACCATAGCTAGAAGCTAGGAAAATAGGCCCCACCACTCCTAGTTTCTTCCATTGAGATGAAGTCTCAGGAACTTTTCTGTTGATTTTGTAAACCATTAAGACAGAATAACCTGCTCTAAACTGTCCATAAAGGGTTGTGTTAGAGATGGTTCTTGGTAATGCATGAATGGGTCATATCCGTTCTCTTTCCTTTGATTCTTTGGTTTATTTCAAGAGATTTGGCAGTTTTTCCTGTCTTTGCTTCCCTTATTTTCTTGGCTTATGGTAGACATTGTGTTTGAATATAGTTCCAGAATAAAATGGAGCACAGTTTCATTTCTCCTTTCCTGTAAAGTTCATGGTTGGTTTTCACAGGAGAATTTGGGATTCTAGTTGTTCCTTTAAGGTGAAATGTTTGCTTCATTACCCTCACTTGCCCCTGCTGTTCTGCGACCCTGCCTTCCTGTGACCACAGTCACCTTTCATTTCAATGAACAGTCTATTAAAGGATATTTTTAAACATCACTCAAATTCCTCAACAGCAATGTCAATCTAACAGATGTGGCCAAGTTCACCCTTGTGAAGGTGGTGACACAGCTGCCTGTCCAGCAGTGACTGGAAGAGGCTTCTTGATTTCAGAGATGGTGAAATGTGAAAAAATATGCATCTTCGAATCGATGAATCAGTGTGTTGAAGGGAAAAGCAAAGCCAGAAAATGACTATTTACAGAGTTAGAGGAAGTCTTACATACTTGCATAATTTGGGCTGAAAATAAGCAGTGATGTATTTCAAAGACCTAGAAGAAAAGCAGGGAATGGGTCAAATGAAAATAACAAAGCTTGCTTAGAATAAATATCTTCTGCTTGTCGGAGGCCTGTGTTCAGTAACCTGATGCCAAGGTATGGCTCCGTCTCTACTTGCTTGCAAATGTTTAGTAAAAATGCAGATGGATGCATTTGTTCCCAGATAGCTGCTTACTAGACTTGTTATAAACCTTTCCTGAGAACTAATTATATATATATATATATATATATATATTATGATATATATTATATATTATATAAGAATGTTATACCATTATATATAATTATATATCATATCTTACATGTCATATTTATTATATATATAATGATATATAATGATATATATATATCTTCTTTTATCCAGCAATGCTGAGGTTTGAACTCAGAGCTAGTGCTTGCCTGGCAGACATTTCTACCAGTTGAGCTATGTCCCTAGCCCTTTTGATTTAGTTATTTTTCAGATAGGGTCTTGTGATTTTTTTTAAAATACCTGGTCTGATTTGGATCATGATCCTCCTACCTGCAGCCTCCACATAGCTGGACGTACTTGAATATACTACCATGTTTGATTTACTGGTTGAGATAGGATCTTGCTATCCTTTTTGCTTGGGCTGACCTGAAGCACAATCCTCCTAATTTCTGCCTCCTGACTAGCTGGGACTTTAGATGTGAGCTACAATGGCCCACTTTATATGTTTACTATAAATTTGACTGATATGAATGATATATAGCACACAATTTACAAATTTTAAAATCTAATATTCTGATGTAAATGACCACATATTGCCAATTGATTCTCCCAGAATGCTTTTGCTGATTTTTCCCAAACTCTGTATCCTTAACCAATTTATGTTTGCAATCGACAGATTGCAACCATAATGAATGAGAAGCAAAGGCATGTTGGAACATCACTGGCTGTTGATGACACAGCGGCTTTGCTGACTGGGGTAACAGCTCTCTAATATTTCCTGGAAGAGTGTTTCCTCAAGGTTTTGGGGTTATGTAAAAGCAACAGCTGTAGACCTAATATTCTTTCATCTGTATTATTAACATTTCTTCATCCCCTTCTTAATGCTATAAAATCGACAGAATGATCAATCAAGCCCTGAGTGATAGCAAATGCCAATTGCTCTTTTACAAATACTCCCATCTTGGCCACTTTTGAGCTATTGATGTAGTCACCCTGCATGTGGAGCTGGGAAGAGATGAGGATGGACACATTGGTATACAGTATTTTCATCACACAGGTAGGCACAAGACAGGTAAATCACTTTAATAGCATGGACAAGTAGGTAGGGGTTATGGCTCCAGTGGTAGAGCACCTCTCTAGCGAGTAGGAAGCCCTGAGTTCAAACTCCAGTACCCCTAAACAAGGGCATAAAAGAATACAGGCAACAGCGAAAATGTTGCTCAGTGCCAGAAGCTCACCCCTATAATCCTAGCTACTCAGGAGGCTAAGATCTGAGGTCCATGGTTTGAAGCCAGCCCAGGCAGAAAAATTTATGAGACTTTTATATCCAATAACCAAACACAGCCAGAAGTGGAGCTGTGGCTCAAATGGCAGAGCACCAGCCTTGAGCAAAAAAAGCTAAGGAACAAAGCTCAGGCTCTGAGTTCAAGCCTTACTATTGGTACAACAATAAAAACAATAACATAAAAAGAAGGAGTTATGATTTTTAAAATCTTGTTCCGAATATTATTTAATTGTAAGGTTATATTTTACTAGTAGCTGTGTTAACAAATGTTCCTAAAATTCCAGGAATTTTAGCTGGTTGTCCGTGCAAACCTCTGTGAGTCAGCACCTGCACACCTCTGCTTTGGAGCGAGACAACTTCAGATATCTATTGATCCAACCATTAACAACCTACCTGGCCTCTCTAAGCCTGGCTGTTTCTACAGCGGGGCTAATGATGAGCATAAAACAACAAGTAAAGTAAGATGAGACAAGAAAAGGTTTGCAAAATCTGGTCTCTCTCTAGTCCAACCCATCCTGAACACTGCTAGCTAAAATGATCTTCCTGAATAGAGAAGATGATCCCTGAGTCATAGTTTTTAGCTCACACCTCAATCTGCTATTAAAGTCCACATTTAGCACTTGGGAGGTAGAGGCTGAGGCAGAGGGATTACAAGTTCAAGGCTAGTTTGGGCTACGTAGCAAGACTATCTTAAAAAAAAAAAAAGCGCATCTCATCTCCCCACTTTTTTTTTTTTTTCCCAATACTGGGACTTGAACTCAGGGAGGGTTTCATGCTTTCTCGCTCATGGCTAACATTCAACCATTTAAGCTAGGCCTCCGCTTCTAGCTCTTTTGCTGATTAGTTGGAGGTAAGAGTGTCTAGAATTTATCTACCTGGGCTGGCTTCCAAACCTCTATTTTCAGATCTCAGTCAGTCTCCTGAGGAGCCAGGAAGTTGTCTACTGCCATCTCCATGCTAGCTCCGTGGTTCCTAGCCCAACTGGTTTGCTCTTGGTATTCCTACCATTGAAGTCCTGGTATTATTGGTGCCACTTTCTTCCTTCCTCACCAAGACACATGCCCATGAAGCTCCCCTTGTCAGTGCCCTCTTGTAGTAATATCTGACAGGTATTGAATGCTAGGATGTGCCATGCACTCTTCTAAATACTTTATGTGCATTGTCCCAACTAATTACTCCCATTAGAGAGAAGACTCAGTGAGAACAAATTATTTGCCCAAGGTCAAAATATTGCTGTCAGACATCATGCCCCACCTGCTGCCCAAATAATTTCCTTTTTCAAATATTACCTTCGTTTAATGTTACTATGCTGTGGTTTAGGCTTTTTTGTGACTACATTTATTTTTATTTTATTGTTGGTTGTGGGGCTTGAACTCTGGGCTTGGTTGGGCGCTGTCCCTGTGCTCTTCAGCTCAAGGCTACCACTTGAGCCACAGTACCTTTCCGGTTTTCTAGTGGTTTATTGGAGATAAGAGTCTCATGCACTTTCCTGCCTGGGCTGGCTTTGAACCACAATCCTCAGATCTCAGCCTCCTGAGTAGCTAGGATTGTAGGCATGAGCCACCAGCACCTGGCTTATGATTATATTTATATTGTCCCCTTGAGGACAATATAAAATTACTTCAGTAGACAGTAGGGATAGACAGCTACTCATAAATAAATAAATATATTCTAAAACAAACATAGAAACTGTAATCCCTCTGTATATCACCTTTATAATAACAACTAAAAATAAAAACAACCAGCAAGCCAAACAAAACAAAATCCATAGAGTAGAATACTATGCAGCTAGAACAACGGAGAAGGAGGCTCTTTACATAGGAATTTTATGTATCTGCCAACTGTGTGTGGAAGTCCAGGGTGTTCCTGAACGACCCTGCAGAGCAAGGCTCCTCACACCCTTCTATCACCCAGTGGCTTTAACATGGGAAACAAAATTCTATTGTGTTCTGCTACTGAGATTCCAGGGTTTATCTGTCATTGTAGTTTGTACTGCCTTCACTCATATACCGCCCTCACATACAATTTTCCTCTCAGAGTAAAAGTTTAAGTGACTCCATCAAACTCACAATAATTTATCTCACTTGATAAGTGTTTTTTTATTATTATTATTCTGGCTCTAACATTCACCCAAACAGCTTTTTCATCTTGTAACCTGATGCCTACAATAGGATCATCACAAACACAAAGGTCTTCCAAGCATATGTGACATCTCATACCTTTCAGTCATTCAAAATTTCCATTTTCTTGTGAGAACTGTGATTTTTTTAGACCTTTTAACTTCTGTCTCTAGAGTTAACAGCAGCTGCCAGCTTCCCTCTTCTCTCTTCTTTTTGAAATTTCATTTTCTTATGAAAAGCATAATGCAGAAAGAAGAGTTCACAAAACAGAGAATGTATTTTTTAAAGAAAAAGTGCAAAAATAAAAACTTGATAACCACCACCGCCATCCTCCCCAGTCAAGAAAACAACATTATCAGGCCCCAAGAGCCCCGAAGTTGTCTCTTCCCAAGAGACAGCCATTTTCCTCATCTTCACCATCATCTTTCTGCTTTTCTTTATCACTTTACCCCCAATGTATGATTCCTAAATGAGACGATATAATGTTATGTTGTGTTGTGTTATTTGGTGCTGGGGATGCAGCCCAGAGCCTTATACAAGCTAGGCAAGTACTCTACTACTGAGCGACATCCCCAGCCCTGCCCTAGAGAGGGTCTAAATCTTCTCCTAATTATCAGCTTTCAAGCTGAGTGGGTGATGTGATTCATCTTGGCTGAGATTCTGTCCCTCTATGCTGGGAAATGTTCCAGCCTCAGGTGGGAGGAAGTGTTCTCTGTAGATCGCTCAGGGGCTAGGAGGTTGGGGCCCACACTCTTATTTTTGGTGGTGTTGGGGATCAAACCTAGAGCCTCATGCACACTTGGCAAGTACTTCGTCCCTGTACCACATCCCCAGCCCCTGTGCATGTTTTGAACTTTATGTATATGAAGTTATCAATCAGCCCTATCTATTTTGCATGTGATTTTTGTGTTTCAAATGTTTATGAAAGTCATCCATATTGCTTTTTGTAGCTTTAGTTAGTCTGTGTTCACTGCTGTTGAGCAGTACTTTCTGGGTCTATGCTGCATTTTACTTGTCTTCAATTTTTTTGTAGATTTGACTTCAATTTTTTTTAGTGTGTGTTCTGGTATTGGCTCTGAGTGCTTTCACTTTAGCTTTTCCCATCAAGGCTGGGGCTCCACCACTGGACCACTTCAGCCATACATACGCTTCCAGATTTTCATTCTAGGAAATGCAAATGTAAAACCCAGGAGACATCCTCCCCCTCCTCCCCGGCCCTTTGCAGGGGAGGGATGGGTATGACCAATAAGCATACCCAATGGGCCAATCTCTGAAGTCTAGGCATTAGAGGGAAGTGAGTGGAGTAACTTGGTCTGTCTGACTGAGATTTAAAAGGCTCTCTTTGGAGGTTGAATTGAAAAAAGACAAAAGAAGGACCAGAGTAGAAACAAAGAGACCAACCAGAAAAGAAGTGG
This sequence comes from Dipodomys merriami, assembly GCF_024711535.1. NCBI lineage: Eukaryota > Metazoa > Chordata > Mammalia > Rodentia > Heteromyidae > Dipodomys > Dipodomys merriami. The sequence goes on from NW_027202271.1 coordinate 15,218,449, forward strand.
TTGACATAAATGGGCTGAAAGACTGTGGGGGAATTGAACAGGGGGTGGAGGTGGGAGAGTTCAGATTCTGGATTCTTCTTCTTCTTCTTTTTTTTTTGTTAGTCATGGGGCTTGAACTCTGGGCCTGGGTGCTGTCCCTCAGGTCTTCAGCTCAAGGTTGGCGCTCTAACACTTGAGCCCCAGTGCCACTTCTGGTTTTCTGGTGGTTAATTGGGGATAAGGGTCTCACAGACTTTCCTATTTGGGCTGGATTTGAACTTTGATCCTCAGATCTCAGCCTCCTGAGTAGCTAGGATTACAGTCATGAGCCACCGGTGCCCGGCTTTCTGGATTCTTCTTGAAGACATTTTCCACCACAGAGCAAAGATTTGATTATGTGATAGCATTATACACAGAATGCTGACAGAAAGCAAAAACATCACTGTAATGCAGGTGCTGGGCCAAACTTGTTCATTGGCACTTCCATCTAAGACTAGTATACGTCTAGGACAAGCAGAAAAGGTCAAAAGCTATGTACATATGACCGTATAAGATGATGCTAAGTGAAATGAATCCCAAAATAGGGACACAAGAAGTTTTATCTTTGTTGCTGTTATTTTTAATGTACTTATAATGTACTATGTTATTGTTTTGTTTCCCCCATGGTATAACCCCTGTTTTCACTGTATTCGATTCTGGTGCCCTGCATCTTGTATATACGTTTTTCTAATTTGGGGAGGGGAAGGGAAATAACAAAATGCTGAAATAAGGATATAGGTTGACCTATTGTATCAATGAGATGTACAAGACACTATGTTGAAAATGAACTTTACAACTCAGGGTTGGGGGGGGAGGGAGGTGTTGGGGAGGTGGGGAGGGAAGGGATGGTAGGGGAAAAACAAAGGAGGAGGTAACAATGCTCAACAGGAAATGTACTCATTACCTTAGTCATGTAGTTGTAACCTGTTTGTACAGTATCTTTACAATAAAAATATATATAAAAAGAAAATCAGCATTTTTGTTGTTGATGTTATTATTGTTGGTACTGGGATTGAACTCATGGCTTTGGAGCTGTCTCTGAGCTCTTTTTGCTTAAGGCTGGCACTCTACCACTTAAGCCACAGCTCCACTTCAGGCTTTCTTTTTTTTTTTTTTTTTTTGGTCCAGTCGTGGGGCCTGAACTCTGGGCCTGGGCGCTGTCCCTCAGCTCTTCAGCTCAAGGCTAGCGCTCTACCACTTGAGCCACAGCACCACTTCCAGCTTTTTTCTTTTTGCTTATGTGGTGCTGAGGAATCGAACCCAGGGCCTCAGGCATGCAAGGCAAGCGCTCTACCACTGAGTCAACTTCCCAGCCCACCACTTCAGGCTTTCTTTTGGTAATTAATTGGAAATAAGAATCTTGGGGACTTTTTTGTCTGGCTTGGCTGGCTTTGAACCAAAATGCTCACATCAAAGCCTCCTGAGTAGCTAGGATTACAGGTATGAGTCACCAGTGACCAACCTGCCTTTTTTTTTTTTTTGTACCAGCACACACACACACACACACACACACACACACACACACACACACACACACTGATGACTGATTGAATTAGTTTGATGTACAGAAAGACAAATCTGTAGCATTTGATGGGAAATAGGGAGATAGCTAGCAAGGTGTTTATATTAGCTATTACTACATTAGTGCTGCATAACAAACCACTCCCAGTGTTTCTCTCTTCAAGATTTTCTTACTCATGAGCCTATTGACTGACTGCAATTCAGCCTAGGGAGGCTGCTTCCAGGCTCTGTGTGTGTCCAGCTCTGCTCCAAGTGGCTGCATACTACTTGTGGATCAGGGACTGGTTAGGTTTTTGCTATTCCTATCGTTTTCTTAGTACAAAAGACTAAGCCAAATGGTGCAGAGGTGCAAGCCATATCAAGACAAAGATAGAGGCAGAGATTATGTTCTGCCCCTCCAGGACACTGCAAGGGGAAGGAAGAAAGAATGAACAATATGCCATTAAAGTACTCTTGTCACTGCAGCAATGATAAGAGGTAATTGCTGTGATAGCAGTAAAAAGGTATTAAGGAATTAATGCTCTTTGGTATTAAAAACCTTTGGGTCCACTACAAGTGAGGTGTCTATCTTGGGCATTTGGATAATAAACCAATGTTTACGAGGTGCTTAGTTGTAAGTTCTTGGTACCATACTAAGTGCTTATGTAGTGACTAACTAATGTAATCCTTTCAAAATATCCTGAGATAGGCATTATTTCCACTTCACAGTCAAGGAACCCAAAGCTCAGTAGCTGTATATGCCCCCATGATCAGGAGGCTCTTACAGAGTTAAGTATGGACTTGAAACCAAGATGTCTGCCCATCCACATGGCTCATCATAATGACAGTATTTCTTGACTATGGCCAATCAGAGTGTGCTGACAATGAGATTCCAGACACTAATTGGAGGCATGAGATACGCTCTTGTAGATAAAGTGTGACCCGATTAATTAGTAAAAAAAAATTTTTTTAGCCAGATGCTGGTGGCTCACGCCTATAATCCTAGCCTCTCAGGAGACTGAGATCTGAGGATCACAGTTCAAAGCCAGCCCAGGCAGAAAAGTCCACGAGACTCTTATCTATAGTAAACCACCAGAAACATGGAAGTGGCACTGTGGCTCACGTAGTAGAGCACTAGCCTTGAGCCCAGAGTTCAAGTCCCATGACTGTCAAAAAAAGTAAATAAATTAAAGCAACAAGAGTTTAAAAGTTGAAGAAACCAAGTCTTTAGGCCATTGTCATCAGCCTTTCATGCTGGTGGCAGTGGAAAAGAAGGCTAAAATGAGTGATATCTTTCCCATCACTGGTATTCCTTCAGGGCCTGCTGTTGTGGGAGGAGATTAGGAGCAATCTCAGAGATAAAATCTTCAGACTGGAGTCTGCTGATTTCACCGAAAGCTAAGGGATTAAAATCTGTCTCCACTGAAGGGAACAGTATATTTGGAGGAAACAATAATGTCTGCAGTGAAGTAAATTATTATTGGGTGAAAAAGGTAAAGAGGAGAAGCAAGGCAGAATACCCAAAGAAGAAAAATACTACTGCTGGATTGTTTTTAGAAGCCTTAGATGACCTCTAAAGGTACCAGTGAAGATGGGGCTAGAGGTTCATATACTTTCAGAGGTGGCAAGCACACAGTCCTATTTCATGTTTAAGACATCTGTCAATACTAGTTCAAGAATGAGCCAGTGGCTCATACCTGTAATCTTAAACTACTCACAAGGCTGAGATCTGCAAATTGTGGTTTGAAGCCATTCCAGGAAGAAAAGTCTGTGAGTGCTTATCACCAACTAACTACCAGAAAGCTGGAAGGGGCGCCATGGCTCAAGTGATAGAGCACCAGCCAGTCTTAGCAAAAAAGCTGAGAAAGAGTGCCCAGGCCCTGAGTTCAAGCCCCAATAGATGGCACAGAAATTGTGCATTTGCATGTGTGGGCACACAGGTGCATGTGCATGGATCAGATCATTTTTAAGGGAAGCAAAAGATCCATGTTCTCATTAGATTTTTCAAAGGAATCCTGGATCTAGGTGTTCAGAACCACTGATCTTTTCCCTTTTCCTTAGACAAACTCCTCGGACTTCTTCCCTTGGGGGTGCCACGTTTATTGCTGTTTACTGTTGCTCAGCTATGTTGCTCAGCCTTTCTCATACAGAGCTGGCAGCCTTCCTCAGAACTCTCATTCCCTGGGCCTGGCTGTGCCCAATGGAACTACTCTGGCTAAATCTAATCCCTCTTTTATCTTTTTAAACAGACATTCATTTCTCAGTGCATTGAATTTTTTTTCTCCCTGATATGAGCTTAAGTTGTTAAAGGAAATCCTTGGCATTTTCTGAAGCTTTCAAAGATCCTCTTGGAGTCAGCAAATATTCTGATATTTTGAAAAGTTAGCCACCTGTTCCTTAAAGGTGACAAATACATTCTTACTATTGGTGCCCTATCCAATCCCATGGGACTTCCATGTTTGTTGAAATATAGGAAAAAGGATACAGAACTCTGTCCTTACACACTGGTTGTCCTCATCCTCTGTTGTTAGACAAATAATGCTTGATACTGTCAAGGGTTTAACTTTCAGGAAAAGCTGAATTAATAAGACAGGTACTTTTTTGGCTATATTAAAAGTTTAATCAATAAAAAGTTGAATATGAAAATGTATTTGACCCAATTTTTATGTACCAGTAGAACATACCCTGTGGAGATGAGATAAGGAATTCTCTGTTGAGCAGACACTACCCCAACTCATTCCAAGGCTTCTGACACAATGATACTGTTTCCTGGAATTACTACCATTCCAATATTGTTCTGTCACTATCTCCAATACATTCTTCTATCATGAGATTCAAAAAGAGATTGAGGGGTGGTAGAACACCAGCCAATGAGTGAAATCGTCAGATACTGAATTGAAGTTCCAGTCTAGGACAGTAAGGAAAAAAGATTTAATCCCTGTAATATTTCCTTGCATGTTTCTGACATCATTTGATTTTAATAATAATTTATTGTTCACACATTTGTTTGTTAGCTTGGGAGGGTGAGCTTTGAGCATGGTGTTGACTTGGCGGGCTAAGAGCTGAGCTGCATTGAAATGGAATTTGTAGCCTTTCTCATATTCTCTCAGTAGTCTCTGTATTTTTTCCCCAGGAAATGGGTTTTGATGATCAAACAATAAAACTTCAGAAAATGTAAAAACAAAAATAAAACCCAATACCAAAAATAATCTGTGTATGAAAGTCTACTATGAAGACTTTATCTCAGGGCAAAGAATTAAAATGAAAACCTATGACCTCAAACTTCTCTTTCTAACTACTTTATATGTTGGTTTTCTTAAACTATGTAAAATTATATATATATAATTATGTTGCCAGCTGGACGTGAGTGACTCATGCCTGAAATTCTAGCTACTTAGGAGGTCAAGATCTGAGGATCATAATTCAAAGCTAGCCCAGGCAGGAAAGTCTTCTCTTATCTCCAATTAACCAGGAAAAAGCCATAAATAGAGGTGTGGTTTGAGTGGTAGAGCACCCAGCCTTGGGTAAAAGAGCTACAGGAAAGCACCTAGTCCCTGAGTTCAAGCCCTAGTACTGGCACAAATACAAAAAATTGTATTACAAAAAAAAAATTGTATTACATGTCTTTAGCAACTGTATTTTAGCTATCTTTGTGGATTTTTTCCTTTCTTCTGTTCATAATCACCATGAGCTAATTATCCTACTAGAGCACCCTTAGCAGGTGGCCGCTAAATGCTTGCTGCTGCAAGAAACAAATAAATGCTCATTCGTTCAGTGACCATGCACTGAACACTTGCTGCATACAATGCACACTAAGTTCAGAGTCTTAAGAACTAACATTTAGTTTAGTGCCCAAGTTAATGCAAATTTACATAGAATGAAAACAACACAAAAGAGCTATTCTACTAACCCAGCAACACAGATAAAATGGATTCATAAAATATAGTTCAATACATGAAGACAGAAAAAAAGCAGATGGGAAACAGCATAATGTTAGACTTAATCCCAGTCATGTTAATAATCACAGGAATTACCTGTGTAATCATCCCAATTAAATAAACAGAGATTTTAGACTAGACTGGGGACCTAACTGCATCTATCTAAAAGAAATAATTGAGATTAAAAAAATTTGAGAAATAAAAATATATTTAATAATTTCATATCTTAGATATTCTGTGTATTTCCAGAGTACAGCATGATGCTTTGAAACATGCACACACTACGGAATGGCTACTTCTAACTAATATAGACATTAGTCACATATATCTTTTTGTGGTGAAAACATTTTAAATCTGTTTTAACAATCTTTACCATGATAGGTCTCTTGAACTTATTCTCGGTCTAACTGAAGTTTTGTATCTTCTGACCAATGACTCTCCAATCTCCTTACTTGCTCACCCCATCCAGCCTCTAGAAACCACCATTTGACTCCCTGCTTCTATGAACTCAACTCCATGGGAAGCTACATATATCAGATCATGCAGCATTTGTCTTTTTGTACCAGGATCAGTAAATTTAGCATAACGTCCTTCAGGTTTATCCATGTTGTGACAAGGGAAAAGATGTGCTTCTTTGTAAAGGTTAAATAGTATTCCACAATGTAAATATGCCACATTTTCTTTTTTTATTTTTAAGATCTTTTATTAGCAAATGATAGATGTACAAGGTGATTGCAGTATCATTTCCACATATACAACAGATCTCCTTGATCAAACTCACCCAGGCCATCTTTCTCCTTCATCTCCCCATGCCACATTTCCTTTATCCAGTCATCCATTGATGGCCATTTAGGTTGACTGCATATCTTAGGTATTGTGACACATGATACAAGGAACCCAGGAGTGCAGATGTTTATTCAATGTACCTATGTCATTGCCTTTGGTTATAAACCCAGTATTGACTTTGATGGGTCACACAGTAGTTCTTTTTTGTTTGTTTACAATATTGGTGTTGGAACTCAGATGATTTACTGCTTAAGCCACACACTCAGTATATTTGTAATGTTTTGAATAACTTTTATATTGTTTCTTGTAATGGCTGTAAAAATTTACATTCCTATGACAGCTTACCAGTGTCTCTTTTCTCCACACACTTGTCAACAATTACTTTTTATTTACTGTTTGTGTTTGTATATATATATATATATATATATATATAAAATATTTGTTATATATGTTTACTTGATTATTTTTGGTGCTGGTCCTGGGGCTTAAACTCAAGACCTGGATGCTGTCCCTGAGCTGTTATGCTCAAGACTAGTGTCTCTTTTCTCCACATACTAGCCAACAATTGCTTTTTATTTAGTGTGTGTGTGTGTGTGTGTGTGTGTGTGTGTGTGTATGTGTGTGTGTGTGTGTGTGTGTGTGTATTACATATATAATACATGTTTTGGATTTAGGTGCTGGTCTTGGGGCTTAAACTCAAGGCCTGGGCACTGTCCTTGAGCTGTTATGCTCATGGCTAGTTCTCTGCCACTTGAACCACAACTCTACTTCTGGATGGTTAATTGGAGATAAGAGTCTCATGAACTTTCCTGCCCAGGCTAGATTCAAACCAGGATCCTCAGATCTCAGCCTCCTGATTAGCTAGGATTATAGGTGTGAGCCCCCAGTTCACAGCTTTGTTTTTTAAATTAGATGTGAGATGACATGTCATTGTGATTTTAAATTGTACTTTCCCAATGATTAATAATGGTAAGCATTTTTTTTCCTTCTCTCTTGGACATGTGTTTATCTTTTGTAAAATGATTATTCGGGTCCTTTGCCAACTTTGTAATCAGATTAGTTATTTCTATATTATTAATTTCTTTGAATTTCTTATATATTGTTGGATATTATAGTTTACTATATTTTCTTCAATTCCATTGGTTGTTTGCTCATTCCACTTATTGATTGTTAAGAAACCCAATTTAAATATAAAGACACAAAAAGGCTAAAGCTAAAAGAATACAAAAAAGAAATACCATGCTATATAATTCTATTCAGAAATTTCAGTACCACCTTTCGTGGATAGTAGTAAGCATTCTTGACATCATGATTGTCACTGCTACCCAACTGACATTTATTGAGTACTCCATCCAGCAACAGCCATAGACATTCTTTTCAGCATGCTTTACTAAGTATATACCATCTTGGAAGCTATGAAATAACTCTAAATTTTTTTGGGGGGGGTCTGGTCGTGGGGCCTGAATTCTGGGCCTGGACGCTGTCCCTCAGCTCTTCAGCTCAAGGCTAACACTCTATCACTTGAGCCACAGCACCACTTCCGGCTTTTTTCTTTTTGCTTATGTGGTGCTGAGAAATTGAACCCAGGGCCTCAGGCATGCAAGGCAAGTGCTCTACCACTGAGCCACCTTCCCAGCCCAACTCTAAATTTTTTTGAAGGCACTATCATATAAGTTATGTTTCTTGACTACATGCAATATAAAATCATAACAGAAAGTATTGTGGAAAATTCTGGATATTTAAAAACTAGACAATGTATTTCTTTTTTTTTTTTTTGTCGGTCATGAACTCTGGGCCTGGGTGCTGTCCCTCAGCTCAAGGCGAGCGCTCTACCACTTGAGCTACAGCGCCACTTCCTGCTTTCTGGTGATTTATTGGAGATAGGAGTCTCATGGTCTCTCCTGCCCGGGCTGGCTTTGAACCGCGATCCTCAGATCTCAGCCTCCTGAGTAGCTAGGATTACAGGCGTGAGCCACCAGTGCCCGGCTAGACAATGTATTTCTAAAGAGCCAATGAGTCAAAGATAAAAACAAAGAGGGAACTGTATTTTTAACTGAATTAAAATGAAATTGTTAATTATTTAAAAATTTTAAATTAACATAAAAATTTGTGGGATGCAGCTAAAGCAGTACTTAGAGAAAATTTTCTATCATTAAAGGCCTAGTTTAGGAAAGGAGAAAGATCTGAGATCAATGACCTTAGTTTTACCTCAAAAAACAAGGGGGTAGTGATAGGAAGCAAATAAACTGTAAGCAGAAGAAAGGAAATAAAAGTCAGAGTGGAAATCAATGAAATAGAACATAAAAAGTCCATAGAGAAAAATCAATGGAACCAGAAAAATGTTTACCAAGGAGGAGATGGAGGAGGGAGAGGATCCATATTACCAACATCAAGAATTAAACACCATATCACTACAAGTTCTACAGACAGTAAAAAAATAAATAAATAAAGGATGCTATGAACAATTTTATGTTCATAAATTCAACATCTTAGATGAAACAAATTCTTTCATAGACATAATCACCAAAGTTCAGTAACTTGAGTATCTATTTACTAAATAAACTTGTAGTTTAAAACTACCCCTCAAAAGAAACACTAGAGCTGGGTGCTGGTGCCTCATGCTTGTAATCCTAGCTACTCTGGAGGTTGAGATCTGAGGATTGTGGCTCAAAGCCAGCTGGAGCATGAATATCTGTGAGACCCTTATATCTAGTTAAGCACTAGAAAAGTCACAAGTGGAGCTGTAGCTGTAGTGGTAGAGCACTAGCCATGGGCACAAAAGTTCAGGGACAGAGCCAGACCTCAGTTCAAACCCTAAGATTGGCCAAAAAAGAGAGAGATAGGGGTGGGAGGGGTAGGAAAGAGAGGAAGGAAGGAAGGAAGGAAGGAAGGAAGGAAGGAAGGAAGGAAGGAAGGAAGGAAGGAAGGAAGGAAGGAAGGAAGGAAGGAAGGAAGGAAGGAAGGATCTCCAGGTCCAGATGACTTCACTAGAAAATTCTACTAGACATTTAGGGAAGAAACACTATGAATTCTAAACTAACTTTTCTTATATCCAGAATATGCAAACAACTTTCAAAATTCAGTAAGAAAATCATCTCTGAAAATAGGTGCCAGAGGTGACTAAGCTTTGCCCAAGAGGATTTGCTGATGACAAGTCCATAAAATATGAGTTATTAAAAAAGTAAAAAACATAATGAGATAACACTGCACATCTATTAAAAAGACTGCTGATACCAAATGATGATAGCAATGTGGAACAACTGGAACTTTCTTACGCCACTAGGAGCAATATAAATGGCACAACCACATTGCAAGACTGTTTCTTAGTATATTAAATGCATACTTTCTTAGTGTGCTTTCTTAGTATATTAAATACACACTTAAAAGAGTATTCAGCCATTCTATTCCTAGGTATTCACAACTCAAGACCAATGGAAATGTATGTCCAAACAAAGGCTTGTACATGAATGCTCACTACCACTTTATTGGTAATAGGCAAAACCTAGAAATAACCTAAATGTCATCTATAGGTCAGTGGATTCATAAACTGCAGGTTATCTAAACTGATCACTACTCAGCAATAAAAAGCAGTGAGCTCTTTCTTATAGACAACAATAGAAAAGTCTCAAAAGAACTGCACTAAGTGGAAGAAAAAAGTTCATACTGTATGATTATCTTAATTTAAAATTCTAGAAAATGCAAACTAAATGTACAGTCATAGAAGATTGGTGGTTGCTTGTGAGGGTGTATGGGGGGGGGTGAGCCATAAAGAGGATTTCAGAGAGGCAGGAGAGAACTTTTGGATGGTGATGGGGACTTTGATCACTGTGGTGTGATTTCATGCATGCACACGTTAGTCCAAAGGGAATACTTTCAACATTCGCGGCTTATGATATGTACCTCCATGAAGCTCCTTGGAAAATGCATGTAGTGGGCACAGTGAGTCTGGTTGTGTTAGAAATGTCTTCTCTTCAGTCCTTAGACTACACTTACGGGGTTCGGTAATGTGATCCGGTTATGCCCTTAGGAGAACACACCGGTGGTTAGGAGGATGTCACATACCAAGGGTACCCAATCAGTCAATGGCCGCTCGAGCTCGCTTCTCACTCCGGACCGTGCCTTTGTGACAGGAAGACACACGATGCAGCCGAGAGGCCCCGTAACGTGCTGAGCGTCCTCGTGTTCGCTATGCAGATCCCCACGAGCCCGGAGGAAGCCGTGGCAAGGCTCGTGCCTGCTTCCCAGGTGGAGACGCCCAAGATCTCCGGCTCTAAGGTGACCTCTAGACCTCTCGGGACCTGGAGGTCGTCGGGGAGGAAGGTCACTTCGCAGCCCGCGCTCCCCGCCGGGGTGGGCCGGCCGGTGCGGTGCAGCAGTGGCTTCGCAAAGGTGGTGTAAATTGGAGCTCCGGGTGCTTGGCGATGTCAGAAACTCAAGCCCCTGAGGACAGACAAACAGACCTGGTGTGGACGAGGGCCGCGGAGCACCGAGTCCACAGCACCTCACCTCTTGGGTGTCGCCGCGGGTGGGGCGGGACGGGGCGCAGTCTGTCTCACCGTCCTTCGGTCCGTCCCGCGCCTGTCCCGTGGCGAGCCTGAGTGCGGCCCCTCCCGCGGCGGCGGGCCGGCGGGCGGGCGGGCGGGGGCGTCGCGGAGGCGGGCCCGGGGACGCTGGCTGCGCTCGGACGGGCGCCCCCTGCCGGCCCCGGCTCCTCGCGCGGATCGAGTCCCGGCTGCGCGGGGACGCCGGCCTGCGAGCCAGCGAGCGAGCGCTGCGGACGGACGGGCGCGCCGAGCGAGGGTAGGTGGGCCGCGAGCGGGCGGGCGGGGGAGACAGGGGGCGCGCGGGGGCGCGCGGCGGCGGGGGTCGGCGGGGGCGCGCGGCGGCGGCGGCGGCGGCGGCGGGGGCGCGCGGCGGCGGGCGCGAGTCATCAATTATGCAAGGACCCGTGCGGCGCGGGAGGGGGAGGGGGCGGGCGCGGGGAGCGCTCCAAGATGGCGCCCACCGCAGTCCCGCCCGCCGCAGCCCCGGCGCCTCTGCAGTCCGGCCGCGCCTCCCGGGCCCCGCGCTAGGGCCGCCGCCGCCTCGCTCGCTGCCGCCGCCGTCGCCGTAAGTCGCCCCAGGGCCTCAACGCCGCCCCGGTGGGTGGCCGCTCCTCGTCCCCCGGGCTCCCCTCCTCACCCCGGGTCCCTGAAGCGAGCTCGTCCCTTCCCCGGGGCAGGGGCTTTGCCGCAGCGTGTGCGGCCGGGGCGCGCGGGGCCGCGGAGCGGGGCGAATGCCCTGTCTGCTTTGGACAGGTGTTTGGAAGTCCTGCTTCCTTCTGCTGTGTTTTCTGGGGTCCCTGAGTTGGACCGAGGTCCACCAGCTCCCCCCCCCCCCGCCAGCCCCCAAACCCGGGACGCCCTGCTCCCCTGGCGTCTGGGCTGCGTCGGGGGACCCCGGGGGACCTCGCGCCCCTCCTGCGGTGCACCCCCGCCCATCCCCCCTCCCCCCGGGCCGGGCCCAGTCGGGGTTGTTCTGGGAAGGGCAGCGCCGTCGGGATCTCCCCGCGGCAGCCCCCAGCTCTGCTCCCCGCCCCCACGCCTTCCTGCACCCTTCTCCGGATTGCTACCAACTGCAGAAGCCGGGGGGCTGCTGGGCTCCTCGGGCATCCAGGACAACCCCCACCCCCGCTCCCGCATTGACCTTTTGCTTGCATGTGTCAGCCTTTACCACCTCCCCCCCACCTCCCCAGCAGGGTGTTCTGGGGGTGGTGTTGGGGGTGCCCCGCGACCTTCCACGGCAGGCCAAGATTCCTGCATCAGGGAGTACATCACTTTGAGAACATCCCTTTCCCCCACCCCCACTCCCTACGCCACCCTGTGCAGAGCTCGTCCCTCTCCTCTTGGCTCCCTCCCCCTTCCTTACCACCGGCGGCTGCACCCTGGGGCTTCTGGTGAGCGTTGGCTGCCCCGCTGCACCGCTCGGACCCTTCCTCTCTTAGTTGTCCGCTCAGTGCCCAAGGGAACCGCAAAGCCTCTGCATTTCTCCTGGGAGCTCAGCTCCATCCCTTCCATTACCTGCAGCAACCACCGGTGGAGACTTGGCAGTTAACTTTCGAAGCTAACGTTAGTCGGGGGCTGTCAGACCCCTTTACCGGCCCCAGCTTCCAGTTGGGATGGAGTGGCGATCATTTTTCAGCCTGATAAATAGGATCCTCCAAAGTATGCATTCCTTCCAACTACTCCACCCTGTTTCCTCTCTTCCTCACTTACACTGCAGTTTTTGAAGTGCGGGGGAATACATGTTCTAATCAGGAGATTCCAGGCTTTGCATCGGTGTTCAAACCATTGTCATCGGTGTAGGGGAGAGGGGTCTGGAGAAACTTTGCATTGCATCTGACAAAATTCACGGGGAGGGAGAAATAATTAGTATGGAGCAAGCTGTTACACAAGGAAAAACTGCTTTTAATGCACAGTGGGCACCAAAGAGGCAGGGGTTTGGAAGCAGGGAGTGTGAGAGAGGACTTTGGGGGCAAAAGGAGGAGGGCTTTCTATAACTGTTTTCTGAAGTTTGAACCTGGAGATCTTTTCAGAGAGGTAGCTGCTGGATGTTAGGGCTGGGGGATGTTTTAGTTTTCCAAGGAGATTTTGGGGTGTGGTAGGTTTTTCCTTACTGTCTAACAATCTCTCAGCGCATCTCTCCACGTGCATTAGAAGATATGTGGGAGGGGGCTTTTTTCTTTCCTCAAAAAGAACTGTTTTTGATGTGTAATGCAAATGGCTGGACAACATTGCAAACCAATACCAGGATGGTAGGAATCTTGAGGGATTCAGAGTAAAAATGCTCAAAACTGGTAGCACATTGCCAGTAACCTGGTTCTTGACATACCGCAGTATTTTTTCTGTTTGGAACTCATGACCCATAAGGCCTTCACTTCTCCCTGGAAGAGGATTTAATTGATAGGGGAGGGAGGATGATGATTCTGTGTTCAGCAAGCATTCTCTGGCCTAGAATTGACTCTCTCTCTCTGGAGAAGGCTGCAAACATGTTCTGTGTTTAGAACATCAGATTCAGGGTGTATGTATATGTTGTGTTTCTTAGTAGGGCTGCTTGTGGGTATTGCAAAGCAATTCATGTTGATGCAGGCCAGTTACTGATTTCCTGGGTTTCGTTTGAAAGGCTGACTTTATATGCTGTTGGTTTTCATTTGGTTTTTGTTTTTTTCCTTCCAATTTTTATCCGAATAGTTATTTTATTTTAAGTTAATAAGGTTGAAGTGGAATGCAGTACACTTAAAAACAACCATATAGTCCTTATTGATTCTTCATAGGATGCTTAGAAGAATTTTCCTTCTGGTCCAGCTTTGGGCTGCATTGATTTTAGGCTCATGCTCGGGATTTAGGTTCCTGCTAGGGCTTCTTGCTGTGGTGCTGAAAGGACAGTTCCCCACCAGTTTCATAGGGAAGGGCACACATGCTGGACCTGATTTAGGTTTTCTTTGCCTTTTATTATCTGCAGGCTTTTGGTGTGCATGTGCATGTGCATGCGCAGTTGGGTTTGTACTTCAGGTTGAAGGCCTAGTTATCACATTTTATTACTCCCACATAACTCCTCATTTTTGGCTGTCCCCCATGGAGGCAATGTTTTATCAGCTGCCACAGATCCGTGTAAGTCACACAGTGACATTCTGCTGACTGCATTATTTCAGCACATTTCAATAATTTCAAATATCAGGAAATTGTTAGTATTATGAAAATCTGGTCTTTGCCAGAAGTAATTAGATAGCTTGCCAAGTTAAGCTGGATCAGGAGGTCATCTTCACTGGGTTGATCTGACCAGTGAGTTAAGAAAGAGACTTGTAAAACAGCAGGTGTTCCATTGTCACACTAACATATTTTCATCCAGAAAATTATTTTAAAATCATGGAATAGGAAAGGGGCCATAAAATTCAATGTGGACAATCACTCATCCAACCTAGAAAATTCTCTTTTGGGAGATGATCTGCTTCGAATACTTTGTTGGCAGGAATTTAAGACACAGAGAATAGCTCATTCATTGTGATTGAAGTACTTTAAGCTCATTTACAAGGTAACATGCATAAAATTGAAAGGCATCTGAATGAGGGCTACACCAGGACAGATGTCATTTTTGTGCATGTTAGCAAGAAAAGATTGAGACTCAATGTTCTGTAGAGATGATAAGAGAAACCTGTAGTTAGCAAATAATACAGAAAGGCATGTCCACTTAAACTGTGAAAAACATCCTGTGAATGGAAAAGAAAATAATTATCTTTAATATGCTGATATTACATAACAAGTTGCTCTGTAAGTCACATTCTTGAATTAGTGAGTATTTAATATCTATAGGTTATATCTAACAAGGACAATAAACATACATTGTATAGAAAGTGTTAAAAATAGAAAGTTTATCTAGAGTGAGATTAGTTTCTACAATTATAAAAATAATAGACATTGTACAAAATTTTAATTATGTAAAGGCAGGAAAAAGTCATTCTTAGTCTTATTATCCTAAGCAAAAGTTTTCAGTCTTTTGTTTTCAAGAAGCACTTGGGAAAGATACTTTAAACTATTTTTAAATTGATTCTTTCAAGTTCATAAATTCATAGTATACTAGTCACTCAGCAACTTAAATACTAGGCTGTTGGTTTTCAGTTTATTTCTTTACTTAATCCTTTTTTTCCCTTAATCTTTCTTAATTAAAAACAACTTTAAATGTTTTTCTTGAAAGAATTCACTCATAAAATTGGACTTACTTGAAGTCTCTTGATGTAATCTAGCAAGTTAACTACAAGAACAAAGAAGCTCTTAATCAGTTACTCAATGAACAGAGTCTCACTCTGCACCTACTGTGTATAAGGCATGTACCAGGCATGGCATATTAAGTGGCCCCAGATTAGAAAATAATACTGCCCTCAAAAACCATGGCTGTTCAAGTGTTATAGGAAGGAAACAGCAAGTGCTGGTGGTTCACACTTCTAATACTAGCTCCTCATAGAGACTGAGATCTAAGGATTATGATTCAAAGCCAGCCTAGGCAGAAAAAAAAATTGTGAAACTCTTCTCTCCAATTAACCTCCAAAAAGCTGGAAATGATGCTGTGGCTCAAGTTGTAGACTGCTAGACTTCAGTGAAAAAGCCAAGTGAGAGCATTTGGCCCTGAGTTCAAGCCCCCGTAGTGGTACCAAAATGAATGGATGAGTGAATGAATGAAACAAAACTTTTACCTTTTATTGATTGCTGAAATGTGTGGTAGTCCTTCAGGTTGATCTCAGTGACTTAGTGGAAGGTAAATGTAAGAAAGGAAAAGACAGAGGAGAGGGCCTATAGGAAATTTTTTGTGTGTTCCTTTATGAAGTTGTAGAAATAATACAGACACACAGTTAAGTACTATCTCAGATTAAGATGAAGTGAAGGTCTAAGAAGGTTGTCATTTTTTCCATTGAGGAAAAAAAAATTCAGGAGTAGCATAGGTTTTGGAGTCATCAAAACTAAGTTCAGGGGCTGGGAAGGTGGCTCAGTGGTAGAGCACATGCCTTGCATTCCTGAGGCCCTGGGTTCGATTCCTCAGCACCACATAAGCAAAAAAAAGAAAAAAGCTGGAAGTGGTGCTGTGACTCTAGTGGTAGAATGCTAGCCTTGAGCTGAACAGCTGAGGGACAGCACCAGGCCCAGAGTTCAGGCTCCATGACTGGACCAAAAAAAAAAAAAAAAAAGAAAAAGAAAAAAAAAACTAAGTTCAGACTTTTACTGTGCTACTTATTTGGTTTGTGACCTTGGGCAAGTTATTTAATCTATCTGGGCTTCAATGTTCTCATCTATAAAAATAGGAATACTAATACATTGCAGGGTGTTTGTAAGGATTAAATTAAATCTTTGTTTCCTTACGGGTTCTGACACATAGAGATCAGTATATATTAGCTCCTTTCTCTCTAGGGATTTAGCAGCTTAGTGTGTATTTTATGCGTATTTGATATAACATATATATGCTCTGTATTAAATTTCAGTAGTCTGGAAACAGATGGTTATTTTATCTTCAGTCTGGCATAGAAGTAAGAATCTGTAGGTTCTTTAACTTGGATGGACATTGCTAGTCTGAACGGAGACAATTTTTACTCTGTAGTTGCTGGACTGGCCTCCACTGCCACAGTACAAATCCATTAACTCTTCACTTTAAGCAGGAGTTCATTCCCAAATTATGCTAGACTAGGATTCAGCCACAAAGGAATGCTTTAATTTACCCAGTTGGTAGGCAACTGGGCTATTTTTTTTTTTAACTATAGCTTAGGATCTGAAGAGGGAATGGGCCCAAAGTTCGAGACCTACCTTTATTTTCAACTTTTTAGTTATGGCAAGTGATTATCCAAATTTGTAGTTGTATATGTCTTCATCATTTTAGGTTTCTCTGAACTTAAATGCCTCATTTGAATGGGTCTCATACATTTCTGTCTCACAGGTGACCAACTCTATGTTCTGTTTATGAAAACTTAAAAAAATCTTGTAGGAATTAGGCAAGGCAAATATAACTCCATGTTATAGCTAAGGAAACTTGAGTATCTAAGCGAGCGAGAGATTTGCCAGGCCTAAGGACTAGTTAAATGGTAGAGTTGATATGCTGGTACTCAGGGTAGTTGACTCATGCTTAAAGATTTTCCCCCTTTAAATGGCGTTATATTCCAATTTCATATAACCAAGTAATGTGAGCAATTTTGGTTTATTTTAAGAAATTATCATTATCCTAGGTAGCTAAACATATCTTAGTGAGTGGGCATAATGAAAGATTCTGGGATAGGCAGAGGGAGGGCAAAAGTACCTTTGAAGGAGAGCATTTTGGAAGAGGAAGAATGAAGGGAAGTGAACTGAGGATGTACCAAAAAGTAAAAAGTGGATGAAAATAGAGCATTAAAGTAACACATTTGTTTTCCTTTGCAGCCATCCTAGCTACTTTTTAGAAGTCTGTCATGTCTGCTCCCTTTTCTCCATAGCTCTTGCACATAAATAGAAATACTTGGCTACTCATAAATGTTCTTACATTGTCAGCCTAGGACCAGAGGGAATTTTAGATGATTGTCACCCGGACATCTTTGCTTATCAAAATTGAAATTGGTGTAGGCCTCAGGGAGCAGAGCATGCTGGGGATTGATGCTGGGGTGTGGCAAGGGGACTGGAGCAGAACTAGTTCTGGGAGCCTTTAACTAGAAGAACAAAGATGAAAGAGTATATTTGTCAAGATTTTTAATTTGTGTATTGAGCCGTGTCATGGTAGGGAAAAGAATGAAAGAAAGATGGGAGCCTGAGGTTCTTAGTTTAGGACTGTAGCTCTGCTGGTCCTGGAAGGAGTCTATTGGGATAGAATGAATAAACTGGGAGAGATTGGGAGCACTTAAAAAAAAAAAAAAGCACTGTTGGGGTGGAGAGACGCTCCTTGAATTCACTAGCTTGTTCCAAGGTCTAGAATTGGAAAGCACTAAAATACCTCAAAAGTCCTTTTAACAGGCTCTTTTCATGTTCAGTTGATTAGTGTGGTTTTCATCTGTAAAATCTTTAGAGTTCCTGGGGGAAAAGAACATTAGAGAAGTTGTGAATTATACGGCCCTTCATTTCCTTGATTTTTTTTCCTCCTACATTTTGGGTATTTAACTGTTGTTAATATTTCCACTAGATTGAACTTGGGAAGGGAGAACAAGTCAAAATTGAAACATTACTTTTAATTTTTAGGTAATTGATAATGGAAGAGATTACAATTACTTTATCAATGCAGATGCAGTTTATAATTTTATTCTTACTCTCTGTATTGTAATAAAACAGGCAATTGAATGTTGAGCCTCCGTTTGCATGTTGTCTGTTGCAACCCAGTGTGAAATAGCACTTTCCCTTCCGTTTGCTGAACAACAGCCCTATAAACAAATCTGGTTTATTATGTAGTTAGCTCCTTATTTTGGGAGGAGTTTCTCGTTTAAGGATAATATAATAGGCTTTTTTTTTGTGTCACATCCATTTGTGCATTTTTGTCTTAACAAGAAGCTGAGCAAAATGCTTTTACATGAAAACAAATTAATGAGTTTTTATTAAATTGCAGAACAAAATTAAAGAGATTGCAAATAAGTTTGGTAGAGCTTTCATAGACATCAGAATACCCAGAAGTCATATTCATTACAGAATTCTTAATTGTATTTCTTAAAGTTTTGGTGTAGACTGAAGAGATCCTCATTTCTAGGGGAAAATGCCTTAAAGAAAGTAAGAGATTGTGGAGAGAAGTGTTTGGGGGAGAAGTGTTAGGATTATCAGAGGGGATAGGGAGAAGTGGGAAGGCATCAGTGAGAGTGGGCAAGAGAATTTGAATGTGCCTGTGGAGACATAATGACCACTGCCCTCTGAGGATACACTTGGGTTCTTTCCTTCCTTCCCTTCCTTCCTTCCTTCCTTCCTTCCTTCCTTCCTTCCTTCCTTCCTTCCTTCCTTCCTTCCTTCCTTCCTTCCTTCCTTCCTTCCTTCCTTCCTTCCTTCCTTCCTTCCTTCCTTCCTTCCTTCCTTCCTTCCTTCCTTCCTTCCTTCCTTCCTTCCTTCCTTCCTTTCATTGTTGTTGTTGTTAATGGAGCTTGAACTCAGGGCCTGGGAACTGTCCCTGAGTTCTTTTTTCTCGAGGCTAGTGCTCTACCATTTTGAGCCACAGTACCACTTCTGGTTTTCTGGTGATTAAGTGGAGATATGAGTCTTATGGACTTTCCTACCTGGGCTGGCTTTGAACCATGATCTTCAGATCTCAGCCTCCTAAGTAGTTAGAATTATAGGCGTGAGCCACTAGCACCTGGTGACTGGGTTCTTTCCTGAGCAATAATAGCCCTGCTTTTCTGGAGAGGGTATAATACCTTAAGGTAGTGGTTTGGTTTGTTTAAAGTGCTATTTTATCCTTAGTTCTACTACATGTTTTCTGTAAATTGCCTTAAAAAATCTATTTACAATGGGAAAACTGGAGAATATTTTCTTGCTTAATGGCAAAAAATTTTAGTAACAATTCTTTTTTTTTTTTTTTTGTCGGTGTGGGGCCTGAACTCTGGGCCTGGGAGCTGTCCCTCAGCTCTTCAGCTCAAGGCTAGCACTCTACCACTTAGGCCACAGCGCCGCTTTGGGCTTTTTTCCTGCTTATGGGGTGCTGAGGAATCGAACCCAGGGCCTCATGCATGCAAGGCAAGCACTCTACCACTGAGCCACCTTCCCAGTCCACAATTCTTAAATGTGTCTTTTGTTTTGTCTTTGTTGTTAAGGGTTTATATCCTTGCATATAAAAACTTCCTAAAAAATGGTGCTGTTGATGGTAGTGCTTCTATCCTAAAATATAGTAGTCTTAAAATATAGCTTTTACATTTTATTTGAGTAGTTTTTAGAGAAACGGGTTCAAAAATTAGGTTCGAACTTGTCTTCCTTTTACTGTCTCCAGATCACTCCAGGGTGGTTGCAGTTGGCAGTTACAATTACCAACTTCTCCTGTAAATCCTTCTACCTACACACATCTGCACACACACATTATAGCTCTCCTAGTTAGTTCCATTATTTTTTAGGAAAGATTATTGAGCTGAACAACTATGTCCTCTTAGGTCAATTAATCCTCCCTTTTCCTTATGAGATACATATTCTATGTCTTTTCTTTGTGAAATTCAAATATCTTGGTTTATTTAATATCAAAAGTTATTTTGGGCCAAAGCAGTTTTTTTCTACCAACAACATCATTTTCTTGAGTTTTTCACTAGAGAATTTTCTCTTAAAAAATAATAGCATAGAAGATGTTGTGGCCATCTTGAGAACTCTTGGTCTGTTACTACTGATGGTGAACAATAAATCACTTATCTTGACCACACTAGTCAATGAATATTTAGTGAGTAGAATCTGGGGGTGTGGCATTGTAACAGACATTGAGAGAGATGTAAAAGATGCACCTTATATTCTAGAAACTATTTTTTTTGCTAAATAAGGAATACAAAATGTAATAAATAAAAAAATTCTTAATGGTTCTAGAAAAAGTCATCAAAAAGGTTTTAATTGCCAACTGAATGGTATGGTTCATTAGTAAGTTGATAGTTTAGAAAAGCTTAAAGCCAATATGATGAGAGGCAGGTTGGTAGAGGAAGTATAATTTGAGCTGGATTTTACAGAATGGTTGGGAAGAATAGTGTGGACCAAATGAGAAACTATGAATGTATGAAGTGTTTTAGGGGAACAAACCAGTTGGATAGGTACAGTCTCTCAGAAGATAAGCCTGCAAAGATATGGGCTACTTAGCCAAACACTATGAGAACATACAAGATTTTTGAGGTAGTGCAATATGACAATCAGAGCTATGATATAATGGTTTTGGAAAATCTGGTACCTTCTCTGGTATCTAATAAATTGACTACAGTCAGGACTGGACATCTGGTTAGTTGCTTATTTGATTTGGCTTCCTATATGTTGATGAAGGCTTAGAGGAGTGGTGCTGAAGACTTGGAAGGAAAGAATGTAAATGTGGTTTTTGATATGTGTGATATGTGGAAAATATGGCTTTGAATAAGTGTTTCACATGGATGTATGTCTAACTTTTGTTTATTTTTATAATGCTGATACTTTGTTACTATAAAACTCAGGACAGTGCCCAGGCCCTGAGTTCAAGCCCTAGGTCTGGCACCAAGTTTAGGAAGGCTCATTAAAACTCAGTAAATGACTTCACATGGGGAAAAGGAGAAGGTCATTAGGGGTGATTTTGTTGTTTTAAAGTTTAGAGATGGAAAATTTTTTATTTTGAAAAATGGGGAAAGTTATATTTTATATTACGTTGGCAGTAGTCTGGTCCAGTATTTTTGTTTGTTATTTCTATTAGGAGGAACTGTCTTAATGAAATTCCTTATTCCCTACACAGTCTCTGATGATTATTTAATGTTTGTGTCTTTCTCCTTGGTTTCTCTCAATTAACCTTTGGTTTGGAGGATAAAAAAATGACAGCAATATATTGTTTCATAGGCCTGGTGGATGACTACAGTGTCTTTTTTTTTTTTTTTTTAACTCAGTGGATTTCTTTTCTGAGGATTTGCTTATTTTCCCATGATTTGTGTCAGCCATAGTGTTCATAGTTTTTGAAATTGTGGGCTGAATTAAAGGTAGCAGCTGAAAGGGTTCATATAGGTAAAAACAGAAGAAAAGAGGAAGAGGCTGCATTCAGCCAGTGGTGTTGCTTTCCATTTCAGGTTATGAATCTGGGGCTGTGGACAAAGAGTCAGACTTAACTTACATGAACAAACCTTGCTGTAGCTGGAATATAAAACAGTGGTCAGTGGGCCCTACTATAAAACTTACACAGTATACAGTAGTAATGTACAGTAAAGGCAGGGACCAGGGAGCTTGGTTCTATGCTTACTTTTTCTGATTAACAAGGATCTTTGAATAAGAAAAACTACAAACATCAAGATGTACACATCAAAATAAAAATATACAGAGAGAAAAGCATATCACAAACTTAATTTAATGGAATAAAAATTCAATTTGTTAAAATAACTTCCTATTTCATTGCTAGTGTTAACAACTTTTTGCAAATTTTGTTTATATTTACCACAGCATGCACTCAGTTGACAGAAGTCCCATGGTTTGCTGTGAAACTAGTAGAGTAGACAGGGTTCATGTATTAGCTGTTAATAAATTTAGCACTCTGTTTAGGAATGCAAAGCACCCTTTCCAGCAATTTCTTTAGGTTCTCTGTGCAATTGCATTTTGAGTTGTACCTGCCTCCTTCTTGCAGTGCTCAGAATTGAAGTGTCCTGGGACAAGGGAAGTCTACAGAGACTGCTGGATTGAGTAATGGCTATCTGCTGCATTAATCTGGGGGTTCTGGTATCTTAATAGGCTTGTATATTTTTCTCAATTTTAGTTTTCTATTATTTTTTTCTCATCTTTAGAAAAGGGGAAAGATTGCTCCTACTGAATACACATATGGAGGGCTCAGTATGGAGCTCATAAAGAGAAACCAGTACAATGATAGTATGAGGCTTTCACTTACCTCATAAGGCATTATTTCCTTTTCTCAATTCTTTTTTTTTTTTTTTTTTTGGTCATGGGGCTTGAATTTTGGGCTTTGAACTCTGTCCCTTAGCTCTTCAGCTCAAGGCTAGTGCTCTACCACTTGAGCCACAGCGCCACTTCCGGTTTTCTGGTGATTTATTGGCAATGAGTCTCACAGACTTTCCTGCCCTGGCTGGCTTTGAACCACAATCCTCAGATATCAGCCTCCTAAGTAGCTAAGATTACAGGCATGAGCCACCCATGTCCAGCCTCCTTTTCTCAGTTCTTAAAAGGAACATCAACTATAAGTGTCCAATAGTTAAGGTTTAAAAGAAAAAAATCTTAAAAGCTTTAGAGAACAAAAAAAGTAAGTCCCTTTTTGTTATCATGTGATGAGTGGATATCAAGACTTGCTATTCATTAAATATGAGTGTTTTCATCTTTTATTTTAATTTGATGATGTCCAGCCTACACTTGAGGACTGTCTGCTTTGTGCCTAGACACCTGTCTTCCTGGTCACTCTAAATCTTTGGTTTATCTTGTCAGTTGTAGGTTATGGTAGTTGCCACACCTTTGGCCTCCCCTTCCTTTACAACTGCCTTTTTTCTAGTGGTGAGACCTAAGACTTTTTTGCTCACTTGGGCTTTGCTCTGAGGCCTGCCTCTGCCCATAATGGAGCTCAGAGAAGACTTAAGAGAAATTAATTTGTCATGCAGTGTGACCTGTTGCAAGGAAAAAAGAAATCCCATGAGCATGGAAAGTATGTCACCTCTCTAGCCAGGATTCCAGGGCCATTAGTTGCTATAGGCAGGTGCTTTTTTTTTTTTTTTTTTTTTTTTTAAATAGATTTGGAGTTGTTTGGCCTTCCCAGTTTTTTCATTCTATAATTTAATCACAGAAGCTAATAAGAACTCCTATTTCTGGGAATTGATATTGACTTTTGATGACATCATAAAAAGCTCAGTGGTGAACCTGCAGAATTCAAAGCATGGGTGCTAGCCCAAATTTTGGGCAAGAGTATATGCAATGTTTTATGGCCAGAATTTAGGGATTAGAACTCCTGCAATCTAGTGGTTGTCTTTGGACCAGCCATATTCCTGGGAACAAACATGGTTCTTTTTCTAGTTGGGTACCTATTTCTATTGAGATTTTATGGTCAAATAAGGTATGAGTAAATGATTAAACATTTGGAAAATATTTGAAGTTATAGCTCATGAGGAGAAAACGTATTTTCCACTTTGACATTTTAAATAGCTTTGTTCTTTTCTTTCATTGTGATTTAAAAAAAATTGCAAGCAACACCATTGGGAAAGAATTTTGACTTTTTTTTGTTTTTGTTTTTGTTTGTCGGTCGTGGGGCATGAACTCTGGGCCTGGGCACTGTCCCTCAGCTCTTCAGCTCAAGGCTAGTACCCTACCACTTGAGCTTCAGTGCCACTTATGGCTTTTTTCTGCTTCTGTGGTGCTGAGGAATTAAACCCAGGGCCTCATGCATGCATGTCAAGCACTCTACCACTGAGCCACCTTCCCACCCCCGATTGTCTGGTTTTTGATGCAGACAGATTCCTGTAACTATTACTATAATCAGGAACAGTTCCACCATTCTCAAAACCTCCCTCATATAAACCCTTTGTAGTAAAGCCCTCCTTAATCCCTAGTTCTTGGCAACTCAGGCTTGCTTCTGCACTCCTGTTTTATCTTTTCCAGAGTGTCATATGAATGGAATCATAATATGGCATGTAACTTTTTTTTTTTTTTTTGTCTGTGTGGGGCCTGAACTCTGGGCCTGGGCACTGTCCCTCAGCATTTCAGCTCAAGGCTAGTGCTCTACCACTTTGAGCCACAGTGTTACTTCCGGCTTTTTCTGCTTATGTGGTGCTGAGGAATGGAATCCAGGCCACATGCATGCAAGGCAAGCACTCTACCACTGAGCCACCTTCCCAACCCCTGGCATATAACTTTTGAGACTAGCATCTTTTGTTCACGAAAGTTCCCTAGAGATTTATTCATGTTGTTGTATTGATCCAAGTGATCTTTTCTATTGCTAAGTACTATTTCACTGAAGGCAACAGTTTATTTGAAAAGTGACCTAGTCACTTTCCATTAAACACATTCCGCATAACATATTGTTCCATTGGGTATAACATTGTTAAACAACAGCTTGAATTTTCAAGTGTTGAAGGGCATTTAGGATATACCATTTCTGGTAATTGTGATTAATTGCTGCTGTAAACACACATGTATAGGTTTAGTAACTTTACTTTTCTCAAAGGTAACTCCTAAGAATAGTATTGTTGGGTAATGGTGGGTGTTTCCCTTTATAAGAATAAAACTACTATAGTGGTGCTATGGCTCAAGTGGTAGAGCGCTAGCCTTGAGCTGAAGAGCAGAGTGACAGTGCTCAGGCCCAGAGTTCAAGCCCCATGACCAACAAAACAATAACAAGAATAAAACTACTAAACTAACTTTCAGAATAGTTATACCATTTGACATCCTTTCAAGCAAGGTACCAAATTTCTCATTAGCACTTGGTAGTGTCCTTTTTTTTTTTTTAAGTGGATAGTGGTGCTAGTTTGCATTTCTGTAGTGGTTTATGATACTGAGCATATTTTCACATGCTTATTTGCTATTGCTCTCTCTATGGTAAAATGGCTTTTCCACATCTTTTGCTTACTTAAGACAATATTGGATTTCCCTTTCCTTTTTTGGGCGGGGGGGTGGGGGTGGGCAGCAATGGGGTTTCAACTGAGGACTTCTTGTTAGACATGTTCTCTACCACTTGAGCCATACTCTTAGCTCTTTTGGTTTAATTATTTTCTAAATAGGGTCTCCGTTATAGGCCCCTAAGTGACATTTTATTTATGCCTACCAAGTATTATTATTATCATAGTTATCATTATTTTATTTTTTGTTGGTTGTGGGGTTTGAACTCAGGGCCTGGGCACTGTCTCTGAGCTCTTTTGCTCAAAGCTAGCGTTCTATCACTTTGAACAACAGTGTCACTTCTAGTTTTTGAGTGGTTAATTGAAAAAATGGTGAAACAAGGACAAAGGATGACCCAATGCAACAATGATACTCACAAGACACTATGTTGGAAATGAACTTTATAACTTCCTGGAGGGGGGCATGGAGGGAGGGAAGGGATAGTGGGAGAAAAACGAAGGAGCAGGTAACAATGTTCGATAAGAAATGTACCCATTACCTTACTTACGTAACTGTGACACCTCTGTACAGCACCTTTACAATAAAATCTTAAAAAAAGAGAGACACCATCAAAGGTTAGAAGTAATAGTTTAGTGAAGATTGTCAAATGAAGCACAGACAAATGTAATAGTAGAATGTTAAAAAAAAAAAGTTCACGGGGACTTCACTGCCTTGAATGGCTTCAAACTGCGATCCTCAGATCTCAGCCTCCTGAGTAGCTAGAATTAGAGATTGAGCACCCGCACTGGACCCCAAGTAGCTTTTATGACAGTATTGTCACCATGATAGCTTTTTATTGATTGAGATGGGGTCTTACTAGCTTTTGGGCCTGGCTGGCTTCAAACTAGAAACCTCCTGAATCTCTGCCTCCTTTGTTAGGCACACTGATTCTCAGTGATTCTTTGTTTTCTTGTTGTAGGTTTTGTTTTAATTTTATTTTAAAAATGCAATTATGGCACAAGTCTTTTCACAGATAAATTCCTTGGTCATATTTCTTCCCATCTTTTTGTTTTCTTAACACTGATTTATAGCGTTAAAATTGTCAGTTTTTTAAAAATGGATTATGTTTTTAATATAATATATAAGGCTTTTCAAAATCTAGCACAAGTTGGTCTTTGATTTCTTTTAAACCTTGTACATGTTACATTTAGATCTATGGTCAGTTTTTATAGAGGGTGTGAAATTGAGGTTCATGTTTTATAGGCAAATGTGCAACTGTTCCAGCACCATTATTATTATTAATTAATCCTGTCTTTTTTTTTTTTTTTTTTTTGGTCGGTCGTGGGGCTTGAACTTTGGGCCTGAGTGCTGCCCCTCAGCTCTACCACTTGAGCTACAGCGCCACTTCCGGTTTTCTGGTGGTTGGAGATAAGTTTCACGCACTTTCCTGCCCGGGCTGGCTTTGAACCGCGATCCTCAGATCTCAGTCTCCTGAGTAGCTAGGATTGTAGGTGTGAGCCACCGGCGCCCGGCCTCATTTTCATTTTCTAGCAAAATAGATGTCCTTTGCCTCTGGCTTCTTTATTTTATTGTAAAGGTGATATACAGAGGGGTTATAGTTACATAAGTAAGGTCATGGGTACATTTCTTGTTGAACAGTGTTACCCATTCCCTTTTTTTTTTTTTTTTAGTTGGTCATGGGGCTTGAACTCTGGGCCTGGGCCCTGTCTCTTTCAGGTCAAGGCGAGTGCTCTACCGCTTGAGCCACAGCACCACTTCCGGTTTTCTATTGGTTTATTGGAGATAAGAGTCTCACGGACTTTCCTGCCGGGGTTGGCTTTGAACCGCGATCCTCAGATCCCAGCCTCCTGAGTAGCTAGGATTACAGGCATGAGACACCAGTGTCCAGCACCCCTTCCCTCATTTTCTCCTACTTTCCCTCCCTGCACTCTCCTCTCCCCCACAAGTTGTAAAGTTTAGTTCTAACATAGTGTTTTGTGAGTATCAATGTTGCCTTGGTTCACCCTTTGTCCTTCCTTTGTCTCACTATTTTGTTATCCTTCCCTTCCTCAAATCAGATAAACATATATACAAGACACAGGGTACCAAAATCAAAAACAGTGACAACAGGGGATAAAAAAAGGAAAGAAAAAGAAATAACTTCACACAGTACATTAAAAAAAACCAACAGTGCCTTAAAAAAACAACAACAAAAAACCCTGTTGTTTCCATATCTTGGAATTCATTTTGATTAGCATCATTTTATATGGTCATATGTACATAGATATTGAGCTATTGTGATCCTCTGCTAGGACTATCCTAAATATATACTAATTATTACAAATGAGGGAAACAATGGAGCTTGTGTTTCTTTGGGTCTGGCTTACTTCACTTAATATGATTTTTTCCCCCAAGTCTTTCCATTTCATTATGAATGGGGTGATATCATTCTTTCTGATGGAAGCATAGAGTTCCATTGTGTATGTATACCACATTTTCTTGATCCATTCATCTACTGAGGGGCATCTGGATTGCTCCCATATTTTAGCTGTGTAAAATGCTGCAATGAGCATGGTTGCAGCACCGTTCTTTTTGAAAAGATTACCTTTCTCTGTTGAATTGATGTTGCATTTTTGTTAAAAGCCAGTTAGTTGGCTGGGTCTATTCCTGGACTCTTCTGTTCCATTGATTTACGTGTCTGTTACTTCATCAGTTCCACACTGTCTTGGTTATTATAGCTTTACAGCATGTCTGAAAGTTGGGTAGTGTGGGTTTTCCAACTTTGTTTTTTTTTAAAAGTTATTCTGGCTATTCTAGTCTTTCTTTTTTCTTTTCTTTTCTTTTTTCAGGTCCTTTGTCTCCTTTTTTTTTTTTAAATTGTGAAAATACTGAACAGAGGGGTTACAATTACATGGGCAATTGTTGCCTCCTCTTTTGTTTTCCCTTCCCATCCCTTCCCATCCCTTCCTTTCTTCCCCCCCTCCCCCATGCCCTCTATTCTAGTCTTTTTTGTATATATCTGTAAAACCTGCTGCTGGCATTTTGATTAGAACTGTATTACATCCATAGATTGAGAACTATAGCAAGTCTTGTCATCAAAACAGGATATGTTTCTTCATTTAAGTTTGGGTAATTACTGATTTCTCTCATCAGTATTTTATAGTTTTGGCATAGAGATTCTGCCTATATTGTTAGGTTTATACCTAAGTATTTTTGCGCTAATATAAATCTTGTCATTCTAGGGTTTAGTTTCTAATTCATTTCTTTTTTCTTTTTCTTTTTTACTTTTTAATTGTTATTATAGAGGAGTTATACATAAGTCAAATGAAGAATATATATTTTTTGGATGTTGTCACTCCTCTCACTCCCAGTTTTTCCCTCCCATCGCCATCTAATTCATTTCTTATATTTAATAATATGATGGAATTTTGTATAAGCACTTGTACCTTACAATCATATTAAATTCACATGTTCTAGGATCTTTTTTATGGATTTTTGGGGTGATTTTCTACTGACAGTTTTAAAAACATTCTGAGATGTATAGTCAGTAAATCTATTTTAATTTTTATGCCTTTTCTTTAGTTTTTATTTCTGTACTACAAACTTCTAGTAAAGTATTAACAAAGATATTAAGGGATGGGCAGCCCTCCTTTCTTCCTAATCTTAGAGACAGTCTTTCACATTAAATATGGTGTTAGCTGCTAGCTTTATAGATGTTCTTTATGAAGCTAAGTTTCCCTCTGTTCCTAGTTTATAGTGGATATTGAATTTTGTCAAGTATTTTTTTCTCTGTATAAATTGCTATGATTATATGAGATTTTCCTTCTTTAGTTTGTTAATATAATAGATTACATTGATTTTCAAATGTTGAAACTGCCTTACATTCCTGAGTTGTGGTTAGTCTTCTATGGATTTATTTGCTAATATTTTGTTGAGGAGCTTTGCATCTACCTTCATGAGAATATTGATCTGCTGTTTCGTTTCATTTTTGTTTTTTCTTATTAAGCCAAGAAGAGATATTTATTGACTCATGAAACTTGGAAGACTGAGGCTTATGTTGGTTTCATTCTTGTCTTTTAGGGAGGAGTGGGAAAGCAGAGTTGCACTGTATAGTTCAGGTTGACCTCCAAGTTGTCCCTATGTAGTCCAGCCTGTCTGTAACTCATGATCCTCTTTTCTCAGCTTCTCAATTGCTGGGATTAGAGGCAAGCACCACCATGTTTGGCTTTGATTTTTTTTTTTTTTTTTTTTTTTTTTTGGTCAGTTGTGGGGCTTGAACTCTGGGCCTGGGCACTGTCCCTCAGCTCTTCAGCTCAAGGCTAGCGCTCTACCACTTGAGCTACAGCACCACTTCTGGTTTTCTGAGTGTTTATTGGAGAAAAGTTTCATGGACTTTCCTGCCTGGGCTGGCTTTGGACCTCATATCTCAGCCTCCTGCGTAGCTAGGATTACAGGCGTGAGCCACTGGCGCCCTGCTTGGCTTTGATTTTTTTTTTATTGCATTATTTTTGTCTGGTTTTGCTATTAAGATAATACTAGCTTTGTGAAATAAAATAGGAAATGTTTCCTTTAATATTTTTGGAAAGAGATTGCATAAAATTCCTTTTTTTTTTTTTTTTTTAAGAATTTGGTGGAATTCTCTGGTAAAACCACTTGAGCCTAGGTTTTTCTTTTGTGAAGATTTCTAACTACAAATTTGAATTCTGTAATAACAAATCAGGAATGTTTCTTTTTGAGTGAATTCTGGTGTTTTGTGCCTTTTAAGAAATGGATCCTTTTATTATTATTTGCTATGTATGTATAGATTTGTTTATAGTTTGTAACTTCCTCCTCTTTAATGTCTATAAGATCTGTTGTAATATCTTTCATTTCTGATATTGCTAATTCATAAATTTTTTTTGGTTTGGCTAGAGGCTTATTAACTCTATTCATCTTTTCAAAGAATCAGCTTTTGATTTTATTGCTTTTTCTTCATTTTTCTGCTTTCAAGTTTAGTTGATTTCTGTTCTTAATTTTATTCCTTCTGCTAGTTTTGAGTTTATTTAGATTTCTTTTTCTGTTTTTCTAAAGTACATACTACAATGGCATGTCAGAGAACAG
This sequence comes from Dipodomys merriami, assembly GCF_024711535.1. Taxonomy (NCBI): domain Eukaryota; kingdom Metazoa; phylum Chordata; class Mammalia; order Rodentia; family Heteromyidae; genus Dipodomys; species Dipodomys merriami. The sequence goes on from NW_027202271.1 coordinate 15,248,456, forward strand.
CTGACTCTCCATTTTAGAGGTGCTGAAGGGCATTTTGGGGACAGGAAGTGACCTAGTTAACATTCACAGAGGGACCAAGATTCAAAAACAAATCTGTATAGCCCCAATGGGCTATGAATGTGTTTGCAGTCCAGCTCAGAGACTTCTAGACACTCTATACATTGCCCTCACTGAGATGACAAATAAATGTCATCTCAGGTACCAGTGCCAATTCAATCAGTTATTTTACTTTATGGAAACTTGGAACACAAGACTTATCTTTATCAATAAGAATTCCAAACACCTACAACTAAGAAAGAAATAATCCAAGTCCTTGAAGGGGCATCTGAGACCTGGCACCTTCTTTGAGTGAGTCTTAGTGCCTAATGTGCATTTGGGCCACTGTCAGATGAATGTGTCTGTCTATCATCTGCTGTTGAAAGCATCTTAATTGACCAATGCCCCCAGCAACTGTTGGTAAGTTTGAAAGCACTGTACTTTGAGGCTGCTTCCTTCTTATACTTCTGATGTGGGCTTTTCTGTCTAGAACCTTCTGCTGCAGTTAGAATTGCAAGGGCAGGATCCTTCTCACTTGCAGGCTCCTAACTAACGCTTTCTTCTGCACCAACTTCTTTTTCTTGTGGTTACCTCTGTCTAGTGACACATTCATGTTAATCTTAAGGCAGGTTAGCTACGGGAAAAGAATGTTGAAACTAATCCCCTCTCCTACTTATATTCAACACTTCTCTTAGGGAGTTTTATCTCTTCCCTAGAACCTTCCATGGCACTGATTCTTGGGGGGTCAGTTCAAGCCAAACTGAAGCACCTGGGCTGAAGAAATTATGCATTGTTAGCCTAGTCTTTGTGCAAAAAAAAAAATCTTACATACATTCATGCATATGGGTTGCATCTCATATGCATATACTTACAGTATAACATATGCATATGCATATACTTAAAACTGTGATATGGCAGGGCACCAGTGGCTCACGCCTGTAATCCTAACTACTAGGAGGCTAAGATCTGAGGAGCACGGTTCAGAGCCAGCCTGGGCAGGAAAATCTGTGAGACTCATCTCCCAATAAACCATCAGAAAACTGGAAGTGGCTCTGTGGCTCAAGTTGTAGAGCGCTTGCCTTGAACTGAAGAGCTGAGGGACAGTGCCCAGGCCCAGAGTTCAAGCTCTAGAACCAACAAAAAACAAAACAAACCATCCACCCCAAACTGTGGTATGGTAGCTTTGTACATGCAAAGATTCCTTCCAAATTCCAATCAAGTTATTTATTTATTTATTTTTTGGCAGTCATGGGGCTTGAACTCTGGGCTTGGGCACTGTCCTGTGCTCTTCAGCTGAAGGCGAGCACCCTACCACTGAAGCCACAGTGCCACTTCTGGTTTTCTAGTGGTTTATTGGAGATAAGAGTCTCACCGACTTTCCTGCCCGGGCTGGCTTTGAACCATGATCCTCAGATCTCAGCCTCCTGAGTAGCTAGGATTACAGGGGTGAGCCAATGGTGCCTGGCTCCAATCAAGTTATGATCTTTCGTTTTCCTAATCTGAGCTTCTGTCGTTAGTATAAACTCTTCTCACATTCCCTGAACCCTAGAAATTGAAATTTTTAACCACATGCTTTCTCTTGAGCTTCCTAGCTTGAGCCACTATTTTTCCTATAACAGTATACTTTCCTATTAAACTCCTTCCTTTGCCACTTTAACAAACAAATAAAATATATACTTTTTTTTTTTTGGGTCTGGTAGTGGGGCCTGAACTCTGGGCCTGGGCGCTGTCCCTCAGCTCTTCAGCCCAAGGCTAGTGCTCTATCACTTGAGCCACAGTGCCATTTCCGGCTTTTTTCTTTTTGCTTATGTGGTGCTGAGGAATCGAACCCAGGGCCTCAGGCATGCAAGGCAAGCGCTCTACCACTGAGCTACCTTCCCAGCCCCAATATATACTTTCTTATATTGTTGATTCATGTCCATTTTTTCTTTTTTCTTTTCTTTTTTTTTTTTTGAGACAAGGTCTCCTTCGGTAGCCTAGGCTACCCTCATGATCCTCTTGCCTCTTAAGTTTCTAATGCTATGTTTCTTTCTAAGCTCTGTTGTAGCTGCCATTTATAAACTTTGATATGTTGAATTTTTATTTCCTCTTTGACCTATGGATTTTAAAAATGCATATTGTTTGATGTGTTGGGAGAGTCATTGTATTGGTTAATGGACACTTAATTATATTATGCTTAAAAATATATATCATATATGGCTGGGCATTGGTGGCTCACGCCTGTAATCCTAGCTACTCAGGAGTCTGAAATCTGAGGATCGCAGTTCAAAGCCAGCCTGGTCAATGAAAGTCCGTGAGACTCTTATGTCCAATTAACCACCAGAAAACCAGAAGTGGTGTTTTGGCTCAAGTGATAGAGTGCTAGCTTTGAGCTGAAGAGCTGAGGGACAATGCCTGGGCCCACAGTTCAAGTCCCACAACTGACAAAAAAAAATACCATATATGATTTCAGTATTTTAAAATTTGTTGAGATTTAATAAACCAAGATATGGTGTCTCTTGTTGGCTGCTACATGTGTACAAAGAATGTTCTGTTGTAAGATGGAATTATTTATGGATATTAATTATACTCAGTTGTTTGGTATTATCTTTCAGTTTCTCTGGGTCCTTGGTCATTTTTTGTCTAATGGTTTTTATGACTAATGAGAAAGAAAACCAAAGTCTCGATAGTTGTGGATTTTTGCCCATTTCTTCCCACAGTTTTGTCAGTTTTTACTCTTTTTTTTTTTTTTGTCAGTCATGGGGCTTGAACTTTGGGCCTGGGCGCTGTCCCTCAGCTCTTCAGCTCAAGGCTAGTGTTGTACCACTTGAGCTACAACGCCACTTCCAGTTTTCTGGTGGTTTTTATTGGAGATAAGAATTTCATGGACTTTCCTGCCCGGGCTGGAGCCATGATCCTCAGATCTCAGCCCCCTGAGTAGCTAGGATTACAGGTGTGAGCCACTGGCGCTCAGCGCTTCATAGGTTTTGGAGGTCTTGTTAGATCTATATACATATATAGGGTTGTTTTTAATCTTTTAGTGAATTGACCCTTTATCATTATTTACTGTCTCTTTTTATCTCTGGTAATTTTCCTTGCTTTTGAAGTATACTCTGTCTGATATTAATATAGCCACACCAGATTTCTGATGATTCATATTTTCATGGTATTTATTTTCTCCTCTACTTACAAAATCTTATTTTGAAGTAATTTCAGATTCATAGAAGAGTTGCAAAAATAGTACAGAGTTCCTGTATACTCTTCACCCAGCTTTCCCTAATGTTAATATCTTATATAATCATGACATATCATTGATACAATATTCTATTAAATAAGCAACATACTTCATTTGGATTTAACTGGGTTTTCTACTTACATTTTCTTTCTATTCCAGGATCCAGTCTAGGCTACCATATTGACTATAGCACCCTTTTATTTTTTGACCTACAATACATCATTGTATTCAATGTAGGTTTCTGGTAGCCAGCTTATAGTATGACTTTTTTATTTTATTTTCTTTTTTCTTTTTCTTTTTGATTTTGCCAGTGCTGGGACTTGGAACTTGGGGCCTGGGCTCTGTCTCTGAGCCTCTTTGTGCTCAAGGCTAGTGCTCTATCACTTGAGCCACAGAGTTACTTCTGGTTTTTCTCTGTAGTTTATTGGAGAGAAGAGTTTCATGGACTTTCCTTTTTGGGCTGGCTTTGAACTGTGACCTTCACATCTCAGCTTCCTGAGTCACTATGATTACAGGCATGAGCCACCAGCACCTGGCTGACTTTTTTATTTTATTTTTAATCCATTCTAATTATCTCTCTATTTCAATCTCTTTAATGTAGTATGAACAGTTACAAATGTTAAGTGTATAATACAATATTGTTGTCTATAGGTATAATATAGTATAGCAGAGGTCTAGAATTTGTTCATTTAGCTTACTCATTAATTTGTAATTCCCCATGACAATCTAATTACCTAAACATACTAATCAGATTGATATTGTTTAAATAATTTTACATTTAATGCAATTATTAATATAGCTGAATTTAAGACTACTATTTTATTATTTGCTTTCCTGTTTCTTTTTTTCCTTAAGTTTACCACTTACTAGGTTTCCACATGTCCATACAGAGATATTTTACAGGTTACTAAGGGGATACTATGAACAAGTGTATGTATAGTAACAAAAATGGTGGCTTTCTTTGCCTTCTCTTTTCATCTACTGTATCCTGGAAATCTTTCTCTATCATTGTCTACAGAAAGTCTCATTATTTTAGCAGCTGTGCAGAATGCCTGAATGGATGCACTTTCACTGATTTAGTAATCATTTATTTTGGTGGTACTGGATTTAAACTTAGGACTTTGTGCTTTTTGCGCATTCTTGCTTGGCTGGAACTCTATCACTTGAGCCACACCTTCAGTCCTGCTTTTGCTGATTAATTAGATAGAAACTCATAAACTTTTGTGACTGGGTTGGCTTCAAACTGCCGAATTCCAGATTTCAGCCTTGTGAATAGCTAGGATTACAGGTATGAGCCATTAGGGCCCAGCTGATACTTTATCTGACTGCAAATAATCCATCAACTTTTAGGCCTTCTTAGGGTAAGAAATTTAGAGTAAGTAAAAGAACCTTCATAGAATGTTAAGTCTTTTTTTCTAACTCTGGTGAGCATCTGACTATGGCTCTGGCAAATCTTTTACCCAGATTATACAAAAAGAAAGAAAATGGATTAATTGGTATTTTTCCACTGTCCTTTCTTTTCTAAGATTCTAAAAGGAGATATATCAGCCAGCTATGAAAAGAATTTGGTAAAACAACTATTAGAAAATAGCAAAAAGCATGTGGCAGTCAAGAGGATTTGGATGACCAGTTGATTGGACATGTTGACTTGGATTAATTATTTCCTTCTGATGAACATTTTATCTTATTATGAGTTCTTACCTACACAGCCATGTCTATGCAAGTCAAGAAGCAGGTAAAAGCTATCATTTACTGTGCTGAGGGTAGAATATGAAGCCTTATAAAAATAATTATCTTTTTTTTTTTTTTGTCGGCTGTGCAGCCTGAACTCTGGGCCTGGGTGCTGTCCCTCAGCTCTTCAGCTCCAGGCTAGCACTCTACCACTTGAGCCACAGCACTACTTCTGGCTTTTTCTGCTTATGTGATGCTAAGGAATCGAACCTAGGGCCACATGCATATGAGGCAAACACTCTATCACTGAGCCACCTTCCTAGCCAGTAATAATCATTTTATCTGATCTATACCAGTACATATGGTATGAAAAGGTTTGTGAAAGAAACTGTCTTGAAGTATTTACTATTATAGATGTTAAACCAAAGCAGTGTTACCAGTGTCATTTTAATGGTTTAGAGTATTTTAAAGTGAATGTTGTATTCTTGCTAGGATGCTTTACTCTTAAGTAATAAACTGATTATGTTGGTTCTTCAACTAATCATCTTGTTTTAATTTTTCTTTATATAATCTATGTTATTTGAAATATTGAGGTGAGCATATATTAGTTTTGTAAAGAAATACAATGCAGTAAAATTAAGAAAGAAGGAAACATGTCTATCTTGAAGGCTGTGCACGTCATAAAACAAAGCAGTTGTTACACCAAGCATTCTTAGAATTTCTTGTTTGAATTTGCCTACTGAACCTGTTTGACATCAGTGTGTTTTGTTGTTATTCTTTTGTTTTTAAATGATGCTATCGGATCAGATACCAAAGTGTTCTCAGAATGATTTGTGTGTTTTGGCAATGCAGAGCCTAAGCATAGATTTGGCTACAGATAAGGACATTGGTATTACTCTATCTGTTCATGTACATAGTGGTGATTCTAGAAAAAATTCATCTGGCTGTAGAAAGACTAGGCAGTACAGATTTTAGTTTCTTGTCATAAGCAGTAGTAGGAAGGAAAGAACAAAAGAGGCTCAGTGTAGCCTCTTTCAGGCAGACTAGGAAGTAGACCAACAAGATGAGAAAGGGATCCAGGAGAGTCCAAAGTTCTCTTACATTACTAATAAGCCAGAGAACCCCAGATTGGCTCATCTGGAGAAAGTACACATCAAAGAAAGAATGGGCAGTCCTGTGTTTTGGGGGTTATTTGTATCTCTGGTAAAGAATCAACTGACCGTAAATATGCCATGGAAATCCATTCTCTTCATTAATAAAGAATCATTACAATAGGTTCAGTTCATAAGATAGTAAGATGTGTCCAGTAACATGATCCTATACTATCCTAAAGACTTGTTGATAATAAATTTCAGTTAATTATATAGAGCTACTATTTTTTCTCCTTCACCTTTTTCCTTAGTAGGTCTTCCACATGCTAGATAAGTGCTTACCACTGGACTATACCCCAGTCTTTAACATTAGAGTTGTTAATCAGTGTCATATTTAGAATAATTTTAGGTGTATAGACAGGTACAAAGGGGAATACAGAAAGTTCCAGTATACAAAAATACCCATTTCCCTTAATGTATATTATATGTAACATATTAATATTATTAATAATATCTTGATATTATTAATATCATGTATGATATATTATGATGATACATTTGCTAAAGTAAAGAAACCAACACAAATAGTTTACTGTTAACTAAATTCTTTTATTCTGGGGGGGGGGTGTCCGGTTGTGGGGCCTGAACTCTGGGCCTGGGCATTGTCCCTCAGCTCTTCAGCTCAAGGCTAGCACTCTACCACTTGAGCCACAGCGCCACTTCCGGCTTTTTTTTCTTTTTGCTTATGTGCTGCTGAGGAATCGAACTCAGGCATGCAAGGCAAGCGCTCTACCACTGAGCCACCTTCCCAGCCCCTGTTAACTAAATTCTAAATGTTACTTGTTTTCATACCAATGTCCTTTTCTATTCAAGGATCTGATCCAGGATAACCACATTACATTTAGTCATCTGTTTCCTTAGTCATTTCTGATCTGTGATGGTTTCTTAACCTTGCCTTGTTAAGTTTGAGGAGCACCAGTGAAAGAGTCTGTAGAGTGTACTCAACTTAGTTGTATCTGGTATTTTTCTCATGCTTAGTTGGGGGTTGTGAGTTTTAGGGAGGTAAAGTCCTTTCTTTATCGCCTGATACTGAAAGGGGATGTAATATTTACATGACTGATTACTGGTGGTGTTAACCTTGATCATTTATGTTAGTATTGACAGGTTTCTCCATTGTATTTCCCACACCCTGTTCCATGTTGTGTTCTTTGGACATGAATCACCACATCCAGCTTCCACTTGGGGCATGAGAGGTGAGAATTAATTTCTGCCTCCTATAAAGGAAGATTTACCCCTTCTGCCCATATGTTTTTCTTTGAGATCATTAATCCATAACAGAAGAGACTTACATATTTATTTTATACTTTGGATTGTAATGGAATACCATACTATTTGTTTTGTTGACTAGATTATTTCAGCTTTAGTTACTGGGGTTTCTTCCAGATTTTCTGGGTTCCTTTAAATGAATTCACCTTTTTGTTACTCAGACAGGTTTCTACTTTCTGGTCCTAGCTGTTGCAAATTCCTCTTGTATTTTCCTTGTCCAAGCTCTAGATCAGTTTTTTTTTTTTCCCAAAGGAATCCTGGTTCTTTTTACTGGAGGAACCAGGATCCGAGCATTGGGCTTTGAATTGCTAGGGGATACACATCTACTGGCTGGTAATGTCTCCACTGAAATGCTAGGACAACAGATATTTCAGATTTCTTTGAAATTTGGAATATTGTCATATACAAAATAATATGTTTTGATGATGACACCAAAGTCTAGACATAAAATTTCTTTCTGTTTCACGTACAACTTTTGCATGTTGCCTAATGGTACATATATTTTTTTCTTTGTGTTTTGGACATGTATGTATTTTTTGCTTGAATTTTTGATTATGACCTACCTATGAAGCATGAAGTCAGGAGTAGAACCTCCTATTGTGGCATCATATTGGCACTCAGAAAGTTTCAGATATTAGTGTTTTAGATCAGAGATGCTTAACCTGTATATAGTAATCCTGTGTAAACACATAGTTATAACTATGTATTTATCCACCTGTTGAATTATATACATATGAGACTAAACATGGGTTTGTACCATCCAGCATTACAGAATTTATTCTAGTCTTCCTTTTTTACTTGTCTGCATTTCATACTCTGACGGTGAGAAACTTCTCTTGCCATCTCACTATAGTAGATATGAGATAACATGTATGCAAACCCAAACATGTAAAGCAGGTTCAGAATTGCTAACTATGTCACAGTGAGCACCATCTAGAGTAGAACATTTATATTCTGTAGCCTTATTGTTGCTAGTCACTACACTTTTTCAAGATTATTTTAGGTCAGCTCCTTTTTCTCCCTAACTCTTTTGGTGACTTCTATCATACATTTGTAATGTATGAGATTCTTTTTCTTTTGAAATTGGGGTCATACTGTGTTAACCTGTTTGGGACTGTAGACATATGTCACTGTGCTTAGTAGATTCTGTCACAGTTTGCATTCTATCTAGGAGTGTTCTGAGCATTCTGACTGACTTTCAAAAATCATTTATTTAAATTATTTAAATTAATTAATTAATTAACTTATTTATATATGTCTATCCTTGGGCTAGAATTCAGGGTCAGGACACTGTCCCTGATATTTTTTGCTCAAGGCTAGTGCTCTACCACTTGAGCCAAAACTCCACTTCCAGCTGTTTTGGTCCTTAATTAGATATAATTCCTATTCCAGCTGGCTTAAACCATAATCTTCAAATCTTGGCCTCCTGAGTAGCTAGGATTACAGGTATGAGCCAACAATGCCTGGCTCAATTTTTTTTTATATATGTTCAAGTTTACTCTTTGTAAGAAGCAGTTCTGTGAGTTTTGACAAAAGTATAGTCATGTGTATAGCACCGTGGTGACACTGAACGTCCCATCACCTTAAAATATTCCTGTAAGTCCCTTTGTAGTCAGCTGCCTCCACTACAAACCCTGACAACCACTAATCTGTTTCCCATCCTCTTTCCAAAAAGGTAAAATGAATGGAATCATAAAATGCATGATGTCTTGTCCCTTAACAAAATGGATATAGGATTTGTCCATGCCATTGTATGAATTGTTGTTATTAAGTGGTGTCCTATTCTATAGATATACCAGTTCATTCATTCATCTGTTGGAAGATACCTTGGTTGCTTCTAGGTTTGGATACTTTTAAGCTAACACTGTTATAAAAGTTTGCCTGCAGGTTTTTGTGGGAACATAGTCTTCATTTCACTTGGATAAGTACCTAGCTGTATGATTATTGGATCATATTCTAAATTTACATATGACTTGATAGAAACTGCCAACCTATGTAGCATTAGAGATTAACTACCTATTTTCTGTTTTTATTATTTTTTGAGGCAGAAGAGATAACTAAATTGATAGGAGCATGCAATATGAACTAATGTTTGCTTGTCTATGTAAAAATCCTGCTCTGTATATGTATTAGCTTTGTTCATTAGTGGTGGTGGATATGGAGAGAAAACCTTGGTTATGAGGAGTTAGCCTCTTGTAGGAGAGGTGAGGTTTTATAAATGGTGCTGTAAGATGACATTTAGGATTAAGCTGAGTTGGGTTGCCATGTTAATGCTAGTTTCTGACTTACATGTACCTGCGCCTTTGCTTAGAAGATGACTAAATGACAACACACAGTAAGTAAATGTTGCCAGAAGAAAAGTTCATTACTAAAAACAGTTCCTAAAAGAAGGGGCATGCCAGGCCATGCAGGGCTATAGAGGGACATACCACAGTGGGTCTAGAGGAAGAAGAGGAAGGAAAGCATGGCCCAGAGTTTTTTCTGTGTTTTCCTTAGGAAAGGGAAGGCAGGACAGAGCAGGGAAACTGTTTGGGACCTGCTGTTGGAATGCCAGCATGCTTTGGGTCATAGGGCTGTCCCTGGGTTATGTAGTATTCAGCCCTGGATTGATTGAGGGCAGGGGAGATACTAGTTTGGTCTGTGAGTCATATTGTTGAAGTAGCTCTAAATACAGACAGACTGGCTTTCAAGGATGTATAAACACCTTTGTTCGTAAGTTTGGCCTTGTGATCAATGATGCCAAATAGATAAATACAGAATGTATGAAAACACATCAATACAACTATCCCCCTTTCTTTATAAAACTCTTCCTACCTACAGGTGAATGCTTTTCAATGCATTACTGTCCATTTTGAAACAGGGATACAGAAGTATAGAAGTCTTTACCCTCAAGGAGCTCATGATATAGCAGAAAAAGATTCATTCATTCAGAAAAACATTTATTGAATATTTATAATGTTTCAGGCATTTGCTAATTTCTGAATATCAAGAAGGTTTTAGTAAAATAGATGAGCTATTCATAGTTGCATAAAGTTTGTGTGTGTGCGTGCATGCGTGCGTGCGCATGCATGTGCCAGCCCATCCTGGGGCTTAAACTCAGATCCTAGGTGCTGTCCCTGAGTGTTTGTGCTTAAGGCTAGCACTCTATCACTTGAGCCATAGTTCTGTTCCCAGCTTTTTACTGGAGATAAGAGTCTCATACATTTTTTTCCTCCCCTGGCTGGCTTTTGAACTATGATCTTCATGTCTCAGTCTTCTGATAATTTTAGAATTATAGGTATGGGCTACCAGCTCCCAACAGTTACTTTCTTAAAAAAGACAAAAGTATATTCGCTCATAGTGAATTATGTTTCCCATTTCCACTTCTACAACCTTTCCTCACAAATTATTGTTGTGTTTGAACATACTTTTAGATTTAGGGGATCAAGATTATGGATTTAAATTTTTAGCATTCATGAAAGAATATAAGCAAACATGTGATGAGCAAATTTTCTTTTAAAGATCTGTGGTAGCTGGTCTTAAAACCACACAAAAAAACTTTGATTTAGTCAGTTTTCTTAACTTTTTACTATTGTCTCTAACAAGCAGTAATGGAGGATGCAGCGAGGTATGGAGACCTGAGTACCTGTCAGGAGATATTAGAGGTTATGAGGGCAGAGAGTTGGAGGAGGAGAAAGGAGATTTGTTCTTGGGTTGGATTTAGTGTTAATAATGGTGTTAATGAGCCTTTTCTTTAAAGCTTCAGTTTCTTCCTCTAGAGAACTGGATTCATAATTGCAACCCATTCTATCATATGTTGTTGTTAAAGATGGAATGAGATAATAAATGTGAAACTTAAACTGCTATATAAATATAAAGTATGCTACAATGCTTTTTATATAAAAGGTTCAAAATATATTGAGGGAAAGTACAAATGTATCTCTTTTTTTCCTTTAGCTTCTGACATTGACGCCAAGAAATGAGAACAGAGAGACCTCGTTCCTCTTTTCTGAACCTCTCTAGTATTTATAAACTATAGCTGTAATTTAATAATTATGTGCTTTCTTGTATTTAGTAATTGTTTTTAATGACTTAGTCTTTGCACTAAAAGGGCAGAATTTATGTATTCTCTGTCTGCTATAAAACCCAGAGTATAAAGCATATTACAGCTACTCCTTTACTGTGTGTTGATTTATTGATATTTGTTGAATGTTTAACATAGCTAAGCAAACCTTTGTGAGCTGATTCTAAAGCATAATATATGGTAGTGAATGAGAAGTTAGTATATGCCTAGGAGAGTTCATCATGGAAAGTCAGTAAAAAGATATAATAGAAGTCAATAAAAACATGTAATAGTACATTAGGGCAGACCTAATGTGGGCTACGAGGAGCTATTGGTTTACTTTGGGAAGCAGAAGAATAACATGGAGGATTAGAGGGAGGAATGAAAATGGCATATGAGGTGATTACACAAGTAAAGGTCAAGCTGATGAGGCTTTAAGAATAATTTTTAAATTGTAGTTATTCGCTGTGACTCTACATTTGTCAGAGTCAAGAAAGTGACCTGCAGACTTGGTTGAGAAGTGAGTCATTGCTATTGTGGAAATGAGCCCTTCAAGGTGGAGACCTCATGTTTATACACTCTGTTGCACCAGCAGTGTCTTAGGCTGCTGATGTCACAAAAATATAATCTACATGACTGTAAGAGTTGTTTGTTTGCTTGCTTGCTTTTAATAATTTCAACGAAGCACATAGGTTAGCAATTTGCAGTCTTTCATGGAGTTGTGCCAAATTTTGGGGTTTTTTTCTGGGAGATAAAAGTTTTTTTTTTCTTCTTTCTTTTACTGTGTAAGAATTCTCACATGTTTGGAAAGAGATGTGGATTATGGTTGCTACATGCTGGCCCCTCCTGTAGGTGGCTGGTAGAGGCTGTGGCAAGTGGAAAGAAATGCTGAGTATTGGTTTTTAGCAGGTCTATGTTTGTGTGGCTCATAATTTGGCATTTTACTCCAGAAATAAGGCTCTCTTCCTTATCTAACTATTGTAGTAGGCTGGCAGATTGAGGAGTCCATTTACTGTCACCGTAATGAAATATGTTCGTCTAAGTAGCTTTTTAAAAAGTTGTTTGTTTTGCTCAATGTTGGAGGCTGGAAGTCCAAACATAATGGCATTGGTTCTGGTGAGCCCCCCCACCTACCCAATTTATCACTGCAGTGGGAACAAATGTGAGAGAGGCTCGCTGGACAGGAGCTAGAGAGAGGCTGGATTCCCCTTTTAAAGGCATACCCCCAATGAGTTAATGACTTTCCATTGACTCCACCTTATAAAAGTCCTACTACCTTTTCCTATCACCACAGTATGCTTCCAACACACAGACCTTTGTGGAACACACTCAAGCCATAGTAGCAGATATCCACTGTTCTTCATCAACCTAATTATATGCTAGAAAGGTCTGAATATATGTTACTAAGTATTAGTCTGGATATTTTTACTGGTGAGCTGAGCAATACAAGATAGACATGTTACCTGCTCTTGAATTTCAATCCAAGCACCTTTTTAAAAAGCCCTTCCTTTGAGGATTTGTTTTTAGGGGGATTTAGTTTTTTGAGTTTTAAGTATATTTTAGATATGAGACCCTTGTTTGTTGTATGGCTAGTATGGTATATATATGAATTCTATGCCTCCATCAGAAAGAATGACATTTGTTATGAAATGGAAAAACTTGGAAAAATTTATATTAAGTGATATAAGCCAGGCCCAAAGAAACATAGATCCCATGGTTTCCCTTGTTTGCAATGACTAGTCCATATCTAGGACAAACAGAGAAGGTCAAAGGCTATGTACATATGACCATATGAGATGATGTTAAGCGAAATGTACCCCAAGACGGGGACAGAAGTGGTCTTTTCTTTCTTGCTGTTGTTTTTTAATGTACTTATAATGTACTATGTGATTCTTTTTTTTTTTTTTTTTTGTATGTTCTTCCCCCACGGTATAACCCTTGTTTTCACTGTATTTGATTCTGGTGTTCTGCATCTTGTATATACATTTTTGTAATTTGGGGAGGGGAAGGGGTGTAGCGGAATGCTTAAATGGGGATGCCGATTGACCCATTGTAACAATGAGATATACAGGACACAGTGGAAAACGAACTTTACAGTGTTGGGGGGTTGGGGAGGGAGGAGTTGGGGAGGGAAGTGATGGTGGAGGAAAATCAAAGGAGGAGGAAGGTAACAATGCTTGAGAGGAAATGTACTCATCTTACTCATGTAACTAACCCCTCTGTATTTTTACAATAAAAATATATATTAAAAAATTAAAAAGCCCTTCCCTCCCTCCGTCCCTCTCTCCTTCCTTCCTTCCTTCCTTCTCTCTCCCTTCCTTTTCTTTCCTTTCCTTCCTTCTTTCCTTTTCTCTCTCTCACTTTCTCTTTCTCTTTCTCTCTCTCGCTTTCTTACTTTCTCTCTCTCCCTTTTTCCTTTTTCCCCTTTCCCTCTTCCCTCCCCTCCCCTTCCCTTTCCTCTTCCCCTCCCTTCCCTTTTCTTCCTCTTCCCTTTCTCCTTCCCTTCCCTCCCCTCCTCTTCCCTCCCCCCTTCTTTCTTGTGCCAGTACTTGGGCTTGAACTCATGGCTTTTTTGTTTATGACTGGCACTCTACCACTTGACACTTGAGCCATGACTCCAGTTCCAGCTTTTTGATGGTTAGTTGGAGATAAGAATCTCAACGATTTATCTGCCTTGACTAGTTTTGAATCTTGATCCTCAGATCTCAGCCTCATGAGTAGCTAGGTCACTGGCACCTGGCTCAGTCTAAGACTCTTAAACCAAAGTAAGCATAGGATCATATATAGACAATTGTCTAAATGACCATTTAGTATGTATAAAAGACATGCCAAGATAGTATGGGATTTTTTTTTTACCTTAAGTTTTGACCTTAAGAACTAGTACTAGCACCTCTGGGTAAAAGCTTGTAGAAGCAAAGAAGCAAAATCTGACAAATTGAAGGAATAATCTGTTAGCAAATAAAACAGGCCACCTGAGGAACTCACCATTTTCTTATTATAGCAGAGGAAGTTTTTCTCTCCTTGGTGATTTGTAAAAGAAGTACAGATTGAGTTTTCCTATTCCAAAAATTCAAAAGCTCAGATGCTACAAAAAGTGTTGCCATAATTTTTGGTTTACGGATGATTGATCAATAAAGTCCTTTGTATATATCCAAAATCTGAAAAGTTCTGAAATCTGAAATGATTATTATGGTCCTAAGCATTTCACGTAAGGCATAGATTATATTAACAAGTAAGACTAGATTAGGGAATTTGTATAATTGGAGTGATGACATTGTTACCTTCTAAGTCAGAGAAGATTTCTGTGTCTTGAAGGTTTTTGGAATCTTTCGAGTAGGATTGAGTGTATAAGACTGTTGTTCTTTGTGGCCCACACTTGGGAGAGGGTGGAGAGATAATGATGAGAAGATTCTACAGGGTTTAAATAATCCCTTGGAATGGCTAGTGTAAAGAGGAGAAGGAGGGAAATGTGGGTTAGTCATTGTAGCATCCAGGCTCTGTTTCTGATGGCGTTTATCCTTTTCTCCCACAACCTGTTAAGTTCTGCAGTGAAAGAGGAGGGATGCCTGGGGAAACTGCATGCTCTCATCATAATTAAAAGTCCATCTTCTCAATTTCTACAATTTAATAGTGCCGAGTTCTTAATCTCACATTGCTTTTTGATTTTTAAAAATATGGTAATTATGTACAGCATAACACATTTAAATCATATTAAGTGTGCCCTTTATGGGCATAAGAATATTTACATTGTTGTATAGCCATCTCCATCACTGATCTCCAGAAACCTGTATCTTCTGGATCTGAAATCTGTATCCATGAAGCACTAACTGCTCGCTCTGTCACCCCAACCCACTATTCCGCTTGGTGCCTGTAAATTCACTCTTTTAGGAGCCTCATGTAAGAGTAGTCGCAGGGAGTTTGTCTTATTATGACTGGCTTACTTTAGTCAAGCACTGTTTTATGTCCATGCTGCGGCATGTGTCAGCATTTCCTTCCTTTTTTAAGCTCAATGATCTATTGTATGCATGTACCACATTTAATTATCTGTCTGTGGACACTTTGGTATGCTCTTACCTTTTCACTGTTATGAATTATGCTGCTATAGTGCTTTTTGTTTTATTTGATTTTAAAATGGGAAAAATGCTTCTTTCACAGGATTATGGCAACTGCTTGCAGAGTGCTGTGCATAATTTCCTAATAAGTGATACTTGCTTTTAAAAAATGCCAGTTTCATAAACTCCTATATCTCCTGTTTAGTGCAGGTAATCAAACCCAGGCAAGAGTTTGACTAACAGATTAAAAAAAAAACCTGCCAGTTCAAGCCCCTTCTAGAAGCTATCTTTAGTCCATACGTTGTTATTTCCAAAGCTGGAAATTTCAGTTTATTCTAACACTATCTTGATACTTGTTCACATTCTCTAGGAGTCCTTCACTAAATCTCACTGTCACACTTTTCTCTAAGATAATTTGTTCCAAAACCTTGCTGATGGCAGCTTGTTGTACCCAGGGTCTGGAGGTCCTGGGTTTTGATTCATCTGTCATTCAAAAGACTTGATAGCCTGAGGGTGAGTTTCAGATACGCTGGTAGATTTCATTGCTTTGTTCCTTTGACTCCTGCCTTTAAACACCCAGGCCCCTTCCCTCTGTGGGAAGGCATTTTTTTGGCTGGCCCTTTTCTGTCTGTGCTGTGCCATCTGTCATAGGGGTCATTGCTCAGAGGCTGGCTTCTTTCCTGCTGAGAGCAGGTGGTCACAACCAATGGCTATTGACAGGGTCAGGTGGGGCAGCTTACCAGTATGCCCCTAAGCTGTAGGTACAATTGTTACCCTTCAGAGGAAAAAGAGAAAACCTTTCTTGGGGGTCCTTTTCTGCAGTAAACAGGAAAAGATGCAAATATCATCCTAAATTGTTGATTTATTTTTGTGATTGAGCCACTTATTGACTGTCCTGTATTGTTCTGTGACTATGTCAACTGATTCTGGACCCTTTGATCACTACCTAATGCAAGCCCATAGGGTACAAAAAAAGCACCATCCATGCAAATCATGGGTAATAAAATTATTCAAGCTGGCTCATGTCTGAAACACTAGAGGTAACAGTCTTGACCTTTGCTCAAACAAAAGAAAAGTCTTTTTAGATGGTAAAGATTCTGATTTCAAAGTCTTCTTTAAATTGACTATGCTTCCAGTCACTAAGTATTCTGGCCCTGACTCACAGGAGAGCCAGCCCAGTGCTGAGTCACTGAGCCAACTTCATTCATTGATCATGTGCTTGTGCACAGCTTGGTGGCAAGGTGGGAGAGAATTACTATTTTCAAATGTTCCTTCCTGAGGTAGCATGGTCCAGAAGTGAGCTGAGAGACAGGATGCTAGAGTTCTATTCTGGGCCCAGCTATGTACCTTCAGTGAGATATCGCCTCCCTTCCCCAGTGTTAATATAGAAGGATCAGGGAAATAAGTAAACCCAACAGGACAGATAAGAGAAGTTGAAACAAATGTTCCAGGAAATGCCTCCCAAGCCTGGGTCTCCCTGGGTGGCTGAGTTTTGTTGCTACCACTTGCCCATATAATCATCATGGCCTCCACTGGTAAAATATGGAGGGTCCTCTCCCCAAAAGTAAACCAGGCGTCTTTTCCAACTGCCTTGTCTTTTTCTCACAGTATTCACTGCACGTGCTTGGGTATATTTATCTGTCTAAAGACATACAAAAGATTTTTCTGCTAAGTAGGTGAAATACTTCAGAACAACAGCTTACAGAATTAAGTGATTCCTGGATATGTGATTTGTGCTTAAAATCAGTTTGACTATCAGACATTGATGGCTTCGTTGGACCTCCCTGTTCCCTTTTATGTTTAGCATTTGTATAACTCTGCCCTCCATTGCTGGCAGAGTATTCTGCCTACCCTCAGTTCTAGTTATAGTAGTACCTTTCACCACTTCTGATCCCTGTAATGATAACTATCATAACAGGTCTTTCCATTGACATCTGAACATCTTACATGTGGTGGCAGCTCTAAACTGCTCAAACTGCTGACAGGATTATTTTTTGTTTATGAAACAGTTCAAGCATACAGAAAAATATAGAGAATAAGGATATTTGCTTTCTTTTTATTTAGAGAAAGAAATAATTACAGGTACATTTGGAGCCATACCCCAGCTCTTTTGTGCACACATTTTTTTGGTCTCCGGCAGAGTATTTGGCTTCCCTGTAGAAGGTCTGCTTTCCCTGACCTAGTCTCATTATTCTGTTTTCTCTAGTGTTTTCACAGCCCCCTTCCTGCCCCTCATGTGACCTTGGGCAAATTGTTTCACCTCTGAGTATATATTTCTCATCTGTAGAATGAGAATAATAACAACACATGCTTGCCCTGAGTTATTTTGAGACTCAAATGTGGTAATATATGGAAGTACTTTGTAAAGCTGTGTTGCACATAGCACTGTCATCTGTACAGAGAACCGACAAGTATTTTCCAAGCTGTGAGAGAGAATGTTGGGTGAGTGGCGCTGCTGAGGAAGTGATGGACTAGAATCCCAGGAGCTCTTGCTAACTGCTGTGTAGCTGCCTGTTTTTTAGTGTACCTGTGTGTGTTATGCATTATGCACACATATATTTACACATGGAAAAACTAGATATACTGTACTTTGAAGGTAGAGATCAAGGAAAATTATCTATTTTAGATTCTTTCTGTCATTTTCAAGATTCTGTGTTATTTTCTAACACATTTTTATCTGACTCATGATTTTACACTGGAATGGCCATTTTGAAAAATTAGTTTCCATATGTTTGCGCAAAGTTCAGATTTGTTTTTTCTTCTATTTACTGAAGTTTGAACTCAGGGCCTTACTTTGATACTGGCTTGCTTACACAAGAATAGTGCTCTACCACTTGAGCCACACTTCTAGCTTTTTTTTCCCCCTCACTAATTGGAAATAGAGTTTTGTGGACTTCAGCCTCCTGAATAGCTAAAATTACAGACATGAGCACTAGTGTGCCTGGACTCAGTAACAGATTTTAATAAGAATCTTCATCACCTATTCAGCTGAGGGGATTTACTTTGTAAAATTCCTTCCACTAATTCTTTCTTAGTTCTCCCTACCTTTTTCTATCCTGGCTCTCCCACTGCATGGGGTCTGAAGAGCGTTCTCCTGCTGTGTAAGCTGTACTGATGGCTCAACACTTCTCTATAACACATTAAATTGAAGACAAGTCAGCTGTTGTCACTGTTTGATCATATTAAAGAAAATATTCTTCAGTGATACTTGTGAAAGTGTGCTAAAGAAGACTACTCAGGCTGTTCGTGGTAGGCAGAAAGACTGTTGTAATGGTGTCTTTCAGTGGGGGAGAGATTGAGCCCAACTAGCCCAATTACTAACTAAGAGCGACTTATAGCCAAGGAGTAATGTGGGGTCAGTGGATAGAAAACGACTAGGAGGAAATAGCATTAGTAATACCATTAGTAAATTAGCTAAGTAACATAACAGGACCCTTGCCTCAAACAGTCCAAGGTGATCCTACATCACCTGAGGATGGTGGAGGCTGAGGAACTCCATCATATCAAGGATGATTAGTGAGGATGAAGGTTCCTGCACTGATTTAGTAACTTTCTTTCACTGAAACTGGTTTTACAGGGATATATATACACATGAACCTAGCGGAAACTTCAAAAGCCTAACTGAATTTTGATTAAGCTAGGAATATTTGGCAACCATTTCAGTATTACTATTTTAACTTCTCCATAGACATCCTGGTTTCTGGTTACTGTCTTAATATCCCATAGTCCCTTAGTGGATTTTTTAAAATTATGGTACTCTGGTCCAAACAAGAAAAAGGACACTTTAGAAAAGAGATCTCTGTATAATTGTATTTTAAAACTATTCAGGTTTGTTGAAAATGTATTTGATTCAAGAGAAAATTTTTTACAGTCAAGTGTTGAAATTTTAAGTATTTATACCCTAGAATTCAGAACTTAGACTTCTAGGTAGGTATATAGTAAAAGAAACTTATGCACATGGGCACCTGGCAACCTGGACAAGAATGTTTGTGGTGGAATTGTTGATAGAAGCACATAATTGTGCAAATGACAATGGTTCATCAACTGCAAAGTGGATAAATTATGGTAAACAGTGAGCTACTACTGTATGAACACATGGACTAGAGGAAAATGTTAAAATAAATAAATGTCAAACATAATGTGTACAGAAAAATGCACATTTCTGGATCTGATCAATGTTTTATGTTTATGGAAAGCTTTGTCTGTATGTGGTGGCACTTGCCTGTATTTCCAGTACTTGGGCTTGGGTGTTTGAGACCATTGTGGGCAATATAGCAAGACCTCAACTAAAAAAGTTTCAAAACATACAAAACAACCCATTATATTATACCCTTTATTTTATATGTGCTGGTTATATGATAATAATATAGAAAGAGGATGAGACATTCCTGGAAGTAGAGGTAAAGTTTCAAGTGGTAGAGTATCAGCCTTGAGCAGAAGAAGCCAAGCAAGAACATAAGGCACTGAGTTCAAGCCTCACTACTGGTATAAAAAGGAAGGGATGGAAGGAGGAAGGAAGGAAAGAAAGAAGGGAACTAAAAGAACGAAATATTCCTAATTCATCATAGTGTTTTCAGTATAGCAGAGAGGAAGTGAATGGAATGTCACAGTTGGATCTGTGACATACTGTCACTATGTTTTGTTGTTGTTATTGTTGTTGGAGGTGGTGATGAAGTTTGAACTTGGGGCCTGGGTGCTGTCCCTGAGCCCTTTTTGCTCAAGGTTAGTTCTCTACCACTCGGAGCCACAGCACCACTTTTGGTTTTCTGGTGGTTATTGGAGATAAGAGTCTCATGGATTTTCCCAGGCTGAGTTTGAACCATGATCCTCAGGTCTCAGCCTCCTGAGTAGCTAGGATTATAGGCTTCAGCCACTAGTGCCTGGTTTTGTTTGTGCTGTTTTATACTTGAACTATATAACAAAACAAATGAAAAGGATTCAGAATATATGGATTGTTCCAGTTTTTAAAAATTAGTGGCAAGTGAAAGAATATGGGAAAATTTAACCATAGTCTGCTAGGTATTAGAAGCATAGTTATTATAATTTTCAAATTTTCTACAATGAAGTACATATTTGAACTCAGGATGTTGTCTTGTTTTTTTTTTGCGGGGGGGTCCGGTCTTGGGGCCTGAACTCTGGGCCTGGGCATGTCCCTCAGCTCTTCAGCTCAAGGCTAGCGTTCTACCACTTGAGCCACAGCGCCACTTCCGGCTTTTTTTCTTTTTGCTTGTGTGGTGCTGAGGAATAGAACTCAGGGCCTCAGGTATGCAAGGCAAGCACTCTACCACTGAGCCACCTTCCCATCCCAGGATGTTGTCTTGTTAAGCATGATTAAGTTGTACCACACTTCCAGCCCTTTTTCTGAACTGATTATTTTTTATTTGGATTGTTAGATATTATTATTCATTTAATAGAACATTTATTAGATGCCTACTAGAGGACTCTTTTGTCTCTATATTTGAGATATGTAGAAGAGAGAAAAGCTGTTCTCTTAATGTTTAAGAGAATATTTTAGGAAATGGAGGAGAAAAGCAGGACAGGAATGAAGTTACAGAAAGGAAAAATAGCAATTTGAAATAAATCATAAGTGAGAACTTTTATCAATGGGGTTTCATAAACAAGATGTGATTTGACCAAAGATTTCAGAAGGTTAAAGCACTGGCTAAATTCAAGAGCCTCTGAGCAAGAGGGGTGGGGGTGGGGTGGGGGGGGGAGGGGGCGGAGCCTGGAGTAAGGACCTGGATAGCTAGAATGAGAGAACACAGGAAGACGTGTCAGGAAGGCCACAGAGGCCAACTCAGGGAGACCTTTGTAGGCCATTACAAGGATTACAAGGATATAAGAAGTATATTTTAAGCTCAGGAGTGATATAAGTTTTGAAAGAACTACTTGGACAGTTGGCTTGAGGCTATACAGTCAGCTAACAGTTGTAGTGGTTGGGCTGCTCAGTCGTGGAGGACTTGTGGACCCTGACTTATATTTGTAGTTTGAGATGGATTATGGTAAAGAGTCTTTACATGCAGAAAATTAAACAGTTCCATAACTCTGCACTGGTTATTTCTGAGATAGGGTCTCTCTTTTTGTGCCTGGGTTGCAGTCTCTGTATTTTAGGCTTCCTATTGTAACTGGGATCACAATTATACACTATCATGTCCAACTTCTTCTATTGAACTGGATGGAGTTTCAAGAACTTTTCTGTCTACGCTGGCTTGGAACTGCAGTTTTCTAATCTTAGCCTCCCAAGTAGCTAGAATTGCAGGCATGAGGCACTGGTGTCCAGTTGAAATATAGGATTAAAGCCAAAGAGTACGATTTGGTTAATGAAAAATCATGTTAAGACAAATAGTTTCAAAAACCATATGGTTAATGAGTTAGCTAAATCCTAGTTAGAAAGACGGCTTCACTGGGTCAGACTACAGGGAACTAAACTCTGATTATCTTATTCCTAAGATTTCACATGTTCATCAAACAAAACCTTTTTCTTCTCAGCTTAATGATCACATTTAGAGAAAACTGCCCCCACCAACATATATATATATATATATATATATATATATATATATATATGTCCTTAATTCTGAGATATGGGAGTGTCTAGTCCTTAATGCTGTTTTACAGCAGTTGGCTGGTAATCCTTCTTCCTGTACTGGAGTTTAAGCTCTATAAGGACAGGATGCAGATATTTTGAATACCAATGTACAATGTCTAGTACATGGAAGATACATAGATGGCATTGCTAAATGATTCTTAGATGAATGAACAAATGAATGAATGTAAAGGTCACAACTGAAGGGGATATTCTGGAAACTGAGTCATTTGATGGGAAACTTTAAGCTATGTTTTCTATTCATTTGTACAGGAAAGGTAATTTGGCTGAGTAATAAGATGTGAGTAATTTTCCCTGGAACTCTTTAAGTGGAGAAATGAAAAGCAGCTTTAAATGCTAGTGCCTTACTAGAAATAATGAATGAGGAAATGAAGAAAGTGCACCCAAGACTAAGATAATAATGACTTTGAAAAATTGATTGGATTTTCCTTCATTTTGTCTAATTTTAAGTGTTATTTAAAAATCTTGCTTTAAATCATGTGACTTTTCCCTTTCTCTTTTTTTTCCTTTGCTCTCTCTTCTTTCTTCTCTCTTTCTCTCCCTTGTTTTTATTTCTTTCATGCTGGAGATGAATCTTAGGGCTTCTGGAATGCTCTGCTACTGAGTATATCCTCAGCTCCTGATTTCTTCATATTCAGTGAACAGCAATCCAGAAACTTTACTTCTCCCCACTAGTAGCTGTTCTTTTTTTTTCTCAGTTTTTTGTTTTAAATTTAGTTTTAAAGAATGCCTCAATCTATCATATCTCTCTCTTCATATCAGAAGTCAGTCAGTTTGTTGGGCCCAATTTAATTGTTGCATCTTCTACTTAGTAACTGAATGAAAACAGGACCACTTCAGTTGGGGGGAAGAGTGCTTTACTTCATTGACAATAAATGATGTCATACTCCCAAATTACCATTTGATGTTCATCATATAGATCTTAGTCTGATATATATATATATATATATATATGCACATATATATGTATAGTGAAGAACAGAAATATATTTATGTAAGGAAGTGAACCCTGATTCTATTGGATGCATTATTTAAGAGATACTAGGATCAATTTGCTTTTCTATATGATTGTTGTCTTACCTAATAGTTGAGCACTATTCTTTACATTTATGCTACAACTAATGAAATATCACAGAATAGTTTTTCAGTGGCCTGCCATATTCTTTGTGGGCTCACTTTTTGCCCTTAGGTGTGGCAAAGAAAACATACAAACATAAAACTAGACTAGGAAATATTGAAGGGGAGCAAAGATTGCTTTTGACGGGGGGAAGTTGGAACAGCTATCCCAAGCTAGGATGGGTAAGAGCATTCCAGGCACAGCCGAAGTGTAGGAGTAGAAAAAAGTACTGTAGGAGTGGGAATGGTTTTGTGAAGCATAAGATATTAGCAGAGGATGTCTATTAATAGGCTGAAAGGGCCCTGAGTGTTCATTTAAGGATTTGAGCTTTTATTCAACAAGCAGTGAGAGTCTGAAGGCTTTTGAGCAGAAAGGAACCATGACCATCAAATCTGAACTTCCTGTTCAAGGAACTTCCGTTCCTTGTTATATCCACCAGTAGACTTGAGTGTCCTGCCCCTGAGGTTTGCCTGAGTAGAGCCAGCTTTGTGGCTCATCTGTCATCAGTAGAGTGGTTTATAGTAGTTAACAGACCATAGCAATCACAAGCCACTTTCTACTTTAATTTTTCCTCAATTACCTTTTGCTATTCCAGTCTTCAGAGTAGATGAGCTCTGAACATCTGAGAAAAGATTAGGCTTTGTTAATACATTATAAGTGAAATTGGCGATATATTTCTTATCTTACTACAGGTGCACTCCATCCCATTTTAACACTCTTTTCTGGATTGAAAAACACACAGAGACCAATCCTGAGTTTTAGTTTCTAGCTCTGCTATTTACTGTCTTTGTAACCCTGAGTAAGTCACTTAACCTCTATGAGGCTATCACATAGTAGTTAGGAGATTCCAGTTGGAAAGTAGCTGTGAAAGCATTACTAATAGAATTGGGATTCGTGCTACTTTGGTTGATATTTAGAAATGTTTCCTATAGATATTGTGATAGTGTTCACGGATGCTTCAGAAAAGCTCAGTACATTATTGTACATCTTGCCCACAGTGTTCAGAGACAGTGTCATAGATAAACAATGGGGCAGAAAGCAGAAACAATGGATTCCAGCCCACACCCTGCAGCTTGTCAGTCTAACTCAAATGTAATTTGGACTTTGTAGTGCTTTTGTCTTAAGACATTGTAAAACTAAAATAGAACATTAAAAAAATCCAGAAACAATACTTGTATACATGTATACATCTATCTATATATACAAATTAATTCTGAAAGAATTAATGAATAATGCAAATCTTTACTGGACTATTCTTGGAGAACATATCTGGACACTAGATTTCCTAAAAGGTACTTCATATAGTAGGTATACTATTTCTTCTTTCTTCCTTTAAACCTCTCAGTCATCTTCTAGGCTGTGCTCTCTAGCCATAGTTGTGTTCCTACATTTTTCCTTCCTGGACTCTTTATCATCACCACTGTTATCATTATTATCACTTAGTTTCACTTTTTCTTCCTACCCATGTTCTCTTATGATAGTCTCAATAGGAAATGAATTCTCCCTCCTTAGAAAAGAAGGAACCATTTAATGCTTTTTCCTGTCACTAATTGCTTGATACAAGACAAGTCAGTTCACCTCTGTAACCCCAAACACCTCTTCTCTGAAGTTTGGGTCTAGAAATATTTGCTCCTTTAGATTCACAAGCAACAGTGAGATGAGGTAAGGGATAAGAAAATGCTCTGTAAATGTTAAAAGTACTCTGCAAATAGGAGATGGCATCAATTTGTAGCCTCAGCAACTGTTTGCAGACTTTGTGACTTTGTCAGCTCAATCTCCTCAGATCAGCAAGAGTAAAATCTTCAGGAAAGAGCTCTCCTGTTTTTAATCATGACTGGATTGCTTGCTGCCATGATTTTGTAGCAATGCATAGTTAAGCTACTTTGTATTTCTATATTTGTATAATACCTTGTTCTTATCCTAACCAATGAGGAGGGGGATTTTGTAACCTCTATGGTTGGAGCTGAATTTTAGCTCTCTCTGTTGTTTTTGTTTCTCCTTCCAGTCATCTTGAGTGTCACAATAACTACTTGAATGACCCATCATTTCATCCATTGTGCTCAGAAATGTGGGAGGGTACCATTTTTAATTTGGTTAGTCCGGTATCCTCTGCTCACCAGAGATGTGGATCTGCTTTGCAGTCTGTTGTGATTGATTCTGCAAGTGAAGAGCACACCATACAAGCCTGAAGTAGCCTTTGTTGTCTGAATCCAGACCTTGTAGCCATACAACAGGCCTGGTAGCCCTGTAGCTTTTGATTGTACCTTGATGCTGTTTTAATGCCCTATGGTTTGACTCCCAGTGCGTTCTTTTTCAACTAATGAAGCAACTTGTGTATTGCTTGGGTAGCAAAATTGTACAGGCTGTCAAGTCTCATATAGTGATTTAAAGGTTGGTCCTGTTTATGGACCTTTTCTGTAGTAGGGAAGTTCTTGACCTTAATCAACATCAGAGCCATCATGGTCTAAGGAAAACATACGAGCCTTGGAAGAAAGCTGCTTCCACTAGGACCTTAGAAATTCAAACTCTTTCTTTTCTTGTAAAATGAAGCAGCCACTATCTACCATTAGGTTATGTTAGGATTGGCAATACTGTTTGTAAACATGACTGATGATACATGTTATCAGACAGACATGCCTGGAACCATCTTTAAGTGTTCTGCAGGTCCCTTATAAGGGAATTTTTTCAACAGTCTGCCCAGATCCATTGTGTAAGGTTCTTGTTGATTTCTGGAGTGGGAGAATCAACTTTTTTTTTTTTTTTTTGTCTGTGATGGAGCTTGAACTCAGGATCTGGGTGCTGTCTCTGAGCTTTTATGCTCAGTGCTAGCACTCTACTACTTTGAGCCACAGCCCCATATCCAGTTTTCTGGTGATTAATTGGAGATAAGAGTCTCACAGACTTTCCTGCCCAGTATTACTTTGAACCACAGTCCTCTGATCTCAGCCTCCTGAGTAGCTAGGATTATAGGGGTGAGCCACTGGCACTGGCTTTTTTTTTTTTTTTTTTAAATGTCTCTCCTGGGGCTTGAACTCAGGACCTGAGCTATTTTGCTCTACCACTTGAGCCACAACTCCACTGCAGGCTTTTGTTGCTGTTTTTTAGGTTTTGTGTTGTTTGTTTTGGTGATTAATTGGAGATAAGAGTCTCAGGAACTGGCTTAGAATCACCATGCTCAGATTTCAACCTCCTAAATAGCTAGGATCGTAGGCTTTAGCTACTGGTACTTGCTGAGACTCAACTTTTTAGCTCTTTTGTGTGATAGTTTTGAGCACGATGACATCTGAAGGAATGTCTTCTAGGTTTCTTGAAAGTAAAAAATGTTTTTTGTGTAAATGCCCAAAAGTGCGATTGCTGGATCATAGGGGAGATCTATGTGAAGTCTTTTGAGGAACCTCCATACTGCTTTCCAAAGTGGTTGAACAAGTTTACATTCCCACCAACAATGAAGTAAGGTTCCTTTCTGTCCACATCCCCTCCAGCATCTGTTGTTGTTAGAGTTCTTGATTTTTGCTGTTCTAACTGGAGTGAGGTGATATCTCAATGTTGTTTTGATTTGCATTTCTTTTATGGCTAGGGATGTTGAACATTTCTTCATGTGTCTATTGGCCATTCTTCTTTCTTCTTCAGAGAAGCTTCTCTTTAAGTCTTTCGCCCACTTATTTATTGGGCAGTTGTTTCTTTGAGGATTTGTTGTTGGGTGGTTTAATTTTTTGAGTTCCAAGTATACTTTAGATATGAGACCCTTGCCCGTTGTATGGCTAGTAAAGATCTTCTCCCAATCGGTGGGCTTTCTATTGATCTTGCTAGCTATGTCATTTGCCCTGCAGAAGCTCTGCAACCTTATGCAATCCCATTTGTCCAACCTTTCTTTGATTTGTTGTGTTTCCGGGTCTCTATTCAGAAAATTTCGGCCTGAGCCAAGGAGACCTAGGGTTTCTCCTATTCCATCCTGTAATGTTTTCAGAGTGTCTGCTTTGAGTTCAAGGTCTTTGATCCATTTGGAGTTGATTCTGGTGCAGGGTGATATATAAGGATCTAGCTTTAGTTTTCTACATGTAGTTAACCAATTTTGCCAGCACCATTTACTGAAGAGGCTGTCTTTCTTCCATTCTATTGTTTTAGCTTCCTTATCAAAGATTAGATGGCTATAGGTCTGTAGGTTCATTTCTGGGTTTTCAATTCTATTCCATTGGTCCTGAGGTCTGTTCTTATGCCAATACCAAGCTGTTTTGATTACTATGGCTTTATAGTAGAGTTTGAAATTTGGTATTGATATTCCTCCAGCAGTGTTCTTTCCGTTGGGCATTTACCCAAATGTATACAAACAAGACCACACTAAAGCTACCAGCACAACTATGTTTATTGCAGCATTATTTACCATAGCTAAGATATGGAACCAACCCAGAAGCCCCTCAGTAGATGAATGGATCAAGAAAATGTGGTATATATACACAATGGAATTCTATGCCTCCATCAGAAAGAATGACATTTCCCCATTTGTTAGGAAATGGAAAGGCTTGGAAAAAATTATATTAAGTGAAGTAAGCCAGGCCCAAAGAAACATAGGTCCCATGGTTTCCCTTATTTGCAATATCTAGTATAGGTATGAGTCAAGCAGAAAAGGTCAGATAATGTGATGTTAGGAAAACGAACTCTTAAATATGTATTTTAATATTTTCGTTTCTTTCATGCATGTGTTTCTAACGCATTTATAAGATTATTTCTTTGTTGCTTTGTATGTCCCTCCCCCACAGTGTAACCCCCGCTTTCACTTTATTTGATGTCAGTATAACATGTGGAGGAGATGGGGACAAACAAGTCGTTTAAGGATTCAGGTAGACCTGTTGTAACAAGGAGAATTACAAAATGTCATGTCAAAGCAAGCTTTACAATGTCGGTGTGGGGGGGGGGGAGGGGGTATGATTGGGTGGGGGGAGGGGGGAGGCTGGGAAGGGAGGTGAAGGGTAAACAAAGGAGGAGGCTGCAATGCTTGGTAAGAAATGTATGCATTATCCTGCCAATGTAATTGTAACCCCTCTGTACAGTATGTTCTCAAATAAAATAAAATAAAATTAAAAAAAAAAGTTTTTTGTGCTGAGATTTGAACATAGGACCTAATACTTGGTAGGCTGGTATGCCACTGCTTAAGCCGCGTGCTATTTCTCAGAGAAGCCAACTTTACTTAGTCATGCAGAGGCTGAGAGCTAATTAGTTGAGTTTTAAGGACTCATGGAGCTGTAGGAGATCTTACACAAGTAAGGGGGAGGGGCGGGAAATGCTGAGAATAAGTAGTATAGTGAAGTAGTTAAGAACACAGAGCCTGAGCCAAAAGCTTGAATTTAATCCATGTGTGACCTTGAACAAATTTAGCTCTTTATGCCTCAATTTTCTCAATAATATGGGATAATAATAATTACATGAGAAGGTGGTTGGAAAGATGAAAAGAATTATACATAAATATTTAATATTTATTTATTTATTGTTGGCCATGGTACTTGAACTCTGGGCCTGGGTGCTGTCCCTAAGCTCTTCAGCTCAAGGTGAGCACTCTACCACTTGAGCCACAGCACCATTTCTGGTTTTCTGGTGGTTTATTGGAGATTAGAGTCTCACGGACTTTCTTGCTTGGGCTGACTTTGAACTGCAATTCTCAGATCTCAGTCTCCTGACATTACAGGTGTGAGCCACCAGCACCTGGCAAGAATTATATATTGAGCTCTTAGACCTGTGTCTAACATGGAAAGATCGGTGCTCCATATTAATTTTTGTTGTTGCAAGTATTATTTCTTTAATTTGTTTGATAATTTATTGAGAGAGACTATAACCCTATAGTTCTGGCTAGCTAGAAACTTGGTATGTAGCTCAGGCCGGCTCCCACTTAATACCTGCTGCCTCAACCTCCCAAGTGCTTGGATTACAGGTGTACACCATCATGGCTAATGCCATTATTTATTAGGACCTAATGTGTCATATGCTCAGTGGACTTACGCTGTTTAACTATATCTCCCTGTAAAGGAAAAGGGTAACATGCAGTGCTAAATAGATGAGTTTCTTTTGCCTCTGTTATAGTTAGGAATTTTATTATTTTTCAATGTATGCAGCCACTTTCTCCTTCTCTATTTTTCTAGCAAAGAGAAACTTTCCTGTTCCCTCCATAGCAAATATGGAGAATGCTTATGGGAGAATATGTGTCATGAGAGTTTCAGGCTTGAGTGTTGTACCTAGAACCTGTCTTTAGATACTTGACATGAAATATAGCTTTCTGACTAAATGTCAGCTCTTTTAGGAGCATAAGCACCTGTTAGCTGGCATTTCTTTTCTAGATGGCAAGTCTATATCAATAGTTTAGTTCCCTGGAGAACATGGAGAAGGGGCAGGACCAAGTTAGTGGAGAAGTAAGTCTCAGTATTACTCTGAAAGGAATGCACAGGAAATTTTGAAGTTGAAATCTAATGTACATGTTGAAGCAGAGGCAAAAAGAAGTATAAAACCACTGGTCACAAACAGGAAACCCTTTTCTACTAAATTAGTAAGTACTCAGCAGGTTTTTCTTCTACAGGACTTTTCAGAGCCTTTAATAACCAGTGCTAACTTTCTGGGGCTAGTGTTCACAAGATAATGCATTGCTCTGTGAGATGACACTAATGTTTTTGAACCAAGGGAGTTAATTGAGCAGAATCATATCTAAGAAAAATTGCTGTGGGGTGACATTTTCCAAAAAGGATTGTACTCTGCCTGAATCATGTAACTGTAGCCCCTCTGAACATCACCTTTATAATAATGGGGTTTTTTGTTTGTTTGTTTGTTTTGTTTTGTTTTTGTCAGTCATGGGGCCTGAACTCTGGGGCCTGGGTGCTGTCCCTGAACTCTTCAGCTCAAGTTTAGTGCTCTACCACTTGAGCCACAGCACCACTTATGACCTTTTTTTGCTTATGTGGTACAAGGCAATTACTCTTCCACTGAGCCACCTTCCCAGCCCACACTAAACAATTTTTAAAAGAAAAATTGCTCTTATGAAAGAAAAACTGAAAGGAAATAAAATTGGAGGCAAATGAGACCAGTTAGATGGTTACTGAGGAAACTTTATAGGAAGTGACAAGGCACTAGGATAGGGGTAGACAGGCTTTTTCTGGAAAGGGTCAACAGGTCAATTATTTTTCCTGGTTGGGTCATAGTCTTGTTACAAGTACTCAGTTCTGCCATGTAACACTGAAAGCAGAAATAAACAATAAGTAGACGAATGTATGTGACTGTGTTCTAGTAAAACATGATTTATAGTTTCAGTGTGGGATTGTAGAAAAGTTCTGGAGATGGATGGTTCCTATAGATGGACAATAGATTATGTAATGTCATGGAACTGGAGACTTAAAATGACTAAAATGGTAAATTTCATGCCATCTATATTTTACCACTATGAAATCCTTTTCTGTTACAAAACAGTGGGCAAGTTTGCATTCCCTGAATCAAGGAGACTAGTAGAAAAACTGAGAAAGATGTGGTGCCAACATGAAGTCTACGATGTTGAATGTGTAGGCTATAAGGGGGTAGGCTTCTGTGCCCTGTGGAAGACAAAAGAAACATGGAAAAGTAAATCTAAAGAGAAGAAAATTGGTGATGTGGGTAGGTGGTGCAATAAAGAACAGTTTTGACTTGGTGTCTGTAGGGCCAGAAAATGGAAGTCTAATGGTATCTTTTTTTTTTTTTTTTTGTCGGTCATGGGGCTTGAACTCTGGGCCTGGGCGCTGTCCCTCAGCTCTTCAGCTCAAGGCGAGCGCTCTACCACTTGAGCTACAGTGCCACTTCTGGTTTTCTGGTGGTTTATTGAAGATAGGAGTCTCACGGTCTCTCCTGCCCGGGCTGGCTTTGAACTGCGATCCTCAGATCTCAGCCTCCTGAGTAGCTAGGATTACAGGCGTGAGCCACCAGCGCCAGACTTCTAATGGCATCTTGATTGGACTGTATGTCAGAAAGCATTTGTATGGTGTACCTATTATTGTAACAAAATATACCTGGGTAGATCAACTAAAAAAGTTGGGGATGGGAAGTTGGCTCAATGGTAGAGTGCTTGCCTCGCATGCATGAGGCCCTGGGTTTGATTCCTCAGCACCACATAATCATAAAAAGCCAAAAGTGGTGCTGTGGCTCAAGTGGTAGAGCGTTAACCTTGAGCTGAAGAGCTGAGGGACAGTGCCCAGACACAAAGTTCAGGCCCCATGACTAGACCGCCCCCCTCCCCCCAAAAAAGTTGACATTATTTTAGCTGACAGTTGTGTTGACATTATTTTAGCTGACAGTTGTAGTTCAGTTATTTCCTCCCCTCCCCTTTCATTTTCCCCTTTCCTCCTTCCTTTTTTTTTTTTTTTTTGTCGGTCATGGGGCCTGAACTCTCGGTTTGGGCGCTGTCCCTCAGCTCTTCAGCTCAAGGCTAGCACTCTACCACTTGAGCCAGAGCACCACTTCGGGCTTTTTCTGCTTATGTGGTGCTGAGGAATCAAACCCAGGGCCTCATGCATGTCACTAAACACTGAGCCAACTTCCCAGCCCTTTCCTCCTTCCTTCTTTTGCTCCCTCCCTCTTTTTTTTTTTTTTTTTTTTGCCGTTCTCTCTCTCATAAGAGGAGATCTTGTTAGGTAGCCAAGACTAGTCTCAACCCAATTCTCCCACCTCACTCTTCCAAGTAGCTAGTTTATAGGCCTGGCTTTGACTCTGTTTTGAAAGTTCTAGTCATGGTTAAATGGCTCTGTTGCTTTTGGCCTCTGTCAGAGCAGATCATGGCAGGAATACATGACAGAACAAAATTACTCGCCTCAAGTCTAGGAGGCAGGAAGTGGCGCTGTAGCTCAAGTGGTAGAGCGCTAGCCTTGAGCTGAAGAGCTGAGGGACAGGACAGCGCCCAGGCCCAGAGTTCAAGCCCCACGACCGACAAAAAAAAAAAAAAAAAATCAAGTCTAGGAGGCAATGAGAAAGAGAAAAAAGAGCCAGAAGTCCCACATCCTTTTCAGGGCCATGTGCTCATCGACCTGAAGATTATTCACTAGCCCCCCTCCCCTTTTGTAGTATTGAGGTATGAACTCAGGGCCTTGTGCTTGCTAAGTAGGTACTCCAACTTAAGTCATGCCTCCAGCCCTTTTGCTATCATTATTTTTCCAATAAGGTCTTGCTTTTGCCCAGGCCAGTCTGCACCACAATCCTTCTGGTTATTCTTTGTGAGTGGCTAGGTTGACAGGTATGCTCCACTGTGTCCAGCTTTTTTTATTGGTTGAGATAATATCTCATGAACTTTTTTGCCTAAGCTGGCCTTGAGAGACAATCCTCTTGATATCCACCTCCTGAATAGCTAGATTAAAAGCATAATTCACTGTTCCTGGCTAGGCCCCATCTCTAAAAATTCCATCATTTCTTGCTATCAGCATCTTGGGCACCCCAAGCCTTTAACATGTGGGCCTTTGTGGGGATATACAAGATCAAATTATATAGTATATGAAAGTGAAACTTGTCTTTATTTTGGGTTGATGGGATCTGCTTAGAGAAACTCATAGATCTAGACTGGGACGTTGGCTAAGTGGTAGAGTGCTTGACTTGCATGCATGAGACCCTGGGTTTGATTCCTTAGCACCACATAAGCAGAAAAAAGCCAAAAGTGGCACTGTGGCTCAACGGCTAGGGCACTAGCCTTGAGCTGAAGATCAGAGGGACAGTGCCCAGGACACACACACACACACACACACACACACACACGCACGGACACACGCACACACACACACACACGCACACACACACCGGCTAGGGCACTAGCCTTGAGCTGAAGATCAGAGGGACAGTGCCCAGGACACACACACACACACACACACACACACACACACGCACGCGCGCGCACACACACACACACACACACACACACACATGATACCAGCACAACTATGTTTATTGCAGCATTATTTACCATAGCTAAGATATGGAACCAACCCAGATGCCCCTCAGTAGATGAATGGATCAAGAAAATGTGGTATACATACCACATTCTAGCCTCCATCAGAAAGAATGACATTGCCCCATTTGTTAGGAAATGGAAAGACTTGGAAAAAATTATATTAAGTGAAGTTAGCCAGGCCCAAAGAAACATAGGTCCCATGGTTTCCCTTATTTGCAATAACTGATATATGTCTGAGTCAAGCAGAAAAGGTCAGATAAGTTGATGTTAGGGAAATGAACCCTAAGATACGTATTCCAATGTTTTTTTTCTTTCATGCGATTGTTTCTAACACATTTATAAGATTATTTCTTTGTTGCTTTGTATGTCCCTTCCCCACAGTATAACCCCTGCTTTCATTGTATTTCATGTTGGTATAATTTGTGGAGGGTAAGGGGAAAAAAATCGTTTAAGTAGGGATACAGGTGGATCCATTGCAACAATGAGATATACAAGACATTATGCCGAAAAACGAACTTTACAACTTTGGCGGGGGTGGAGATGGGGTGGTAGAGGAGATGAGAGGGTGGGGATGATAAGGGGAAACAAAGAAGGAGGCAACAATACTTGATAAGAAATGTACTCATTACGTTGCTCATGTAATTGTAACCCTTCTGTATGGTATTTTCACAATTAAATAAACTTTAAAAAAAGACAGAAAGAAACTCTTAGATCCATTCAAAATAATTCTGATGATGCTGGGCACCAACGGCTCATGCCTATAATCCTAGCTACTCAGGAGGCTGAGATCTGAGAATCATGGTTCAAAGTCAGCCAAGGTAGGAATGTCTATGAGACGCTTACCTCCAATTAACCACCAGAAAACTGGAAATGGCACTGTAGCTCAAGTGGTAGAGCGCTAGCCTTGAACTGAAGAACTTAGGGACAGCGCCCAGGCCCAGAGTTCAAGTCCCATGACTGACAAAATAATTTCTGATGGCCAGGTGTCATGTCCTACTCCTATAGGTCTAGCTACTGTGGGATGAAGATAGGAGGACCACTTGAGCCTGAATATTCTAAGCCAGTATGAGCAACGTAGCAAGATCCTCTTGGTTCCAGTGGCTCACACTTGTAATCCTTGCTATTCAGAAGGCTAAAGATCTGGAGGATCGTGATTCAAAATCAGTTTAGGCAAAAAAAGTCCATGAGATTCCATCTCTAAAGTAACACAAAGCTGGGCTACAGACATAGCCCATGTGATAGAACACCAGCCACATAAGCAAGCCAAACAATAATAAGGCCCTGAGTTCAAATTCTAGCCCATTAAAAAAAGCACAAAACTTAAAAACCATAAAATCATTTAAATCATTGATTAGCTAGTTTGATTTAAGTAGACTAAATTCTTAAGAGTGTTTCTTAGCATTTTCAGGTCAGAATATCCAAGTACTGAAAACATGAGTGCTTTCTGAGACCTCCTGATAGAGTTGCTTATCATGATTAATTGTACATTTATATCTCTTTCAAGGATTTCTATAAACAGACCCTTCAGAAGGGTTCTTCAAGAAGACATATTTTAGCTCAATCTAGAGAAACTGTCTTAAAAGGATTACAAACACCAGTTCTGTGAACAAGAGGCAAATAGATCAGTTTATTGTTGTTGTTTTGTTTTGTTTTAACTTGGTGGGTGTGAAGCTTAAGGAGAACAAACTTCAGAAATGGTCATGCTAGATGGAAAGCCAGTAAGACTGAAGAATTCATTGGTGGCTCTCTCAGCACACATGTCATTCACCTGGATGAGGATGGGCCACAAGCCTGGTAGGAGAGAGCTGGATTTGCTGTGATCAAGATAAGGTTAAAGCCAAGTGTTAGTGGCTCAGGCCTATAATCCAAACTACTCAGGAGCCTGAGCTATGAGGGTAGTGGTTTGAAGTCAGCCTGGGAAAGAAAGTAAGACTTTTGTCTCCATTTAACTACTCAGAAAAAGCCAGAAGGGGTGCTATGGCTCAGGTGGTAGAGCACTAGCCTTGAGCAAAAAAAAGCACAGGGACAGTGCCCAGGCCCTGAATTCAAACCCCAGACCAGAAAAAGAAAAAGAAAAAAAAAAAAAGAAAGAAGAAAAAAAAGATAGGGCTAAAGATGACAATTCTTCAGGTTTACAATGATTAAAATTTAGGTTTGACAGAGTTGTTTTATTTTAATATCTAGAACTGTTAAAGATTTTCCAAAATGAAATCTGTGAGACACAAAGTAGGAAATTGGCAGCCTGGCACCTAGTTGTCATGGATGAAGGAAGAGACCAGGGAGTGGGGACAGTGTAGACTATCCATCTGGCTTCATTTCTCTCTTCTCCTATGATACGAGCCACCCACCTTCCTTTCACTGCAGAGCTGCTCCTCTGGCTGATTCCAAATGAGCTACATAGCAACATGCAAAGAGCTGGCTTGCAGGCCTCAGAGTCTTGATGTAGTTCTCTACCAGTCTGCTTCTCTGTTGATTCTTATTATTAAACTCATGTTTTGAAGTTCAGAACCACAAATTCTACTGCGTATATGATATTCCCATTTGGATGTACCAAATAGTTCATATGTGCCATTGTCAAGAGTAAAGTTATCTGAACCCCAGAGCTTATGTGTCACATCTTATTTCCTGGTCTTAGTGAGCTTCTGAGGATTCTTGTTATTAAACTCTTGTTTTGAGGTTCAGAACCACAAATTCTACTGTCTATATGATATCCTCATTTGGATGTACCAAATACCTCATATGCACCATGGTCAAGAGTAAAGTTATCTGAACCCCAGAGGTCATGTGTCACATCTTATTTCCTGGTCTTAGTGAGCTTCATTACCTTCCATCCAGTTGCCACTGATAGAAACTGGGTTATCTTCCGGGTTTTCCCTATGCTTTACATCCCACCCTCAGTCAGCAAGACTGTTCAACATGTCATGTCTACTGCTGCTACATAGTCCAATGCTGTCCCTGCCTCTCAGCTGAATGGCTACAAGCTGTCTTCCTCACTCTGATCTTGCTTCATTCCCTTTCCTCCCCTTGTTTCTCCCTCATCCCATATACTAGTCATTCTCTATTTAAAAGCCTTCAACATTTTCTTATACTTTGGGGATCAAATCAGATCTCCTTTTTATGGTAACAGACTTTTGCCTTCCTCTGGACTTAGCATGTATTACTTTGTTAGCTATTTTCCAAGGTCCACTGTTTGCAATACCTACGTGACATGATCTGCCTTGTCTATGGGCTATTGAATATAGTATACTATTTCTTCTTGCTGCAGTGTTTTACCCGTTCTCTTTCTACCTCACACTCCACCAGTCTGTTTTTCAGTCATTAGCTACAATGTCACTTTCTCCAGGAAAACCTCTGATTTCTCTAAAGTGGTCAGGAGTACTGCCTCCATCTCTCTGTAACAACCTATTTTACCTTATTGGTGTACTTTTCTTTCTAGTCTATCTCCCCAAAAAGACATCAGTGTCCCTTGGAGCAGGAGTGAACAATCTTGCTCATCAGTGTATAGCTTCTGGTAGGGGGCATAGTGAGATTTTCCCCCCTCTTCCCCGCTCTTTTAAATGGTAGAGTGCTAACCTAGTGTGGAATAGGTTAAGGAAGAGCATGAGGTTAAGTTCAGGCCCCAGTACTGGCACCAAAAAAATATTATTAAATATATATATATATATATAATAAAATGTATTATTTTAACCATTTAAAAATATACAGTTTAGAAGTAAATATTACTTATATTCACATTGTTGTTCATCCATAACCACTGCTTGTTGCTGGAACTCTTTCATCATCCCCAATTGACACTACCAATTGAACAAGTCCCTTTCCACAGCCCTAGAAACCATAATTCTGTTTTCTGTCTCTATAGATGACTATTCAGGTATGATATGTAAGTTTAATCATATATTTACCCTTTTGTATCTGATTAATTTTACTCAGAATGTTTTCAAGGTCCACTCATGTTGTAGCATGTGTTAAAATTTCTTTTTAAGGCTTTATTTTATTTATCCATTCATGGGCATTTGAGTGGTTCCTACCATTTGACAGTTGTGAAAAATGCTGCTAGGATTATCTGTTCAAGTCCTTGCTTCCACTTCTTTTGGAGATATACTTAAAAGTAGAATTGGTGAATTGTGTTTCTCTGCTTAACTGCTATACTCTTACCTCTAACTGCTGTACTCTTTTCTATAATACCTGTATTATTTTACATTCCCACCAGCAGTATATGAGGCTTCCTGGTGTTTTGTTTTGTTTTGTTTTGTTTTCTGGTCCTGGGGATTGAACTCAGGGCCTGGGCACTGTCCCTGAACTCCTTTTATTCAAGGTTGCTACAGCTCCACTTCAGCTTTTTCTGTGATTAATTAGGGATAAGTGTCTCACTGACTTTCCTGCCTGGGCTGGCATTGAATGATGATCCTCAGATCTCAGCTTCCTGAGTAGCTAGGATTACAGGCATGAGCCACCAGTGCCTGGCTATAGTAAGTTTTGATATCAGGAAATATCAGTCCTCCAACTTTGCCTTTTTCTAGTTGGAGACAAATTTTTGTTGTTTTTGTAGTGTTGAGGATCTAACAGGATCTTACATAGTCATACTAAATAAATACCAGTGAGCTGTATCTCCAGCCATTGAGATACATTTTTGGTACTACTTTCCACTTTTTATTTCCTCCTCTTCCCAGCATATCTTTCTAGAGTATTTCCTTCAAGACCTATTAATAACTTCACTTCAATGCTGGTTTTATTTCCATCTTCCATCATCTTACTTCTTTTAACATGATTCTTTAAAAATTTTTATTTTTGCTGGTCCTGGGCTTGAACTCAGGGCTTGGGTGCTGTCCCTGAGCTTTTGTGCTCAAGGCTAGCACTCTACCACTTGAGTCACAATTCCACTTTCAGCTTTTTTGGTGTTTAGAGATAGGAGTCTCATAGACTTCCCTGCCTGGACTTGCTTCAAACTGCAATCTTCAGACCTCACCCCCCAGATTAGCTAGGATTAAAGGCATGAACCACTAGTGCCCAGCTATGGATTCTTCTTTATTTGTGTATAACTGGGCCACAAATAACTTGTTCAAGTCTTAATTCTCCTGGATGACCAAGTGAAGATAGTGTATTGTATCCAATTTCGATTCTAATGTAGTTTTTTGTTTTTTTGTTGTTTTTTTTTTTAAACTCACAGGGCCAGAATTTGCTTACACCATTCCTTTATCTTCTGTGTTGGCTGTGTCCTCCTTAGCACTGCAGGAAGATGAACAGCTGAGATGGTGGTATGATGGACAAGGGATACTGACTAAGATACTGGGTTCAGTTACACAGCATTATAGCTGACTTTTGCACAACATGGGGGCTGAGGTGCTCCTCCTGTAGCAAAATCTGTTTATAACTGAAACCACTTCCCATCCCAGTTTAACTACTACTATCCTAGTGGTGTTGAACAGTCTTACAGATAAGTCTTTTCATATATTTGTGTGTGTTTTATGTATAATATGTGATGGGAAAGTACAGTGGTGAAAGATCTCCTTTAACTAAGATGCACAAGCTATTTACTGGGGAGATAAATTGCTCCTATGAAGATGCTGAGTGGCATGCTGGGAGCTTCCAGCAAAAGCAACAGACAGTGCTGGGCAGTTAGGCCATCATACTCATGACTTAGTCTTTACATTTACAAAGTTTTTTAAGCTGCAAGTAACCACACATGGCCTAAGTGAGAAATTTTAACTTTCTGGCAATAATAGATTTGTGGGTAGTTTTCAGTATTAAATAGATTATTCACTATCGTGACCCACATAACTTTCTTTTCTTTAAAAAAAATTATGCCTATTTCGTTTACTTGTGTTCTCTCAGATTGTTGCAGATCTCAAAAATAAAAAGAAATCTGTATATAAGTGGACCTTTGCAGCTCAAGTCCATGTTGTTCAAATGTATATTGGAGGTCAAGAAACTTGGTTCTGGTTTTGCATCTGGCAGTTAGATAGCCCAGCTTTCCTTGCAGATTAGGAATGGTAGGACTGCATGGTCTCTTGAGTTTATTCTAAATCTAGAAATTTTATTTTTACTTTTTTTGGGGGGGAATCCGTTCGTGGGACCTGAACTCTGGGCCTGGGCGCTGTCCCTCAGCTCTTCAGCTCAAGGATAGCGCTCTACCACTTGAGTCACAGCGCCACTTCCGGCTTTTTTTCTTTTTGCTTATGTGGTGCTGGGGAATTGAACCCACTGCCTCATACATGCAAGGCAAGCGCTCTACCACTGAGCCACCTTCCCAGCCCTATTTTTACTTTTTGCAGCACAATTTTCTCTGAACAAGGATGTATTTCATGGATGAATAGAGTTTAGGTGAAAGAAGATAGGGGAAAGAAACTTCTGAAGGCTAGAACCAGAAAATGACAGTGTAGTTACAGTCAATGAAAGTTAGAATGGCAAGACTTTTTACTAAGAGATGCTGGATACATTGGATACCCATGTTGTAGAAAATGAACCTTGACTTTACATCCTGTAAAATTCCAACTGGTTTGTAAATCTAAATGAGAAAGACAAAACAAAAATCTAGAAGAAAACATAGGAGCCTTTCTGCATGACCTTGGGAGATGGGGGATAAAAGGCACTTGCCAAATGTGATAAATCATACCTATAATCCAAACACTCAAGAAGAATCTTGAATTCAAGACAAGCCTGTAGCTTTAAACTCACTATGTAGTCCAGGCTTGTCTTGAACTTTAAATAGGGAGACCCTCTCTCAACATGTGTGTACATGCATGTGTATACGTACATTTGTGTATGTAAATACATATATATATACAGAGAGAGAGTGCACAAGCATTAACTTGGAGGAAAAGATTGAGATTAGATTTCAGTAAAGATATGAACTGCTATTTACCAACTTATACCATGGAGAAAGCAGAAAGTACTGGGTACCAGTTGCTAGCTATAATCCTAGCTACTTGTGAGACTGAGATCAGGAGAATTGTAGTCAAAGTCAGCCCAGGCAAAATGTGCCCAATACCCCTTTTCAACTAATAGCTAGTAGTGGTGGCATCTGCCTATTATACCAGCTATTAAAGAGGCTGATACCCAAAGGATCATAGTTCTAGGAAAGTCAGAGTAAAAACAGTCCTTGATACTACAGATTGGATGTGGTGGTATGAGCCTGACATCCCAGCTGTGAGCAGGAAGCTCTTAGAAGGATCATGGCCTAGGTCTGGACAGGAAGCAAGACCCTGTGCAACTCAGAAATAACCTGTGCAAAAAAGATAGAATATGGCTTAATGATGGAATATTTGCCTGGTAATCTTGGAGTCCTGAGTTCAAACCATAGTACTGCAAAACAACAACCAAAGCCGGGCGCTGGTGGCTCACGCCTGTAATCCTAGCTACTCAGGAGGCTGAGATCTGAGGATCGCGGTTCAAAGCCAGCCCGAGCAGGAGAGACCGTGAGACTCCTATCTCCAATAAACCACCAGAAAACCGGAAGTGGCGCTGTAGCTCAAGTGGTAGAGTGCTTGCTTTAGCTGAAGAGCTGAGGGACAACGCCCAGGCCCAGAGTTCAAGCCCCATGACCAACAAAAAAAAAAAAAAAAAAAAAAAGGAAGGAAGCAGAAGGGGAGGAAGGAAAAAATGCTATAACTATTTGACATATGTATGGAGAATATATGAAGAACTTCCACAAGTCACTAAGAAATGTAAGTGACCCGAAAGGAAAAAGAAGGCAAAGACTGAAACTAGCACTTCACAAAAGAGGCTATCTAAATACTGAATGAACTATGAAACAGTGCTCATTAACATCAGACATTGCAAAGAAAAACTGTAGTGAGCCAACAAACACATGAAAAACACATCAATATCAGTAGGGAAAGGTAAATCAAAACCATATGAGGTACCATTTCATACCCACTAGGATGGCCACAATTTTAAAAGAAAGAAGAAAGGGACAATAACAAGTGTATACAAGGCTGTGGATAAATTATAACTTTACTTTGCTGGTGGGAATATAAAATGGCTCAGCCACTGTGGGGGTTAAAAAAAAAACCTGTTAAACATAGAGTAACCATATGACCCTGTAGTCTAATCCTTAGGTATATATCTAAAGAACTGAAAATAAGCACTGAATCAAGTACCTGGGCACATACATTTCATAATAGCCAGTACATACATCAATGGATGAATGAATATGTACTCGTGATATATACTTATAAATTGAAACATTGTTTATTTATAGAAAGGAATGAAGTAGCTAGGTGCTGGTGGCGACTTAGGAGGTTGAGATCTGAGGATCGTGGTTCAAAGCCAGCTGGAGCAGGAAAGTCCGTGAGACTTATCTCCAATTAACTACCCCCAAACTGGAAGTAGAACTATGGCTCAAATTGATAGAGGGCTAGCCTCTATCAAAAGAGTTCAGGGACAGCTCCCAGGCCCTAATAAGTTTAAGCCCCGTAACTGACCAAAAGAAGAAAAAGAAAGTGCTGAAATATACTCCATTGTGAATACACCCTGAAACTATCCTGCTAAGTGAATGTATTGTCTGATTCCATCTATATAAAATATCCAGAATAGAAGAGGGTTACCAGGAGCTGGGGGTCTGGGATAGAAAGAAATGTAACAATTTAATGGGTAAGGAGTTTTATTTTGGAGTGGTAAAAGTGTTTGGAACTAGACAGCAGTACTGGCTGTGAATGTCCTAAATGCTATTGAAAAGTTCACTTTAAAATGGCTAATTTTGTTAATGTAAATTTTCCTTAGGATGACACTTGAAAATAGAAGCTCTATTGGAGGCATTGGGGATCCTAGGGACTGCTGGTTGTGGGTAGCAAGGGAGAACTAGGTAGCAATAATTCAGAATTTGTGCCAAGTGACCAGAGAACTGATGGTCTTGGTACCAGAAATGAAATTCAGGAAGGGGGATCCATCTGGAAAGTGAGAGTTATTTTAAGTGCTTTTAAAATTTGAAATGGTAGCTAGTGCCCTAAAGACGACTGCAAAACTCATCTTAGTCAGGATGGAAGTATTAGAGTTACACATATACAGATTGTTTTAAACCCAGAGAGAGGGTGGGGGAGAGGGAGAGGGAGAAGGAGAGGGAGAGGGAGTAAGAGAGAGGGAGAGGGAGTGAGGGAGAGGGAGAGGGAGAGGGAGAACAACAGAATTCTGGAAGCATTTGGTGTGGAGAAGAGCCTGTTAGGAGAGGAGACCACAGCTGTGGAGAAAACAGGTCGATGTAGTGTCACTTAGGTCAAAGGAAGAGAGTGAGTGGGGGATATAGCTATACAGGGAAGAGGTATAGGAAGGGAAAGATAATTGAAAATGTTTAGAGAAGGAAAGGTTGAGGGGATACAGGCCTAGAGAAGGCAAGAGGAAACAATCTGAGAGCAGGCAGAGGACCTAGCTGAGGACAGCTATGAAGAGCCCAGCTGCCTGCAATTAGATCACAAGAATTTGTCAGCATCATAAGCGACTTATTCTTGCAGTGTTTTTTGTCCTCTGAGTAAGAACAGAGAGTGACCTAGGGTTGAGGATGAATGTGGATGTGTGAGTCCCAGATAGGCTCATCATGGGTTTCTATTCTCTATGAAAAGGACACAAAAGGAGTTTTGGAATTCTGGGAGTTCATACTGTATATATAGTACCCTTCATCATTGGTTGTCAAAGCAAACAACTATAGGTGTTTAGTGCCCTTCTTGTGCTGTTTTCTAGTCTTGTGACTTTGAAGAAGCCCTATTAATTCTCTAAGACTCTATTTTTCATATGCTAAATGGTGTTTGGGTTCATGGTGTTTTGAGTTAATGCAAGCACAGTGCTTGAATCATAGGCTGTGACCAATGTCAGTGAAGCTCATGGTGAAAGGCTGTAGGAGTACAGGAGGGGAGGAATTAGTAGAGTTGGAAGATGGGAAGGCTCTGTGGAGGAGGAAGGACATATTGGGGCAGTACAGGGTCCAAGGAATAAGGAAAAAGGAATCCTACATTGTAAATAAAATGTTAGATCAGTTCAGCTATGGCATTTCTGTTTAACTTCCTTAATGAATCAGACTAATTCCTATTGGGAACTG
Organism: Dipodomys merriami; assembly: GCF_024711535.1. Classification (NCBI taxonomy): domain Eukaryota; kingdom Metazoa; phylum Chordata; class Mammalia; order Rodentia; family Heteromyidae; genus Dipodomys; species Dipodomys merriami. Next base: position 15,291,573 of record NW_027202271.1, read on the forward strand.
GCAGGAGGTAGGATACAACCGGATGTGTTACTAATTCTTTGTTATAGTAAAAAAAAAGTGTGTATTAGAAAGTTGTTAGTTATTATTTTTATCCTGGCTTGTGACTTTGGATAAGTTTTGCAGTCTCTTAGGATCCCAAGTTTCCTCATCTGCAAAATGGCATGGGCTGGACCTTGTACAGTGGCTTGCATCTCTGAAGCCCTGCTCAGCTCTCATGGAAATGATTTCTCTGATCCCTTCATCTGAAGGGGGGTGGGGTGTTGGTACAATTTGAAGCTGGCTGGTATGTGGGGGACAAGCATGTGACTCTGGACCCATTGGCCTCTGCTCTAAGTAATTGAGCTATTTAACCGCAGATAGACACCCCAGCTGCAGTGTAGCTTCCAGCCTGAGAGAGAAAAGGCTAGGATTTATGAAAGGAGCCCCTAGGAACCAAACTCTAAAATTACTTAGAGTTTATTGTACTACCATTCTCTTGAGAAACCTTAAGTCTGTGGATGCTTGCCTTCAAGTAGACCCTGAGGGCTAGGTAACAGAGAAAAGAACAATCTTTAGCCTTCTAAAAATTTTCCTGAGTTATCCTTGTGTTGCTTCAGAACTAAAGGAAGAAAGGGGCTCTGAGAGTAGCAGGTTAGCTGACAGGAAAGCCTGAGTCTCTGTCCTGTCTTTTGGGGCCAGAGCTGAACACTGTTACTTTGATGCCAGAGCCCCTCCATATCAAGGTTTGTATGGAAATATCCTAGGATCTGCATTAATTTAAGCAGGCTTTTCAATGGGCTTTTCAAATATGGTTCTTAGAAATTACTGGTTCTCATATGGCCTTACTGTAGTTTTTTCTTTTTAAGAAAGGGAATTGGTTTGTTATTCCATTCTCACCCATCTTCCCCTCTTGGTTGAGCCCTTCTCAGAAGCCTCCAGCAGACTTCTCTGCTTGCCTTGCCTTGTTGGGCCTGCAGTGCTACTGGATTAGAGGAAGTTCTCTGGGATTCCCTTCCCACTTGCCTTTTCTCTTTGCTAAGCAGGAGGTACTGAGAACAGTGTCTGGCTTCCTCATGGAAAATCATGTTTCTTGTTTATCCTCAGTAGGAGCTGGGTCATTGAAGATGCTTCTGGGCTTTTATACTGGGTAGATTTTACACAACATGGTGAATTGAAAACTAACTTGAAATGAAAGGATGAAAATAAGGAGAATGTTTTATGGTTACAAAATTTGAAAGAGTTAATTTTGTTTTCAGAAAGTGAAATTTGAGAAGAGGGACTATACCATTCTGCTGTCCTTAAAGGAAGACTTTCTTTGGTACACAGGGTGAGGGTGAGGGGAAGAGGATGGAGATACTTTTAAGAGAAAAGTGACTTGAGTGTATAAGGACTTCTAAGGAAGCAAATGCCCCATCAGAATATTAATCATGACTTATTAGTTTAAAATAGACCTTCCTGGAGGATATGGAACATATCTCCTTCATGTATGTGATTCCTCACTGTGAATTGTATCTAAGTAAATGTGATAAATATTAGCAATCCAAGAGATTCCTATCTTTCCATCTCGATGACTGGTCATTCCCTTGAGGGGCAATTGTGAATGTCACCTAGGATATTCATAGTATACATTGCCTAAGAAAAAAAGAGCTGTGTCCTGGAGGAAAATATATGTTGCAAAGGTTGTGAATAAAGGTTGAGAGTAAGATGGTTTAGTCTGACTTCTTTCTAGAGCAGTGATTGATTAATGCTGCCTGTGTTGCTGTTTCTTCCAGAGCTGACCTGTCCTGGATGCAGCATAACTAACGAAGCTGCTGCAGGATGAGAAGATGGCAGCGCAACTGCTCGCACCACCAGGCCCTGATAGTTTCAAGCCTTTTACCCCTGAGTCACTGGCAAACATTGAGAGGCGCATTGCTGAGAGTAAGCTCAAGAAACCACCAAAGGCCGATGGCAGTCATCGGGAAGATGATGAGGACAGCAAGCCCAAGCCAAACAGTGATCTGGAAGCAGGGAAGAGTTTGCCTTTCATCTACGGTGACATTCCCCAAGGCCTGGTTGCAGTTCCCCTGGAGGACTTTGACCCATACTATTTGACGCAGAAAGTGAGTTGGAGGAGGCACAGCTGCAAATGCCCCTTCCCTGGCAGGCTGCAGGAAAGGGGGGAAGTGGTGCCTGTACCAGAGGTGGGGAAGTAGCTAGCCTTTGTTTCAGGTCTGCTTTTCAGAGTTAAGTTTTCTATTTGTTTACTGCTAAGGGTCATTTGTGATCTTCCTGCTTGTCAAGTCTGTTAATACAATTTCTGGTTTGGGCTCAAGACCAGATCACAAAAAGAAAAATATAGATGCTGGAAATAGTGGCTAGGGGTACAGTACTTACTGCTTATCTAGCCTATGTGACAACCCTAGTATCCTCAATACTGCAGGAAAAAAAGAAAAAGGAAGAGAAGAAAGAGAAGGGAAGGAAGGAAGGAAGGAAGGAAGGAAGGAAGGAAGGAAGGAAGGAAGGAAGGAAGGAAGGAAGTGAAGGGAAGGAGGGAGGGAGGGAGGGAGGACAGGCAGGCAGGCAGGCAGGCAACAAAAAAGAAATGAAACAAAGATCATTTATTATTAGAGTCCAAAAAAGCTTAGGCAGTATAGACCCATGGAGTCTCAGCAGAGCCTGTGGTTAATATAGTAGAGGTGATGGGATCATACTCTTGTCTTCTCTGTGACATGAGAGTATTGCTGGTGATGAGAGGAATAGAATGAAACACACTAGGCCAAGGAGGAGAACTCCGGGCCTTTGGTCTTGATAATGCAGTTGTCTATAAATTGTTGTAGCCAACTTCTGCTACTCCTGTGGACAGGGAGCATAGGTAAAAGAAAAAGCAATCTTCATTTGGCTAATGGATTGAAACTTTAAAAAAAATTGACCAAGTTTTAGAGTTTTCTTCTTATGATTTTCTCCTGAAATAAGTATAAATACAGAAGCAAAGCATCCTGGATGATTAGCTATTAAGTCTTGAGGACTAACATCCTACACTGTTTTAAAGGACTACTCAGTCAGCTTGTTATTTAAGACTTAGACTGATAGGGTTTTCCAGATGAAAGGAGGGGAATGGATTTATTTAATTACATATTTACAAATATAAAGCTTAATTGTCTCTGCCCTTATAAACTGTCCTTAACTAAATTGCTTTTTAGCCTTTCAGCTTTGGAAGAAAATTGAACTTCTGTGGCTTGCTAACGGGGCAGAAATAAGAGATCTAGCTGTAGTTGTAGAGAAAGTAGTTAAAATGTTCTCTGTACAAAGTGGCTACTACAATGCACAACAGATACCTAGTAGCGGAACCATTAATCAAAATCTTATAAGTTTAAGGACTAAAACATGATAAAATAAAACAGGATATGTTTTTTAAAATAATTGTCGTTATTATTATTATTATTATTATTATTATTATTATTATTTTGGTTGTGGGGTTTGAACTCCAATTAACCACCAGAATACCAGAAGTTTCACTGTGGCTCAATTGGTAGAGCGCTCACTTTGAGCTGAAGAGCTCAGGGATAGCACCCAGGCCCAGAGTTCAAGCCTATAGCCAAAAAAAAAAAAAAGTCTTATGGACTTTCTTACCTGGGCTGGCTTTGAACTGCAATCATCAGCTCTCAGCCTCCTGAGCCACCAATGCCCTGCTTGAAAGTTCTTTTAATGAGGAAATTTTCAATTGTTTGAAAATAATATGATAGCGATGCGCTGATAACTACACCTATAATACTGAGATCTGAGGATTGTGGCTCAAAGCCAGCCCTGGCAGGAAAGTCCCTTAGATCCTAATCTCCAATTAACTACCAAAAAGCTGTAAATGGAGCTCAAGTAGTAGAGTGCTAGCCTTGAGTAAAAACCTTAGGGACAATGTTGAGACCATGAATTCAAGCCCCAGGATGAGTACCAAATAATAAGATAACAACAACAATAATAAAAAATAACAATAATATGCTAAGTCAGGCCCTGGTGGCTGCCACCTGTAATCCAAGCTACCCAGGAGGCTGAGATCTGTGGATTAGAGTTCAAAGCCAGCTCAAGCAGAAAAATGCATGAGATACTTTTACCAGCAAGAAGCCTGAAGCAGAGGTATGGTTCAAATTGTAGAGCACCAATATTGAGCAGAAAAAGCAAAGTATATGTGTGTATGTGTGTATGCGTTGTTTCATATATTAAATGTATATGTACACATACATATATGTACTTGCAGAACCTCACTGCATTGCAATACATTTTACTAAGTAGGTCTTGCTAGGCTAAATTAGGAAGGCCTCCCCTCCATAGAAGCACACTGGGAATTAACCCACAAATCAAAAAATCATAAGAGTGGAAATGGCTTTAACAGGACATTCCTTTACATTTGTTTTTCAAGATTCGCCTTAAATAATTCTTGGCAAAATACAATCTCTTTTTTCCACTAAATGATACTAGTGGAATCATTTACCTTTTCCTCAGGCCTCATTTTCTGACTCATCTTTGTGACTGTCATAGGAACTAATTTCTTCTTTTCTTTTCTTTCTTGTAGGGGTAATAGAAAACCAGTTCTCTAATAGTAAAAATTTCATAATAGGTTTCATTCCTAAAGAACCCAGGACAGTAAAAATTGTGTATCCCATTTTCTGTTTTCTGTTGGTGCTGCTTAGCTCTCATAAGCTTCTGAGGTCTTTCTTGGTTTCACATTGACTTTCCCAGGCTGAATCATCCTCTCTGACTTGCCTTACTCACATCTCAGAAATATTCCTTTTCTTTGGGCTTCTTGATATTCTGCTGTAATGCCTCTTTCTTTGGCTGGCTTGCTTATTTACTTGCTTGTTTGTTTATTACTATCTATCTATCTATCTATCTAGCACCTTTGAGTTTTTGTTAGATGTTTGCTTCAAAGGAACATTTAAATGGTTTGAAAAGATGTTTGGTAAAGTCCATCGTTTATACCTGTCCTTCATCTGCCTACTTTCTCCTTACACGTGTACCCACTGATAACAGTATCTTCCAGAATTTCTTTATGTATGCATACTCAAAGCAAATACATTTTTTTTCAGGAACTTTACTTAAACATCTTTGTTCATAGTTTTCTTCCCACTGTTTTCTTAAGCCTAAGTCTTAATTTTGTTCCTTGTTCTATCTTCTGTCATACTATGAAAGCTTATCAATGTCAATTCTCAATTCATTTCATCCTTCCACAACTTGTTTTAATGAATCAAATCAAGGACTTTTTTTCTACTCCTCAGAATTTCTCTCTTTACTATAGAATATACTGTCTAATGCTTATTAATAACTTACTGGATTTTAAGTGGCCATATATAATTCTAGTAACTATCTTGAATAGGCAGTAAGAAAGTCTATAGATTAAAATGCTAGGCTTAGTAACACATATCTCTAATCCCAGGAGACAGAGGCAAGGGGATATGAGTTAAAAGCCAGCTTGAGCTATGAATATAGAGACACAGTCACACACACACACACACACACACACACACAAGGGGATATGAGTTAAAAGCCAGCTTGAGCTATGAATATAGAGAGACACAGTCACACACACACACACACACACACACACACACACACACACACACACACACACACACACACACACACACACACACACACACACACACACACACACACACACACACACACACACACACACACACACACACACACACACACACTCACTCACAGTCTAGGGTTAGTTTGAAAGAATTACTTCCTAACTGGTTTGTACCCCTTTTCCCACTTGTTAGAATTGATCATTGTGTCCTTTTTATTTCATAGTTGTGCCCTGTTGAAAGATTTATAAACAAGAAGTACAAATTACAGGATTGATGGATGGATGTAGCACATTCTTACTACATTCACCATTTATATAGCTTTCTAAAGTTCAATTTACCTTCAACTCATCATATAGACCTTTTTCTGCAAAGTGGAGTCCAGTTAGAGTCATAGAAAATTATAATCTGATGGCATTAGACATCATCTAGTTTAGTCTCTTCATTTTATAAATTTTATAAGGTGAATCAGTTTGTCAAAAGCTAGCACTACTGTTAGTGCTAGAACCAGTACTAGAACTCATGCTTCTAATTCTCTATCACATTTTTCTAGTTTTCCACTTTAGGTTTTTTTTTTTAGTTGTGGGTTGAACTCAGGGCCTGGACACTGTCCCTGAGCATCTTTCTGCTCACGGCTAGTTTCTACCCCAGCGCCACTTACAAGTTTTGGGTCATTAATTGGAGATAAACAGTCTCACAGGGACTTGGCTTCCTGGTTTGGCTTCAAACCACTATCCTCAGATCTCAGCCTCCTGAGTAGCTAGGATTACAGGTGTGAGCTACCACACCTGGCTTCTTCAAATTTTTTAATAGCTTCAGTTGATCCTCAAATGACAGAGTTCTTCTGAAGCTAGACAGACAAATATTGGAAACAGAAAACATCATTTGCATCTGTAATAATTGTTATGATTATTAAGCTTCCTTTAGGTGGGTTCTAAAGAGCCCAGTGCAATGAGCTGTGCTTCTAGGGAAGAGGAATCTGTTCATGTTATCCCCAGTCATCTAGCAGCCCTAGACAAACGTTGTTGCAAATTGTTCTCATGCACTCTTGAGACTGTTTAATGCCTCTACTTACTACTACTTTTTAAAGGAGGATTATCTCCTTTTTACCACAGTCTTTCCCCAGAATGGTATAATAGAATACCTTAGTTTTAGCTTCAGCTTTGTCTCAGCTGGGCCAAATCATTTAAATTTTCTGTGTTTCAATTTCATGATCTACAATGAGCACAATAAAATGGACCTGTGGGGGCTGGGAAGGTGGCTCAGTGGTAGAGTGCTTGCCTTGCACTCATGAGGCCCTGGGTTCGATTCCTCAGCACCACATAAGCAAGCCGGAAGTGGTGCTGTGGCTCAAGTGGTAGAGTGCTAGCCTTGAGCTGAAGAGCTGAGGGACAGCACCCAGGCCCAGAGTTCAGGCTCCACGACTGGACCCAAAATAAATAAATAAATAAAATGGACCTGTGTCTTTGTTTTCCTAATTGTATTTCATACCTTTTAAATTTTTTTTAACTTTTTATTGCTTTTATAACAGTGATATACAGAGGGGTTATAGTTACATAAGTCAAGTAATGAGCACATTTCTTTTTGAACAGTGTTAGCTCTTTCCTAGTTTTCTCCCAATTTTTCCTTCTCAACACTCCCTACCCCAAATTGTATATTTCATTTTCAGTATAGTGTCTAGTGAGTATTACTGCTGCATTTGTTCACCCTTTGTCACTACATCTTTTTTTGTTATTGTTGTTGGTCATGGAGCTTGAACTCTGCGCCTAGATGCTGTCCCTGAGCCCTTCAGCTCAAGGGAGAGCTCTACCACTTGAGCCACAGTGCCACTTCCAGTTTTCTGGTGGTTAATTGGAGATAAGAGTCTCAGAGACTTTCCTGCCTAGTCTGGCTTTGAACCAAGATTATCAGATCTCAGCCTTCTGAGTAGCTAGGATTATAGGCGTGACCACTGGTACCCAGCTACAACATCTTTTTTTTTTTTTTATGGTATTGGCATTTGCTTGCTCATCTAACTTGCTCAACTAGCACTTGAGCCATGCTTCCAGTCCTGCTTTTTGCCAGTTCCTTCATAGACAGTCTTACAGACTTTTCTGCTATGCTGGCTTTGAACTTTCATCCTTCATATCTCAGCCTCCTGACTAGCTAGGATTACTGTTGTGAGCCATTGGCTCTCAGCTTGTATTTCATACCTTTGCCTATCACTTGTTACGTTTTAGGTGTGGCAAACTACTTTCTGTTTCCTTACTGTGTCTTCACTTTGTGGTCTCCCTCTCTTCTTGGAATGTACTGCGTTCTTCTAACTTCACCTTTTAGAATTCTATCTATTTGTCTAGGCCCAACCTAATGGTCACTTCCTTAACTTATGGCCTAACGATGCTTCTGCACCAGACTTGTCTGAACTTTCTTTTTCTTTTTTTCTTGTTATTGTAAAGGTGATATACAGAGGGGTTACTGCTATCTAAGTCAGATAATGAGTCCATTTCTTTTTGGACAATGTTACCCCTTCCTTCACTCTCTCCCAGTTTTCCCCTCCCACTCCTTTTGAACTTTTATATTGCATTTAGGTCCTAAATTCTTCTCAGAAGAAAAGGTTATTGTAAGTTTCACTCAGTATAGGGTACCTCATTTCCCAACAGTCTTCACAGTTTTCTCCTTACCTCACTAAGATTAGTGTCATCAACTTCCTCAAATGAAAACTCACAAATCTCAGTCTCTCTTTCTCTCTGTTTCTTCCTGCTACTCTTCGTTTCTCCTCTCTCTCACCATTCCCCCCCTCGCAGTTCCATGAGGTCCTGGCAGACATTCCTTCCTATTCTTATTTTTGTACCCTTTCACCAGGTGTACAGAGCAGAGCCAGGCTGTTAATGGGAGATTTATGTCTGTGCAGCATGACTTGGGGTATTACTAATGATCTGTTCTGTTACCTACTTTAGCACAACCTAGATGTTGCTTTCTGTTTTAAATTTAACACTACATATTTGTAAAACTTGGATTTATGTTATAGTTAAGGTTTCTTTCAACAATACAAGAAATTAAAGGGGTATTTCAGGTAACTTTATTTAGCAAATCAAATCAAAACAAATGCTTATGTGGCAGTGAGAAGTGGGCTGTTTTCAGGGTGTTTGATGAATGATTACATACATAGGGTTATTATTCACTAGCCAAACATGATTAGGTAGCGGGAAAGGAAATTAAGCATTTCTAAGTCAGATTCCTTTTTTACACCTCCAGCATTGGACCAAGAATTGGAAAATCTTATTTCTGATCCCATTCCTATCTAATTCCAGCTGATCTTGGGTGTGTCATTTAACTGTTCAGTCACCAATCTAGAAGATTATACTAAACATTGATATCCTACCTATTTTACAGAGCTGTTGTAAAGATCATCGCTGACTAGCTTAAATAAAACTAAATAGCCGATTACCTCAAATGTGCCTCATTTTCTTCATAGTACTTAACATTTGTATATGGTATATTTGTTTTTTGTTTTCTTATATCTCCACCAGTGGGAATCGTGACCACTCTCCAGTAAACATTCAATCAACATTTGTTAAATAAATTAATTAACTTTATAAGATAATGCATGTGGAAGCCATACGTTTCTAAGGACTGTGCATATGAAAGGTGATATTAGGAAATTTTTCATAATGAAAACTTTCCTCTTCTGAAATGAATTGTACTCTAGAAGATAGAAGACTAATTACTAGCATGATTTCATTTCTTCGTCAAAGAATTGGTTATGTTTAGGATCTAATTATGTTTTCTGATGTTTTAGGTACATCTTCAGAGGGCTAGATCAGTGTTAGTTGCCACCAGGCTTACCATATGTATCACAGAATCTTAGAATGGACTTTGTCACTAGGTAACAGCCTCTAAGAGTTGAATGTCTTGAATGTCTTGTTGATAAAAGTATGTATTACTTAAACCTTCTGTTAGGCACATCTCACTTTTAAGTGTTTTACTGTCTGCTTGTGTGAGTTATCCTCTTACTTGAATGTAAAGGAAATAAGAGAAACTGATGTAAAATATGCACCAATTTGGGTGGCCTCATATAAATGTGATCAATTCATTCAGCAAGTATTTCTTTTAGGCATTCAGTTCTCTTTGGGAAAAAGGAGATCAACAAAGGCCTTTCTTTACTTTTAAGTAGCTTGTAATATAATAGCAGGTAGTATGTGTATGTCACATTTGACAAGGTGTCCCTGGGACAATTTCAAAGCAGAAATAGTATTGAATTGGATTTTGGAGTTTATAAATGAAAGGTGGACTAAATTATTCTAAGCAGAGAGACAGGGACACAGTATATAAGGAAAGGTCTGATTTGATTGGCATGTGGGAAATAACTGAGAAGCCTGGGAAGGAGCTGGAACCTAGTCATGGAGAGCTGAGAACGTTAGGCCCAGAAGTTTGTTGTTTGCTTGGTGAGCAGTAGGGGAGCTACTGAGAGTCCTAAGTGGGTAAGAGTTCATTGTAGCCCACTTTTTGAGGTGAATGTGGTAATGATATGTAGGATGGGTCCAAAGGAAAAAGAAATGGGATGGCAAGTTGAGCCAGTAGGTAAAGAGTGTCCAAATTGGGAATTAAGGGGAATAGATGCATTTAAGAAGTAGTACAGAGATGATGTGATAGGATTTTATGATTGATTGCGGAGGGTTCCATCCCCTGGGGAAGAAACCAGAAGTTTATGTACTCTTACAACTTTTGTTAGGGAAACATGTAATAAACATGCAAAAAGAAATAAAATGCATTAATGAAGATAATATACTCCAGTCATGGTCAAGTACTTTGGTGGTTTAGGCTGCTTTTTAGCATAGCACGGAGAGTGAACTTGGAGAGTCCAATAAAATCAGAAGGTACATGATTTCTCAAATATTCAGTGCCTCAAATAGGTGTTTAACAAGTAGCAAATTACAGTCTTTAAAAGAACCCAAGCTGAGTGCCAGTAGCTCGTGCTGTAAACCTATCTACTCAGGAGGCTGAGATCTGAGGATTGAGTTCAAAGCCAGGCTTAAGTGCATGAGGCTCTTACCGTAACTATGCCAGCCAAAAAACAAAAAACAAAAAAACAGATATTCCGAGTTGCTTAAAAGCCAGTGTTGTCACTCTGTTGATTTTACTAGTTATCTATTCTTATATGGATAGGAGTCCAGTATGTTTTAGAATCTGTGTGAGCTGTGGGGTACCTGCAGATAAACCTAGCATTTTCTCCAGACAAAAGCCTCAAATCTTCTTAAGCTTTTTATAAGCACTAAATTGTGATCCCAAAGTTCTGAGCTACCTATATTCAGCTTTTACTTGAATTCTGGGATCACAGCTATTGTGATCACCACTCATTGGTAGCTAGTTTTAGGAACTAGTTTCTGTTGGCTTCTCCAGGATGTGAGTTGTAGAATTCTGTTATTTTAATAAAATTAGACTTGTTGAGTAGAATTATTTAATAATGCCTATTTTAATGTTGAAGAATGTCTCAAGATTATGATGTTGATAGCTTCCTGGCAATAATTAACTATTAAAGTCCTCCCTAGTCAAGGAGACTAAGACTTCTTTTAACTAATTGTTAACTAATTATTCACAGAAATGTTGAAAGTGGTTCTTTTTATATAGTCCCAGTTGATTCATGTTAAGATTAAGGCTGGCATTTAAGGTCAGTTCTGCAGTAGAATTTTTGGTAAAATCTTTGAAGATGCATTCATTGAGACTGAAAAGTTTTTACCTATGGGACAAGTTTAAACAAAATGCTCCTTTTACAGGTAGAGGAGGAGAAGTTGCCTGTCTAGTGTTCAAGACCAGTCCCCTCTCTCCTGCCATTTCCCTGTGCCTTACTACTGCCTCAAGTTCTTGATTATACCTTCTTCTGTTTGTGTCTTTTATTTCTCTCTCCTCTTAGCTCCTTCCCCCAGTCTGTGAACATACCCAACGCCTGTTCCATATCCCTCTTACTCCTCAATCCTCACAATCTGACTACTTCTTCCCCTTCTCCTCCATGATGTTTTCAGGATAATGTAAGATCTCAAATGGACACATCTAGGGTATTTTATAAGTTTCTATTTCATTGATCAGCTCTTCTATGCTTGACACTGTTAATTATCCCTGATTCCTTGGCTAATGGCCCTTATATCTCAGGTTCTTTGCTTTTCTTTCCCCCATCTTTCCCTCACCTTTCCCTTCAATGTTGACATTCCCCGGGGTTCTGTCCTTGTCACTTGTCACTTGTCACTCTCCCTGTGTGATCTCCTCCCTTCTATCAGTACCCCAGAGGCCTCCTGACTGAATCTCCAGTCTTGGATGTTTCTCCAGTGTTCAGTACCTTCCTAGTCATATCTGTCTGGACTTGCTACAAATGACCCAGCATGTTCACAGTGAAATTCATTTTCTCCTCTCAAGCCTATTTTTTAAATCTTCTGTCCTAATTGAGAATACTAGATGTGATTATTAACTCTCCATTTTCCTATAATTTTTAGGATCATAAGTGTTAGGGAGATACATACAGTAGAATAATACATATACTTAAAAATAAGAAAAAAAAGTATACCTCAGAAACATTAGCTTATTTGTTCAAGTTTCCTCAACTATTATGGTAGAGCCTGATTTCCATTCTAGGATGTGTGAATTTAACAGCTGTGGTCTTTTTGCCAGGCTCTGCTTGTCTCTATAGAGGATAGTGCAGAAAAATACTTTGTTTTGCATTTTCACTGTCATTTTTAAGGCATTGTCTGTCATTTTCCATTTCTTCAATAGCAAGTTAGTGCAATGGCTGTTTTTAGTGTATTTGTTTCCTACAGCATCTTCACTGTAATAACTGAGGCATAGGAAGGGCAAGAAAACATTTCAAGGTAAAAGAATTTTTCTAGGTGGATGAATTGGGAAGAGAAAGGTAACCTTGTAGTTTTAGTTGGGAATCTAACAAAAGGCAGGATATAGCTGCATGTCAGTTTATTTTAGCCTTATCATTTGTGTGTGTATGTGTATTGTGTGCACGAGGTGCCCGTCTTTGGACTTGGACTCAGGGCCTGGGCACCGTCCCTAAGCTTGTTTTGCTCAAGACTAGCACTCTACCACTTGAGCCACAGCTCAATTTCTAGCTTTTTAGTGGTTAATTGAGATAAGAATCTTTCCTGGTTGGGTTAGCTTCAAACCATGTTCCTCAGATCTCAGCCTCCTGAGTAACAATGATTACAGGTGTGAGCCTGAAATTTCCTAATGTCTAAGAGGTTCCTTCATTCATTAAACACATTGGGCCTCATATACTCTGCTTACTTAGCTAAGAAAGTCACAGTAGAGAGAAAATTCTTCCCTTCACCAATCTTAAGTATTTTGTACATTTAATGGATTTCATTAAATTTTCATACATGTAAATAATTCACTTTACATTTACCCCTAATTACCTTCTCTTGTCCCTCTGCTTCTCCCACTCATTGCTTTCCTATTCTCAAATAGTCTCCCTGCTCTTGTATGTGTGTTTAGATCTGCATATAAGAGAAAACATGCATCTTTAAGTCTGGCTTATTTTGCTTAACATGACCTCCACTTCTAGTCATTTTGCTGCAAGTAACATAATTTCTATATTTTATTATGGCTGGATAAAATGCCACTGTGTATATTAGATAAATAGAAAGATAGATAAGATAGATTAGATAGTTATAAATATAGATGGAGATAAAAATAGATAATTTGATACTTTTTTATCTAGTTATCTGTTGATAGGCACCTATCAACAGCTTGGCTATTGTAAATAGTGCTGTGATAAACATAGATGTGTAGATGTTTCTGTTATGTGTTGATTTTCATGCCTTCAAGTATATATGCCAAAAAATGGTCTAGCAGTATCATATAATATTTTAAACTGTTTTAGAAAGAACCTCCATACTGATTTCCATAGTGGCTGTACTAATTTATATTCCCTCCAACAGTATAAATGACACATACATACACACACACACACACACACACACACACACACACACACACACACACACACACACACACACACATACTACTTTGACAGCATTTTGTATGTGTATATATACATATGTTTGTGTGTGTGCTGGGGTTTGAACTAAGGGCTTCATACTCTTGCTTGTTCTCAGCTGGTCCTCTACTACTTGAGCCACTTCTAGCTTCTTTGCTGGCTAATTGGAGATCAGAGTCTTACAGATTTGTCTGCCTGGACTGACTTGGAACCTCGATCCTTACATTTCTCAACTAGGATAACAGACATGAGCCACTGTGCCCAGCATTTATTGTTCGTTGCTTGAAGATAACTATTCTCTCTGGATAAAAGAACCTGAGTATAGTTTGGATTTTGCATAGGAAGTGGTATTTGAGCTGAACCTCAAACTATTGAAAACAATGTGTACAGAGGCTGAGGAGACACAAAAAATGCTGAATTGTGGCATACAGATGTTGTTTGGTAAGAGGAGATAAAGTTAGGCAGGTTGGATCCCTATGAGTAGCTATTGAGCAGATTTTATTTTTTCCTAGTCCATTTTCCATGTCTGAAATAAACTCTGGGATCCATGATGCCCCAGTATATCTTTCAAGGGTCTCCCAAGTCCTCTGCACTCCTAGTCTAGTGTGTGCACAGTGCTCTGCTGGTGTGTGTCCAGTTCCTGGATACTAACTGGAAAGCCACCCTTAGAGCTGCAGCAGAGTTGCAACTAATGAGTCACATCTGTATCAGCCACTGTCTTAGGGACTTTTTGGTGACCTTTTTATTTTAATCCTCACAACCACTCTATAGTATGTGCTATCATTCACTACCCCATTTTTTATCAATAAGAAAAGTGAGTCTTAGCAACCCAAAGTTGCCTAAGATCATGACAGCTAGTAAGCCACAGAGCTGGCCTTGACTCCAAGTCTGTAGCCTCTCAGCCTTTCAGCCATCTACTGAAAGAGAGTAGAGCAAGAATAGGTCTACAATATAAATTCACTAAAGAGGTTTATATGTTTTATATAATAAACCTAAATTTTATTCTATCCTTGAGCAACTGTAGTCCATACACCTTAAAAGGTTAATGGGGAACAGGGTCAAAGGCAAATTCTTACTGAAGGACAGTGAGAAAGAATGGCCATGGAAGAGATTCAGACTTGCCTGGCCCCTGGGAGCTGGCTCAGCGATGAAGCAAGTGCATAGTGCTACTGTTCTGCCAGGTGTAGCTTCCTGTGACCAGGTTGTGGTGGGAAGAGTGTCAGGTGCTCCAAATGTGGATTGGAGGGCATGGGGTTACAAGGTCCAACCAAGTGAGCAAAAGCACTTGGAAAATGCAGATGTGCTTGCTCGCATTATCTTCAAGGCTAAGCAGAGAAAAAGACCAGAAACACTTGCTCTGAGGCACCTGAGGGTTCTTCTTTTTGTAATTATTCAAGGGATATAATAAAAGAGATTTCTTCATTGGACCAGATGATCTGATGGCTAGAACTATACTTAAAAGCCAGAAAATCTGGGTCCTAGTAATGCTCCTGGCCTCTCACCCTGTGAACAGAAGTTAGGCAGATCCCTGTGTACAATGAAGAGCAGATTTGATCAATTGTCTTGAAGGTTTTTGTTTTTGTTTTTCATTGCAGGGTGGCATGATAAGTAGGAGTGTAGGCTTTGGAATTCAGCTGTTTTGCTTCTAAGTTTCACAACTTACTAGCTGTATAGTCCTGGGCAAGTTAAATCTCTCTGCCTCAGTTTTATCATTTATAAAATGGTACTGGTTGCTGTGAGACATTTATAAAGTATCTTAGTAGAATGCCTATTGCATCGTTCATATATATTATATTATTATTTCTTCAAGGAGATTTGTAAATAAAATCAGCGACTAAAATGATTTTTTTAAAGTATGGGATTTAGAAGTCTCTCTTACTTGGTTCTCAGTGCAGTGCAGTAGAGACCTGAAAGATGAGTATTCTCAATATCCATATAGTTCAAATAAGTTTAGATATTTTCTGAGTCACCAATTTGCTTCCTTAGTTGAGCATTTCTTTTTTGTTATTTTGCTTTGCCCATCCTGAACTCAGGTCCTCATACTTGTTCAGTTGTCTTACTTGCTCTGCTGGAGCTCTGCCACTGAGACACACTTCTAGCCCAGCTATTTTAGTGGTTATTTTGGAGAGGGGAGTCTCTCACTTTTCTTCCAAAGCTGGCTTTGAACCATGATCTTCCAGGTCTCAGTTTCATGAATAGCTGGGATTATAACATTGAGTCACTTGTGCCTAGCTCTAATTCAGTCTTTCTAAAGTGTCTGAATCCTACTGTTTCACAAGTACTCTGGGAGCACAGCTACACACTGGAGCGGTGTACAGTATTGTAATTTCACCCATCGGGCAAATCAACAGTAAGATATCAATACTCTTTAACATGAGTTAGTCATTTTGACGTGACAGCTCATTTGTTTCTGACGTAGAATCTATTTAGATTCTGTTTTATATTTTTCTCTTTTTGAAACAAGGAATTTTTTTTAACATAGTCTCATTATGTAGCCCAGGCTGACCTCATTATAAATCTGAGGTTGCCTCTAACTCATGATCCTCTACTTCAACCTCTCAGGTACTAGAATTACAGGCATGCACCATGCCCAGATAAAACAAAGAACTCTGTGTATGGGGGGGGGCGCCTGTGTGAGTACATATGCATGAGTGTATGAACTCAGAACCTAGGCACTATCCTGTAGCTTTTTTTGCTCAGGACTAGCACTCCACCACTTGAGCCACAGCTGTACTTCTGGCATTTTATTGATTAATTGGAGAGAAAAGTTTCAGATTTTTTTGTCCCTGCTGGTTTTGAACCAAGATCCTTAGACCTCAGCCTCCTGAATAGCTACTATTACAGGCATGAGTCAACAGTGCCCAGCCAACAAAAGAACCTTTGAAAGAATATTTATTTGTTGTTCACTATATTGTACACACATACACACACACACACACACACACACACACACACACACACACACACACACACACACACACACACACACACACACACACACACACACACACACACACACACACATACACAGAGTTACTCAGAAGAGAATGCCAAATTGCCATTGATTAGTTGACAATTGACCAGTTGCCTAGTTTAGAAGAACATAGTTTTGAGAGAATATGGTACACATGATAGATTCAGGTAGGCAAAAATTTAAGGACTCAGAGTCAGCTGAAAGATACAGAGGGCCAAGTAGTTTTAGAGATTTAAAAGGTTTTTGTTGTTGTTGGTGGTGGTCATGGGGCTTGATCTCTGGACCTGGGCATTCCCTCAGCTCGTTAGCTCAAGGCTAGTGTTCTACCACTTGAGCCACAGCACCACTTCTGGTTTTGGGTGGTTAATTGGAGATAAGAGTCTCACAGACTTTTCTGCCCAGTCTGGCTTTAAACCATGATCCTCAGATCTCAGCCTCCTGAGTAGCTAGGATTAGCTAGGCACTAGCCACTGGTACCCAGTGAGATCAAAAAAATTTTAAGACCTAAGATGCAGATTCTAGAAACATCATAAATCAGTACCAATAACGGTATAGTCAGATAGACTCCAAGGATCTTAATCCCTAGCTGTCCTCTTATAATTTAGTTAGATCTTTAGAGAGCCCTGGTAATGTGTTAGAGCCAGAAGGTTATCAGTTGCCTGTGGGTTACAGTAGTGATAACCTCTCAGAAGGCAGAGAACTTGGTTGATTCACTCTCCTGGGCTATGTGTCCCAAAGTCAGCTAGGAGCTAGGCAATATTGTTTCTCTAGAAAACTTTCTATTCTATAATGTGCTCTACTTCTGCATTGAGTACTCTTCCACATAAAGCTCTGTTCTAAATTATACTTTTTGTATGGCTAAAAAATTATTCAAATCTTGAGTTTAGGGGTGGGGACATACTTATAATGGACCTCTATATAGTGCTGTGATAACTGTGTATGTTTGCTGCATTACATTTGCAGTGTGGGTTTGTTTGATATGTATATGAATGTGCTTGTACCTGGCCATGCAGTGTCCCTTCCCCTAATTGTGAACCCCAAAGAGAAAATATCTTATCCTAATTTAACAGTGGGCCACTGAATGGTGTGTTCCAAACCCCACAATGCTAATTAGAAATGAAAAGCCTGTGGTTTTTAGAACGCTCATTTTATGCCAGCGTGACACATTTATTAATACTCCATGCCATAATTTGTTGAGTTGTTCCACCACTCTTAATGGGCTTTGTGCTCAAATGTGTTCACTGGCTGTTGTTATAAACTGATATTTCCCCTTGGGCAGTAAACCATAGTCCAATTTCAGTTTTCCTTTAACTCATTTTCTTCACAAAGATCTAATTTAAGATAGATTAAGCAAAATACTATTGAACTTTATGAGCACCAAGTGATCGTTGCTTAAGATGTATTCTCATAGAATCGAAAGCTTGCCGTCATTTCTACTGTATCTGGGCTTCAAAGGATTGGTATTGAAGCAAGTGTCAAACAAGGAGCAAACCTTTTCTGGATCTTACAACAGTTTAACAATGATGGCAGAAATTTAATTAAGCCATGAGAATGGTCTAAAAGGCAATTATATGCATCTGTAAAAGGTCAGGATGTCATCAGTCTTCCTGAGAATAATCAACTTAAGGAAGGAAAGACTCGTGGTCTCAGGGCTTTCAGTCTATGGTGGGCTGGCTTCACTGCTACCAGGCCTGTGGAAAAGCAGAACATCTTGGCAGAAGAGTGTGACAAAGGAAAGCTGTTTGCCTCGTAGGAGCCAGGATAGAGACAGTGACAAGAAGAGTCAGGGTACAACATATACCCTTCTAGGACATGCTCCCAGTGACTACCACCTGAGCACTGCATCAGGGTCTGAGCTTACAATACGTGAGCCGTTAGTGACATTTTATGTCCAAAACACAACACTAATCATTATCTCTCCTATATTCACTGTCTTTGAAGAGCAGAGATAGAAGTAGGGGAGAGAGTGCATGGAGAAGTATTATTTAATATAGTCTGCCAAGAGACTGCTCCCTGCTGCCCTCTGCTGACATAAGGTGGTTATCAAGTTAGTATCAAGCACTGCTGGTCCCTGGATGCAAAATATCTAACCCAGGAGACTTCTACTAGATGTAATAAGAAATGTGAATGATAATAATAATAGACTTACTCTTCAGATGTATGGCTTACTGCTTTGTCACATTTTATCTGGAACATTCTATGAAATTTATAAAACACAGAATCATAAATATCAGAGCTAGATTGGGCCTGGCAGGCCCAACCCACAGCCCTGTCTCTCAATTTATAGATGGGGAAAGTGAGATCTGGAGAGAGGCAGACTCATACAGGCCATACAGCTAGGTAGAGGTAGGTAAAGAAAGACACATGCTAAGAGCGAACTGCTGTTTCCCAGTATCTGGTAAGCACAAATTACTTGATTAATCTGCAGATTTGTTTACCCAGAACCTCTGGAGGTGCAATTTATGAATCTACAGATTCAGATTATTTCTAAGCAATGAGTGAAACAATCAGAAACTGGTACCTGTATGTGCGGTGGGCCAGGTCAACTCTACCATCTGTTTTTATGTGGCCCATAAGCTCAGTATGGCTTTTATATTCCTGAGCAGTTGAAACGTGAAAATTACATGCAATTTGGAGTTCGTGAAGTTGTGCTAGCACATAGCCACCCTTGTTTGTTTATGCATTGTCTCTGGCTACTTTTGCACTGCAGTGGCAGAGATGAGTTGTTGCAACAGAAACAGCACAGCCTGCAAAGCCCACAGCACTTCCCACCTGCGCATTTACACATGAGCTGGCCAATGCTTGTGTATTCTTTCTCTCACTTAAGCACTACAAGTACCAGTGTTAACCAGTTTTAGGGAAATTCCTAAGCTTTAAGTACTTGTGTTGGTCCAAATACTATTCTGCTTTATGCAAAAGCTGCATTTATTTAAAAAAAAAAAACTGGGCTGGATATGTGGCTCAGTGGTAGAGCCCTGCTTTAGCAAGCATGAGGCCTGGAGTTCAAACTCCAATACTGCTAAAAAAAAAAATGCAGTAAGATATCTATAAACCTAATTAATGACAAAATAGGTTTTATTACAATGCAGCTTGCTACTTATAATATAAAGGATGTGCCTTCATTCCAGGAGACTTAGTGTGGAGTATTATGTTTCTTTCCCTATAAATAGAGAAAAAGGTGCTAGTCACTGGTAGCTCATGCCTGTTATCCTAGCTTCTTAGGAAGCTAAGATCTGAGGATACGATTTGAAGCTAGTCCAGGGAGAAAAGTCTATGAGACTCCTATTTCCAATTATCCAGCAAAAAAAACTGGAAGTAGAGCTGTGGCTCAAGGGGTAGAGCACCAGTCTTGAGCAAAAAAAAAACAAAAACAAAAACCTAAAAACAAAATACTAAGTAATGGGAAAATAATAATGTTTTACATGATTTAAAAATATAGGGTATAAATTTTTTTTTGGGTCCGGTCGTGGGGCCTGAACTCTGTCCCTGAGCTCTTCAGCTCAAGGCTAGCGCTCTACCACTTGCCACAGCGCCACTTCCGGCTTTTTTCTTTTTGCTTATGTGGTGCTGAGGAATCAAACCCAGGGCCTCAGGCATGCAAGGCAAGTGCTCTACCACTGAGCCACCTTCCCAGCCCCTAGGGTATAAATATTTTGAATGGGGTTTTTATTCTATTTGCAGCACTTCCCAAATTGTGAAATTTCTACTTTACCCCAAAAATGCCCCTAATAAAGCCTCTCTACTTTGAAAAACAAATAAAGTTTACTTAAAGTACTTAGTTTTTTTTTTTCAGGATCTTCAATCTCTCACTTGTCAGTCCCTCACTGTATTGACTCTGAAGGCTAGCTACTTAGTTTTTCTTCAGCAAAAGCATAACAGTCTCATCTCCTTAACCTTGCTTTCCTTTTTCCTTTACTCTTAGCTCAGAAAACCCAAATATCTGTTGACCAACTAACAAACATGCATGAAACACCTATCGTATGCAGGCATTGTCTCTGTAATAGGAAATACCTCCATGACACTGGCAGCCTGGTGACCAAAGTAAGAGAAGAGTAGGTACTTTTTCAAGGGAAGATGAAGAGTAGGTATTTTTTAAATCCCACTGATTTAAGGGTTGTGATCTCAAGGTAGGTAGGTGATTTCATAAAGGACTGGCTTGGTGATTTTTAGGTCGTGGGACATGGGCCAATAGCTCTTTCATTGTTGCTTAGCTACTTGATGTAGTGTACCCCAGGGGCTTAAATCTCCCATTCATCAACACCACGTTCATTCTCTGCCATGGGCTATGATATTGCCTCCTGATCTTGTACAGTAGTAGCTGCTGTGAAGAGGCTGAGCTTGGCATAATATAATGCTCTTTATTGCAGGACCTTCATAGGTGGTGTCCCTCCCCTGAGCTTTTGTAAGAAGCATAGAGCCTAATAATCCTTTCTTCACCCATATTGCATAGGAATATTGTGAGATTGGAAGGGAAGCTTATAGCGGGGCACTGGTGAATCACACCTATCGTCCTAGCTACTCAGGAGGCTGAGATCTGAGGATTGCAATTCAAAGCCAGCCCAGGAAGAAAAATCTGAGACTCCAATAACTACTCAGAAAAGGCTAGAAGTAGCACTGTGGCTCAAGTAGGTAGCATGCTAGCCCTGCACACAAAGAGGCTCAGGGGCAGTGCCCAGACCCTGAGTTCAAGCCCCATGTCCAGCAGAAAAAAAAAAAGAAAGAAAGGAAAAAAAAGAAAGAGAAGCTTATTTGAAAGGCCTGGCATTTTAATGGAGAGAATTGCTATAGAAACACATACTTCAGAGAGGGGACTTTGGGAAAGTCCTGCTTGTTTATTTCTTTGGGAATCCAAGAAATGGAGCTCTAGGTTTGCCCTTGACCCGTTTCAGATCAATCACAGATCTAGGCTTTCTCTGTAGAGGACCCCAGAAGAAGTAGCACACTTTAGTGCAGAAAGAATATTATCACAGCAAGGTCAAATCAACACAAGTTGTATATTGGGCATTTCCAAAATTTGTGTGCTTCCAGACTAGCACTAGCACTGCTTTTCTACTTCTAAGAAAGGAAAAACTCAGAAGATAGAGGAAAGGAACTTAAAAAAAAAACTGCCCATAATGCACAGGAATGCATTATATTGAAACTGTGAGCACAAGTGTGAGGTTGATTCCCTTCTTCAAAAGGCTTAAAAACCTCATTAAATGAAATGGGTTGTTGGTTTGTTTGTTTTTAAAGTATAACATTAGCCTAAAATGGCCTTTATCAGGATAGGGATGCTTCTTTTTTAAAAAAATTCTAATTTGTTGAGTTTTGATTATGAGAAAATGTTAGATTTTGTCAAATCTTTTGCTTATTCTGCATCTATGAAGATGGTCACATAACTCTCACTTTTATTATCTGTTATCTTGCATTGGTGGTTTTTCATATATGAAACTAAACTTTTAGGATAAATTCCATTTGGTCATGCTATACAAATTTTTATATCTTAGCTGGATGTGATGTTGTTGGTATTTGTGTTGAGGCTTTTTTTTGTCACTGTAAAGGATAATAATCTAGTTTTGTTTTCCTGTGTTATCATTGTCTGGTTTCATTTCAGGATAATACTGACCTTATAGAATGAGTTGGGAAATGTCCCTTTCTCTTCTATTTTTGGAAATTTGTGTTAATTCTTTAAACATTTGGTAGAACTCATTACTGAAACCATCTGGTCCTGGGATTTTCTTTGTGGGGGTTCATTTTTTAATTCAAGGTGCAGAGAGTATTTATAGTACAATCCTATTTGAGGAAGAGACATGTGTGTGCGCGCGTGCGCACACAGAGTCCTGGGCTTGAACTCAGGGCCTGGGCACTGTCCTTGAGCTTCTTTTGCTCAAAGCTAGAACTCTAGCACTTAAGTCCCAGCTGTTTACATTTATGGTAGTTTAGTGGACATAAGAGTCTCACAGGGGCCGGGCGCTGGTGGCTCACGCCTGTAATCCTAGCTACTCAGGAGGCTGAGATCTGAGAATCATGGTTCAAAGCCAGCCCAGGCACGAAAGTCCTTGAAACTCTTATCTCCAATAAACTACCAGAAAACTGGAAGTGGCACTGTGGCTCAAGTGGTAAAACACTAGCCTTGAGCTAAAGAGCTGACAGACAGTGCCCAGGCCTAGAGTTCAAGCCCCATGACTGACAAAACAAACAAACAAAACAAACAAGCAAACAAAAAACAGAAAAACTACTTTGTGATATGCACTTGGCCATGTGTTCTCTGTATTTTCTCCTGGCTTATTCTCCTTAGAGACTTCTGGTCTAGTAGGCCCAGACTCTTGCTCCAGTGTTACAGGCCTCTGCTTCTCCTACTCTGTTTTATCCTCCATCAACATGGAGTGATTTGTCAACCCCCTGAAAGCAGCCCACAATTGTATGCTACTGTGCTTTTTTATACAAGCTATACAAGCTATAAGATTCCCTTCCTAGCTATTCCTTTCCCCTCTCTACCTAATAATTTCTCTTTATTTCTATTTTTCTTTAAATTCCTTCCCTTGTCAGTACCTCCCCACTCACTCTCCTTTTTTTTGTTGTGGCTGTTGGTCGTGGGGCTTGAACTCTGGGCCTTGGCACTCTCCCTGAGCTCTTCAGCTCAAGGCAAGTGCTCTACCATTTGAGTCACAGTGCCATTTCCAGTTTTCTGGTAGTTAATAAGATAAGAGACTCACAGACTTTCCTGTCTGGGCTGGCTTTGAACTGCAGTCCTCAGATCTCAACCTCCTGAGTAGCTAGGATTACAGGTGTGAGCCACCAGCACCCAGCTGCACTCTCTTTTTATTAGATATGAATGGGGGAAATTTTCTCTTTGCTGCTCATTTTTGTTTTGAACATTGTGCTTACCTTGCATCCTAATCATTAGTCCATACATGTCTTCCCTAAAAGCACAGTTTTGTATCCATATTGAGTTTTGTGTTCCTAGGGCACAAGGCCTGGCACAGAATAGATGGTCAGAAATATTTGAGTTGAACTCACAAGACCATACAATCCAGGTAGGATGAGCACTTTGAATAAAGACCAGAGTTATGCACTATTATCACCTATCCTGAGGACACACACTAATTTAGCTTGATAGGAAGATTCATGCTGGGAAATACAATTGAATGATTTTGGGCAAGGCTGATATTAGAAGCTCTTAAAAGCCTGATTGAGCAGACTTGGTAAGTAAATGTTGATTGAATGAAACACTTTTCTCACTTTCAGTCTTTTCCCAACTCTGTCCTCTTAGTAGGTTAACCTTGACCTCCCTTTTACCCCCAGCATTCTTGTCCTCTCCCTGGGCTCTCTTTCCTCTATAGCACATATCATCATCTAGGTGTGAAAATATGTCTAAAAATATGTCTACAAAATCTACTTATTCATTATGTTGTATACTGATTATTTTCCCCATTGGAATTTATGATCCCCAAAGGCCAGGCCTGACTTGATGAGGCCTAACCTCCTACAACATGGGCACTGTCATTGGTAAACCAATCCTAAATTAATGACCTGGCTTACGTAGCTTAGGTATGATTCAAATGTAAAGTGGCTCAGATTGTGCGGTTATTTATAATATAAGCTGGGGAAGAGGAGGGAATAAAAGATAGGTTGCCTTAAGGTTTCTTGCATTAAAAACCAAACTCGGGAGTTAAAAAAAAAGTATCTTTGAGTGAGTTTACTTCTTGCCTAGAAAAATATTGTTTGCATGGTGATTTATATTAATGCTTTAATAATTTCTCTTTTTCTTTCTCCACAGACCTTTGTAGTATTAAACAGAGGGAAAACTCTCTTCAGATTTAGTGCCACGCCTGCCTTGTACATTTTAAGTCCTTTTAACCTGATAAGAAGAATAGCTATTAAAATTTTGATACATTCATATCCTTTTCTGCAAGCGTAAGTGTGGAAGCAGCAAAATTGTTTGTGTGTTGTTTCGGTATTTGACAAATGAGTTCTGCATTAAGTTTCTTGCTAATAGAAACCATCCCAGTAGCTGAACTTCTGAGAGAAATTCTGCCAAATCCCAAACTGAACTTTGGCAGATTCTTTTTTTTTTTTTTTAAGATGATGTTACTGAATGCTCCAATTTCATTGGTATCATTATGAAGGTAAATTAAGATGAGACTTTTTATTGAAGTCTTTTGTTTTTTTTTATTTTTTAGTAATTTCATTCCATAATAGACTTGTTAATATATTAAGATCTGAAAAAGGGCCAGATATCGTGAGTCATGCCTATAGTCTCCCGAGGCAGAGATGGGAAGAGTCTCAGTTTGAGGCCAGGCAACAAGTCAACAAGCCAAGGTCTGAAAGGAATGTGCCTGTGGTCCCAGCTACACAGGAGGCCATTGGTAGGAGGAGAGTATGATCTGAGAGCAGTCACAGTCCAAAACAAGAGACCTTATCTGGAGAAGTAACTAAAAAGCATGTAAGGTTTAAGAGGATGACTCAAATGGTAGAGCACTAGTAAGCATGAGTTCAAAACAAGTACTGCCAAGGAAGAAAGACCAGGGAGATCTGATAGAATTTTGCAAAAGCTGATTCTTAAATTACAAATAATTTAAGTGAGTGAATGAATGCTTTAGAGATCTGCCTGAATTTTTTTTTTTTCTTTAGCAGTGGGCTAAAAAAGTATCTGTAAAGCCAGGCACCAGTGACTCACATCTCAGGAGACTGTCCAAGCAGGAAAATCCATGAGACCCTTATCTCTAACCAGCCAAAAGCTGGAAGTAGAACTGTGGCTCAAGTGGTAGATTAATAGCATTGAGTGAAAAACTCAGGGATCGTACCCAGACCCTGAGTTCAAACCCAAATACACACACACACACACACACACACACACACACACACACACACACAGATGTGATAGTTCTCATATGAAATAACCTTTGGAGGTCTAGATCAGTGTGGAGGTCTAGATGCAGACTGCAGGATAAATTACTCTTTTCTGGAATCCTCTGCCTTTTTTTTTGTTGATACTAGGTTTTGATAGGCCTACCAGCTACTAGGTTTTGATAGGCCTACCAGCTGCTAGGTAGTTGCTCTATCACTGAAACAAGCCTTCAACCTTTTTTGCCCTGATGACTTATTTCTTTACTTATTCATTTTTGAGAGTAAGTCTATGTAGCCCAAACTGCCCTTGAACTTTTGATCCTTTCCAGCTCAACCTCCCAAGCATTGGGATTACAGGTATGCACTACCACACTCAGCTCTGCGCTGTTTTTTTTTTTGTTTGTTTGTTTTTTTGGTTTGGTTTGGTTTTGGTTTTTTGCTTTTTTTTTTTAACTGTATTTTTTTTGTCTTTTCTTTTTTGGTACTGGGGATCGAACCCAGGACGTTGCACTTGCTAGGCAAGCGCTTTGCCACTGAGCTACATCCCAGCCCGTTTTTTTTGCTTTTTTTTGTCGGTTGTGGGGCATGAACTCTGGGCCTGGGCGCTGTCCCTCAGCTGTTCAGCTCAAGGTGAGGGTTCTACCTCTTGAACCACAGCACCCCTTCTGGTTTTCTGGTTGTTAATTGGAGATAAGAGTGCCACAAATGGGCTGGGAAGGTGGCTTAGTGGTAGAGTGCTTGCATTGCATGCATGAGGCCCTGGGTTTTAGTCCCCAGCACCACATAAGCAGAAAAAGCCAGAAGTGGTGCTGTGGCTCAAGTGGTAGAGTGCTCGTCTTGAGCTGAAGAGCTGAGGGACAGCACCCTGGCCCAGAGTTCAAGCCCCACGACCTACCAAAAAAAAAAAAAAAAAGTGCCATGGACTTTCCTGCCCAGGCTGGAGCAGGATGCAGTTCTCAGATCTCAGTCTCCTAAGTAGCTAGGATTACAGGCGTGAGCCACCTGTGCCCAGCTGCACTGGTTATTTTTAATGTAGGGTCTCACTTCTTGCCCAGGCATGCTCTTGGGCCATGATCCACTTATTTTAGGCTTCCTGTTGTAGCTGGGATTAGAAGTATGTGCCATTATGTCCATTTTCTTTCATTGAGATGGAGGTTCCAAAACTTTTTTGCGTGGGCTGGCCTGGAACCACAGTCCTTTTGATCTCAGCCTCCCATGCAGCTGGGATGATAGTAGCAAATCACCTCACCAAGCTCTTGGTTAAGAAGGGGCCTTGTGTGTATTCCACAGGTGGCTTGAACTCATCAGTAGTTAGGATTACAAGCATGAACCACCAGCACCTGACCTTTTCTTCTTTTAAGAAAATTCCACTAGTAAAATAAAGATAGAAATTCCCAAGGAGTGAGTTATGGAACTAGAGTTATGTCTGAAGCATTAGAACACCTGTTCTTAGCAAAAAACCCAAATGAGTATATGAGGCCCTGAGTTTAAGCCCTATAAGACACACACACACACACACACACACACACACACACACACACACACACACACACACACACACACACACACACACACACACACACACACACACACACACACACGAGTGAGGCAGCAACATTGAGATGGGGATTCCATGCTTGTTAAAGTGACAAGCTTGAATTTGAGTAACTTGATGACCTAAAAGTTTATTTCTCAGTAGACAAAGAGAAAGGGCTGAGAAAACTCCTAGATGGAACCAAAATGACAACAGAAGAGTTTACTCTTCATAAACTTCTGCACACTTGAGAAGGGTCAAATGATTTTGCCCCATCACTTCATTTTTCAGAAGTATGGGGAGAGGATGTCCCTGCTATCCATGCCTGATGTGCCACAACCAGTTAGACATACTCAACGTACATTGCTCGGCACCATGCTCCCCAAAGAGAATTTAGCCATCTAGAAGAACAAGAAAGAAAAGAAAATCACTGCTTACATAGAGATTTGTAATACTGAGTACTGAAAAGAAGTAATACTGAGTACTGAAAAGTAATATAGGTTTATTTTTTCACCTAATGATTTTGGAGTCTGTACACCGGTAATTTCTGACTACAAAGTTAAATTATTTAGAGGCTTCTTCCAGAGTTGAGGTAAAAAAAAAAAAAGGTAAGTGAAAGACATGTTTTGTTCAAAAGGAACAGAACAGTGACAGCATTTTTGGGTTTTTGTTGTTGTTTAAATTGGTCATGGGCTTGAACTCAGGGCCTGGGTGCTGTCCCTGAGTACTTTTGCTTGAGGCTAGTGCTCTACCACTTTGAGCCACTTCTAGTTTTTGAGTGGTTAATTGGAGATAAGAGTCTCATGGGGAATTTTCTGCGCAGGCTGGCTTCAAACACAATTCTCAGATCTCAGCCTTCTTGAGTAGCTAGGATTACAGGCATGAGCCATCAGTGCCCAGCCAAATGACAGCACTTGAAAAAAAAAAGCTATTCTGCCCATCTACCCATGGTTCTCTGGCCCAGTGGGGTTACACAGTGGCTTTTCTTATTAGTGACCAGTTTTTATTATCACCTTGCCTTTTCCTCCTCTTCTGTGCTTTGTCTTCCTTCAGGCTGTTGATTTAGGTCGCATGAAACCCCAATGCAAAGTGGATGTTTTCTAAGAAAAAAAAAAGGCCAGATTTTGTATATTCCCCCTTGACTCTTCTCTACAGTATTTAGCATGATCATCATGTGCACTATTTTGACCAACTGTGTATTCATGACTTTTAGTAACCCTCCTGACTGGTCCAAGAATGTGGAGTAAGTAGCTCATTTGCTTGTCTGCTTGTTTGTTTCAAGAATTTCTAGCCATTGAATCTTATGCTTTGCCACATTTTTACCATCACAGAAAAAAAAATTACCACCACTGTATTTCACAGAAGGTATGAAGATACATATGGACTTAGAAAATATCCCTAGAGGTCAATTCTAAAAAGAGCAGGTATGCTCTGGAAAGTACTGTCCATCATCCCTGTTGTTTCTTATGCTGGCCAGTGCCTTTGCCTAACATCATCCTGTTTTCTCAATTCCTGAAGGATGTCTTCTCCAACTCTAGGCTTTCCTTTCTTTTTAACTCCTCCAAGGTGAAAAATACCTCTAGGGGCCTCCTGACCTGCTCCAAAATTATCACATACTAGATGGAAATACAGTGTTACTTCTTTGGATTACCATTCAGCCCCAGTGCAACATCCCAGAGTTCTTGGTGTGGGCAGAGTTCTTGGTGTGGGCAGTTCAGCAAGTTTCAAACATCCTTTGTCCTCCTCTTTCCCATCCTGCTCCAAATTGTACCCACACTTGAGGCAAGTGTTATTTTAAAAGGCTCATTTAAGCCAGGTGTGATGATGTATGTCTATAATCCCAGCACTTAGTGGGGCTGAGGCTATAAGGTCTCAAGTTCAAGACCAGTCTGGGCAAAGTTAGTAAAGTTAGTAAAACCCTATCTCAAAAGCAAAATATAATCAAAAGGACTGGGGATATAGCTCATATAGTTGGAATACTTGTCTAGCATGTTCAAGGCCTTGGGGATCATTCAGAGTCGCTGTCTATTCAGAAAGTGCCTCAAGCTTTCCATTTCTTTGACAGGTACACGTTCACAGGGATTTACACATTTGAATCACTAGTGAAAATCATTGCAAGAGGTTTCTGCATAGATGGTTTTACCTTCTTACGGGACCCATGGAACTGGTTAGATTTCAGTGTCATCATGATGGCGTAAGTTCTGAACTTCATTGGTTTTTGTGAGTGTGATCATGCGTATATATGGGTGGGCACTCGTGTGTATGTTTGCCTGATTGTTGTATGAGTTTGTGAGTTCAGAGATTTGGAGAATTACTGAATAACCATATCAAGCCATGAACTTTTTGCCTGTGGTTCTTGTTTATGAGGACATCTTATTTTTTTCAGCAGTGTGGTCATACTGTGGCTAGAAGGGAAAGTAGGGAATGATTTCCTAAGGATACATCTCATATTTTATTTGTCCTGTGATATCAACCAAGGTTTGCATACCCATCATTAGGGGGTCTTTGTGAAGACTGGATTTTGTTTTGTTTTGATAGTACTAGGGTTTGAATTTAGGATCTCATGCATATTAGTTAGAGCACTCTACCACTTGTACCCTTTTTTTTCTATAGTTATTTTTCAGGTATGGACTCACTTTTTGCTTGGAGCTGGCCTAGACTGCCATCCTCCTATCTGGAGTGAAGGGCATATACCACCGTGCCTGGCATGTTGATTGAGGCGTCTCATTAACTTTTTTGTTGGGGCTGGTCTTGAATCCTGGCTTTCCTGATCTTCACTTCCAGAATAACTGGGATTACAGGCATGCACCACCATACCCAGCATCTGACCTTGAAGTATTTTAGGTATAAACCTTGAGCTAAAAGTGTTTGCTGATAATGTCTTATCACATTTTTTTTTTGGCCGGGATAGAGATGAGGTTTTGAGCTTAGGATCTTGCACTTGCTAGGCCAGGCAAATGCTCTATCGGTTGAGCTACACCATCAGCTCTTTACTTTCACTTATTTTTCAATTAGACTCTTGCATTTTTTGCTGAGGCAGGCCTCGGTCTGTAATCCTACCTATAGCCTCCCAAGAATCTGGGATCACAGCATGATCACATGCATATCACATGTGATTTAATCAGCCTGGCCAGGAGTACACTTTAGAGTCAAAATATGAAGCAAACCAGGCACCAGTAGTCATGCCTGTAATTCTAGCAACTCAGGAGACTAAGATCTGAGGATCTTAAAAGCTAGCGTAGGCAGGCAAGTCTGTGAGACTCTTTATTTCCAGTTAACCAGCAAAAAGCTGAAGTGAAGCTGTGGCTCAGTGGTAGCATGCCATCCTTGAATGGAGAAAGCAAAGCAAAAATACGAGGTTGAATTTAAGACCCACTGCTGGCAACAATTTTTTTTTTCTCTTTAAATGAAAAAAGTCGTGACTGGCACTCCTCCTAAAGAATTACTAACAAGAATTTCAAACTTCAGTTTTTTGTTTTTATTATTTGGGGGAAGGATTATTTAATTATTTTTCTGTGGTACTGAGGTTTGAACTCAAGATCTTGCACTTACAGGGCAGGTACTCTACCACTTGAGCTACACCTCCAGCTCAGTTGTGTGTGTGTGTGTGTGTGTGTGTGTGTGTGTGTGTGTGTGTGTGTGTGTGTGTGTGCGTGTGTGTGTGTGTGTGTGTGTGTGTGTGTGTGTGTGTGTGTGTGCGCGCGCGCGCGCATGTGCACGTGTGTGTGTGTGTGCATTTGCGCCTGGAAATGTGTGAAGGAAAGATTGTTGGCATAGGAATGGATCTGAGCATCAGGTAGAAAGATGCAGTTCTACTGTGAAATATGACTCAGTGGTATGCATGGAATATTTTTAAATGAAACAGACTTTTTGTTATATAAAGGTAATTTTCTAGCTTTCCAGCATTTAAAAGTGTCCTTGCTAGGTGTGATAAAATGTGCACTTGACCCAGTAATTGCTCTGATCTCAGGACCTGGATTTTCCTAAGCCCACTTTTATCTGGCACAGGGTAAAACTTCATTGTAAACACATGCCTGCAGCTCTTGGAGTCATGTATCAGCCATTGAGGCATTTTTGCCATTGTCAAATAGGGGGCTTCTTCAATGTAGGCTTGTTTTTATGGAGCTCCTGCTGCAGAAATTTGTCCCTATTTCTTAAGAAATTGCTCCCAAAACTTGGGGACAGCCTTTGACACCTTCTGGTTTTCCTTCTCGTTTAAAAACAAACAGTCTGGTAGTGAAATCATTCTCAATCACTAGGCTGATTAAGAGTAAACTCTGGAACTTCCTGCGTTTATCAATTCTTTCAAAGATACTTTTGAATTCTCCTTGCCCAATTAAAAAAAGACATCCTCCTTTAATGTTTATATCTTGAATTTTTTTTTCTTTTTCAGGGAAATAAATCCTAACTTGTATATTAGACCCTTCCTCCCCCTCCCCATCCCCAAACTCTCGACCAGTGGTACCATTACAAGTTAACTTTGGTTTGATTCTGCAGGTATATAACAGAGTTTGTAAACCTAGGCAATGTTTCAGCTCTACGCACTTTCAGGGTACTGAGGGCTTTGAAAACTATTTCGGTAATCCCAGGTAAGATGGCCCGGGGTTGGTGTTAGGTGTTGGGTTAGGGCCCTGACGTGACGTATTGTACTTTTTGTTTTGTTGTGGTTTTGTTTTTTTTCCTTTGGTATTTGTGTTTGTGTTTGTGTTTGTCATTTGTGTCTGTGTGTGACCTCCCTTACTACAGATATGTGACAGAGTTTGTGGACCTGGGCAATGTCTCAGCGCTGAGAACATTCAGGGTTCTCCGAGCTTTGAAAACTATCTCTGTAATT
Organism: Dipodomys merriami; assembly: GCF_024711535.1. Classification (NCBI taxonomy): domain Eukaryota; kingdom Metazoa; phylum Chordata; class Mammalia; order Rodentia; family Heteromyidae; genus Dipodomys; species Dipodomys merriami. The sequence goes on from NW_027202271.1 coordinate 15,323,262, forward strand.
CCAGGTGAGAAAATGTGTGCACAGAATTGACTTTGCCGCATCTCCTCTTTCTCTCCATTCATTTTGTCCACCACATTCTAAACTGATGTCAGCCCAGTTGATATGGCCTTGCATTCTGCATGCTGGGAGACAGCCTCTGGAATGGCCGTTTGGACCCTAGGCAATTTTCTCTGACCATGCTTGCCAGGCATGCAGCCCTCTTTCCATCCATGCTTTTGAAAAAGCACATGCTTAAGAATCCTTTGAATTTTATGGTATCTGGGGGGAAAAAGTTATCATAGAGCTGGTCGTCTCTTTGTATATAAATCATTTGAATCCTAGCCTCATGGAATTACAGTAAGTTTAACATTTGCCATTATTCCATTGCTTGTGACTCTAGGCTTCCTGTAGCATGGTTTGCTGATGGAATGTTATTAAATTATGCTTTTACTGTTATGGTAAATTATTATGCTTTTACTGTTACTGGGATTATTTAATCAAAGAAGAGATCTACATAGTTAAGTAGTCCAGAATTATAGACAAATTTAAAAGCCTTGGAGTTGGTGAACAGAATTTTTATGATCTCCGCTTATCATGTGAGACTGCTGTCTATTTCACTAGAGTGAGAGCCAGTAAACATCTACTGTGCGTATGCTCAGGGATTATTCTCAGACATCAATCCCAATGAAAGCTTGTGCAGGTGCTGATTTTCAAAACCAAAGGTAAGATAAGATACAAACAAAAAATACAGAAACTTATGTAATCAGATAATGGGATGAAAGGTAGTTGGTTAACAGTATCTTTAATTTTTTTCCACCCTTTTCTTTTTGGTCCTGGTTGAGCTAGCCCAGTGGTTCTTAACCTTTTGAATGTTTTGGATACCTTTGAGACTCAGATGAAAGGTCACAGACCCTCCCTGATGCCCATCCATGGACCCAGGTTAAGACCCCTTAATTTGAATCATTGCAACTGTGTAATACTTACCTTTCTAAAGATCAGTCATGAAATCTGAAAGGAAGGATATTTAGTTAGTCTTGACAGCCTAAGGTGTACTGGTGGTAAAATGACAGAGGTCAATACCATGTTGCTGCTTTTTGGACTTTCCTTGCATTCAGGGTTTTTGAGGAAGACTTCCAAAGGCAAGCTTTCCACAATAGTTCTATAGAAACAGGGGTTGCAGAGATGCAGAGAACAGAGGCATCCTATTCTGATCATGTGGTTTATCTCCTCACGGATAACTCAGAAATATTTTCGCTTGGAGATGTAGCTCACATAGTAGAGTATCAACTGCACAAGCAGACCAAGCCAGGGTAAGGCCTTGAGTTCAAACCCATTATACAAAATAGGAAGGGGGGGGGGGGAAGGAAGGAAGGAGGAAGGAAGGAAGGAAGGAGAGAAAGAGAAAAGGAAGAAAGAAAAGGAAGGAAGGAGAAAGATTTCTCTTATTCCCTTTTCAGCATTGCTTAATATCAGACAGCAAAGGAAAGCACAAAGGTAAATTTTGGTTGAGCCAGGGTTGAGTTATAGTTTACCAGGAACTGCAAGAAAGGTAAATCCCTAGGCAGGGCCTGTCTTATTTTCTTAGGCAACTGGACTGCTAGATTTTTACTTTCGTTTTTCCTTTGTTCTCACTCTTCCTTTGGACCCTTTTAAATATGATCTTATATTTTTGTTTTGTTATATTCCATTTTGGCAGTACAGGGATTTGAAATCAGGGACTTAATGCTTGATAGGTAAGTGCTTCTTTTTTTTGGGTGGGGGGGGTCTGTCCTGAGGCTTGAACTCTGGGCCTGGGCACTGCCCTGAGGCTTTTCAGCTCAAGGTGAGCGCACTACCACTTGAGCCACAGCACCACTTCTGGTTTTCTGGTGGTTTATTGGAGATAAGAGTCTCATGGACTTTCCTGCCTAGGCTGGCTTTGAACTGTGATCCTCAGATGTCAGCCTCTTGGGTAGCTAGGATTGCAGGTATGAGCCACTGGTGCCCGACAGGTGCTCTTTTAAGCCACACTCCAAACTCTTTTTTGCTTTAGTTATTTTTGCTTTGGCTGAAGGTTGAACCATGATCCTCCTGCCAATGCCTTGTGCCTAGCTGGGCCTGTAGATGCAAACCACTGTACCCAGTTCCTTTTTGTTGAAATGGAGTTTTACTAACTTTTTATCTGGGCCAGCCTTGGACTTAACATTCTCCCAATCTTTTCCTCCAAGTAGCTGGGATTTGAGGTATGAGGAGACACTGTACCGGGTCATGATCCCATGTTTTTTGCTCACTTCCCCCAGCATACTCTGCAAGGCATCTGTCTCTATGTTCTTGTGATCTCAATACTTCTCTTCCAGAATTAAATTGGAAAGCTGCATTCTGTTCACTAACTGGGGCAGCAGATGCTATCTCTAGCCTAGCTCATCTCATTGCTTCTGTCATTATCTCTGCAGTATGTTGACTTTGACCAGGGCATTTCTACAAGATAACTCTTGACTAATGTCATGTTACTTAATACATTGGTGGTTGATACATATATAATATATACATACACATACACACATACACACATATAAATTTATAACAGAGTGCCTAGCCCAGAATAACGCTTCATAAATCATTGTAGTAGTAGCAGTTATTATCATAAAGAAGAAACCTAAGCCCTAAAGAAAGGTTTATATCAGGATTTGAACATCAGCTTCACAGTTTGAAATAGATTCCCAGATGCCTTTTTCTAGAAGCATCCCCAATTGAGCTGGCTTTAGGAATTTTAACGGGGCTGGAAAGTAGTAAAATAGGTCACTGTCATTAAGCGGTATATTTGGTGTTTTGTTGTTGTTTTTGTGCTGGTCTTGAGGATTGAACTAAGGGCCTGGGTGCTGTCCCTGAGCTTTTTTGCTCCAGGCTAGTGCTTTACCACTAGAGCCACAGCACTAGGTTCTAGCTTTTCGGTGGTTAATTGAAGATAAGAGGCTCACGTACTTTCCTGTCCAGGCTAGCTTTGAATCATGTTCCTTGGATCTCGACCTCCTGAGTAGCTAGAATTACCTATAAGATGTGAGTCAGCAGCACCCTTTTTTAAAATTCAAGTATGACTTTTAATCCTTTTGCTCTCCATGTTCTTTTAAAATTAGTAAGAAAAATCCAGTCATTGCTCATGAAGAAAATTCCATGTGCAGTTCCAAATTTTCTGTCATATACTCAGACAACTGTTGTCCTAGTCCTACCTGCCAGTTACCCAATTCCCCTTCCAAGGTGGGGGCACCATGCGTGTATATGTCATTCTGGACTTATCTCTTGTTTGAAATTTGAAGTGAACTTGATTCTAGTGTTATAGGGCTGTGACATAGTACAGGTAGTAAAAACCAAAAACATACTTTGTATACTAAGTTTTCTCGTGGATCACCTCAATAGAATGTGGCTCTGTTTCTGGTTTCATAATAGGCTTTTGAGAACCTATAAAGCTGCCATGGGGTGTGCAAGATCTCCCCAAACTTCCAAGTCTCAGTTACCTTCTTGAGTATTTTTCTTTCCTTGTGCACTCATCCATCTCATCTGGGCCCAGGCCATCTTTTTCTTTTCATCTAGTAGGTATGTTGAATGTGTCAAGGCTGGGTCTTCAGAAAACTAGAGAGTAAGGTGTGTGGGTTCATTCCAAGCTTTGTATAAGAAACACTTTGCTGTAGAGACCTTTAGTAGCTTAAAGACCAAATCCACATTCTAACACTTTGCATTTGCTAATTGATACCTGGAAGTGTATCTCTTGTGGTTTCCCTTTTGCTTCAGGCTCCAATTTGAATGACAGTGCATACATTCTCTGCTGAAATGTGTTTTGGCATTATGTGACCATATTCAACTTGGAATTGAAATATTCTGCCTAAAACTTTATGGCTTAAAACTGTGTTCTTATTTATCTGGGGCTTAGCAGAAAAGTGAGCTAGTAATTGACTATCAGAAGTTTTCCCTTCACTGTGCTTTGACTCAATGCTACAAGACAAACATTCCTGAAGACAGTGTAAGAATCTTATAGAGGGTTTCTTGGGCTTCTCTTGGAGAATAGCCCTTTATAGGGTAAATAGAATCCATTAGGAGGGTCAAACATGCCTGTTCACTCTCATTTCCATCATTTCAGTGACTGTCCCAAAGCATTACTTACCCACTGCTCACCAGTACTGATTTAATACTTTCTCACTCTCTTTAGTGTTATTTCTTGGCTTTTTGTCTCTTGTATTTTTAATCTCTGGTATATCTTAATTCTCTCCTTTCATTTCTATTACTTTCACTCCTAACAATGGAGTTGTATAGGAAGCAGAGAAAATGATGGTCCCTTCTCTTTCCCACCCTAGTATCACAAAGAAAGCATTTTCTTTAAATGTGTAGTTTGAATGTGGCAATGTATAGTTGCTCAAATGTAGGGTTTGGAACAAATGTTTTTAGACTCTATTCAGACTCATTGCTTCTTTCTAAATATTTGTTATTCATTTTGTTGCTTTTGTACTTCTTCTCTCATGTTAGTTCTTGAAGAAAGGTAACTAAATTTTAACTGTGTTCTTAAGTAGAAAGCACTTAGGTTTCACACAGTCCTATTGATCCATCTCTGAAAAACACTTTAGCTTTGGTCACACTTCATGTGAATCTGGCCCCAAGTAAATAAATATGTGGGCCCCAAGAATCTTTTTCAGATTATTCTTGATCTGACAAACCTTTAATAACTACCATTGTGAGAATTGTATATGCAGTAGAAAGTGTAACAAGGGTCTACTTTATATCTCTGGGACTTGTCTGAGCCCTGGCTAGATTCTGGGAACTGAGAAGCTATTCTTTCCCTTGGGCTGAAAACTGCTTGTAACTGTTACTGAAGCCTGTTCTAATATTAATTTTGTAGAGAAATTAACTCAACATTGTTTCAAACCACTTAACTTTCTCAATCTGAGCTATAAACTGGGGAAGGTGAATTAACTTATTTACAGTCTGCAATCTGGATGTTGTCAGAAGACTTTGATCCTACTATGCATGGTTGATTTCTCCAGGCCTAGCACTTAAGTCAGCTTTGTTCATTTGTTCAAGGGATCGTTGGGCATTATGAAAGGCAATAGGAGAACCAGCGGTGCCTTTGGAAATAAATAGGAATAGAGCTACAATTTCTACAGCTTCTCAGAATTCCTGAAACACTTGACCACTTCTCTGGTAGCTGACCTTTTTGTACTGTGGGTCCAACTGTCTTTGGGGGATTTGTAGTAAATTTATTAACTTCTGCTTAGATACATACCAATGCTAGTTAATATTAGAATTCTCTTCCAAGAGTTCTCGCTGTCCAATTAGCCCCCACGTGGCTTCTGTTGCACACTCTGCTGTGTAGGAGTTGTTTGAAGGAGCATTCTGCTCTGTTTTGGATAATCGGTCTTCAGTCAGTGTCTTGCTTGTTCTGGCATGTGCTATTGTGAGCCAATAGAAGAAGCAAGACAGCTTCCCTTCACAGCCAGAACAGTGGCATTTTCTGTTCTTCCCAGCATTGAAGCAGAAATTCTACCATCACCTTCTTATCCTTGCTGACCTTGCTGTTGGTGGCAGGAGTCTTTTTGCTTGAATGTATTTACTGTTGTGCAGCCATTGCTGGCGTAACTGTAGAGGTGGAGCTTAGGAGATGTAATAATGATATCATCTCCATAAAGTGCCATTGATACCTGTGCAACCATTGTCATTCTCAGCTGTTAGCCCAAGTGGAAGAAGAGCTGTGGCTGAGACCAGGATACAGTTCAGTGGCATGTTTAATGCTGGTGTAGTCATGTGCCTTCCTTCACTTGCACAACCTTGTCTTCTCCATACTGCCTTCTAATTTTTTTTTCTTGATCTAGATGAGTATCTTGGAGAGTATACTTTGTAGAGAGCAGTAGTTAATGTTATTTAGCAATGATTGTTGCCTAATTAAGATTTTTTTCTCAGTATCTCTACGAAATACAAGCAGTACAAGCAGCTGAAGACCATTTTCTAAGTTTCTACTTAAAACTTTTCTTTCTTTCTTTTTTTCTTTCTTTCTTTCCTTTCTTTTTTTTTCTTTGTGTCTGCCTGCCTGCCTTCCTTCCTGCCTTCCTTCCTTCCTTCCTTCCTTCCTTCCTTCCTTCCTTCCTTCCTTCCTTCCTTCCTTCCTCCCTCCCTCCCTCCCTCCCTCCCTCCCTTTCCTTCCTTCCTCCCTTTCCTTCTTATCCATTACTGGTTTGAACTCAAGGCTTGTACTTGCTAGCACTGGTACTCTGCTGCTAAGCCATGCTTCTAGCCCTTTTTGCACTGGTTATTCTCAGAATTTTCATTTTTTGCCTGAGCCCATACCTAAACCTAGGTCCTCTTATCTTACACTTCTTTGTATAACTGGAATGACAGGTGTGTCAATCCCCCCCAACACACACACACACACACACACACACACACACACACACCTTCTTCCATCGAAATGGAGTTTTGTGAACTTTTTTGCTTGAGCTATCCTGGAACTCTTCCAGACCTCAGCCTTCTAGAGCTTAGCTGAGATCAAAGGTGCATGCCATTGTACCCAGCTACTAGTTGTGATAGGGTCTTGCACTTTGCCCAGGCAGGCCTCTACTTTGGTCCTCCCAATCTCAGCTTCCCAAGTAGCTAGAATTGGAGGCATGAACCACCATGTCAAACTTTAAACTTCTTGAAAGCTAAACACATTTTCTCCAAAAGGATGGTTTAAGCCACAGACTTTGTAAGACAAGGAATTTTTTTTTTAACTTTCTGGTTTCATATTTCCAGATTTCTTCAGCAATGACATCTAGCTTGTAGAAAAGAGATATTAAGCCAGTTATTAATGAGCATTCATGTCTATCTCTAAGAAATGACAAGTGCCTTCTGGTTGAAGCTTTAGTGGGATAGTATAAGGGCACAGGAGTATTTCAGGAAACCCAAGGGCTGGATTGGTCTTGGGCCTCTGGAAGCAAGTAGGAACCAAAATGCACAGACAGAAAAAGTACAAGGAAGTACTTTGTCTCTATTTCCTCTTTCTCTTTGAATACTAAATTCCTTCACTTCACAGATGTATTTTCATATAATGATACAATATTTCTGCTGCTTAGACACAGACTTATATATTACCATTCCCATCACATAAAAAGATTGTCATGTTCTACATTCCTATAGGGAAGGGTTTAATTTAGGACAGGTGACCACCCTGACATCTGTAGCCAAGAGGAGGTATCTGTACAAATACAGATAAGGAGAGCTTAGCTTTAAAGAACAGGAGGTAATTGCAGCTTTTGGCCTGAAGTTTCTTTGTGTGGATTTAAAATCATTCATAGTTCCCATCCAAGGAAATGAGATGAGACTTATGCTAAAATTATATATTTTTAAGAATTCTTATTTAGAGCAAAACCATTAGTTTTGTATGTTGTAGTTTTATACTCTCTTACAACACTTTTCAATTTAGTTAAGATAGCTATAAACAGAGCCTTAAATGACCATTCTGGTATTGAGATTAGTGCTTGTCTGACCCAATCAGAACAGGTAGCTATGCAAACTCTTTATTTAAAAAAAAAAAGAAAAAGGTCAGGGCACTGGTGGTTCACACCTGTAATCCTAGCTACCCAGGAGGCTGAGATCTGAAGATCATGGTTCAAAGCCAGCCTGGGCAGGAAAGTCTGTGGGACTCTTACCTCCAATAAACCACTCAGAAAACCGGAAGTGGTGCTGTGGCTCAAGTGATGGAGCACTTGCCTTGAACTGAAGAGCTGAGGGACAGTGCCCAGGCCCAGAGTTCAAGCCCCATGACTGACAAAAAACAAAACAAAACAGTCCAGGAGTGTCAGGCACTGGTGGCTCACATCAGTAATCCTAACTACTGAGGAGGCTGAGATCTGAGGATCATGTTTCAGAGCCAGCAAGGCAGGAAAGTCCATGAGACTCTGATCTCCAATTAACCACTAGAAAACTGGAAGTAGAGCAGAGCTATGGCTCAAAGTGGTGGAGTACTAGCCTTGAATGAAAAGCTCAGGGACAGTGCTCAAGCCCTGAGTCCAAGCCCCATGACCAGCAAAAAAAAAAAAAAAAAAAAAAAAAAATTCCAGGAAGCTGAATGTGGTGGTTCAAGCCTATAATCCTAGCTGCTCAGGAGGCTGAGATCTAAGGATCACAGTTTGAAGCCTGCCAGGGCAGGAAAGTCCATGAGACTCTGATCTCCAGTTAACTATCCAAAAAAGTTGTGAAGTGAAGCTATGGCTCAACTGGTAGAGTGCTAGTGTTAAGCAAAAAAGCTTAGGAACAGTGCCCAGGTGTTCAAGCCCCAGGAATGACACCAAAAAAAAAAAAAAAAAAAAGGAAAAAGAAAAGACAAAAAAGAAATTTGCAACCATTTTGCAGTGACCCATCCAAATATTCTTGTAAAACCATTCTTTGACTTAGAAAACAGTAGACCTTTATAGTTTTAGGAGCCTAATACTGAATTATTGACCCAATAAAGATCTATTCCAGGGCTAGGAAGGTGGCTCAGTGGTAGAGCGCTTGCCTTGCATGCTTGAGGCCCTGGTTCAATTCCTCAGCACCACATAAGCAGAAGAAAAAAAAAAGCCGGAAGTGGCGCTGTGGCTCAAGTGGTAGAGTGCTAGCCTTGAGCTGAAGAGCTGAGGGACAGCGCCCAGGCCCAGAGTTCAGGCCCCACGACCGGACCCCCCCCGCCCCCCCAAAAAAAATCTGCTCCATCTGAGTCCAAATATAATGAGGACTTTTGCTATTCCTCAGCAATGGTATAGAAATAAGTTCCATAACCCTGGAACATTTTGCTTCATGATGGCTGCCTTCCACTTTGTTCCTTCAGTGCCTTCTTACCTAGCTGTGTGGTTATGGGATAATTTCTTAGGTTCCTCAGGTCTCAACTACTAAATCTCAAACAAATAAACATCTCTGTCCTCTTTTAAAGACTTGTAGCAAAGATCTTTGCCTTCTCCTTTACTGCAACTGCCTCATAGTGCTGTTTATCCACATTCTATACATTGGAAAATATCACTCTTAAGAGACGATCTTAAATTAGTTCTGAAACACAGTGGGTTGTAAATAATGACTAAGCCAGGAGCACAGTTTCTGCTTTCTGATTCTCCGTCTGGTGCTCTTTGTGCATAACTCTGAGTTGAAAAAGATTCAGAGTAGAATGTCTTGTCTCTGGAGCCCAGGAAAGCTTTTCCTAATCCCTTCAGTGCCTCCATCTAGGATGCCACTCTGTAAGAAAACTCAGGCCTTTGCACACTTCTGCAGCCTCAGCCTGCCTCTTAGTTCTTTTGTTTTTCTGTAATTTACTCTAGATCTCTTTCCAATTATTTATAAGAAGGGTAAAATATTCATTTACTCTTTTTGAATAAAAATTTATTAAGTGCCTTCTACCAGCCCGTTACACTTCTCATGGGCTCAGATTCAAAGTTTGTTGGGCTTAACTTGAAAATTCAAAGTGGTGGTTATTTGCAAAATACAGCGGGAGGAGAGTCATACCACTCACAAGATCACCATCATGTGAGGTTAGTTATGAGTAGTGGCATTTCCCAACTAGGTCTCTTTGAGGAAGGAAATGTGGATACTAATGATAGCTATCAAGTGCTTGAGTGCCAAGCATTATACTAGATATGTTTTATCTTCATTGTCTTGTTTAAACCACACAAAAGTTTATAGATTAGTAAGCTTAAATTTAGACAACAATGGTTAATATTTGAGTCATTTACAAGATGCTTTATTTAATGTGTTATATAAATCTTGCTTAGTCCTCATAACAGTTCTATGCTATTGATGATCATAATGATGATGATTACTATTGTGAGTGCTGGGGATAGAACCCAAGGCCTTGTACGTGCTAGGCAAACACTACCATTGAGCTAATTACTCCATTTTACTCCAGCCTTACTTAATCTCCATTTTAAAGATGAGTAAATGGAGAGATCATGAGGTTAATTGTATAATGTAGTTAAGTTTAGTGATGATCCATACAAGCACATACTTCAAAGACAAGATCAAATTTCCTTTGAATGTCAGCCTCATAGTCTTGACTTCAGAAACTGTCCAGGGATGAGATCATACCTGAGCCTGTGTGTCAAGGCTCAGTGACTGTCTGCCTCTTGCAGACAGGACTCTAGCCACCAGGAGTGTCAGTGCTTTTAGGGCCATGTTCTGTAACAGATTGATATCAGGCATTCTAAGGAGAGCTTCGTGTACACTCATTTTGACCCAAACAGTATGAACCTACAACTATATTTTTTCTGTCTTCTGTCACTTATCTATTCTGTGATATCCAGAAAGCTACGTTCTTCAAGTTTAAATTTGAACCAGTGTTCTGCATTTAAAAGCCCAAGTTAAAATGGATTGCAAGTCTTTTTGGTTTTAAATCTAGGATAGAACAAAGGTCACTGTAGCAATCAGGGCATGTATGTGGTACACAAAAAGTATATTTTTAAATGGAAAGGCAAGCTATAAATACTGGGTTGAGAATAATTAGCATTTTCAGTACATTGGCATTTTCATGGCTCTAGAAGAGAAATATTACTATACTTCTCTGCTTCTTGTTGCCTTTTAAATTACCAAGTAGTTCCCTCTTCAACCTGATTAATCCCTGATTTTTCCATTTGTTTATTCAACAAATATTTACTGCAGGCTAGACTTTATAGATAGAGCTTTGAATAAGACAAGCATTAAAAATGGTTTACTTCCATATGAAATTCTACAAAGGAAAGCATGCGGTGCTAAGATACTAACAATTAGTAAAGGAGGGAGAAGAGTTAGAAAGGCAAGAAGACCTGGAGGAAATGGTATTTGGAAGGTTAAAGAGGAGTAGACAGGAGAGAAGGAAAGCATCCACACAGAGGGAACAGCATGTATGAAAGACATGAGGAGGGACAGAACTTGGTTCGTTTTGAGAACTAAAAAGTAGTCTGAGACAGGAAAGTATAGCCACGGAGAAAAGAACCACATGTTGATGGAAGAAGCTCTTCTGCTTTTTGAAAAGTCAAAGCCAGCCCTGGGGCAAAGAAATCTGTGACACTCTCATCTCCAATTAGCCACCAGAAAACCAGCAGTAGAGCTGTGGCTCAAAGTGATAGAATGATACCCTAGAGAGGAAAAAAAAAAAAAAAAAAAGCTCAGGTACAGTACCCAGGCCCTGAGTTCAAGCCCCACTTCCGACAAAAAAAGAAAAAAAATAGTATCAGCTTTAACAATTGACAAGCGTGGAAACCGGTACTTCTGCTGACCCATAGTATAAGCTTGCAGTAACTATAATTCAGGGAAGGTGCTGTGGTTGAAGGACAGTGGCTGGGGCTAAGGGGAGCGTGGGAAGTGAAGGGACTTCCAGGTAACTTTGGTTCTGGGGGCTCTATCTCCATAGGATTGAAGACAATCGTGGGTGCCCTTATTCAATCTGTGAAGAAGCTGTCGGATGTGATGATCCTGACAGTGTTCTGCCTGAGTGTTTTTGCCCTGATTGGACTGCAGCTGTTCATGGGGAACCTGCGAAACAAGTGTGTCGTGTGGCCTATAAACTTCAACGAGAGCTATCTTGAAAATGGCACCAAGGGCTTTGACTGGGAAGAATATATCAACAATAAAAGTAGGTGGCTCCTCCCTTGCAAGAGGAAAAGCTTGTCCCTAATTGATGTGGTCAGAAGCAACCACTGGGCTTCAAAAGTAGATAGGCCTAGAGTGGAATGGCAATACTGCCAGAAGATTTGTGAAGACATTCTCTTTTCTTAAAGCAGGATTGTGTTGGGAAGCCCTCAAATATCACACTCTCTCATTTCTACCCCTCCATAGTCAAATAAAATCTTAGAGCTCTTTCACATATACCCTGAACTTTTGCTTTAACATTTAAGCTTGGAAACTTGATATAAATTCTTTCCTTTATTGTGACACTTTAGCTCTTTAAAAATTTAGTTCAGAATATGCCTATGGAATACAAGCTGGCTTAATACTGGTAAGACCTTTGTAATTTATCTAGCCTAGGAAGTCAGGCAGTCTCCAAGGCACCAGTTGCTCCTATTACAGTTAATGTATTCTTAATCATTTTATTTAAGGAACTAAAGTTTTAACGAGGAAAAATTGATGTGGTGATATTTCTATTAACTAATATAAAAGCAACATTGCCATTCATAACTCCTGAGAAATAAAGTCAGTTTCATAGCCATAAGGAAATACTGCAAATAAGATTTCAGAGATGCTGCCTTCTAATTAAAAATATGACATGGTAACTAGTGATCACTGAGGAGGCCTAGAATATTTTGATAAAATTAGAGTATAAGGATAGAAGATTAATATTATCTAAAGGGATGATGAACTCATCAACTTTGATTCAAGTGTCAGAATCTGATGTAGAGAGCAGAAGTACTGGTGGAAGTCAGGTGCCTGTAAAAAGAGCATTACAGCCAGGTGCCCATGGCTCACGCCTGTAATCCTAGCTACTCAGGAGGCTGAGATCTGAGGATCATGGTTCAAAGGCAGCCCAGGCAGGAAACTCCGTGAGACTCTTATCTCCAATAAACCACTCAGAAAACTGGAAGGGGCACTGTGGCTCAAGTGGTAGAGCACTAGCCTTGAGCTGAAGAGCTGAGGGACAGCGCCCAGGCCCAGAGTTTAAGCCCCACGACTGTCAAAAAAAAAAAAAAAAGCATTACATCAAGGGCCTTAGTGCAGCACTTTTAGTTTGTAAGTATCTATAGACAAGTCATGAGAAGGAATTCTCATCAGCTTTCACTGCTATTGGAAAGATTCATATGAGCTTAAATCAATAGCTGTTTCTGCTAGGGCAAGTTAGGAACAGTGTAACCTTATTCTCTCATTCACTTAAATCTACCTATTCATTTCCTGTCTTTTCATACTCTTCTAGCAAATTTTTACATAGTTCCTGGCATGCTGGAACCTTTACTCTGTGGGAACAGTTCTGATGCTGGGTAAGTAGCTCACCTAATTTTACTCACCTTCCTTAAAATAATGTGCCTATTATTAGTTGGGTCAAAATGGACAATATTTTCACATTTCTTTGTACTCATATAATGGACTCTACAAATGGGTCTGACCTATTGCTTGACTCAGATTCTCTTTTTGTTTCATATTCATCTATTCAAAGTTGACATTTCACTAATGGTGATTGTACCTGTAGTCTAAAGCTGAATCGAAGATATAAAAGGATAAGGAAAAAAAATGTAACACTAAATAGCTTACAGATTTACATACTCCCTTCATTCTATCTTAGCATATAGAACAAGGTCATACTTTTTATTATAGTTTAGAATCCAAGGATGACCCAGAAATGTGCTAGACCTAACAGCATAGGGGTAGAAATACATAACAACTTAAGATTTGAGAGCTAGTTCTGCTGCTCCTGGTTTTAAAACCTTTGCCAAGGCATTTAACCTTTCTGAGTCTGTTTCTTTTATCCATGAAATAAACGTAAGTCAGGCTTTCTCTTCCTCACAGTTACTGTAAAGAGCCAATTTGATAATATATATGAAGTTCATTGTAAATAGCTGTTGCTTGGTCTTTATGTAGACTATTTTGGTCCTCAGAACCAATATATTGGTCATTATTCCAAGTATATTGTCATTATTTAAAGCATATTAGAACTGAGGACCAGATCCATTTTAGTGGTATTGGGGCTTAAACTCAGAGCCTGGTACTTGCTAGACAGGCAATCTATCTCTTGAGCCACAATTCCAGCCCAGAACTGGCATTTATTAATGATCATGACAACTAAAAGTCCATTTAAATTACATACTGAAGCAGGAAAGCAATTATCAGGTGGGTCCAAAAGCAGAAGTGGTAATAACTTAAGGGATGCCAACATCCCCAGCTTGTCATAGTGAGTGTTAAAAGAACAGAAATAACCAAGAAGAACTTTTGAGGTATTTATCATTTGGGATAGAAGCTATAATGAATTCAGTTGATTTGTAAATTGATATATATGGCTCTCATATTTTATCATGCATAAAATTACTTAGCATATCTCTTTAAAATATGTCTTTGTAGATTTCCACTATCCAAAACTTTCAGTGCCTGGGTTTTGGGTAGAACGTGGGACTCTGTTTTTTTTGTTGTTGGTGGTGGTGGTCATGGGGCTTGTCCTCAGGGCCTGGACACTATCCCTGTGTGCTTTTTTGCTCAAGGCTAGTGTTCTATCACTTTGAGCCACAGCTCCACTCCTGGTTTTTAGGTGATAATTGGAGATTAGAATCTTACAGCCTTTCCTGCCCGAGGTGTCTTTGAACCACAATCCTCAGATCCCAGCCTCCAAACCAGCTAGGATTACAGGTGTGAACCACCCGTGCCCAGCCTAGGACTCTGCATTTTTTTTTTTTTATTGGGTCCTGTCGTGGGGCCTGAACTCTGGGCCTGGGCGCTGTCCCTCAGCTCTTCAGCTCAAGGCTAGCACTCTACCACTTGAGCCACAGCGCCACTTTCGGCTCATGTGCTGAGGAATCAAACCCAGGGCCTCGAGCATGCAAGGCAAGCGCTCTACCACTGAGCCACCTTCCCAGCCCCAGACTCTGCATTTTTAAGGGATATGCCAAGTGATTCTGAGTCTAGGCTCTCTGTAGAAATTGTCTGATTACTTTCCACCTAATTCCTACTTCCCTATCTAATTTGTTGGCCTGCCTCTGTAGATGGCTGTTTACTATCTCCAAAGTCATGGAGTCGGTGAATTTATTTTGTTTATTTTCTTCAAGAGCATGACTTGGTGAAATTACAGAGAAAACTCTGCATTTCCCTTTCTTTCTTCAGGCAATGTCCAGAGGGATACCAGTGTATGAAAGCAGGAAGGAATCCCAACTATGGTTACACAAGCTTTGACACTTTTAGCTGGGCCTTCCTGGCATTATTTCGCCTTATGACCCAGGACTATTGGGAAAATTTGTATCAGTTGGTAAGTATCTACTCTTTTTCTTTGGCGATAGAGTAGACAAGAAGTTATTTGTGGGTTGGGGATATCCTATGTGAAAGACTGTTAATGAGGACCTTAAGCAGAATATGAGGAGTGGTGTTTTCTACAGACAACTAGTTTATGATATTAAGTGAAGACTCAGTGCTCAGCCACATACAGAAGTAGAAGCTTGCATCCTTGCCAGCCTCTGCTTGGCCTGAAAATATGCTGTTCATGACTACTTTCTCTTGTTTCACCATCAGCAGCATTTCTCCTTTAGGGAATCAGTTTAAGAAATATTAGACCTTGTTTGTGCATGGCACTATGTTAGACATAAAGATGGAATTTCTATCCACAAGGACCTTGATGTCTAATGTATCAGGATTTGAGAGTTGTAGCACATTTGGACTTGTTCAAACAGGTTGTACAGGCAAAAATAAAGTCAGTATCTTTCTCAGGCTGCATTGAAGATTCTGGCACAAAGTTTAATTTTGCTGGCTATGATGGAGAAGTTAGTGTAGATTGCTAAAGCTCTTCCAATTGAGAAAACCCATCACAATTTATTGTTTCTTCTTGACCCTGGTATTTGGTGATGCTGGTTAGTTTGAGAATAAAAATGCTCCCCCTACCCCAATATACGAGGGAACCTCTTTAAGGAAAGCTTTTGCTCCTACGTTTATGTCAGCTTGGAGTTCTCAAAGGTTGGATTCTTGCATATGAAATATTTAAATATTTTTATTGAAAGAATAAAGATGAAAACCGCATAAGCAGGAGGTATATACATAACCTAAAACCTAACTGTTCTGTGATGTTCATTTATTCACTTTTAGTGAACAAAATAGGACTGTTTCCTTTTTTCCCCTTCCCACCATCCTTTATTGTCGGGTATCACTTAAGATGGGGACTTCCTGACCTGATCCCAAAGATGAAATTTGTTAATATTCTTGGAGAACCAGTAGATTAATGAGTTGTATTTGCTTTTTCTTTGTACTCATTTTAGAACCAGCTGGTAATGAAGTCAAATATAATTCTTAGCCCAAAGCTTCTTTTTCATTTTTAACGTAGGTAGGGAATATTTCGAAATGGAAGGAGATACTTTCCTCACTCAGTAGATGGGACATACTGTTGCTACTTAGTGTGAGTTAGCATAAGGGATCCCATTAACGCCTAGAGATGCTCACTGTTCGACAGTATGTGCTACCTATTCAGATTGTAAGCAGTGTCTCAACAGAGAAACTAGGCCCACAGGTGTTTTAGCCTGCTTCATTTGATGCAAGTGACTTACTAAATGGTCTTTGTCTTTGTAGACCTTACGAGCAGCTGGAAAAACATACATGATCTTCTTTGTCTTGGTCATCTTTGTGGGCTCCTTCTATCTGGTGAACTTGATCTTGGCTGTGGTGGCCATGGCTTATGAAGAACAGAATCAGGCAACACTGGAGGAGGCAGAACAAAAAGAGGCTGAGTTCAAAGCAATGTTGGAGCAACTTAAGAAGCAACAGGAAGAAGCACAGGTTGGTGATTAATTCTTTGCAACAGGCCTTCCTCCCAAATCAAGTGACTAAAGCTCCGTCTAATTGCCATTGCTGAGATTCAGCTCTTCAGTTGTAGGAAGACTAGAAAGGAAAAAGAGATCAATGTAGTTGATATATTACTTCATCTTTTATTTGTTTGGTTACCTGTGTTGGTATTGGAAACTGAGCATGTACTCTACCACTGAGCTATACTCCAAGCCGCAAACATGGTCTTATTATTTTCTTGTTGGTGGTGGTCATGGGGCCTGAACTCTAGGCCTGGGCGCAGTCCCTCACCTCTTCAGCTCAAGGCTAGTGCTCTACCACTTGAGCCACAGCACCACTTCCAGCTTTTTCTGCTTATATGGTGCTGAGGAATTGAAGCCAGGGCCTTGTGCATGCAAGGCAATCACTCTACCACTGAGCCACCTTCCTAGCCCCTCCAAACATGGTCTTTTTTGGTCATACAGTATTATTTCTAATTAAAGAAGATATAGGGAAAATATTAAAGTAACATTTTTTGCCAGTCTTGGGCTTGAACTCAGGTCCTGTCCCTGAGCTTCTTTTGCTCAAGTCTAGCACTTTACCACTTGAGCCACAGTGTCACTTCCAGCTTTTTTCTGTGTAGGTAGTATTGAGCAGTCGAACCCAGGGCTTCGTGCATCCTAGGCAAGCACTCTCCCACTGAGCCACAAAGTAAAATTTAAAAATAAATTTGTGATTCCATTATTCTAATGCTTAACCTTTTAATCTTTATCCAAATATACATGCTTTTTTTTTAACATTGTTGGCCTCAACATATAGAATGTGGGGGGGGAGGTTGTTCTTGGTGTGTGTGTGTGTGTGTGTGTGTGTGTGTGTGTGTGCGCGCGCGCGCATGTGCTAGTCCTGGAGCTTGAACTTAGGGCCTGTCTATGAGCTTGTTTTTGCTCAAAGCTAGTTGATCACCATTTCCAGCTTTTTGGTAATTAGTTGGAGATAAGAGTCTCACAGACTTTTCTGCCTGGGATGGCTTTGAACTGCGATTCTCAGATCTCAGCCTCATGAATAGCGAGGACTACAGGCACAAGCCACTGACATCCAACTAGAATGTAGTACCTTAGCTTTCATTTCCAGGGTTGCTCAGAAAGGTTCTTTTGGTATCCACAGGATAGCTAGGTACTTAACTGAAATACCCAGAAGGGTACATCAAAGTGCTCACCACTGGTTCTCCTCTAATCACTTAGGATTATGTTCACCTAGAAAAAGGAAGCACCTGGCCTGGCCATGGCCTCCTCAGTCAGGGATTCTCTGCCTTTCTGTCTATGGAAATGAAATGTTCCTTACTAATTGGATGTCTTGGGTGCCTCTGATAAGGCTTGTGACCACTTTGTTTCTATGGATCCTTTCCTAGGCTGCTGCAATGGCCACATCTGCAGGTACCGTCTCAGAAGATGCCATTGAGGAAGAAGGTGAAGATGGTGTTGGCTCTCCACGGAGTTCTTCTGAAATTTCTAAGCTCAGTTCAAAGAGTGCCAAGGAAAGACGTAACAGGAGAAAGAAGAGGAAGCAAAAGGAACTCTCTGAAGGGGAGGAGAAAGGGGATCCCGAGAAGGTGTTTAAGTCAGAATCAGAAGACGGTATGAGAAAGAAGGGTTTTCGACTGCCAGACAACAGAATCGGGAGGAAATTTTCCATCATGAATCAGGTAAACTTCGTACAAGTAAGTGTAAGATCTCACCCAATTTTTTTTCCCCTTTGACCTTAGAAGTCCCAGACCTATCCCTGACCTCAATCCTTCCTCTCTGTGTGCCACATTGCCCTCCTTCAGGAGGAAGCACTACTAGAGTTGGGAACTTTCTCTTCTCTAGTCCTACCACCCCTCTGCTGATGCAAAAGGCAGCCCTAGCACACTATCATCACCTTAGGCAGCCTTGCTTCTCACTAACACCTATGTCACACCAGCAAGCCTTATGTGAGCTCTGAAACATCAGAAAGAACTTTTCTCCTCTCAGCAGCCAAATATCAGATGTCTCTCTTTAATAATTGCATATAATTGTGGACAATGATAGGAGTTGTGAAACTCTTCAGGATATCCTATTTAAGCATGGAAAGTTCTAGTAATTAATTATGCTAAATATATAGTATATTGTGCTGATAAGTATAGTATATCGTAAGCCTACAGTTTTGCCCAACTTCAATAAATGAGGAAGCTAAGATAAACCAAGTGGAGAGAACTTACAGATAAATATTTTGCATTCCATTTCTGTAACTACCATCACATGATAGACTCTTTGGATTTTAAAGATCACCACAGAAATTCAATTCTTAAGCCATTAACCACCCATTTTAAAGAATGCTAGAAAGGTATAGAATAGGTATAAAATACATTACAGTTATTGCAAATGGCGATATGTGCAGTGTCTTTTTTTTCCAGAGATAATTCATTTTGCCTCTTATTTTCATGTTTTGCCTCAATTCAGCCTTTAGCTAATTCTGTTCATATTATCATAGTAAAATATTTCCTGTCCATTCCTTTCTTTTTATTCCTAGTAACCTTACTTTAGTTTGTTGTTTTTGTTTTCTACTGTAGCCATCCACTACAGTTTTGTTTTCTATAGTCTTTCTCCCTCTCCTTCAATGTTTTTATGTTGTCTGTAGAGTACCCCTGAAATGTTAACTCTCATTAGTCATGTAGTAAGCATTTATGGAGTGAAATACATAAATAAATAAATAAATAAATAAGTTAGCATCTCGTCAGGCACCAGAAGCTCACGCTTGTAATCCTCACTACTGGAGAGGCTGAGATCTGAGGATCACAGTTCAAAGCCAGTCAAGGCAGAAAAGTCCCCATGAAACTCTTATCTCCAATTAATCCACTCAAAAACTGGAAGTGCACTGTGGTTCAAGTGGTAAAGTGCTAGACTGAGCCCAAAGAGGCTCAGGGACAGTGCCCAGGCTGAGTTCAAGTCTTACAACAAACTTCCCGCCTCCACCCCTCAAAAAAAAATAGGCCAGGCACTAGTGGTTTATGCCTGTAATCCTAACTATTTGGGTGGGAGGCTGAGATTTGGAAGGTCTTGGTTCAAAGGCAACCCAGCAGGAAAGTTCAAAAGCCTTCTTCTCAATCCACAACTGAGTTCAGTGGTTCTGAACCCTGGTACATGGGGGGCTGAGATTAGGAGGATTGAGATTCCAAACCAGTCTTTAGCAGAAAAGCTCAAGAGACTGTTTCCACAGATGGAAAGATGTAACCAAAACAAAAAGGCTGAGGCATGGCTCAGGTAGTTGAGTAGCTTCCTAACAAGTATAAAGCCTTGAGTACAAAATCCAGTACCACCAAAAAGAAAGAGAAGGACACAAGTGAGAGAGAACATAGATGAGAGAGGGAGGGAGGAAGAGAGAGGGGAGGGAGAAAAAGAGAACAGACCAAGAGTCTGTGAATCTATGAGTAGAAAGTTTGGAGAAAGCAGGTCATGAGATTAGAATTGCAAATGCTCATTGGATTTTACAACATGAAAGTTGTTGACGCCTTTGAAGTCATGCTTCAATCCAGAAAGAAGAAGAATATCAAATAGTGGAGACAGTGAACGTAGACATCTCATTCAAGCTTCTTTTAAAGACTGTGAATGAAAATAAACAGACAGAAAGGAAGGACAGAAAGAAAGGTGGGGTTAGAAAGTAGAGTAGCCGGGCACCGGTGGCTCAGGCCTGTAAACCTACCTACTCAGGAGGCTGAAATCTAAGGATCATGGTTCAAAGCCAGCCTGGGCAGGAAAGTCTGTAAGACTCTTATCTCCAAAAAACTACAAAAAAAGAAAAAATGCCAGAAGTGGAGCTATCATTCAAATGGTAGAGTGCTAGCCTTAAGCAAAAGAAGCTAAAGGACAGCACCTAGACCCTAAGTTCAAACCCCAGGACCAACACACACACAAAAAAAAAAAAACAGATCATGGTTAGGAAGATGGGGGAATGATATAATCATTAACAGGCAAGGAGCACCTCATATCGTGAAACCTCAGAAAAAATAGGTTAAAATGAAACAGAAACATTTGTAGAAAGCAAAATGTAGAGAATTAAAAATCTTAATTGAAGGGAATTAGAGGTTGAAATTGAGGGTTTATACAACTCTTTATTGAAGAGATGCTGTCAGGGCTCAAGGGGTAAAGAGCCTACTTATTAGCAAGCACAAAGTCCTGAGTTGAACCTGGTACTGCCAGAAAAGAAAATGATGACAATTCAAAGTAGTTAAGAAAACTGGGCAGGATCCTGTTGGTTCATGCCTATAATTCTAAACCACTCAAGAGGCTGAGATCTGAGGATCAAGGCTCAAAGCAAGCCTGAGCAGGAAAAATCCATGAGACCCAGTAAACCAGCTAAAAGCTGGAAGTAGAGCTGTAGTTCAAGTGGTAGAGTGCTAGCCTTGAGCAAAATAGCGAAGGGACAGTGCCTAGGCCCTGAGTTCAAGCCCCAATACTAGCACAAAAAGAAAGGAGAAGGAAGAGGAGTAGAAGGAAGAAGGAATTCCCCTAAACAGATTCTATTTGCAAATGAAGTCCTAATTTTAGTGTAGATTTCATAGTATTTCCCTCCCCCAATATGGACACACCCTACCTTTTCAGTCTCTAGTCCTTAGTCTTCATTAAGTACTGCGTGTATAACCCAGACTGAACTACCAGCTGTTTATCATCTGTGATGTTTGTTTTCTTCTCTCTGTAATGTGCTCCAGATATGCTCCTAAGATACCCTGTTTTTCCATCTCTGATTGTCCATGTCATAGTTATTCTTCACATTATTCTTTTCAGAAACCTTTCCTGACCCCTCCCTAATTGGAAATTTTATACCTCTTTGTGAACTCAGAATCTTTAACTTAGTAGGCAGGAGTTCTACTTCTTAAATGCATGCTCCAAACCTTTTTTGCACTTGTTATTTTGAGATGGGGGTCGCACTTTCCCCCCAGGTCCACTCTTGAATCTCTGTTCTACTGTTTTATACTTCTTGATCTAGCTAGGGTAACAGGCACATGCCACCACACTCTTATTGAGATAGATCTCTCAGACTTTTCTGCCCAGCTAGCCTAGAACCACTATCCTTAGCCTCCTATACAGCTAGGATGGCAGATATGGTATGGTATGGATTGAGAAGGGATATGGGCTGGTCTTGAACCCTGACCCTCCTGATCTCAGCCTCCTGAGCAGTTAGGATTATAGATGTACACCAGTGTGCCCAGCATATGTACTCTCCATTTGTTCCTTTTTATTGTATGTGTATTCTGTATACATTCAGACTTACTGCTCATTTCCTTTCCTCTCTTAAAACCTTACAGTCTGCTTTTTTGCACATAGCCATCATTCGGTTATTGTTGGACTTTCAGAATTCTGACTTAACTACTTCTAGGACTTCTTTATGGTCTGGAACCATCTCTGTCTCACCTTCATATCACCTTTCTCCTAGTTCCACTTCTTTTGGGAGAAAGTGTTGATTGCAGCTTTATTGTAATCTTATCCTTGTCTTGAGAGCCATCACTGAGCTCCTTAATGAATGCATTAGTGATGGTAGCACTAGCTATTGAATAGTCTCTGATTAATCCATAAGCTTTAGCACAGAGTCACATTGATTGCTCCCTAGCTCAAAAAATAAAACTGGGCTTCAGAGATGTCCTGCTTTGCATACAAATGTTCAGTTCCTCTAATTTCTCCATTTGAAAAAACACTGGATTCCCAGAGGCCGTGGCTGACTGCCAAAATTTACTTAGATGTCCCACATGGTAGTGGTGTTCTTCATCCCAGGACTCTCCTCCAGTTTTTTTTATTTTATTTGAAAGAATGAATTGGGAAAGTGTAGCCTAGAGATAGGATTTCACTTTTTTCCCAGGCACACACCAGGAACACTAGCCTATTTTACACTTTTCAGTATCGCTGGGATGAGAGGTACCTGTCAGGTAACAGAGATTTACTAATTTATTCAAGGTTATGTAGCTAATAGGGGGTTAGAGCTAAAATTCAACCCCAGCTCTGTCTATTCCAGAACTTTTTCTCCTAGCTACCCTTGTCCCTCATTTGCACACATACATGGTCATATCTTGTGTAGGTTTAAGAATGAATGTGGCTTTGTTTTCCCACAGCACAATTCAAATGTGTCAGTTTCCTTTATGTCTCTTCTAAATCTAAATATCTCCTACCCATTTCTATTTTTAGAGCAGATTATCTTACAAACATTAAGTTGAGGCTATTTTCCAAAGTATTTTTTTGGGGGGGGTCCGGTCGTGGGGCCTGAACTCTGGGCCTGGGCGCTGTCCCTCAGCTCTTCAGCTCAAGGCTAGCGCTCTACCACTTGAGCCACAGTGCCACTCCTGGCTTTTTTCTTTTTGCTTATGTGGTGCTGAGGAATCGAATCCAGGGCCTCATGCATGCAAGGCAAGTACTCTACCACTGAGCCACCCTCCCAGCCCCTCCAAAGTATTTTAATTAAGCGGCTATAGAACAACTTTTTGGTCTTAGGGTCTTTTAAATATTTAAAAACGATTGATGACTCCAAAGAAATTTCTTTTTGTTTTTGTTTTATTTTGCTTTGATTTAGTTGTTCATTTTCTGAGGTAGGGTTTAACTATATAGTCCCAGGCTGAGGCTCATGTTCCTCCTGCCTCTACCTCACAAATTCTGGGATTACAGGCTCGTACCACCATGACCAGCCCGAAGAGCTTTATTAAAATGTACGTCTGCAAGCAAGTTCCAGTTGCTATACCTAGCTACTCAGGAGACTTGAGATCTGACCCACACAGGAAAGTCTGTGAGACTCCTATCTCCAATATTCTTCCAAAAAAGCTGGACATGGAGCTGTGACTTGTACAGCTCTAACCTTGAGCAAAAATAAAAAAGCACAGGAACAGCATCCAGGCCCTGAATTCAAGCCCCAGGACTGGCACCTTAAAAAAAATATGTACTTCTGCCAGGTGCCAGTGGCTCATATGTATAATCCTTGCTACTCAGAGCACTGAGAGTTGAGGATCAAGGTTCAGAGCCAGCCCAGACAAGAAAGTCTATGAGAATACAATATCCAGTTAACCGCCAAAGAGTCAGAGGCAGAGCTGTGGTTCAAGTGGTAGAACACTAGCTTTGATCAAGCAAAAAAAGCTGAAGAACAGTGCCCAGGCCCTGAGTTCAAGCCTCAGGACCAGCACGCACACACATGCGCACACACACACATACACACTCTGTCTCTGTCTCTGTCTCTGTCTCTGTCTCTCTCTCTCTCTCTCTCTCTCTCTCTATATATATATATATATCCTATTTTAAATTATAATTAAACTTTTAAAGTATTTACTTCCTAATTTAGTTTAAAATAATGATGAAACATCACTAAGATTGGTATTATATTTCTTATAACAATAACTGATTTTTTTTGTTTTGGTCAGTTGTGAGGTTTGAACTCTGGGCCTGGGAGCTGTCACTCAGCTCTTCAGCTCAAGGCGAGCGCTCTACCACTTGAGCCACAGCACCACTTCCAGTTTTCTGGTGGTTTATTGGAGATAAGAGTCTCATAGATTTTGCTGCCCTGGCTGGCTTTGAACTGCGATCCTCAGATCTCAGCCTCCTGAGTAGTTAGGATTATAGGCGTGAGCCACCAGCACCCAGCTAATTAATAACTCTTATAAAAATAAATCTTTACAAAACAAAGTATTAAGGAAAGTGTTGGCACAAAAATAAAAAATACATAAATAAAATTTGTTCTAAATAAAATATGTATATTTTTTTAATTAATTTTTTTTTTTTTTTTTTTTTGCCTGTCATGGGGCTTTAACTCTGGGCCTGGGCACTGTCCCTCAGCTCTTCAGCTCAAGACTAACACTGTCCCACTTGAGCCATAGCACCCCTTCTGGTTTTCTGAGTAGTTTATTGGAGATAAGAATCTCACAGACTTTCCTGCCTAGGCTGGCTTTGAACCATGATTCTTAGATCTCAGCCTTTTGAGTAACTAGGATTACAGGCGTGAGCCACTGGCACCAGCTTATAAAATTTTTTTTTTTTTTTAAAGATAAGTGCTGGGGCTGGGAAGGTAGCTCAGTGGTAGAGTGCTTGCCTTGCATGCATGAAGCCCTGGGTTCGATTCCTCAGCACCATATAAGCAGAAAAAGCCAGAAGTGGTGCTGTGGCTCAAGTAGTACAGTGCTAGCCTTGAACTGAAGAGCTGAGGGACTGGGCCCAGGCCCAGAATTCAGGCCCCATGACCAACAAAAAAAAAGAAAAGAAAAGAAAATTGCTATTGTTTATCTGTCTATAATTTTCCTTAATCAAACCTGCTCTGCGAGCATTTAATGTTAGAATATATTTTTTGGTTGAAGTATTTGAAGAAAATAGAAGTGGCACTGTAGCTCAAGTAGTAGAGCGCTCGCCTTGAGCTGAAGAGCTGAGGGACAGCACCCAGGCCCAGAATTCAGTCCCCACGACCGGACCCCCCCCAAAAAAAAGGTTTTATACAGATAAATAGGAAAGGGAACTAGGTTGTTTTTTTATTTGTCAAATATAAACAACATGTTAACTTCAGCACTTGACCCAAAATGGTTGCCTTTAAAAGTTGCACATAGAGTCAGATACTTCTTAGAAACAGTGGAAGCAGGGACTAGGAAGGTAGCTCAGTGGTAGAGTGCTTGCCTTGCCTTCATGAGGCCCTGGGTTTGATTCCTCAGGACCACATAAGCAAAAAGAAAAATACCGGAAGTAGCCTGTGGCTCAAGTGATATAGCACTAGCCTTGAGCTGAAGAGCTGAGGGACAGTGCTCAGGCCCAGAGTTCAGGCCCCACGACCGGACCAAAAAAAAAAAAAGAAAAAGGAAAAGTGGAAGCAGAAAGCTAGAAACACCCTTAACAACCTCTACTATATAGGTATAAAACCACTTTAAGAGTGTGTCATTGAACATGGAACTCTGTAACGGGGGTAACAGTGTTTTAATAACCTTTTCACATTTTAGATGGACTTCCTTGATGCTGTTCCATACTCAACAGTAGCAAATTTTTGTTAGTTAAAATGCAGACTCTCAAACTGTATCATTTAATTTCACACTCTGCTTTAGTAAAGTCTTTCACGTTTTGCACCTTAGATCTTTAATCTGTGAATCATGTGTAACATC
This sequence comes from Dipodomys merriami, assembly GCF_024711535.1. Classification (NCBI taxonomy): domain Eukaryota; kingdom Metazoa; phylum Chordata; class Mammalia; order Rodentia; family Heteromyidae; genus Dipodomys; species Dipodomys merriami. The sequence goes on from NW_027202271.1 coordinate 15,348,733, forward strand.
ATGTATTGATCATTTGGGGGAGAAAAAAATTTCTACCAGTGCTGGGGCTTGAACTCAGGGCCTAGACACTGCCCCTGAGCTTCCTTTTGCTCAAGGATAGCACTCTACCACTTCTGGCTTTTTCTATTTATATTGTACTGAGGAATCAAACCCAGGGCTTCATGCATGCTAGGCAAGCTCTCTGCCACAAAGCCATATTCCCAGCTTTCATTTGGGAAATTTTTGTTCATGTGAGTTAGGGGGATCTTCCAAATATTATATTTCTCGCCCCCAGTCTCAAAGGAAAAATCTTTAAATATTGTGAAGTTGTTAGGCCTACAGTGCCTACAGTGCTTGTAAGAGAATGAGAGTAATTGAGGCAAACATTATCTCAATATTATGGAATAGTTCTGACATAGACGCAGGTAAAAGGGCTTCACCGATGAAATGTGGTCTGAATCATCAGACTTCATTTTGAGAATCTATCAAAATGAGCTTTACTTTTTTACTTTTCCTTTACCATTTATTTAGAAAGTAAAGGTAAACGAAAAGTAAGATCAATCATGGAAATGAAGCATGTTAAACCAGATTTATCAGACATCTTAGTTATTTTAAGCCTATGTATGCCCTGAACCTCAGATAATTTTTTATGGAATATGAGTTATATCCCCTCAAATCTAGAACACTCTAGAGCCGTTCTCCCAAGAAATTCCTAAACCCAAGGTTTTATATGTGTATGTATAAATATACATTCATATATATATATATATATATATATTTTTTTTTTTTTTGGTTGCCTGTTCTGGGGCTTGAAACTCAGGGCCTGGGCTCTGTCTATGAGCTATTTAGCTCAAAGTTAGCACTCTACCACTTGAGCCACAACTTCACTTCCTGCTTTTTGGTGGATAATTGGAGATAAGAATCTCAAGAGCTTTCCTGCCTGGGCTTGCTTCAAATTTTATCCTCAGCTCTTAGTCCCCTGAGTAACTAGGAGTAGGTATGAGCCACTGATAACCTGGCTCCCAAGGCTCTATTTTTAACTAGCTATAATATAACCATCTAAAGAGTGCTTGGTTGGTAACCAGGAAGATTTTGAAAACAGAGTAAGGCCTACTCATCTTATAAAATTGACTAAGTACCAGGAGTTAATAGAGCCATGGGTCCTGAGACACAATAGGTATTTTATGAAATAAAATTAATTTTTATATTAAATAAATCAAACCTCTTTCCTTAGGTAGAGGCTAATGTACCAAGTAGTGTCAGCACCCAGCATTAGCCTGATATAAAATCATTCAGTCCAGGAAAACTTGCTGTGTGAAGCAAAGTAGTGAACCACTGCAAGGGAAGCTAATTTTCAATGTGTAATCTAAGTGCATGTTAATTAAATTAAATACTGCATTGACTATATATAAAGCAGTCCAGGAGACATAAAGATGAATAGACACAGTGGCCTTAAGGAGCATGTAGATGATTTGAAGAAAGGATAAATACACACACACACACACACACACACACACACACACACACACACACACACACACACACACACACACACACACACACACACACACACACACACACACACACACACACACACACACACACACACACACACACACACACACACACACACACACACACACACACACACACACACACACACACACACCAGCCCAGGTAGGAACATCTGTGAGACTCTTACCTCCAATTAACCAGAAAACTGGAAGTGGTGCTATGGCTCAAGTGGTAGGGCACTAGCCTTGAGCTGAATTGCTGAGGGACAGCACTCAGACCCAGAGATCAAGCCCCATGACCAACAAAAGAAAAGAAAGAAAGTAAGTAAGTGGTGGAGCTGTAAGTGTGGCTCAAGTGGTAGAGTGCCAGACTTTGAGCAAAAGTGTCAGACACCAAGTTCAAGTTAGTTGAGGAAGGTGAAAGAATGTTAGTAGAGGGAGAAGCAGAAGGCTGGACCATGGAGAATGCAGAGAATTACCACAGCTAGAAAAGAGTATGTACAGGCAATAGAGAAAGTAAAAGTCCTGAAGGCAAGGGTGGCTTCATGGTAAGGTATGAGAAAAAATAGTGGAAGATAAACTGAAGAGAGTAAATCAGACAGAGCAAAGCTAGAAGATACTTGAATGCTACTTATACATGAAGGGATCGTGAGACTTATCAAAGACTCTTTTTTTGTCTTCCATACTTCCCTTCAAAGAGGTCCTTGTAGATTTTGTTCCTAAACACAGAGCTTATTAACATTTAAGTCTGTAGCCCCCAATGTCAGTGTTCTATGTCACACTTGCTTATGAGCACATATGCACATCAAACACTCCAAAACTCCTTTTTCATAATACTTCCTTTGTCTAACCTACAGAAAGCCAGCTTTCCCCTGCAGCAATCCACTCTAGGGCCAGGTATCAGACAACTAGGTTCCACTTCTGCAGCCCAGAGAGCCTCCACAATTATTCAGATCATCTTGAACTTGTTCAAATCTTCTTCACCTGCTTCATCCATTCCTTCCTGGAAGAACCACAATAAAGTCCACAGTCCTGCCACCTGACCTCCCCTAATTCTTCTGCAAGGCTCCTTCACCACATTGTATGTCTGCTTCTTTTGGGAACTGTGTAGTGAATTCTCCCTTCAAAGGCAGCCTCCCTCTCTCTGTGGATATCTATCTGTGTCCTTTGTGTGTGTGTGTGATTGAGTCCTATGTTAAACTCTTCATTCTCTTGCTGTGATCAGCTTCTTGGGTAGTGGGATAACGGACATGTGCCACCATAGCCAGGTTGTGTCTGCACATCTTAAGAGCCAGCCATGTTCTTTTTTTCTTTTTTTGGCCAGTCCTGGGGTTTGAACTTTGGGCCTGGGTGCTATCCCTGAGCCTCTTTTTCCTCAAGGCTAGCAGTCTACCACTTGAGCCACAGCTCCACTTGTAATTAATTGGAGATAAGAGTCTCACAGGCCTGGCACTGGTGGCTCACATCTGTAATCCTAGCTATTCAGGAGGCTGAGATCTGAGAATCAATTCATCGCAGCATTATTTACCATAGCCAAGATATGGAACCATCCCACATACCCCTTGGTAGATGAATGGATCAAGAAAATGTGGTACATATACATAATGGAATTCTGTGCCTCCATCAGAAAGAATAACATTGTTCCATTCATAAGGAAATGGAAAGACTTGGAAAAAGTTATATTAAGTGAAGTAAGAAAAGCAGATCACATGATCTCCCTCATGTGTAAGAACTAGAATATGTAGAAGGTACTCTAAACAGTGGATCTCAAGATCCCAAACGCTTAGTGCAAAGGACTATATATAATGAACCATGTTAACACGAACTCCAACCTTTGGAAAAAAGAGGCTCTCATTAGACCCTCTATACAGTTCATTCTTTTTCTCTATTGTTTTTCCCCCATGGTTTCCCTCATTTGCAATAATTAGTACATCTAGGATAATTTTATCAGATGAGCAGAAAAGCCCAAAAGCTATGCACATATGACTATATAAGATGATGCTAAGCGACATGAACCCCAAGATATGGCCACAAGTATTCTTCTTTATTGTTGTTGTTTTTAATGTACTATGAGATGGTTTTGTCTCCTTTGTATGTTCTTCCCCCTGTGGTATATCTCCTGTTGTCACTGTACTTGATAGTGGTACCCTACATCTTGTATATGCATTTGTCCAACTTGGGGAGGGGATGGGGAATAATAAAATGCTGAATGGGATGACCCATTGCAACAATGATACCCATAAGACACTACACTGGAAATGAACTTTACAAGTTCGGGGTGGGGGGGGGGAGATGGGTAGGAATGAGAGAGGGGGGGGAGAGAAGGGATAGTGGGAGAACAACAAAGGAGGGAGTAACAATTCTGGACAAGAAATGTATACATTAACTTACTTGTGTAACTGTATCACCTCTGTCCATCATCTACACAATAAAATAATTTTAAAAAAAGAAAGAAACCAGCCCAGGTAGAAAAGTCCCCGTGAGACTCTTATCTCCAATAAATTACTCAAAAAAGCCAGAAGTGGTGCTGTGGCTCAAATGGTAGATCTCTGCCTTGAGCACAAAGAGGCTCAGGAACAACACCCAGTCCCAAGACATGCCAAAAAAAAAAAGGGTCTTATGGATTTTTCTTCCCGGGGCTTGCTTCAAACCATGATCCTCAGATTTTTGCCTTTTAAGTAGGTAGGATTATAGGCATGAGCCACAAGTACCCAGTTCAGCCACATTCTTTAGAACATTATTTTTCCCAGACTATCTGTGATAAATGACTAGTTTCTATTTTTTTCCCAGTTGTTCAGGAACTGATACTATTGTAAAATACAACAATGAATTTCTAGAAATGATCACATTCTTAGATGTTATGACATTGTTAATTGCTATTTTTTTTAAAAAATCACTAAATGTTTCTCTCAGCTTCTTGTCTTGTCTCATTGCAACCAGTAACAGTCATGTACCAGCACTGATCTGTGAATCACACTTTTAGTAGAACAGGTTCAGAGGGATGAATCAATGACTCAGGGAGGATGCCCTAACATGCATGGGTGAAGCAGAGAAGTCCAGATGCCTGTGCCAATATGTGTGTTCCCTTTTAATATAAAATGACAGCTTTTATTCGTAAACAAGACCCAGTCAACAGTAGAACATTAAAACCTCTGCAACCTCTTCTCAAGAGTTCTATTTACACTATATGATATGTATTTAACAGTGACCTTAATCTATGCTGAGTGGCTTTCTTGATATGGCCTCCCGTAAGAAAACTCATTTATGTCTCCTTTACAAGTTGATTACCACCAAAGCAGGAAAAGACTATACAGCCACTGAAACACCCAAAATAGAAGAGGATGGAGCAGTAAAACAAGAATTCTCCAAAGAAGATGTACTAATCTGGGATCAGAGGTTGTGGACAGTATAGGAAGAAACGGAAACTAGGAGCATTTTGAGTGTAGAATTAGAAATGTCCTATCTAGCAGACAGGAAGATAAGACAAAAATACTAAGGAGAAGCCCCCACAGTTGTTTTTAAAAAAAAAAATACTGCTTTCTCAGAAGCCTTGTGTTCTGGTAGAAAGACTGCGGGGTGGGCTGTGCTGGGGAAGCCGGGTCTCCCCTGCTCAGACTTGGAGGTCACATCTCTCCCCCCTCTCTGTCTCTCCTTGCAGTCCCTGCTCAGCATCCCGGGCTCCCCCTTCCTCTCTCGCCACAACAGCAAAAGCAGCATCTTCAGCTTCCGGGGCCCTGGTCGGTTCCGAGACCCAGGCTCAGAGAACGAGTTCGCAGACGACGAGCACAGCACGGTGGAGGAGAGCGAGGGCCGCCGGGACTCGCTGTTCATCCCCATCCGGGCCCGCGAGCGCCGCAGCAGCTACAGCGGCTACAGCGGCTACAGCCAGGGCAGCCGCTCCTCGCGCATCTTCCCCAGCCTCCGGCGCAGCATCAAGCGGAACAGCACCGTGGACTGCAATGGCGTGGTGTCGCTCATCGGAGGGCCCGGCTCCCACATCGGAGGGCGGCTTCTGCCAGAGGTGAAAATAGATAAGGCAGCTACCAACCACAGTGTAAGGAAGTACACAGTAGATAGGCGAGGCATGGCAGTCTCAGCTCCCTGGCCCTCTTCCCTCCCTGCCCAGCCCTGCCTATCCCACCGTTCAATCTCTCTCCACCCCTTCTGGCCTCTCTGGTCTCTCTTCAGTCCTCCCCCAGGGCTCTCCTTGTTCCCTCCCCCCCCCTTATTCATTGTTTCCTTTACCTGTTTCCTTTCTTTGTTTCTAATCCCCTTTCCTGTCAACTCCTTTTTCAATTTGCTTTCTCCATCTGTCTGCAAGTCTGTCTGCCCCATCCGTTCTCCCCTTCCCCCACTTGCTTTGACTGCCAGGATGGAATGAGAATGCCACCGTGCCACTACCAGCGACCCAACTCTGAGCCGGTTTGGAAACACCATTGCTTCTCTTTCCCTCACTTCCCCTTCCCAGCTAGGAAAACAGCTTGGAATTTAAAGATCTTATTTTTTTTTCTAATTTTTTAAAGAAAGTAATATTTTAAGTAAGTTTCTGTCGTCTCTGCAAGAATGAGATATGATTTTTCCAAAGAGGAATGTTCATGCCTAATGCTGAGATGGGAGTTTGTATCAGGAGAGCCAAGCAAGGTTAAGAAGACCAGTAGGAAACCAGACCAGATTCTTAGTAGGGACTGAAAGGGAAATAAAAAGAAGAAAAAGTGGAAGATGGGGCAAGAACACATGGTGTATGGGGGAGGAAGAAGGAAAGCAAAGATGAATTTTAAATGTAATCAAGTAGCAGGCATATATATAATAGCTTCACAAAATCACTTGTCTAGGGGTTCAGTAATGGTTCCCCTCTTTGGGAAAAGCTACCTCTTAACATTTCTTTAAATTTTAAGCTGTTTATACTTTTTTCTCTTTTTAAGTTTTAAGTTATCACAACCTCAGCAATCCTAAACTTCCTGCCTCTAATTCCTTAACTCTCCTGGGTGCCTCCCATAGCTGGTGTGAGCTCCTTGAGATAGCATGTCAGTCTATACTCTATTCTAACACTTCAGTGCCCTCTAACCCAGCATGAAGATAGCCAGTCCTCTAATTAGCATGATGCATGTATGGATGAAAACTGGACAATTATGAATGAAATATTACAGAATAATCTGTGTTTTAGCACTTTAGGATACACTGACAGTCCGGATAAAAATTTAAAATGTAGGGCTGCGGTGTAGCTCTGTCGTAGAGTATACCCTTAGCATGCACAGAACTCTCTAACATCACCAAAAGAAAAAGAAAGAAAATTCAAAAGGCAGTTTAGATGTGTCAGATTGTGTTCCTCTCTCTTTCTGTCCTTTTATTTAAAAGGAATAATCATTTGCCCAATATGTTTGTAGCTTTTTATATGCTACTAATTATGCTGTGTGTGTGTGTGTATATGTGTATGTGTGTGTGTGTGTGTGTGTGTGTGTGTGTGTGTGTGTGTTGTATTATGTTGTGCTGGAGATTCAACCCATGGCCTTGAACATGCTAGGTAAGCACTCTACCACTGAGCTACACCCCCCAACTCTATAAATTAATTATTTTTATCTGCATTGTGTAATTCATTTGAAACAAAAATTTTGTAAGGCTAAAAAATGAAGATTGGTATGGCAATATAGTTGAACATTTAGATTTTGAAATTTGATATCCTGAAAGTGTTTTAAAAAATACTTAAGCCAAATAGTACAGCTTGCATCCTCCCCTTAGCGAACATACAAGAGGAGTCCAGGAAGGTGCTTCAAGTTCATCTTAAGGCATATGAAGGAGATTTGAGGGAGACTTGAGGGAGAATATTTGGGAGGGAGATTTTGTGGTACTGAAAATTGAATTCTGGGTGTTATAATTGCTAGGCAGGTATTTTACCACTTGGACTATACCCTCAGTCCTTTTGCTTTTAGTTTGTCTTTTCATAAGGGTCTTTGCCAGCACTGTCCTGGAACATAATCCTCCAACCTCACATCCCCGGAAGCTGACCAGCAACTGACTTATTTCTGCTACAGGGTTTTTCTTTTTTCCTGGACTTGCCTTTGTTGCTGAATCCTTGTATTTGTTTTTCTGAGCACAGTACTGTGTGGGAGAAATTTTTGAGAATCAATTGAACACATATATGGAGTAAGGCTTTCTGCTCTACCTTGCACTGTGGCCTAGAGCTCTCTGCCTTTGGGCTTTAGGAAATGCTACATACCTAGCAAACTGTAAACACTTGGGAGACTTTCTGAAATGGCCTCAAAAGGTGATGATGACAGACTTGAGCATTCCCAAGGCTGAGAGGTCGTTCTCCAAAGTTGCAGGAAGATGGGGTAGAGGCAAGAGCTCATCATTACTATGGGATTCATAACTAGGAAGAGGTGTTTTATTAGAAGCCACAACAGCAGTGTTATGATTAATGGATAATGCTATAAGAAAATCTCTTAGTTACCTTAACAGGCCAAAAACAAACAAAAAAGACCAAATCCATATAAAGAGTGACAACATAGAGGGAGGAAAAAAATGATTAGCAAGAGTTGCTTTTGAAAGGGAAAATTACTAGTGATATTCTAGTTTTTTGTTTGTTTGTTTGTTTTGTTTTTCACTGCTGGCAAACCCAGGGACTTCTATATGCTAGATAATTGAGTTCTGAACCATACCCCAGCCCTTGATTTTTTTTGTTGTTGTTGTTGGTCATTGGGCTTGAACTCAGAGCCTGGGTGCTATCCCTGAGCTTTTGAGCTCAAGGCTAGCGTGCTACCACTTTGAGCCACAGCACTACTTTTGGTTTTCTGGTAGTTAATTGGAGGTAAGAGTCTCACAGACTTTCTTGTGCTGGCTGACTTCAAACCTCCATACTCAGATCTCAGTTTCCTGAGTAGCTAGGATTATAGGTTTGAGCCACCAGTGCACGCCTATAAGATACGGGTCTTGGCTTTGTGGCCCAGGCTGGCCTCAACTCACAATTCTCCTGGCTTTTGCCTCCTCAGAACTGAGATTATAGGTATTCAACATTATTTAATTCTATACCTACCCTATTCAGTAAATGATTTTTTTTTCTCAGAAGGATAATTAGTATCTGGCCTAAATAGAACTTGAACCAAGATCTTCCTAACAGTTTAAATATTAGCTCCTTTAGAATTTTTTAAAATACTACTTACAATATTAATATTTTGTGTTAATTTATCTTGCAAATTTGAATTATAAAATTTTAACTAATAATTTCTTGCCTGGAAGCCTGACTTAACCTAGCCTAATCCCTTTGGGCCAGGATATAGTGATTCTGTCAAATATGTGCAATGTGTCTACAGCCCAGAATTAACTTGACTTCACCTGAGCCATTAGAATGCTCCAGTTGTAGATACTCATGCTTCATGCAGTGGTATAGAGAGCTGATCCTAAAACAGTATCTGTGCTTAGGCTGTGCTATCTATATGGGTTTGGTTTTGTTTTTGTGCTAGTCTGGGAGCTAGAACTGAGTGAGGGCCTCTTACTCTCACTCAGCTTTTTTGCTCAGGGCTGGTGCTCTACCATTTGAACTATACTTCCATTTCTGATTTTGGTTAACTGGAGAGAAGAGTCTCATGGACTTTCCTGCCTGGGCTGGCTTTGAACTACAATCCTCAGATCTCAGCTTCTTGAGTACCTAGGATTATAGGCATGGGTAACCAATCCTTAGCTATAAGAAATGTAATATGCTTAAGAAAAAGAGAAAGACCTGTGAGCATTACATCATTAGTGCCATCACAAATGTTCATATCAGTTACCAGTTATCCAATTATTGAGTGTGATGGGGTTTTTTCATGATTGGGAACTTCTCACAATTGTTTTTTTTTTAGTAAGTTTTTTATTGTAAAAATACTGTACAGGGGGGTTACAGTTACATGAGCAAGGTAATGAGTACATTTCCTATCAAGCATTGTTGCCTCCTCCTTTGTTTTTCCCCTACTATCCCTTCCCTCCCACCTCCACAACTACACTCCCTCTTTCTCCCCCCTCGCCTAAATTGTAAAGTTCATTTTTCAACATAGTGTCTTGTACATCTCATTGTTACAGTGGGTCAACCTGTATCCCTATTTAAACATTTTGTTTTTTCCCATTCCCTCCCCAAATTAGACGGACATCAAATACATTGAAAACAAGGGTTATACCGTGGGGGAGGGACATACAAAGCAACACAAAAAATCACATGGTACATTATATTTGGGCATTTATCCAAATGATCATAAACAAGACCATACTAAAGCTACCAGCACAACTATGTTTATTGCAGCATTATTTACCATAGCTAAGATATGGAACCAACCCAGATGCCCCTCAGTAGATGAATGGATCAAGAAAATGTGGTTGGGGCTGGGAAGGTGGTTCAGTGGTAGAGCACTTGTCTTGCATGCATGAGGCCCTGGGTTCAATTCCTCAGCACCACATAAGCAAAAAGAAAAAAGCCGGAAGTGGCACTGTGGCTCAAGTGTTAGATCGCTAGCCTTGAGCTGAAGAGCTGAGGGACAGCGCCCAGGCCCAGAATTCAGGCCCCACAACCGGACCCAAAAAAAAAAAAAAAAGAAAGAAAGAAAAGAAAATGTGGTATATATATAATGGAATTCAGTGCCTCCATCAGAAAGAATGACATCATCTCCTTTGTTAGGAAATGGAAAGACTTGGAAAAAATTAATATATTAAGTGAAGTAAGCCAGGCCCAAAGAAACATAGGTCCCATGGTTTCCCTTATTTGCAATAACTAGTATATGTCTGGGACAAGAAGAAAAGGTCAAAAGCTATGTACATATGACCAGATAAGATGATGTTAAGCAAAATGAACCACAAGATAGGAACACAAGTGGTTTTTTTCTTTCTTGCTATTGTTTCTAATGGTTTTTGTTGTTGTTATTTTGGGGTTTTTTTTTTTGTTGTTGTTGTTTATCGATCATGGGGTTTGAACTCTGAACTCTGTGCCTAGGCACTGTCCCTGAGCTCTTCAGCTCAAGGCTAGTGCTCTACCACTTGAGCCACAGTGCCACTTCCAGTTTTCTGGTGGTTAATTGGAGTTAAGAGTCTTATGGACTTTCCTGCCCAGGCTGGCTTTGAACCGCGATCCTCAGATCTCAGCCTCTTGAGTAGCTAGGATTATAGGCATGCGCCACCAGCGCCCAGCTTCACACTTGCTTTTTACTGAAGCAAAAAGCCTTTTCCCATGCCTCCATCTCTGAGTTGGGGAAATAGGTGAGAACCAATGTTCTTAACTCATTAAGAGAGAAGGAGCCACCAGCAGTCTGGAAATCACAAACAACACAAAAACCATATGAAGCAACTTGCAGATGTATGTGCTTTATCTCACTTGATTCTCATAATTCCACCTTATGAACTAGATACTGCTGTTATCCGCATTGCCAATGCAGCCACCAAGGATTAGAGGAGTAAAGCAGCCTGTCTGTGATTGCCCAATATGCAGTAGAGTTACGTTGGGAATCCAGACAACCTAACTCCAGAGCATTAACCAGTAACCATTACAGGACACTAACTCTAAAGCCTTAGTTCTTTATTTACTCCTGTAATCCTGGGAAATTGTTTCTTAGCCCATTTAATCCTTTGCAAAAATGATAAAAGGACCTTTGCTATAGCTCTATTGTGAAAAAAAAATTTGGGGGGGGGGTCCAGTCGTGGGGCCTGAACTCTGGGCCTGGGCGCTGTCCCTCAGCTCTTCAGCTCAAGGCTAGCACTCTCTACCACTTGAGCCATAGTGCCACTTCCGGCTTTTTTCTTTTTGCTTATGTGGTGCTGAGGAATCGAACCCAGGGCCTCAGGCATGCAAGGCAAGCGCTCTACCACTGAGCCACCTTCCCAGCCCTATTGTGAAATATATTATGCCACTATTTCCTCCTCCTCCTCCTCCTCCTTCTTTTTTGCCAGTCCTGCGGCTTGAACACAGGGTCTGGGCACTGTCCCTGAGCCTCTCTGTGCTCAAGGCTAGCACTCTACCACTTGAGCCACAGAGCCACTTCTGGCTTTTTCTGTCTATGTGATACTGAAGAAGCAAACCCAGGGCTTCATGTATGCAAGTCAAGCACTCTGCCACTAAGTCACATTCCCACCCATGTCACCCATTCTTGGTGTTCAGTTTCTACTGAGGTGTTTTTGATTTCTAGGATTGTGAAGATCCTGTGTTTACCAAGTAGAAATTAGTTCGAAGCAGAATACTTTGAACATAGGATTGATTAATAGCTAGGCTCTGCCAACATCTCTAACATGCTCTACATTTTAGTCCCAAGAAAAGTGCCTGACTAATAAATTTCCAGTTACATGCTTCTTTCTAGGAGAAAGCAATTTAGAATCAATAGGCAGCTGAGCTTTCTAGGGCAGATGGAGAGAAACATGAGCAGAAGTAGAGGTGGTTGCAATGGCCTATCTCTATGAGGACTGCTACAGTTTAGGAGGCAGGCAGAAGGTTAGTACTCACGTGCACTGATGAACCTCAAAACTGGGTTAGAGATGGATCTTACTTCTTTCTTTTCCCCTTCTTGTATTGCTAGGAATCAAACTCAGGGCCTTGAGAATGCTAGAAAAGCACTTTTTCATTAAACTACATCCTCGGCCCTTTTTTATATTATTTTGAAATAAGGTTTTATTGAGTTGCCTACACTGAAATCTTTCTGCCTCAGCTTCCCAAGTAGCACCTGGCTGAGCTTAGCTTTTTTCATTTGCTTTTCTTGTTACTGATGGTTTTACTCCAAAGCTCCCTACAGGCTTATTTATTTATTTATTTGCCAGTTGTGGGTCTGGGTACTGTCCCTGAGCCTCTTTTGCTCAAGGCTCTTTTGCTCTATCACTTGAGCCACAGCACCACTTCCAGCTTTTTCTGTTAATGTAGTACTGAGGAATAGAACCCAGGGCTTTGAGGTATGTTAGGCAAGCACTCAACCACTAAGCCACATTCCCAGCCCTATTTTTTTTTTTTTTTTTGCTTAAAGACAAAACCTTCTGGCTTTAAAAAAAAAAAAAGTCATTAGTTCTCTACCATTCCCAACAACCTTCTCCTAGCCACAGATGATGAGAGTTGAGCAGCTGAGCACATTTAGGTGGAAGTTGACTACAAAGTTGGTTGGTTTACTTGGGTAAACCTGGGTCTACTCCTCTTAGCTACAAAAGAAACAACAATCAGCAGTCTCCAGCATTAAATGGAGCAGCCAATTTGGAAAATATTCCGGCAGTTTCTCAAAAATTAAGCATAGAGCTAGACACAGATGGCTCATTCCTGTAATCCTAGCTACTCAGGAGGCTGAGATCTAAGGATCAAGGTTCCTGACTCAATTGTCCTCTAAGCCACCAACTTGTATCACCATAGCTTAAGTAGCCACTCTATCCCTTGAGTTATGTCCCTACCCTTTAGCTTGAGAGGCATGCACCTTACCACTTGAGTCATGATGCCAGCCCTTTTTGCATTCATTATTTTTCCAACAACATTTAAGATTGGTATTATTTCTTCCTTAATGTTTGATACATTTGTGAAGCCCTCAAGGGATAGTTTTCTTTGTAGTAAGATTTGTGTGTGTGTGTGTGTGTATGTGTATCCTGGGGCTTGAACTTAGGGTGAGGATACTGTTCCTCAGCTTTTGTGCTGAAGACTACTACTTGAGCTACAGCTCAATTTCCTGTTTTTTGGTGGTTAATTGGAGATAAATCTCATGGACTTGCCTTCCCAGGCTGACTTCAAACTACTATCCTCAGATCACAGCCTCCTGAGTAACTAGGATTCTAGACATGAGCTAGTAGCCACCAAGCTGTAGTAAGGGTTTGAAATAATAATTTCTTAATTAGATCAAGCTATTATAGGCTTTTTTCTTGTGTCACTTTTGATAAATTATATTTTAATATATTTTTATTGTTAATATTAAGGTGTTGTACAGAGGGGTTACAAGTTCATAAGTCAGCTAGTGAGCATATTCTTTTTAGACATTGTTACCCCTTCCTTTGCTTGGTAAGTTATATTTTGATTTGTTTCACAATTTCATGCATGATGGCCAGGCGCTCTACCAACTGAGCCACACCTTCAATCTCTTAGATTCTTTTTTGCCAGTCATGGGACTTGAAATCTGGTCCTGGACGCTGTCTCTGGGCTCTTCAGCTCAAGGCAAGCACTCTACCACTTGAGCCACAGCACCACTTCTGGTTTTCTGGGGATTAATTGGAGATAAGAGTCTCACAGACTTTTCTGCCTGGGCTGGCCTTGAACTGCAATCCTCAGATCTCTGCTTCCTGAGTAGCTAGGATTACAGGCGTGAGCCACTGGCCCCCAGCTTAGTTTCTATTTTTATTAAGCCTTTTTCTTGTTTGTTTGTTTGGTCAGTTGTGGGGCCTGACCTCTGGGCCTGGGCACTGTCCCTCAGTTCTTCAGCTGAAGGCTATTGCTCTACCACTTGAGCCTCAGCCTCACTTCCGGCTTTTATTTTATGTGATGCTGAGGAATCAAACCCAAGGCCTTGTGCATGCAAGGCAAGCACTCTACCACTGAGCCACCTTCCCAGACCCTGGTTGTTTGCTTTTTGCCACATGGTCTTCCCATAACCCAGGTTGGACTTGAACTCACCATTCTCCTACCTCAGCCTTATGAATGCTGGGATTATAGACATATACTACCATGCCCAGATATTGAACTTGTTTTTGTTGTTGTTGTTGTTTTGTTTTGTTTTTGTTTTTGCCAGTCCTGAGGCTTGAACTCAGGGCCTGGGCACTATCCCTGAGCTTCTTTTGCTCAAGGCTAGCATTCTACCACTTGAGCCATAGTGCCCCTTCTGGCTTTTTCTGTTTAAGTGGTACTGAGGAATGGAACCCAGGGCTTCATGCATGCTAGGCAAGCACTCTGCCATTAAACTACATTCCCTTATTTTTTTAAGGTTGTTGTTAATAAAGTCTGATGAATTTTCAACTTGTTATATCTAGCAATCTCAAAGGCAGTAAGATACACTCAATATCAAAGCCATATTATGGTATACAGTTTTATATCCTTGATGAGTCAGCTAGTCTGATCTTACAGCACCTATGGATCAATATTGTAAAAATTGTCTACCATGTGCTATAGATTTATACAAGGGAAACTCAGTAAAAATCTTTCTCTGTTCATTGTTAGATAGTTGTCATTTTTTAAAAGCAGTAGTTTGATCTGATTTATTAAATGTCATAAATATCAAGCTAACAACTGTAGCAAAAAATGACTTCTCAAATATATCCTATGATCTGAGATAATTGTTTGTAACTCATTCTTACATATACAGATGTTTGCTTTTATAGTAATATAGCCATGATTCCCAAGGAATTTTTTTCTTTCCATTTGTCCTGAAGTTCTCCCGTAAGCAAACAAATGTTGATGAAACACTTTGATAGATGAATCTTGTCACCCAGGTAACAGTGGCTTATGCCTGTAATCCTAGCTACTCAGGAGGCTAAGATCTGAGGTTCACAGTTCAAAACCAGCCCAGGCAGGAAAATGTACGAGACTCTTATCTCCAATTAACCACCAGAAAACTGGAAGTGGAGCCATAGCTTTAAGTGGCCTTGAGTGAAAGAGCTCAGGGTCAGTGTCCAGGCCCCGATTCAAGCCCCAAGTCTGACCCCAAAAAAAACAAAAACAAAAAGCACAAATCTTGTCATCTCCTAGGAATTTTCTTTTGTGCAGTCATTAAAATATAAACATGTAGAAGGTCAGTAGGGCATTTTGATGTGGCTTCCCTGGAGTATTTTATTTGCAAAACAGCCATTTTGGTGCTGACCAAACATATATTTCTCTAGTCTCAGACAGACATATCTCTTCCCTGTGCTCTGAGGGATGGTGACCATCTTACTTTCACTGTGGAAGGAGCAGCCAAGTTTACTTGATGACATGGTACCACAGACAACATGGATATTACAAAAATCAGTCTTAAGCTTCAAGCTTGATCTGATATCACACACACACACACACACACACACACACACACACACACACACACACACACACACACACACACACACACACACACACACACACACACACACACACACACACACACACACAATATAAGTCGGACAGTCGGAAACCCTTTGCTATAATTCACCAAACCACTGTGTCTAGGGATAAAGCATGTAACAGTTTGGTTTTGTAACAATCCAGTGACCTATTCTACACTTTTTATTTTTTGTTGGGAATTTGAACATTGTGGGTTAAATCATAAAACAAAATGGTAAAGTGGGAAGATAACTACATGATATGGGGCTATACCTTTAGTGGTACAGCTCTTATCTACCAAGTGGGAAGCCCTGGGTTCAATCCCCAGTACCACAAACATAAATAAACATAAGGTGCAATGTATTTCATTAAGATGCCAAATCTTACCATACCTTCTTATACTGACTAGGATGAGATTTGGAGTAGGAACTTTAACTTGCTAGTATTTTTTTAAATTTTCCTTGCCTTTGATAGAGGTTATTTGTGATGATTTATTTAAGGGCTAAGAGTGTCTAAATTTGCCTTGGCTTTAATTGGATATTTGCTTCAATGTAAACCTAATTTATACTGTTCAATTCCTTTTTTCTGCTTATGTGGTGCTGAGGAATCGAACCCAGGGCCTCATGCATGCAAGGCAAGCACTCTACCACTGAGCCACCTTCTCAGCCCCAACTTGCTAGTATTTAGTCTAATGTTTAATTGGCCTGACATTTAGAAAGGGAATAGAGTGATGGTACTTCTACCAAAGGAAGAAACAACATCTAATACTCAAGGTTATCAGGAACTTAGCTTCCATGAAATTTTGGGTAGAGATGATTTTTCCTTATTTTAGCACATAGATTAATTCTAGCCAAATAATATGGGCTTGAGACTAGGACAGGAACACTTAAGGTCTCCTTTGGTGGCAATATCCCTAGGGAATCTAGTCTTTCTATTCCAGGCTTCCACATAACCAAATGAAATATTTGAATCTCAGACAGATTGTTTAGTTCATGAACTTAAATGACTTGCTTATGTATAAAATTAAGCATCATTCATGGCCAGCTTATTTCATTCACTTAATGAACTGGCTGGGTTATAAGATCAGGGTGTGTGTGTGTGTGTGTGTGTGTGTGTGTGTGTGTGTGTGTGTGTGTGTGTGTGTGTGTGTGTGTGTGTGTGTGTGTGTAAGATCAGGGTGTGTGTGTGTGTGTGTAAGATCAGGGTGTGTGTGTGTGTGTGTAAGATCAGGGTGTGTGTGTGTGTGTGTGTGTGTGTGTGTGTGTGTGTGTGTGTGTGTGTGTAAGATCAGGGTGTGTGTGTGTGTGTGTAAGATCAGGGTGTGTGTGTGTGTGTGTAAGATCAGGGTGTGTGTGTGTGTGTGTGTGTGTGTGTGTGTGTGTGTGTGTGTGTGTGTGTGTGTGTGTCCTGGGGTTTGAACTCAGGCCCTAGAAACTGTCCCTGAATTTTTGTGCCAAAGGCTAGTGCTCTACCACTTGAGCCACAGCTCCACTTATTGGCTTTTTTGGTACTTAATTGGAGATAAGAGTCTAATGGGCTGCTTGGGTTGGCTTAAACTGTGATCCTCAGACCTCAGCCTCCTGAGTAGCTAGGATTACAGGCATGAGCCAAATAATATTTTTAAAAAGCAATGCTGATAATATATTCTTCACATACGTACTGTTTGTCCAGTGAGAGCCAGCCTTTTGTTTGTAAGTTTTCTCACTTTTTTTATTGGTTTATTTATTTTATAGGCAACAACTGAAGTGGAAATTAAGAAGAAAGGCCCTGGATCTCTTTTAGTTTCCATGGACCAATTGGCCTCCTATGGGCGGAAGGACAGAATCAACAGTATAATGAGTGTTGTTACAAATACACTGGTAGAAGGTATGTAGCCTGTGATATAAGTCTGAGCTGCTGAGATGTAAATATGTTGTGTGTGTGTGGTAAATGTAACTCTTGTCCCTTGGCATGAGTTTTGAAAAAAAGAAAAAACTGCCTCTGCACTTTTGGAATAGATCTTACTGATTATAGAAAACAAGGTCACAGAATCTCTCTTCTAGAAGCCATGTGCAAAGAATCAAATAAGGATTCAGCTCTCCTGCCAGCATCATATACAGATAAATAAGAAATTGAAGGAAATGCAGAGAATGAGCTGCAGGGTCTGGAGAGGCCCAAGTAATCATGATGAGGAGCTGATTGGGTGTTGTGAGACATCAGGGGATGAGGACCAAGCACCGTGGAGGTTCACTGATGGAATCCCCTTCATGGCCTCTACCTGACAACATAGTTCTCTTTACTAAGTACTTATAGCCCTTTTGATTTTTTTTTTCCTGAAGGAAGATTGTACCTAATTCTGCCTTTCCCAAACACCCCCACATACCCATAAATATATCTGCTGTATGACTAGGTATTCTGAAACCCTTCTTACTTTAGGAGCTTTTGCCACAGAGAAAGAGCAGCCACTGTGGAATCCTAGCCTGTCTATAGTGATACTGCTGTCAATGCTGAATTCTCTGTGCCATGTGGTTTCTCCATGGTACAATATGGCACATTGAGGAACACCTGAGGCTTTTTCCTTTAGACCACAGTTCCCTTGACATATACCAGCCCTCTCTCGAGTCATAGATAGATAGATAGCATACATACACACACACACACATCTCCCAGGCTCTTCTTGAATGTAAAATCAGTAAATTTTTTTCTCATGAAATTCTGATTAATTCTGCCTGTGTCTCCTTCATTTGATTCATTTTAGTTTGAGTCTATAGGCCGTTAGAGTTCAGATAGCCAGGCTAACAGAGCACTAGCCAGAATCCCTCAATAGATAGACTCAACATTATCTTCTAGCTGTATAATACATTATATTTTGAGTCATTTAAAGCCCAACACATGACTGTGTGTGTGGAGGGAGAATACCTAAGAATTCCTAAGAAGGAATTCTCCAGGAATGTTTGTATCCACATATGTCAAGGAATTGGACCATACCGTAGCTACACTAATCTTGACAATGTGTCAAGTAAAAAGAGTGTTCAGCAAACTGCTTTTTACTGCCTGAACAACTTCCAGCTTTCTTTCATTCCCATTGAGGTCAGTGTCTGATGAAACATCTTTAAGCCTTGTGGCTTATACTTGGAGATTGCAGGCAAATAACTTCAGATTTTAAGAATTCCATACTATGAAACACTAGCATAAGAACTTAAGTTAATTTTATTTACTTGGAGACCTAGACAGAATCTCTACAAGCATGTATGGCAATTGATAAAAAAAAAAGCTAATAACCTCCAACAGGTACATTCTATTAGTGGCAGTGAAGTCAGAACAGGAAATGCAATACAGCAATTATTTATTGATTGTCACAGTGGCCTAGTATAGGGTCTGATAGAAGTAGATACTCAAACAATGTTGTCATGCTGAGTTTTGCTTAGAACAGTGGAGAATGTTGGTGTTACATAGTTCCTTCTGGAAGCTGTAGAGTTTCATTCTTCTGCTTTGTTGGCTACAAGCTTTTGGGCCACCTTAAAATTCTCTTTTCTTCTTCTTTCCTCCTGTCCTCCACCCATCAGCATACATATTAAAAAAGGAAGAAGGGGGAAGAAAAGTCACTTGTGTGATAAAGACAGATGCTGTATATTCCTGAATATGTAGCCTTTCCAGATTTTTCCTTTCCCAAGGCTTCTGCTTTACAGAGCCTATATCTGTCCCCTTACCTTGTCTTTGACTCCTTTCTTTAAAGCTGATGGGATGGAACTGTTATAAGCAGAGTAATGAATGAATAATATAAAGGAATTAAAAGACATTAAGAAATGTCCACCTATAGGTTCCTTTGTATTTGTTACTTGGTACATTAAAAACCATCATTGAACGAACCATTGTTTCTGATTTCCAGACTTGCAGTTAGGAAATGCTGATGTTATCTTAGTACATTTATTTATTTATTTATTTATTCGAGAAAGCAGATTCATACATACCTAGAAACCACTGTAGAGAATTCCAGAATCCATTAATGAGAAAACTCTGCCTTCTCCACCTCATACCATTCTGTTGCAAACACATTCAGCAGCATCCAATAAACTCCGCCACATTTACTCCAAACAGAACCATTAAACTTGGGAATGTTCAGGAGCCATAGTGGGTAGGGTACTCATTACTCAGTAAAGCTATGGAAGAAAGGGAAAGAACTGGGCGAGGAAGAATGTGGAGTTAGTGATGGTACTTGGTGTTATTTATTCTCATGTAAAACAGTTGAGACTTGCCTAGAGGGAAGGACTACAGGTCTTTTACCACTATTTATTTACAAGCATCAGGATCAGTAGTACAATTACTCATCAAGTATCTGCATTTCCTGTGCAAGTGTGGACTCAGTGAGGTTGAGGATTCTTCAGGACAGAACTCCCAGAGCACAGCACATGTAGGTACTTAGAAATTGTTGAATTGAGTTGAGAAAAACCCTTCTCTTCAAAAACCCTTTAGTCCACTAAAGCTACCATCTTGCCATCTTGGTGACTTACTAGTCCCTCTCTAAAAAGTTTCCAATGTCCATGAGGTTCCCCTGCATAAATATCTCCAAAAATGTCCAGAAGTAAAGTAGGAGCCCCATAAATCTTTAGACTCCTTATGTTCACCTATTCTCTCAGACCAAATACTTCACCATCTGAGCATGCAGGGCTGGTGACAATTTTCAGTCCTTGTTTTCTATCTTCTTATGCACCAAGCTTGGTGGCGCCACTTGTAGTCCTAGAGAGACTGAAGTAGGAGGGATCACTTGGGTCCATGAGTGTAAGACCAGCATGAGTAACAGCAAGAACTCTTACCGCCCCCCCCCCCCCGCAGCTATCTCAAAAATGAATAAATTAACCTCCCTGTTCTCCTAATGATCTTTTCTAGCTCTTAAAAGCTCTACATGCTCTATTTCTGTGGAACAGATTATCCCAAGGGTTGCCCCTTCTCAGTAAGTGTGGATGGGAGATACTTAGTGTCCTTGTGGATATCTTCTTGATGCTCCAAGAGTAGGAAAACCCCCTATTGTCTGGCAAGACTTGGAGCCTAGTGCATTGTAAACCATCATAATTGTGTCATCTGTCAGAAATGTGAACAGTCAGGGCTTCAACTTCCACGTCTGTAATCTGTAGACATTTGGAGAAGGGCGGAGATTAAAAAAAAGGGAATGGAACCAAATTTCCAAATATGTACTATAAGAATTTATGGAAATAAGAAAACCTTTTCATTTTCTTTTTTAGGGAAGAAAACTAAATTTACCTTGGGAAAGGAGGGAGTTCTATAAGGAAGAAGCCAAAGCAAATTTTCTTCACAGACTTCCTTTCCCACGCAAACTCCTACGTGTCGCTTACTGTGGCCCTTGAATCTGAAAAACCACGGCAACCATTTTCTTAGCAACCAGGGAGCCAATCAGATACCCAACTAAAACCACCCCATCTAAAATAAAGCCATCACCATGGGCACCATCCAGCTGGGTGGAGAAAGGGAAAGGAGAGTGATTTATGACCGTCATCTTGGAAATGTTGGGAAACTTTCTTTATTCCCTAAATTATTTTGATTTTGTCAGCAGGAGGGAATCTGTGAGAGTCAGTCCCATAGAAGTCTGGTGCCGGGGTTGGTATGACTGCTGGCTGAGTGGTTCTCTGCTCGTGCCCTCCAGTCATTCCTTTTAATCTCATGTTGAGACATGATCTAATACAATGATTTCTGTCTGTGTGCTGAGAGTCTTAGGACTCTGGAGGTTTGAACAAGAAGCCTATTGACTGGACTGGGCTCCTATTTTTTGCTTTATTTAAAACAGTTCTTAGCTTCTGTGTTTTATGTTGGAGTCCAAATGAGGTCTTGTTTGAAAAAAAAAAAAATAGGCTCTGATTCCCTCCCCTCCCCCCCTCCTGCTAATCCTGGGGCTTGAACTCAGGGCTGGGCACTGTCCATGAGCTTCTTTGTGCTCAAGACTATCATTCTGGGCTGGGATTGTGGCATAGTGGTAGAATGTTTGCCTAGCATGTATGAAGCCCTGAGTTTGATACCCAAGTACCACATACGTAGAAAAAAAGCTGGGGGAGTGAGGGACTGGGAAGAGGGCCTTGCATGCATGAAGCCCTGGGTAAGCAGAAAAAAAGCTGGAAGTGGCACTATGGCTCAAAATGGTAGAGCACTAGCACTGAGCTAAACGGCTAAGGGACAGCACCCAGACCCAGAATTCAGGCCCATGATTAACAAAAAAGAAAAAAAAAAGAAAGCTGGAAGTGGCTCTGTGGCTTAAGTGGCAGGGTGCTAACCTTGAGCAAAAGAAGCTCAGGGACAGTGCCCAGGCCTAAGTTCAAGTCCCAGGACTGGCCAAAGTGGGGAGGGGGGAAGAGTAGCATTCTACCACTTGAGCTACAGTTTCACTTCCAGCTAAATTTCTGAGTAAATAAATTTCTGAGTAATTTATTGGAGATAAGAGTCTCACAGAGCCAGGCACTGGTGGCTCACATATGTAATCCTGGCTACTCAAAAGGCTGTGATCCTCAGATCACAGTTCAAAGCCAGCCTGGAGAGAAAAGTCCATGAGCCTCGTAACTCTGGAAGTGGCGTTGTAGCTCAAAGTGGTAGGGCACTAGCCTTGAGCGTAAGAGCTCATGGACAGTGCCCGGGCCCCAAGTTCAAGCCCCATCACCAACAATAAAAAACAAGAGTTGGGGCTGGGAAGGTAGCTCAGTGGTAGAGCGCTTGCCTTGCATGCCTGAGGCCCTGGGTTTGATTCCTCAGTACCACGTAAATAAAAAGAAAAAAGCCAGAAGTGGCACTGTGGCTCAAGTAGTAGAGCACTAGCCTTGAGCTGAAGACCCAAAAACAAAACAAGAGTCTAATGGACTTTCCTTCCCCAGCTGGCTTTGAACCACAATCCTCAGATCTCAGCCTCCTAAGTAGCTAGGATTACAGACAGGAGCCACTGTCACCCAGCTAGGCTCTGCTTTTAGAAGAGATAGAGACAAAGGGTAAGACAAAGAAGACTAAAAAGGAAAGAAGAAAAAAGAGGAAGAAGAAGCTCAGAAAAAAGCAATAAGGGAGAAGAAGAATAGATGAAAAGGAGAAAGGAATGAAGCTTATATTGCTAACCTAGATGTAAACTGCAAACTCACTGAAAGTGGGGCCAGTAACCTGTACCATTTTGAGACTGTAATAGATATATTTCATGTGATGGCTAGCTGACGACACCTTTTCTGTTGATACAGATAATAATAGCAAGTATTTCCACAGCACTTACTCTCTCCTGAGATATTCTGAGGACTGCACAGCCACTGTAGTTTGTTTAATTCAGCAAATTGAAGTAATTTGCTCAAACTCATTTATTTAGCAAATATCTAGAACCTACAGGTACATACAAGCCTCTGTGCTTTGTTGTTTTGCTTTGTTTTGTTGCTGGGTTTTTTTTGTTTTTGTTTTTGTTATTTTGTCTTGGGGCTTGAGCTCTAGGCCTGAGTGCTATCCCTCAGCTTTTCAGTTCTAGCCCTCTACCACTTGAACCACAGTGTCACTTCTGGTTTTCTGGTGGTTAATTGGTGATAAGAACTGGGGCTGGGAACGTGGCTCAGTGGTAGAGTGCTTGCCTTGCATGCATGAGGCCCTGGGTTCGATTCCTCAGCACCACACAAGCAAAAAGAAAAAAGCCAGAAGTGGTGCTGTGGCTCAAGTGGTAGAATGCTAGCCTGAAGCTGAAGAGCTGAGGGACAGCACCCAGGCCCAGAGTTCAGGCCCCACAACAGGACCCAGAAAAAAAAAAAAAAAGAGTCTCACAGACTTTCATGCCTGGGCTGGCTTTGAACAGTGATCCTCAGATCTTAGCCACTTGAGTAGCTACAGAAAAGTGTTTGTTTGGGAGAGCCAAACTGCTGGGCCCATACTCTAGAGTAGGGTGTAGCAAGTAGCAGCTCAAACTAATGACAGAGAGAGATTAGATAGGGAAGAGAGAGAAAATGTAACTGGAGCAGATGAGGAAGTGATCTCAGAGCCTGGGGGACCTCCTGCTGACCCACCACTGCCTGTGACCTGTCACCTGGAGGTTACAGGTGACAGGTGCTGGGCAGGGACTTCTAGAGAGGGCTGAGTAGCAGTCTTGCACTGAGAGAGAACAAAAGGGAAGGGGTCTACATGCAGTTTCCCAAGGAGATAAAGCAAAGGGAAAATTAATATTATCATGCAAAATACAATATTTATTTTTTAGTGAACCTTACCATGTGCCAGGCACTGTGCTGCTGGCTAGTTTGCATACATCTTCTCCTTTAATTCTTGTTCTTTTTGTGTGTGTGCTAGCCCTGGGACTTAAACTCAGGGCCTGGATACTGTCCCTGACCTTTGTGTTCAAGGCTAGCACTCTACCACTTGAGCTATAGCCCCACTTCCAGCTTTTTTGGTGCTTTATTAGAGAGAAGAGTCTCACAAACTTTCTTGCCTGGACTGGCTTTGAACCATGACCCTCAGATCTTAGCCTACTGAGTAGCTAGGATTATAGGTGTGAACCACCAGTGCCCAGCTTCCCTTAAAGTCATAACCTTGTGACCTGAACTTCAGTGCTCAAATCTATAAAAAATAAAAATAATAAAAAAATTATTGCCTGGCTGGGACTATGGCTTTGTGATAGAGTGCTTGCCTAGCATGCATGAATCCCCAGGTTCAATTCCTCAGTACCACATACACAGAAAAAGCCCAAAGTGGCACTGTGGCTCAAGTGGTACAGTACTAGCCTTGAGCAAAAGAATCTCAGGGATAATGCCCAGGTCCTGAGTTCAAGCCCCAGGACTGGGGGAAAAAATGCCTTTGCTGGGTACCAGTGGCTTACACCAGTAATCCTAGCTTCTCAGGAGGCTGAGATCAGAGGGCCAATGGTTTGAAGTCAGCTAAAGCAAGAAAGGTCCTGGGTCTCTTATCTCCAAAAAAAAAAAAACAACTCCCAAAGCAGGGCTGTGGCTCAAGTGATAGAGTGCTAGCCTTGAGCACAAAAGCTCAGAGACAGCACCCAAAGCCTGTTTAAGACTCAGGACTGGCAAACCCCCCCACCCCCCCAAAAAAATCAGTTCCTTTTTTTACATACAAGACAATAAGGCATAGAGAATTCAGTTACCTTACCTGAGATCATGCCACTTTTGAGTACTAAGCCAGTTGAACCAGAAAGTCAGGCTCCAGAGGTGAAACTAACCATGTTCTGTCCCGATAATGGTGAATTGAGTCTTATTCATAGCTAGACTATTATGGAGAGGGAAGTGTGACTTGCTCTTCTCTAACATAAAAGGAATCACTGAAGATTGTCAGCACTCAAGCAGCCTTTATTCACCTAGTAATAAGATAATAACCTAACCAGAGGACCATACTGCATATCCCTTTCATTTTCTCTTTTTGATTGAGGACCATCTTTGTTCTTTCCTTACTCCAGAGTTAGAAGAGTCTCAGAGAAAGTGCCCACCGTGCTGGTATAAGTTTGCCAATACTTTCCTCATCTGGGAATGTCATCCCTACTGGATAAAGCTGAAAGAGATTGTGAACTTGATTGTTATGGACCCTTTTGTGGACTTAGCCATCACCATCTGCATTGTTCTAAATACACTGTTCATGGCCATGGAGCACCACCCTATGACACCACAGTTTGAACATGTCCTGACTGTAGGAAATCTGGTAAGATGGCGTTCTTTCTCCTGATGTTATGATTTGAATATGTTCTGCCTATACCCTATCATGTTCTGTATGGGAAGCCGGAGTTCAGTTGACAAGAAAGTAATAGTTAATTGGAAGACAAATGCTCCCACATATGCCACAGTACCAGCTGCTTCTGCTTACTGTTGTGATCTCTTGGCTGTTTCCTCTTTTCTGCAGAACTTTGAAGACGTCATTTAGGAGCTATTGGCAGGAAACCAACTGTGGTGACAGAATGGGAGACAAGGGACAGTGGGTTGGTTTCAGCACCCTGAGCCAAGGACTTCTGGGGGGTTTTTTTGTTTTGTTTGTTTTGTTTTGTTTTTCATTCTGTTTCTCACATGAATTCCTGCATTGCTCCAAAAAGTCACTCCCCTTTCACCTTAAGAACAACCACTCCAAGATAAAGAATCATTCTAGTGTATTAATCTCTGTGTGGTTGCTGCATTGTTGGATCATACTTATCCATATGGGAACTATTTATGGGAAGTTTCTTAATTCCACTGTTTTCTCTCTACATCCAAATTCTGGGCCATCATCCAGTTTCTGCCATTAGTTAAGCTATGCCAAACATATTTTAATGTTAGCTTCAGTCATGTGTTTATTATGTTATTTAGAAGATAAGTATGCAGTTTTAAAAAAAACAGATTACATAGTGTATCCTGAAGTCAAATAGTTATGATTGGATATAATCTGTTTTCCTTTAATACAAAAATCAGAAGGTAATTAAATTTTGATCCATAGTAAGGAGTTAGTTGGAAATAATCCTCTGTCAGGGGTAGGGAATGATTTTTCTGTCAAAGGTTATTTGGATACATAACATCATTTTCAGGCCATACAAAAGTACCAATATAGGCAGTCAACATAAAACATACTTGTCTATCCTATATGTACCAGATGATTTCGTGGGCTTTATATGGTCCAAGACTGGATCCTCACTCCTGCTAGGTCATCTGGGCCTCATTATTCCTTAGGAGTTGCACCATGAGAACTATGTTCACATTTAATTTCAAAATGATCTCTGCCCAATGTTTCTCTCTCTCTCTTTTTCTCTCTCCCTTCTCTCTCTCTCTCTCTCTCTCTCTCTCTCTCTCTCTCTCTCTCTCTCTCACTCACTCACTCACTCACTTAAACACATGCACATACACAATTTCTACCTTAAGTCTTAATAACTAACATATTTAAATTTGTTCTTATTCTGAAAACATTTTCTTCAGCACAGAATTCCTTAGCTTCCATGACCTTAATGTTACAGATTATATGTCAGTTATTTTGTAGAATTCCCTCAGTTTGGGGCAGTGTGATCTTCTTCATGATTACACATGGCTTACACACTGGTTGGCATATCACTTGAGTTAGGCTATCTTGTTCTTATTCCATTTTCCATTTGTCCCCTGGCTGGATTTGATCACTTGGTTAGGATAGTATTTATCAGGGTTCTCCTTGTATAGTTACTTTTTCTATAATAAAAAAAAATGCTATTCACAAGTTAAATGGTAACCCCTTTGTACAACTACTTAAAAATAATTTTAAAAAAAAACAGGCTGGGAATGTGGCTTAGTGGTAGAGTGCTTGCCTAGCATGCATGAAGCCCTGGGTTTGATTCCTCAGTAACACATAAACAGAAAAAGCTGGAAATGACACTATGGCCCAAGTGGTAGAGTGCTAGCCTTGAGCAAAAGAAGCTCAGGGACAGTACCCAGGCCCTGAGTTCAAGTCCCAGGACTGGCAAAAAATATATACATATAAAATTTCAAAAATGTTATTCAAGGGGCTGGGAAGGTGGCTCAGTGGTAGAGTGCTTGCCTCACATGCATGAGGCCCTGGGTTTGATTCCTCAGCACCACATAAGCAGAAAAAAGCTGGAAGTGGTGTTGTGGCTCAAGTGGAAGAGCTCTAGCCTTGAGCTGAAGAGCTGAGGGATAGCGCTGAGGCTCAGAGTTCAGCCCCACAACCGACAAAAATAAAATAAAATAAAATAAATGTTATTCAAAAGCTGGGTGCTAGTGGCTCATGCCTGTAATCCTAGCTAGTTAGGAGTCTGAGATCTCATGGTTCAGAGTCAGCCTGAGCAGAAAAGTTTGTGAGACCCTTATCTCCAATTAACTACCTAAAAACCAGAAGTAGAGCCATGGTTAAAAGTGGAAGAGCTCTAGTCTTGAGCAAAAAAGCTCAGGGATAGGGCCCAAACCCTGAGTTCAAACCCCATGAGTGACAAAAAACAAAAATAAAAAACAAAAAAACTATTTAGCCAAGAACCAATCTCTCACACCTGTAATCCTTGCTACTTAGAAGGCTGAGATCTAAAGATCACAGTTTGACGTCAGACTGGGCAGCAAAATCCTTAAGACTCTTATCTCTAATTAACCACCAAAAAGCCAAATGTAGAGCTGTGGCTTCAGTGGTAGAGTGCTAGCCTTGAGCAAAACCAAGCACAGACCCTGGGTTCAACCTCAAGGACCAGAACAACAACAAAATGCTACTCATTTATTCTGTCTTTGGCATTATAATTAATACGTATCTTTAGGGAAGATACTATCTAAATATCCCATTTAACTTTTATTCTTTTATTTATTTCAGTATAGACTCATAGTTTCAGCCTTTTTTTTTTTTTTTTTTTTTTTTTTTTTGCCAGTCCTAGGGCTTGAACTCGGTCTGAGCACTGTCCTCAAGGTTAGAGCCCTGCCACTTGAGCCACAGCACAACTTCCAACTTTTCTGTTTATGTGTTACTGAGGAATCTAACCAGGGCTTCATGCATGCTAGGCAAGCACTCTACCACTGAGCCATATTCCCAGCCCCTGAGCCATTTATTTTGATGCTTAAACTACCTGATTTAGCCATCAGTCCTTCAACCTGGTTTCTATGTCTTGACAATATCCTCATCCCTTCCTTGTTTTTTGGTATCACAAGATATTCCAGGCTAGTTTTGCATTTTTTCCTGGAATCAGCCATTCTCAAGAAGTCCTCATTCTTTTATGGAAAATAGTATTTTAATGTCAAGATCTAGAATCTGAATGTGATTACTGATTGGAGAAACATACAACCTTTTCAGTAGGGAGCTCCTGGCTGTATGTAGTAACAAGCTTGAAGGGATGCTATCACCTCCATGCAAGTCCTGCACACAGGGTTCTTTCTCCTTTTCTTTTTTTCCTATATTTGTAACTCCCCATGCCTGGAACCCTTAAGTCACACATGCTACATGCCCCCTCAGCATCTTCACCACTACCCCCCATGGATGCCTCTCAAACTTCTCAGCCTCTGGCAGCCTATCCCAGACCCCCCCCATCCTTGTTTTCTTCTACCCCACTTGACTCTTGAAACATCACAGGGAGCCCTCTCCTGCATGGAGCTCTCCTCACTCTACAGAGGCTTTTCCCAGCACAGAAGCTCTCCTCATTCTGCCTGGACCCTGACTCCTATGCCAAGGCACTTCTCTACACTCTGCAAAGGCCACCACCTGTCTGTGTGAACACTGTCCTTACCACTCTCCAGGAGCTCTCTCTATAGGCCTTCCTTCCCTCTGGTTCAGTCCACATCCTCCTCACTCTCCTGGACACTCATGTCCCTCAGTGGGCCACTACTCTGAGTGGTCACCTTCCTTACCCCATTCAGGCTTTGATACCCACATTGAATCTTCCTCTGTGGGGTCCCTTCCCACCCCACTCATGGATCCTCCTCTGTGTGGATCTTTGCCCTGCTTCTGCTCCCACTCTGCCAGCAACCATACTGCTTCCAACATGTACCCCTCCCGTCCCACTTAGGCCCCGTACTTGTGCAGTGTGGCCATTTTATGCATTTTAAGCATTGCATCTTTAACAACCCTTAGTGCTGATAGCATATGCCAAGCTGCTCCTCTACAATGGAACCTTGTCCCTCCTCAAGTACCAACTCCCCAGCTGGGGCTGCACCCTACTAGGTTCCCTGCTTCCCTCCTTAGCTTCTAGCACTTGTATCAGGCTTTCTTCCAAATAGAGCACAGCAGGATTTTTGTTTTTTATTGGTCATGGGGCTTGAACTCTGGGCTTGAGTGCTGTCCCTCAGCTCTTCAGCTCAAGGTGAGCGCTCTACCACTTGAGCCATAGTGCCACTTCTGGTTTTCTAGTGGTTTATTGGAGATAAGAGTCTCATGGACTTTCCTGCCTGGGCTGGCTTTGAACCTCCATGCTTAGATCTCAGCCTCCTGAGTTGCTAGGATTACAGGCGTGAGCCACTGGCGCCCGGCAGAACACAGCAGTTTAAAAACCTAATGGATACCCGGACCTAATGGATACCCAGGCGTTGGTGGCTCACACCTGTAATCCTGGCTATTCAGGAAGCTAAGATCTGAGGATCACAGTTCAAAGGCAGGAAAGTCCATGAAACTCTTATCTCCATTAAACCACTCAGGAAAATGGAAGTGGCGCTGTGGCTCAAGTGGTAAAGCGCTAGCCTTGAGCTGAGTTCAAGCCCCACAACCAACAAAAATAAAAGGCCTAATGGATAAGATATTGTCTCTAAAAATGTAATATTCAGTTCAAGCTCTTGTGTGGGTAACCTAGAATGAGGCTAATGGTCATTACAAGCACCCTGGGATTTGACCTTTTCCTCCAGCATGATACCTGAAATGCTATGGCCTGAAAGACAGAAGTGGGAAGTGGGAAGTGGGAGGTGCTGTCAGACAGAATGAGAGATAGGAAGAAGTCATTCTTGCATGCAATAAGCTATAAACCCAACATTTACATTGTTTGTTACCATACTGAAAAAATCAGAAGGAAGCACCAAAATCTCCAAAATTTACTGGATATACTTATCCAGTAAAATATTTGGGCAACAAATATGAGAATTAGGAAGACTATGTAGCAACATAGATGAAATCATGGTAAATAGGAAAGTTAGACCCATATGTATATGCATTTGAAAAACTCAGGATATGTGTAAAAATGACAATTATGTATAAAGTAATGATTTTTTATAATATTCAGTAGCTTTTATGGCTTAAAAGGATTCTTGCAATATATGTCTAGGTTTGGGAAGACATGTAATGCCAAATCACAAATAAAACAGTGTATTTCTAAAGCCAGGAATCAATGGCTCACTATACTTCTAGCTACTCAAGAGGGTAAGATCTAAGGATTTGTGGGATTTTTTGGGGGGAGGGGGGGTTAGGGTTTTTTCTTGGTTAGTCGTGGGTTTTGAACTCAGGGCCTGGATGTTGTCCCTGAGCTTTTTCACTCAAGGCTAACACTGTACCACTTTAAGCCACAACGCCACTTTTTTCTGGTGGTAATTGGAGTCTTTCTTGCCTGAGCTAGCTTTGAACCTTGATCCTCAGATTTTAGCCTCCTGAATAGTTAGGATTACAGGCGTGAGCCACCAGCACCCCGCATTGAGATTATATGGTTTGAAGCCAGCCTAGGTAGGAAAGTCTGTGAGACTCTTGTCTACAATCAACTACCAAAAAGGCTAGAAATGAAGTTGTGGCTCATGATTGAGTGCTAGCCTTGACCAAAGCTCAGGGACAACACCCAAGCCCTGAGTTCAAGCCCCAAGATTGGTTTAAAAAATAACAACAAAACATAAAACTGTGTATTTCTGATTTAATTATGGTATGTGTGACCTTTTTCTGTAGGTTTCATTTTACTTTTAAATGACGTATAATTGTACATGTTTATAGGATACAATGTAATGTTTCAATACATGTAAATATTATGTAATGGTCAATTTAGCATAATTACCATATCCCTTGCCTCCATCATTCATCTTATGTCTGCAATGAGAACATTGAAAAATCCTCGCTATTTTGGAATACAGGATACATTGTTGGTAATAATAGTCACTCTACCATAAAAATAGAGCACCAGAACTTCATTCTAGCCAAAGATTATACTCTCTGATCATTCTATCCCACCCTCACTCTCTGCTCCCTTACTCCCTACCCCTTGCTCACCCAGCCTCTGTGGCCATTAGCTATACTCTGTTTCTATGAGACTTATTTTTTTTAGAAAAGCAATCATACCAAGCATATACATTCAGATGACTTCTGGCCCTTTAAAACAATCAGGCAGCCTTGTGTACTATTAGCATTGCTTAGATAGTTGTTGTTGTTGTTGTTTTAAGTACCCTTTGAACAGCATGAATTGGGTGGTTCTAGTAACAAAGATAAAGACTTTGGGCCTGAGGACCTCTGTAAGAGGATACTGAGGCTTTCCTGCCTCGTGTTAGGTGCTCTTAGGACATCTGGCTCCTAGGTTTCTTGGACATGTTGTATCCCAAGATGATAAAAGCATCTTCTCCCTGTTATTTCTTTTCTTCACCACCTGCCTTCTTCAGGTTTTCACTGGAATTTTCACAGCAGAAATGTTCCTGAAGCTCATAGCCATGGATCCCTACTATTATTTCCAAGAAGGTTGGAACATTTTTGACGGATTTATTGTCTCCCTCAGTTTAATGGAACTGGGTCTAGCAGACGTGGAGGGGCTTTCGGTGCTGCGATCTTTCCGATTGGTATTCTATATTTCTCCAATTTCTTTTAACATTTTCTATCTTGCAACTATGATAAACAAATTTATATCAATTAATTAAATGTTGTAAAAAAAAGTCTGAAATACATTCTGCTTCCAATTCCACTTAGTCATTTAGCTTATTTAGCCACTAAAATACTGAAAACTTTACTGCTAAATGCATATTATAGGAGTTAGTTTTTACAAGTAATAAGCAACAGGGAGTGAGATTGATTGGGATACAATGTAATCATGTGTGGAGGTGTAACAATGAAATCCTCCCTGTAACTAATAGAAGCTAATAAAAAGTCAATTAACAACAGTATCTGTATTAGGGAAGTTCCTCAGATAGTAGTACCTAATCTAAACAATGAAAGATTTCCACCTTTCTGAGGCCAAATTTGGATTGTGAGCTATTTTCCTTTCTTTCTTTTCTTTTTTTTTTTTTTTTTTTTGGTGGTGGTGGTGGTTGTGGGGCTTGAACTCTGGGTCTGGGCGCTGTCATTCAGCTCTTCAGCTCAAGGCTAGCACTCTACCACTTGAGCCACAGCACCACTTCCAGCTTTTTCTGTTTATGTGTTGCTGAGGAATCAAACCCAGGGACTGATGCATGCAAGGCAAGCACTCTACCACTAAACTTTCCCAGCCCTTTGTGAGCTATATTCTTATCTGAGAGTCCCCCTGAAATAGCAAGAAGTTCCCTTGAGTCCAAAGATGGCTTTTCTCATTTCTTCTGTTGTGATGACCCCGTCCAGAAAGTAAGAATAAGATAATTTGTTAAATTATATCAAGTTGTTGAGTGCTGGCCTTATTTTCCATATCATTAGCTAAGAAAGATTTTTATTAATGTGAATAAGTTAATGTTTAAATTACTAAAATAATAGAGAGCTGAGTTAATGAAATTTTGAGAGAGTCTCAGATAGGCACAGATATAAATGACTTCGTAGTAAGTCCCAGTAGGCCGAGGTACCCTGGGGGCATCTAACTTGACATTCACTGCTGCTTCCCTACCTTTGGAACTAGCTTTGCTTTCCTTTCCAGATCAGGAAAATACTACAGTCCTTACAGCCCACCGTATTTCAGGTTTTTTCATTGGGATATTCAGAGACCAAGGAAAGAGAATTAGAATCGAATGCATCTATTGGTGAAACAGAGATCTCACTGGGTCCAAGTCGCAAATAACATCTGCCTAATTTCTGAAACTTCTCTTTCTACTGCTTGCCCACCCCATCTCCAAGTGTACTTTTTGAAAAATCTTTTGTTTTCTCAAGTACATGAGGAAGGATTGGAAGACAAAAACCTTAGAACTAATATTCTGAGTAAATTAGTAGCTAGTCAGGGAAAGCAACGTGAATGTCTCAACTGTGCACAGAAGGCAACACCTAGTAAATCTGGAACTCTCAGATAAGACTCAATAGTGGCTTGAAACAGAGGTTCAGATCAGTGCCAGGGCTATCTTATCAGAATTCCTGTTCATTTATAACACCTAACAGTGATCTTTTGCGATCAGTGTAATGGCCAAGCCACCATGGTTTTAATGCATTATAATTCTGTCAGATCATTCTGAATGGAATCATTCATAACAGAACAGATATTCTTTTTTTTGGTCCAGTCGTGGGGCCTGAACTCTAGTCCTGGACGCTGTCCCTCAGCTCTTCAGCTCAAGGCTAGCACTCTACCACTTGAGCCACAATGCCACTTCCGGCTTTTTTTTGCTTATGTGGTGCTGAGGAATCAAACCCAGGGCCTCATGCATGCAAGGAAGGTGCTCTACCACTGAGCCACCTTCCCAGCCCTAGAGCAGATTATCTTGATAGATAGGAACAATAACAGTACAGCCCCTGTTCATAAAATGTTTGATATGTAGAACTACCTCTACTTGGGAGTTGTATTTTTCTTCCATGTTATTCTGAGTATACCAGAAAGTTTCATGTCAGCCATTGATTCTTTTGTTACCAGAAAACAAACGGAGATTTGGAAAGCAAAATGGAAATACTAGAATTTTTTTAGAAGAAAATTACTTTTTTATTGTCTTTATAACATTTATCTTTTAGTTTCCTACAGACTACATTTTCTTTGTAATATCCCTTGAGACATTAAAGGAGAAGTCGGTAAAAGTTACGTTCATGTATGAGTTTTTTGGGTTTTGGTTTTTGTTTTTTTCCAGTCCTGTGGCTTGAATTCAGGCCTGGACACTGTCCCTAAGACTCTTTTTTTTTTTTTTTTTTTTGTCGGTCGTGGGGCTTGAACTCTGGGCCTGGGCGCTGTCCCTCAGCTCTTCAGCTCAAGGCGAGCGCTCTACCACTTGAGCTACAGCGCCACTTCCGGTTTTCTGGTGGTTTATTGGAGATAGGAGTCTCACGGTCTTTCCTGCCCGGGCTGGCTTTGAACCGCGATCCTCAGATCTCAGCCTCCTGAGTAGCTAGGATTACAGGCGTGAGCCACCAGCGCCCGGCTGTCCCTAACTCTTTGTGCTCTAGACTAGTGCTTCACCACTGGAGCCACTGCACCACTTCTGGTTTTTTCTGAGTAGTTTATTGAAGATAAGAGTCTCATGGACTTTTCTGCCCAGGCTAGCTTCAAACTACAGCCCTCAGATCTGTCTCCTGAGTAGCTAGGATTATAGATATAAGCCACTGGCCCCTGGCTGCATGTACGAGGTTTTAAAAAGTAAATTACTATAACCCCTCTATATATCACCCTTACAATAAAATAAAAAATATTTTTTAAATAAAAAAGCAGATTGACTCAGGGTTTCTAATATAAAGGACTGCATTTTTTTTTTAAGATCTTGGCTCTAAATTTTTCACTTACTGTGAAGTTAATCCATTTTCCCTTATCTATGTCTCAGTTTCTTCCTTCTATTCTGGGATACTATTAGGAAGTTTTGAGAGGAGTCTTCAAATAAATAAATACCTGCTAAGACTAAAAAAAAAAAAAAAAACAAGTATTTCCCAAGCCTTCTAAATAAATATAAGCTGATCTTGTTAATTTTGTATTTTTATTTTAACCATATGGTGAAAAAAATGATCGGATATCATTTAGTTTTTGTCTGTGTTCATGTTTGTTTTTCCCTTAGCTCCGAGTCTTCAAATTGGCCAAATCCTGGCCCACCCTCAACATGCTGATCAAGATCATTGGCAATTCAGTGGGTGCCCTGGGCAACCTGACCCTAGTGTTGGCCATTATTGTCTTCATCTTTGCCGTGGTGGGGATGCAACTCTTTGGGAAAAACTACAAAGAGTGTGTATGCAAGATCAACCAGGACTGTGAACTCCCTCGATGGCACATGAATGACTTTTTCCATTCCTTCCTCATTGTTTTTCGAGTATTGTGCGGGGAGTGGATTGAGACCATGTGGGACTGCATGGAGGTGGCAGGCCAGGCCATGTGCCTCATTGTCTTCATGATGGTCATGGTTATTGGCAACTTGGTGGTTAGTACTCATTTTTGTTCTTTGCCTTGTACATCCTATCCCTGACCCAGAAGACTGGAGGATTACAATCTGAGGCTGCCCTGGGAAAAGTTAGCACAAGACCTTATCTGGAAAACTAAAGGCAAGAGGGGTAGAGGTGTGGCTCAAAAATGGTAAAAACAAGTGCTTAGCAAGTGCAACACTTTTGAGTTCATTTTTGAGAGAAGGGAGGGAGGGAAGGAAGATGGGCACTAGTGGCTCACACCTATAATCCTAGCTACTCAGGAGGCTGAGATCTGAGGATCAGGGTTCAAAGCCAACTGGACCAGGGAAGTCCATGAGACTCATATCTCCAATTAACCTCCAGAAAACCAGAAGTAGAACTGTGGCTCGACGTGATAGATCACTAGCCTTGAGCAGAAGAGTCTGGACAGTGCCCAGGACCTAAGTTAAAGCCCCATGACCGGCCAAAAAAGAAGGAAGAAAGAGAGGAAGGAAGGCAGGCCGAGTCTCAGACCTTCCACCACATCTGGTGTCCTCAGGAGGCCAGGGAAATGGAGGAAATGCATACTTTAACAAGTATCCTGCCTTAGGAGATCCCTGTGCATGCTGAAGTTTGGCATTACAGTAGCCTGGTTCAGACTTTATCAATCCATACCTGCTTCAGCCTCGTAACTTCCAGTCTCCTTTGTGTGTAGGTAATAGGGATAATTTTCTCAAATCTGCAACTGTTTTATTTATACTCCAACAGTGGAGTCAATAAAATAAGATTCAAAGCCCTTGGCCAGGCCTTTAAAGCCTCTCCAACTCCATTTTGTCAGCCAAATAGTTTTTTAAATTTTCCACATGGACCTAATAACCCAGATACTTAAGAGTTCTTTTACTATATCTATGTCCTACTGTGTGCACTGTGTTATCTCCACCTAAAACCTGACAAAGTAGGGACAAGGGGTGCCTCTCCCCCTTTTCAAAAGTAGAACTAAATATTAAAAGTAATCTTCATGTCCAATGTAATAAAATAGGAAAATTAAACAAAAATAAATGAAGCTTGTTTCTGATAGCTTGACACTTGGCTACACAATTGAACATACAATTCACTATCTGGCTGAAGTTTTATTTTTCTAACTTTTTTGAGACAGGATCTCACTATGTGGTTTTAAACTCCCAGGCTCATAAGAAATGTAC
The DNA here is from genome assembly GCF_024711535.1 of Dipodomys merriami. Taxonomy (NCBI): domain Eukaryota; kingdom Metazoa; phylum Chordata; class Mammalia; order Rodentia; family Heteromyidae; genus Dipodomys; species Dipodomys merriami. The sequence continues at coordinate 15,384,930 of NW_027202271.1, forward strand.
TCATTATCTTGCCCATGTAATTGTTTTTTTTTTAAATTTAATTTAATTTTATTTGTGAACATACTGTACAGAGGGGTTACAATTACATGGGCAGGATAATGCATACATTTCTTACCAAGCATTGAAGCCTCCTCCTTTGGTTTACCCTTCACATCCCTTCCCAGCCTCCCCCCTCCCCCCCAATCTCAATCCTTCTCCTTCCCCCCCTTCCCCCCCCCTTGCCCATGTAATTGTAACCCCTCTGTGTAGTATTTTCACAATAAAAAAAAAAACCAAAAACTCCCAGGCTCAACCTCCTGAGTGGCTTTGATGACAGTTACATTCTGTCATGCCCAGAAAAGTTATTTCATTTTTATAAATGTTAGAAAAGCAAAGATACACACTTCTTTTTCTTTCATTTGTGGTACTAGAATTCAACTTATAGTCTCACACATACTCAGCATGTGCTAATATGCCACTGAGCTGTGCCTGTAACTCCCAAATTCATTCTCTATTCATTGTATGGTTTACTGACATCCTAGTTGTTTTTGTTTTGTTTTTTGGTCAGTTGTGGGGCTTGAACTGTGGGCCTGGGTGCTGTCCCTCAGTTCTTTAGCTCAAGGCAAGCGCTCTACCACTTGAGCCACAGTGCCACTTCCGGTTTTCTGAGTGGTTTATTTGGAGCTAAGAGTCTCATGGGGTTTCCTGCCTGGGCTGGCTCTGAACCACGATCCTCAGATCTCAGCCTCCTGAGTAGCTAGGATTACAGGCGTGAGCCACCAATGTCTGATACCTAGTTGTTTTCTAACATGGTTTCTCTAACACATCTACTGCTCAGGAACACATGACATCTGTGTATTCTTTGCCCCTCCCGGTAATCCATGTCCGAACTATTATTTTTTATTTTGGGGTAATTTTCTCCCAAACTGAGTATTGTCTTGTTTTGTGTGATTATGAGAAATAATATTTTAGAGTACATACATACAAATATATAACTAATAGAGCCTTGAAAGGGGATGCTATACTCTTTATATTAAAAATAAAACCAGGGCTGGGAATATGGCTTAGTGGTAGAGTGCTTGCCTAGCATGCATGAAGCCCTGGGTTCTGTTCCTCAGTACCACATAAACAGAAAAGGCCAAAAGTGTAACTGTGGCTCAAGTGGTACAGTGCTAGCCTTGAGCAAAAAGAAGCTCAAAGACAGTGCTCAGTCCCTGAGTTCAAGCCCCAGGACTGGCAAAAAATAAATAAATAAAAATAATAAAAGTAAAACCAGATCATAAGCAATGACTTATGCCTGTAATCCTAACTTTTGGTGAGGAGATCAGTAGGATTGACGCCCCAAGGACAGCCTGTGTAAAAAGGAAATAAAGGTCCATCTCAACCAACAATCCTGGCATAGTAGTTCATGCCAGTGGTCCCAGTTATATAAGAGGAATAAGTAAGAGAATTGTGGTCCAGGCTGGCTTTGGGAAACAACTTAAGACCCTGTCTCAAAGATGACTAAAGCACAAAGGGTTGGGGGCATGGCTCAAGTGGTAGAATGACTGGCTGGCAAGCACAAGTCCCTGACTTCAAACTGCAAAACAAAATTCCCATATAAGCTTCCCCCGCCCGCCCCCCCTACTTTGGTCATGGGGCTTGAACTGTGGGCCTGGATGCTGTCCCTTAGTTCTTCAGCTCAAGTCTAGCGTTCTACCACTTGAGCCACAGTGCCACTCACTTCGGTTTTCTGGTAGTTAATTAGAGATAAGAGTCTCACAGACTTTCCTGCACCAGCTGGCTTTGAACCACAACCCTCAGATCTCAGCCTCCTGAGTAACTAGGATTACAGGCATGAGCCACCGCCACCCAGCTCCACATAAGCATTTAAAATACTATATAGAAAGGGGAAAGAAAAACAAAAACTACACACACAGCAGAAACTCTGCATGTGTTGTAAAAACTTTCTCAGCTTCCAATTTGCATCCTATAATGGTGTGGATAACTTTTCCTAATACCATTCTGCACTTGCTCCCCTCTTCTGATGCTGATGATGTAGGTGCTGAACCTGTTTCTGGCCTTGCTTCTGAGCTCCTTCAGTGCAGACAACCTGGCAGCCACTGATGATGATGGAGAAATGAACAACCTGCAGATCTCTGTCATCCGAATCAAGAAGGGTGTGGCTTGGACCAAAGTAAAAGTGCATGCCTTCATGCAAGCGCACTTTAAGCAGCGGGAGGCAGATGAAGTGAAGCCTCTGGACGAGTTGTATGAAAAAAAGGCCAACTGTATTGCCAACCACACTGGTGCAGACATCCACCGAAATGGTGATTTCCAGAAGAATGGCAATGGCACAACCAGTGGTATTGGCAGCAGTGTGGAGAAGTACATCATTGATGAGGACCATATGTCCTTCATCAACAATCCCAACTTGACTGTGCGGGTGCCGATTGCTGTAGGCGAGTCTGATTTTGAGAACCTCAACACAGAAGATGTTAGCAGCGAGTCCGATCCTGAGGGCAGCAAAGATGTAAGGTCCCAGCCTAGAAAAAACTGATTCTATGTAGAGCCAACCTGTGAGCTTGGTGGAATGATCCACCAAGTTGGTTCACTTTAAGAACCAACTATATGCTTCACTATCACTCTGGACCTTCCCTTGATTCCCAAACTGCCTGGGATGTACCTGGCTTAGCACGCGGATAAACTTCACATTGTTCCCTGCCATCAAGTCTACCTGATCTATAACCCTGAGACCAATTTAGGATCACATTTGTGTCACTGTCTTCCCTAGATGGGTTTTAGCATTATATCCTCTCCAGATACAAGTTTTGAGGGCCCTAGAGTTAAAATCTGCCCATCATAAATTAGAGAAGCTGCAATAAGAATTGTGGGGAAGAAACACAGTAGTTTCCTCCCTCTCAGAGGTGGGATTATGAGTGGATGTGCCCCTACAGAGCTGCTTGATCTCCCTTTTCCTTCCCGTCTAGAAACTGGATGATACCAGCTCCTCCGAGGGGAGCACCATTGACATCAAGCCAGAGGTAGAGGAAGTCCCCGTGGAGCAACCTGAGGAGTACTTGGATCCAGATGCTTGCTTCACAGAAGGTGAAAGAGACAAGGGGAGGACTGGGCATGTGGCATGTGTGCTGTTCACAGACACATCTGTAGTGTCTTCCAGAGCATCCCCATCTCACCATTTTGAAGAAAGTTTGTATCGTTTCCCCTGCTCAATTTTGCATATAACACTTTCTTTGTACAATTTTTGTGCTGTTGTTCATCTTCCCTGATATCAGCTCTGACACTGCCATTAGAAAGGCCTCTTGTATCATGCTGTGCCTGCCTCCTGACTACCCTCTTCTCCCTCTCCCTGCTTCTTCATAGGGCATCTTTCTGGCTCCAGAGGGCCTTGCCCTTAGCCTTTGCAGCATAGCCTCAGCCCTGCTACCCTCCATTCCTGACTCAGACATGCCAAGTCAGCCACTATCCCTGCTACATAGCAGGTGGGGCAGCACCTGGCGGGGCCTGGGAGAGGGCAGGTCTGGGCAGGTCAGTTACCACAGTCTCACCTGCCTCTCCTGCTGCTGCTAGGTTGTGTCCAGAGGTTCAAGTGCTGCCAGGTCAACATTGAAGAAGGGCTAGGCAAGTCTTGGTGGATCCTACGGAAAACCTGCTTCCTCATCGTGGAGCACAATTGGTTTGAGACCTTCATCATCTTCATGATTCTTCTCAGCAGTGGCGCCCTGGTGAGGGCCAGAGGAGACTGTGATGAGGGGTTGGCTGGGGAATGGACTAAAGAGACCAGTGTTAAGGGGTTGGGTGGAGCTCAAACTCAGCATCTCTGAAAGCACAGATTGGCTGTTGTCCCCAGACTGATGACCTAGTAAAGTGTTTTGGGCTTGTGTTTTGAGTCTTTAGGATTAGAACCCACACTTATCCATATCCAACCTTTTTTAGACTTTAGCCTAACCCCACTCAAGCCTAAGACCCCCTTTTTCTTAGGATGAGTACATAGATTACCACCAGATTCTTCCTGATGTGCCCCCATCCTAAGACCTTTCTTAGATGAATTTTCTCTCTCAACACCCCAAGGCTTCTTATTCTTCATGTTTTGGCTACCCAAGATAGGAGCTGGTGATGTTTCTATACCCAATCCTTTCAAGCCTAGGGGTGTGGAGAACCCAGGACATGGCATATATTTGGATTTAGGTCTCTGATGCTCAGGTTTTTATATTCGCCTTGTCCTGAGTCTTCATCGTTCATTTGTGAGACATGCAGGGTGCTGAGCACAGCTCCTCTCTGCTTTGATTTCAAATTGTAAATGTCTGTATTTAGGCAGGCACTCAGGGCTCACACCTGTAATCCTATCTGTAATAGGCAGCTGCTGCCTCTCTTCCAGGCCTTCGAGGACATCTACATTGAGCAGAGGAAGACCATTCGTACCATCCTAGAATATGCTGACAAAGTCTTCACCTATATCTTCATCCTGGAGATGTTACTCAAATGGACAGCCTACGGCTTTGTCAAGTTCTTCACCAATGCCTGGTGCTGGCTGGACTTCCTCATAGTGGCTGTACGTGTCCTACTTTCTATTTCTCACCCTTTTCAGGCTGGACCTGCCTGAGCTAGGTCATTAGTCAATAGGCAGACTGATGTAGACTTGGGTGAAGGTCATCTCAGGGCACCCTGATCTTAATTTGGGGATGGGAATTCTGAAGACCCTACAGATACTCCAGGGACTAACCAACTCTTTACTCAGATGGGCCTGCCTTAATTTAGATTCAGGGATTTAGGAATAGAAAGAATCATTAGCTTCAAAATCTCTTGAGTGGTATCAGAGGTTCATGCTCCAAGCCAATAAAAAGGCAGCTGCTAGCAAAAGGGGTGAAGGGATAAGGTAGAGGTGCTGGGATGAGGTGAGTGGGGTCTGTGTGGCTCTCCTGGCCTCCCATGGAGACTTCCCATACTCAGCCTGAGCCAGTCACCTGCTCAGGGATTTCTACAGTGATTGCCCAATAACAACCCCTTTTTCCCTCTAGGTTCCAAGATCACCTCCAGAGCTTGCTGGCCATGACTCCCCATGTTATTTTTCAGGTTGGAAGCTATAGCGTTTCTAACTCTCTCACCCCACTGGCACTTGCTCCTTCTTGACTGTACTAACAATGATTGTTCTTCATTTTGTATAATAACTGTAGTTTTTTTTCTTCTAGCCAAATCAACATTTAAAGAAACAATGAATGGTAATTGTGACCAGGGATGTGGAGAATTCAAATCCTGCTGCGTGCTAAGAAATGTTGTGAAAGTGGTGTGGATAGAATCTGGGTCAGTACATTTAGAAGAGAGGTTTCGTAGACTATATGGTGAACTGCCTATAGAGGAGAGGACTTCTAGAATGTAGGATAAAGCAGGATGGCACTATCTCTATCTCTTCTTTCTTCCCTCCCCCTTCCATTTCTCAGGTAACAAGAACCTAGTACTCTGAACCAGTAATGATTTCTGCTCTATAAATATCTTCCTTTCCCAACACATTGTCTGTACTCCATGGTTAGTGACTGCTTCCAAGAGCAAGCACTATCCCCATTTTCATCTCCCATTCCCAAAAAAGCCAGCCTTACGCCTGAATGAGGTGATGAAGCCACCCTGTGCCATTAAGATGAACCAAATAGGTATGGCTCCAGAAGGACCAGAAATGAGACTTTTCAGGCAAAGTCTCAGGAGCTATAGATAGTAGGAAAGAGCCCTCCCTTCCTCTGACAGAAAGCTGAACTTCAAAGACTTGGGCAGGATGAGGAGTAAACCCCAGAAATCTGGAATTCAGACTGGGCCAGCTGTCTCTGTAGAGAAATTAACACCAGAGTCTTCATTTCACAGTAATTTCTAGAACCACCTAGAGTGGGAGACCATCATTTTCTGAACTTTCGAGCCACCATAGGGAAGCTGTGATTTGGAGCAAAACTTCCCACCATGACCTTTCCATCCACTGAATCACTCTCTTCCTCTTCTTTCTGGGCTGAGGTACTCAGAATCCAAGGCCTCTGCTACCCAAGTAAGCCACAAAGAACATTCACAATCCTACATATCTCCCTTTATTTAGCCAACCTTTTTATCACTTTTTAGACTAGGTAAAAGTAGATGGAAAGAAATGACATATATGTGACCAATTGACTACAACTTATCTGTCCCTTAGTATGTGGGAATTACTGGATTATTACATTGCTGTGGTGCCTAACAACAGATCGAGAGAATGCTTCTGTAGCAGTGTTGGTGAACAACATAAATTGAATACCATACTTTACATAGAATTGTCCAAGAGCCAGAAGGAATCACAGAGGAACAGACAGGCATAAACCCTTAAAGGGTTTACATTAGGCTCGATGGCATCCCTGGTCTGATTCTAGGCAGCAGTAACCCAGCATTGTGGGAACAAGGCTCTCCTAGGATCCTTCATTCTATTGACTTCTTGTCTCCAACAGAATAGTTTATTTATTCTTCACTTATCCAATGTTTACTGAGCTACCCACAATCTACCCACAGTCTCATGCTAGGTTTTCCTGCTTTATAAATGTGTTCTTTTCCCAACTCATTGTCTGCAGTCCATGAATAGTGATTCCTGTTGTTTGTGGATGTATGAGCAATACAGGCACTGTCAGATATGAACGCTTCTCTAAGGGCCTGAAAAGATAGACTCATTCACAAAGAGCTGGAACATGAAGCAGAGTGTGAAGTGGGGAGAAAACAATAGCTGCTAGGGTTGCCACCTGTACCAATTACTTTTCATCACTAACCATATATAAATTTAAAGAAGAAAATATTTATTTTGGCTCACTGTTTCAGAGGTCTCAGTCCATCATGGTGTGGAGGATATAGTAGAGCAGAGCAGTTAACAATATGGCAGCCAGGAAGCAGAAGGACTACAGGAAGGGATTAGGGCAAGATATAGACCCCAAGGGCACACCAGTCACCTCCTTCCTCCATCTAGACCTGGCCCTACCCCTACCTTTTACCATCTCCCTATAATACCATCATATTATGAATCTATCAGGGAATTAATCTCTTCATTAGATCTCTCAAATCAAATCTTCTCACACCAGCACAGAGGTGTACTTTACTAATATAGATCCTTGTTAATCCAATCAAGATTGGCTGTCACACTACCTTTTTAGTGTGAGTAGAAAACAAGGCTTAGACTTGACACTTCTACAACTAGAACTGAGCAGTATGTCTGATCCTTTTAGCATTTTAGAACAACAAAGAGGTTTGAATGTTAGGTCCTAATTTAGCACCATCCCTGAAAGATTCTCTTTCTCACATTTTAACCACTAGTGATTTTATGCCTGAGTCTGACATTCAACTCCATGTTTATTGCCCTAATGGATATTTGTTCTTTCATTTTGTCTCTTAAAACTAACAAAATCATTATTTTTAAGAGTCATGGGGATAATGAGTAATGAGCCACGTGAATTCCCAAATTTTACTTTTCCCTAGTCCTCTGCTACACTGGAGACTATGTCCTGTGAAAGAATTTTTTTTTCCAGGAAAGTTTCCTCTGTTGTTTGTGGTGAACTGACATATCCTTTCCAGGAATGGGAATATTGAGGTCCACAGAATATTCAGGACCTCAGACTACTGAAAAAATTCTGTTTGAAAATGTTTAATTCTTTTGAAAAAGCTACCCTGTGTTTTTCTTCCATACTTGCAGCTACAGATGTCCTGAATTTTGATGCTTCAGTTCTTTTTTTTTTATGTTTTTTCTTCATTCCTTTAAAGTGCACTTCAAGCAATGTTCTGATTTTCTGTCAGTGAAGGTTTAACATGGAAATTCAAGATTGTAAAAGAGCCCCCCATTTATAAGAAATAGCCCAAATAAGACCTTTATTGAGCCTGCCTTTGGGTATCTCTGCTTAGATGAACAGATGATCTAAGATGTCCAAAGCATTTACAGCTAGCCTTTGGTTGGCCTCTGCCTACCTCAGAGTTGATTGATAGCAGATCCAGCGCCATCTTGAAGAGCTGGGGTCTTCATACCTTGTATGGCCGGGGTCTTCATACCTTGTATGGCCCATAGCCACACATGACTTAGTGTTCTTGCATCCTTTCCCTGCAGTTTCACAGGACTGGCCTAGGGCACTGTTAAACTCAAATACCTGGTTCCCTCAAGTATGCCTATTAAGGCCTGAGAGCAAAATAGTTTTAAATTATTTGTGACTGAGTTGAAGGCACTTGGTAATAGTAGGTAAAAGATACCTCCATTTTTGCTGATCATTATGAATGAAGGGAAATGGTTGGGGTTGCTTTTGAGGCCCCCTTTTTAAGCAAAGATTAACCCTGGACCACATACCTTTCAAAGAACATAGGTAACATAATGGAACAGATTTTAGTTCCGGATTTGCTTGGATACTGCCTAAAACTCCAGAGAAGATACCTAAGGTAGGGAATTGTGAGCTTAAGCATAAATGAAGGCTTAAACCCATTTTAAAATTGAAATCTTTAAACCTACTCATCCCGGACCCTTACTGTATCATTGACCTTTTACTTCTACTTCCTGACAGTTCTGCTATTTAATTGTGTCTTGGTTTTAAAAAAAAAATGTGTGTGTATTTGTGCACACATACAACATGCCATGCAAAGATACAGAATAAAGCCCTAGGATAGAGTACAAAAGCATCATATGAAACCAAGTGGTAAATTGTTATTTTCTTCTCTAATTTTGCATTAAAACCTCCAAAGTAAAGGCAGGTTGGTCTGTATTCATAACTTCCTAATAAAAGCAATTTAAGAGTTGTTGGCAGGAACATCTTCACCCATCCCAGGATGTTGCAGTATGAGAGAATACTATAAGAAAAATCCAAGATCAAACATTCTCACTGGGCTGGGAAGGTGGCTCAGTGGTAGAGCGCTTGCCTTGCATGCATGAGGCCCTGGGTTCAATTCCTCAGCACCACATAAGAAAAAAAAAAGCCAGAAGTGGTACTGTGGCTCAAGTGGTAGAGTGCTAGCCTTGAGCTGAAGAGCTGAGGGACAGCAACCAAGCCCAGAGTTCAGGCCCCACGACCGGACCCAAAAAAAAAAAAAAAAAATTCTCAGATTTGATCAGTTAAGGTTGTTAGAGTTAAAAGAGACAAACAGAGAGGGGTGGGGGGGAGAGAGGGAGAGAGAGAGGGAGGGAGAGAGAGAGAAAGAGAGAATATGAATTACTCAAGTGAGTGCTCCAAAATTCTGTCAAGGAGGTCCCCATTTGGTCTTGTTTTGGGGGGAGCTGCCATGTCACCTGTGGTACTTATTAAATATGTTTCCTTTGTTTATATAGTAACTCATCAGATTCTCAAACAAATGGTTTCTTGTCAACCAGGAGTAAGAGAGCTTGTCCCTGTTGGAAATCCCATGGTGAATGAACTGAGGAGGGGCAGCTTGTGTGTAGTATGTGTATTTATCTGTATTCTTTTCCATAGGTACCATTAAGTTTGTCTGGCTTAATTTAATGGGAACTTCTGGGACCTGCAGAGACTGTAAAGGGCGAGGGTAAGGTTCTTGTCGTCTCTTCAGGCTCCTCTCCTTCCAATGGAACTTCCTCATTCTCTCCCTTTCCCTTTAGCCTCTTCCCTTTCCAATTCGTGTGTATGTTCTGCTGCTTCTTGATTCTTTTCCCTTTGTGTTTTTTCTTCTGCCTCTCTCAACCACCCTTTCCTTCCAGGTCGTTTGAGTCAAGTTGAAGTAGGCAGCTGGTGTTACCCACTTCCTCTACCCGGGGGGCGGGGTCCATCTGTGTAATCAGTGCTAGGGCTTTATTCTAACACTCTGGAACCTCTGTTTTCTTTTTCTTTTTTCTTTCTTGTTTTTTTGTTTTTTTCTCTTCTGTTTCCGTGTAGGTCTCTTTAGTCAGCCTTATAGCTAATGCCCTGGGCTACTCGGAACTAGGTGCCATAAAGTCCCTTAGGACCCTAAGAGCTTTGAGACCCTTAAGAGCCTTATCACGATTTGAAGGGATGAGGGTAAGATACTAAGAGCAGCTGATCCTTCTGCATGCCACTGGAAACTGTTTAAGCATGCTAGAACTGATCACATGGTGGAAAGATCATTTCAAATACGAATTCTGTGATGCAGTTGCTGATTGGATCCTCCACTTTCTCTGTCCCGCCCCTGCCCCATGCTCAGGGGAGTTGCATTAAGCTGCCTCATCTCATTAATACTGGCCCCACCCCCAACAACATGCCATCGCAGAACACGTGAACATTGGCTATTCTCATTTGGCCTGGCTTACCTGTAGCACTTGGGGCGGCTTTCTGGGCTGTTGATTTCATAGGGAGAATCACCAGGTGCAAAGAAGGGGAATTATAACCCAGAGACCCACTGAAAAGCATAGGCTGCAGGCAGGGAGAGTGCTGTATAGGGACAGCAGCCAGAGGAGGGGACTGTGGCCTTGGAGTCACTGAGAGCACAGTGGCTGAGGGGCTTGAAGACACAAGGGCAGGCCTGGAATTGGGGATGGAGCAGAATTTGGCATGGCCCTGGGAGAAGAAATGCTTTTCCTTCTATTCTGATTCCTCTTATTGCACCTTGTTGTTCTCAGCCCAGTCCCTTAAGGACTGGCAGCCTCTGTCTGATAGCAAAGCTTTCCTCCTCACCTGAACCCTCTGCCCATGCTGTATGGTCCCCTATCCTATCAAAACAACAATCAGGCACTGTGTTAGATGACTGAATATCAGCTAGTTCTCCTGAAATTTCTCCAGACCTCCTGTTCCTACTGTGGGGATACTCCATCCAAATCCAAACAAATTAATACCCTGCCAAATTAGAAAGAAGGCTCCCTTTTTCTGGTGCCTTTTTCTTATCTCTTTTGGTTTTACTAATTGTGCGTGTGTGTGCATGTGTGCACACACTCACATTAAAAGAGTGATTTCCTAGTGGACAGCTAGTTTTGGTAGAAATAGTTGTCCTGTGGTAGCCAGAGAGGTCTGTTATACTTAACGAGACCAAGAAAACTCATTCCAATTCAGGTGTTGAATACATGCAGGAGAGCAAACCAGAGGATATGTTCTTAAATGTATAAATATCAGAATGTAGGAATCAAACACAACAATTGCATTAGTCCTCATGCAGCAAGACTGATTGGAGAAACTAGATACCAGGACAGCGCTGCTCCGTTCATCCCTCACCTGTGAGGCCTGGCCATTACTCCATAGGGCCACTCACAGGAAGAGGAACATTTCACTGGAACTTGGGAATTATAATTTTTTAAGTGTTATTCAGACACATGCTTTTTACAACCAAGTTATGTTTCTGCTGTAGCACAGTCACAGTTTGGTTTACCAAATGTGAGCATTCTGTAGCCCTCCTGAAACCCTCTGCAGGATACAGTTCCACAGCAGCAAAGCTTGTTTTAATTAATTTAAAGAAAAAGAAAAGGCCTGAGCGACTCTTTCTCCCATGGGTAAGAATACATGCAACAGGTCACTGGCAATGGTCAGGAGGGAAGGGGATTATATAATCATAGTGTGGCTGAAAATAGGATTAAAACACTCTTCTCCCCGCCCCCCATAACCCACCTCTTCACATTTTTCGTAAGAGGCAGATTTGTTTGTTATTGTTGTTGTTTTAAATAAATCTTAGTAGTTTTGTTACAGAGTTGATAATCCATTTTGGTGACTGAAAAACTGAGGGCAGGATGAACCTGTAATATCTTGGACCTAAGCCAGTTAGCCAGCTGTCCCCCACATTCCCTCTCAGTGATTCTGGATCTCCTAAAAGGAGATTGCACCCTTCCCCCTCAGTGCCCAACTAACTGTTACTGTGACCTTTCTCCTTATGGTTGCTCATCACTGTCGCTCCTGTCCCCCTAGCAGAAGTCATTTTCATCACCCAGCTTATGCCAGTCTGCTTAGGAGAAAATCATTTGAGGAATCTGGATGCAGGAGCCCTTCTGGTAACCTCACCCTCCTTTCCCCACTGGCTCTGAACTCTGTTTCAAGTCCTCAAGAAATTCACACTTGTTAACTTCCAAGTTTAGAAGCCCAGAAGTCCAGAATGGATGATCAGAACAATAGGATAGACAGACAGACGAATAGTTTGTTTGTTTGTTTTTTGTACCAGTCCTAGGGCTTAAGGTCAAGCCCGGGCATTGTCCTTGAGCTTTTTTGCTCAGAGTTAGCACTCTACCACTCTACCACTTGAGCCATTTGGTTAACCACTTTTTGGTGGTTAACCGGAGATAAGACAAGATAAGCCCCGGCTGGCTTTAAACTGGGATCCTCAGACTTCAGCCTCCAAAGTAGTAATGATTACAGGTGTGAGCTACCAGTACCAGGCCTAGGAGATTTTATGTGCAAAGCATCAGGCTTTTTTCAGTTAAGCTAGTACAGGCAAGAATGAACTTGACCTGAAGCTGCAAGTTAGATCAGTAACATTCAGTGCAGGAAGCTTTGGTGTAGAAGTGCCACCTCATTTGGTGGGACCAGCCAGGAGTTCTGACCATGGCTGGGTAGGCAGATGGAGAGAGTCCAGGGATCCATTCCTGACCTGTAGTTTCCCAGTCCTTCTGGGGAAGATGATTTAATGAGCTAAGCTTCTAGGAAATTACCCAGTAATAAATAGGATTAGGTACATACTTTTTTATTTAAATGTTATTTTCCTTTGGAACATTTTTTCTCATTCTGTAGTTTGGGTTCTTCTGTCTGCTAATACTTGTGAGATTATCTTGGAAACTTAAGAAACCTTCATAAACTAAATACCATCCGTGCAGATGGGCTCAACTGTCACTGTGCTGCTCCAATTCTGGGCTCAGCCCTTCACCTAGGAGGGAGCATTTCACCCTAGCCTGTCCTGGGATACTCACTCCAGTCTCCTCTCCTTCCTCAAACCAAAGATCAGAAAATTGAAACATTCCTGCTATTGGCAAAGGAACACTTAATGTAGTTCTTTGCTTTTCTCTCCTCCATAGTAATCTTTATCTAAAGATTTTGCTGTGCTATTCTGTTTTTGAAGATATATAATAGTAATGCTGTGAAACATGCATGCATTTTTGTTGATTGTCAGTACATAGTTGTCCATTAAAGCCATGTTCCCTCTGCCAGATATTAAAAGCTATTTGACAGATTTTATAGCATTTAATAATCAACATTAAAGTCCTAGGCATCATAAAGAACATAATGATGTTATAAGAATCAGAATCCATTTGGAATTTTCTTACCAATTAAGTGGCATTTTATGTCACTTAAATACAAACTTACTTTGGAAAGTAGCTTTTCATAGATTGCTAGCATCTTTTAAGTTATATTTCTGTACAGTAGTATTTAACAGTAATGGATTTCATTGTGATTAAAGGAAATGCAAAATAACTAGAGAGTAGCAAAAAAAACAAGAGGTTCAGTTAATTGACTATCAATAGAAATTTTAATCATCTACTTATGACATATCTTTAGTGAGAGAGTTCAAAATACAAGCATGCTTTCTTGCTCTCGGTTGTGAGAAGAACCAGTGGTTAATTGGAGATAAGAGTCTCATGGGGAATTTTCTGCCCGGGCTGGCTTCAAACCATAATCCTCAGATCTTAGCCTCCTGAGAAGCCTGGATTACAGGTGTGAGCCACTGGCACCCAACTAATAAGTTAGATTTTAGAGAATACTTACACCATATCAGAGATCAGGCTCAGTAAACTTTGTTCTGAGTCCTTTGATCAGATCTGTGGATTTGAAAGAAATTAGCTGATTATTCTTCTCTGTTATCAATATTAAACATATTATAATATGAGAACATCATGTAGGACTGATTAGACAGGGTTTGAGGAGAAGCCATCATTATCTGTAGTGAAAAGTTCCTGAAAGCAGACATAGGTTCTGAATCGAAATTTTTAAAAAACCACAGCCTTCCTAGGTTTCTATCTCTTAGGGCTACTTCCCTACTTTACATTGGCCATGATCTAGTAGATCATATCCTCTACCCCAACCTCTGCTGCGAAATGCCATCACACAGATTTGAGCTTGTGAATCTTTACAGATGCTACTTTCATTGTTTGAGAATTAATTCTTCCATTTTGTGGATCATCTTCCTTTTGCTTGTTCTTTTGCACATTTCATTGTTTTGGGTGTTCGTACCAAAGGGTGACCAACTAGAATGAGGAGCTAAAACTCAAATCTGATTGCGTGACAGATTTAACAACATGAAAACAAATAATGTTTTCAATATAACATTGAAGATTTTCAGATTTCAGTTATTCTGGCTTTCCTTGCTCAAAGTAATATACATTTTATACTGACGAGATATCTAGAAGAGATTTCTTGGTCTAAGAATTAAGAAATAACTGCCTCTCAATCTAAAGGCCTTCATACATGAGTTGGAGAATCACAAAAGGGACATTTTAATCTGAAAGGAAGAGTGACTTCCTGGCCTTTTTATATAAGACAGAACAAAAATTGACTGTTATTGTCAAAACCCAAAAACAAGGTAATAAACCCAGTAAGGCTCAAGTTGAAACCCAGAGTTGCCCCCTTGTGGTCATTGTCCAGTATGACCTTCCCACCTTGTCCCAACTGTGTCAGTTGCAGCTAGTCCTATCTTTAGCCTACCTCCAAAGAAAAAAAGAAAGGAAGGAAAGAAGGAAGAAAGAAAGAAAGAAAGAAAGAAAGAAAAAAAGAAAGAAAGAAAGAAAGAAAGAAAGAAAGAAAGAAAGAAAGAAAGAAAGAAAGAGGCACACTTCTTTTATATCTAGTGCTCTCACTTTTCATTTATATCTACTGTTTTTACTTTTAACTCTATTAATCCTCCTTAGATGCTAGAAAAAGGAAGAAACACTCTTCCCACACTAGAACAACTTTCGGAGCCTTAACAGCCCTGCTTACAACAACGGCAAATGAGATTCTGGGCAGGAAGAAAACCAGCTTTGTTTTCGATCCATCGCCTGAACTGTTGCTTCTGTAAGCACTTGAACTCCTCTAGTGAAATCTGCTGCAACAGTGGAAGTGTTGTCTAGCTATACTGGCCTCTAGCATATAAAGCAAAATCCAAATTAAAGATAACACAGAAATTTCTGTTCCTCAGGGAGGCTCTCCTCCCTTTTTTAAGCATTCCTGAACTTACTATAGTCAGTCATTTTTAATGGTGTTTCAACTTTTTCAGTTTCAAGAACAAAAAAAACCAAAACCTACCTTAAGTCATTTTGATTTCTAATGCATTGTGAAGAATAGAGTCAAACCCTGGAATGAGCAGAAACATCAGCATTAGTCAAGCAGGGAGTAGCTCTTAGGTTGAAAAACAAGCTTACAAGTCAGGGAAGTAAAAGAAAAAAAGGTTGAAGAAGAAGAAGAATGAACCTGGACTAAAAAGCACATCTGTTCAGATTTTATTTTATACTGTTTGGTAGAGGGAATATGGCTTTTTTCTTTCTTGAGCCTGCAAAATATGCATGCTCAGCTATTGCCTGAAATAAGATAACTGGCCTTGCATAGTCATAAAAGAGACGTTATGTACCGTTGAGTGATTCACTGCTAACCCAAAGGGCAGCTCTGTGATTTTGAACAATCATGCCTTGTTTTTCAGTGGGGGAATGTCTATTGAAAGGCGACTAGTGAGCTTGCAATTGCTCAGATTTTCCCATGGGGGCATATTTTATAAGTTCAAGAAGAGAGAGACTGGACTAAGAAATCTTTTTTTTTTTTTCCAGTCCCAGGTTGGTGCCTAGAAAAGGTAGGGTCAACTTGGGCAGGGGAGTTTGTGTTAGTCAAGACAAAGATGGAATTTATTAAAATTCCCCCAAAATACAGTCCCTGGACTTAGAAATTTGGGATCCTACTTCTGGATCTGTCCAATTACTCTAATTCCAATGAAAACAAAATGTTTTTATAGCAGAACAAGAAACACAAAATGTCATTCCCCTCCTGAAAAATCAAAAGATTGTACCTTCCCCACATCCTCCCAACACTCAGCAACCTCCCCTTCCAATGCAGGTGGTGGTGAATGCCTTGGTGGGCGCCATCCCCTCCATCATGAATGTGCTGCTGGTGTGTCTCATCTTCTGGCTGATTTTCAGCATCATGGGAGTCAACCTGTTTGCGGGAAAGTACCACTACTGCTTTAATGAGACTTCCGAAATCCGCTTTGACATTGAAATCGTCAACAATAAAACTGACTGTGAAAGGCTCATGGAGGGCAACAACACAGAAATCAGATGGAAGAATGTGAAGATCAACTTTGATAATGTTGGGGCAGGATATCTGGCGCTTCTTCAAGTAGTAAGTGTTGTCATTTCAGTCCTGGGAACTTAAGGTATTCTCAACCATGGGTTCATGAGAATGAAGTCATTCCCTAAACCAGTTTCAGGGAAACACCTTTCTCGTAGACCTCCAACGTCTATGAGATCTCTCTCAAAAGGATCTATCCTGTGCTCAAGAGGCCGAGTTCTGCTTGGCAACAAAGAAAGATGGATACAGCATATGAAAGTGCTAGAGAGGTCACCTTCTCTCCCCAGGTCAGAGTGTAAAGTGAACAAGAAAAAAAGGAAATGAAAAAGATACGTTCATAAACAAAAATAGGAAAGCCTAGAAGATGATAGATAGATAGATAGATAGATAGATAGATAGATAGATAGATAGATAGATAGATAGATAGATAGATGTAGTTTGGGGAGTTTTTGTTGTGGTGGTGGTCATGGGCTTGAACTTGGAGCCTGGGTGCTGTCCTTGAGCATTTTCTCTCAAGGCTAAAACTCTATCACTCTGAGCCACAGCTTCACTTCCAGCTTTCTATCTTTTTTTCTTTTTTTGCCATTGTGGGGCTTGAACTCTGGGCCTGGGCGCTGTCTCTGAGCTCTTCCACTCAAGGCTAGCACTCTACCACTTGAGCCATAGCACCACTTCTGGCTTTTTCTGCTTATGTGGTGTTGAAGAATCGAACCCAGGGCCTCATGCGTGCAAGGCAAGCACTCTACCACTGAGCCACCTTCCCAGCCCACTTCCAGCTTTCTAGTAGTTAATTGGAGATGAGAGTCTCATGGAGCCAGGCGCCGGTGGCTCACACCTGTAATCCTAGCTACTCAGGAGGCTGAGATCTGAGGATCAAGGTTCAAAGCCAGCCCAGGCAGTCAAGTCCGTGAAACTCTTATCTCCAATAAACCACCAGAAAACTGGAAGTGGTGTTGTAGCTCAAGTGGTAGACCACTAGCCTTGAGCTGAAGAGCTGAGGGACAGCACTCAGGCCCAGAGTTCAAGCCCCACGACCAACCAAAAAAACAAAAGAGTCTCATGGACTTTCTTGCCTGGGCTGGCTTCAAACCGAGATCTTCAGATCTCAGCCTCCTGATTAGGTGTGAGCCACCAGTGCCCAGCAAGAAAGCCTATATTGATGGAGTAGGAAAATCCTAATAACTTTAGTAGTTTACTAAAGAATCTGGCAGTCGCCGGGCGCTGGTGGCTCACCCCTGTAATCCTAGCTACTCAGGAGGCTGAGATCTGAGGATCACGGTTCAAAGCCAGCCCGGGCAGGAAAGACCGCGAGACTCCTATCTCCAGTAAACCACCAGAAAACCGGAAGTGGTGCTGTAGCTCAAGTGGTAGAGCGCTCGCCTTGAGCTGAAGAGCTGAGGGACAGCGCCCAGGCCCAGAGTTCAAGCCCCACGACCGACAAAAAAAAAAAGAATCTGGCAGTCCCACTGCCACTCCTGGGAGCTCAGCCCCAGGTCTCAAGTGAATGTGTCATTGTAAGGAGTTTAAGTTACATACATTAATCTCTTTGCTTAATTTCATACCAGCATGCCTGGTCTTCTTGTCCTTTTCTTTGGGTGGGGGGATGTTTGGGATGATGCTCTGAAAGTTCCTAGGCTTTACTGTCAGACAGAGCCATACTCATACTTATTGAGACAAATTACTCAACTTCTCTGACCCTTTGTTTCTTCATTATTCAATATTGATCATATTTCTTTATACAATTAAGAGGATTTGTACTTTTTTAATTCCTAGCACAACGCCTAGCACATAGCAGTGCTTAGTGGTAATTGATATTATGTGTTGTCATAACTATTACCATACTTCCATCATTCAGTTGTTGGGAGAATTAAATGTAATAATGCAAATGAAACTCAACCTAACCTATGGTGTAAACACTATTGTATTGTAGTAGAAGCAAAGTAAATGGAATGAGCTGTATTTTAACTACCCCAAAGCTTTTTTGCTGTTCTATGCCAATTCAAGAAATTATAGCTGGTGGCTCCTAGCTACTCAGGAGGTTGAGATTTGAGAAATTTGGTTCAAAGCCAGCCCAGGCAGGAATGTCCATGAGATTCATCTCCAATGAGCCACCAAAATGCCAGAAGTGGAGCTGTAGCTCAAATGGTAGAGTACCAGCCTTGACCAGAAAACCTCAGAGAGAGCTCCCAGACCCTAAGTTCAAGCCCCAGGACTGGTACAGAGAGAGAGAGAGAGAGAGAGAGAGAGAGAGAGAGAGAGAGAGAGAGAGAGAGAGAGAGAGAGAGAGAGAAAGAGAGATTGGACCCTGAGATGAGGGTATATAGTTCAGTGATAGTGTCTGCCTAGCATGTACAAGGGCCTGAGTTCCATCTCTATCACTGCACATGAGAAAGAAATTGGAAGCCTGGTGCCAGTGGCTCAGGCCTATAATCCTAGCTACTCAGGAGGCTGAGATCTGAGGATTGTGGTTCAAGGCCAGCCTGAGCAGGTAAGTCCATAAGACTCTTATCTCCAATAAATCACCAGAAAACCAGAAATGGTGCTGTGGCTCAAGTGGTAGAGCTCTAGCCTTGAGCTGAAGAGCTGAGGCCCAGCGTTCAAGCCCCATAACCGACAAAAAAGAAAAAGAAAAACAAGAAATTGGACCCATGATTGAATCTGAATTGGAACAGCTCCAGAAACCCAGTATACAATGTCCAGCCAAGTCAGACATTGTATTTATATAGTCCCTGCCATATATAAGGCACTGATGGCAGTTGGGCCATCAGATAAATAAAATCAAGCCTCCTCATGCCCTGAAAAGTCCTACAATCAGAATATGAAATTTTCTGCCTATATTTGTTTCTAGAATCGTGCTAGCTACAGTAGACTGAAGGAGAGCTGGAACATTCTCCTGGGGATGGAGCTGATATTACCACCCCCATGGGCTATGCATGGCTATATTAATAAGGGACAAGTTCAAACCCTAATTAGTTTTTAATCCAACTGAATTTTTCAGAC
The DNA here is from genome assembly GCF_024711535.1 of Dipodomys merriami. Taxonomy (NCBI): domain Eukaryota; kingdom Metazoa; phylum Chordata; class Mammalia; order Rodentia; family Heteromyidae; genus Dipodomys; species Dipodomys merriami. The sequence goes on from NW_027202271.1 coordinate 15,404,057, forward strand.
TCTTATTGGTTATGTAACATCTTTTAAAAACAGCTCCTGGAAGTGGTGCTGTGGCAAGTGGTAGAGCGCTAGCTTTGAGCTGAAGAGCTCAGGGACAGCGCCCAGGCCCAGAGTTCAAGCCCCACCCCTGAAGGAAAAAAGAAAATACAGCTTCTTGGTAGTGGAGGTCTTAAGTTCCAAGCACCTTACTCTTACCATAATTCACTCATAAGTGTACGTGGCCCTCCCATTCTCAAGCCACTTTAAGGTCCTATGTGAAAGTTGATCCAGTTATCATTGTCAGTATGTTTCTTTGCCAAACTTTGATGTTGTTTTCAGGGACTTAAGACCTTCTTGTGGCCTTTATTAACAAAAGTAAATCCTATGTCCATGTAAGGCTGTGTCCAAACTCTGTGCCCTCAATTCTTGCTAAACCTAAGGCTGGCCTTTGGGCCCCCTGCCTAGACCCTCATCCACTCCCTACTAGGCACAGTCTAATAACTGATTCCGTTTCCCAGGCAACCTTCAAAGGCTGGATGGACATCATGTATGCAGCTGTAGATTCCCGAAAGGTAAGGATCTGTGTGCTGAAACACATCTTAGAAAGTTAGGAAGCACGTAGTCTGAGAGTCACCAAGGAAGATGAGGGGAGGGAAGAGCAGATGAGTAAAATTTTTCTTTGGACATGAATTGCTTGCTTTATTGATTATAGATTCTTTTTTTTGGGGGGGGGTCCAGTTGTGGGGCCTGAACTCTGGGCCTGGGCGCTGTCCCTCAGCTCTTCAGCTCAAGGCTAGCGCTCTACCACTTGAGCCACAGTGCCACTTCCGGCTTTTTTTTCTTTTTGCTTATGTAGTGCTGAGAAATCGAACCCAGGGCCTCAGGCATGCAATGCAAGGCAAGCGCTCTACCACTGAGCCATCTTCCCAGCCCTGATTATAGATTCTTTTCCCCTCTGTAAGTCCTCACTTACTTAGCTTGGCTCTAGACAGTTAGTTGATTTTTACTTGGTCCCAGTGGAGCTGTCTACTCTTCAGTCCCACTTTGAAATAAAAGTGCAGTTCCCACTAGACAACCCACCCTCCCCCTCGCCTTGTGATTGGCATCCCAGCTATCACATGCCCTCACAGGCAGAAGCTGCCTATATGAAGGAGGAGGCAAGCATAAGGAACCTAGAACTTCTACCCTCAGCTTGTATAGCAGCTTGGGTGGGAAGAGTTATGGCTGATGACTGTACCTGTTGTAATCACCCACCCAGTCACCACACTGGGAGCTGACCGTTTTCCTTTTCTCCTGTCTTTTGCCAGGTTGATGAGCAGCCTAAATATGAAGACAACATCTACATGTACATCTACTTTGTCATCTTCATCATCTTTGGCTCCTTCTTCACCCTGAACCTGTTCATTGGTGTCATCATTGATAACTTCAATCAACAAAAGAAAAAGATAGGTCTCCTCCCCTCATTGCCAGTGGTCAGAGGTCACCCACAGGAGAGCCACACTTTCTCTGTCTCCAGAGGAAAGAAAAAAATGCCTCCTTTGTGTAAAATCCAAACTGCCATCTCACTGTGGCACTGGTCCTGCTGGGCACTAGCCCTAACAGACCCTTTCTGCTCAGGGCTGGACTTTGCAGAGAATAGTTTACCACATTGACTAGCAATCCTTTATTCTCCACATCTATGACTAATTTGGACCTCCCACCAGAAGGAAGCAGAGACAGGGCACACTTTGTAACAGAGACCAAGTGGGAAGAAATAGATGAGCAGCTGCAGATAGAGGCAGACTCAACCGTCCACACAAGCCCTAGGCACCGCTACCGAGACGACGCTTGAGAGGATCCTCACTCTGGAAAAGTCCCCTCCCTTTGTGTCCCACTTGGTTAGCAGTCTTTCCAAAGTAAATGTTTTAAGTCAAGCCTGTCCCAGCAAGTCAAATAACAGTCTTCCATGCACCAGAATTTCCAGTTTTTCCAGATTTTGAATGGGCCATAGTCAGAGTTTAAACATTCTTTTATTCTAAAAAATTTTGTTTTAAACTATTTTTTCTATGTCTGAACGAATAGCATTTGCATCTCCAATTAGCCAGCAAAAAGCCAGACTAGAGGGGTGGCTCAAGTGATAGAGTACCAGCTATGAGTAAGAAAGCCCAGCTAGAATACAGCCCTGAGTTCAAGCCTTGGTCCTAGCGCATAAAAAAAAATAAGTACTGCCTAAAGAAAATATTTTTTCCAGAATTTTATTCAGAAATCAGTCCAAAACAAATGAAAGGAGAAAAAAACATATTTTTAGACTGTGAGATATGGCTGCCTTCTGAGTCCTTCCTCCCTCCCTCCCTCCCTCCCTCCTTCCCCCCTCTCTCTCTCTCTCTCCCTCTCCCTTTCTCCCTTCCTCTCTCTCTCTCTCTCTCTTTCTTTCTGTCTCAGTCATGGGGCTGAACTCAGCCTGGGCACTGTCCCTCAGCTCTTCAGCTCAAGGCTAGCACTCTACCACTTGAGCCACAGCACCACTTCTGGCTTTTTTCTGCTTATGTGGTGCTGAGGAATCGAACCCAGGGCCTCATGCAAGCGAGTCAAGCAATCTACCACTGAGCCACCTTTCCAGTCCTCTGAGTCCTTTCTAAGCTTATCATTCTTGAAGATTTGGAATCCATTTCTTTACTACCTGACCAGATAAATCATAGAAATCCCAAGCTGAAAACTCAAGTGTCAGAATTAGAGACTTTATCATATGTGTACCTCGCTTTGGGCCAGCTGTCAGCTAAACTCACCTCTGGAAGGGGAAGAAAAAAGTCTGAGTTTTCACTATTTAGCAGTACATCTCCAGCCTTAGCATTCAGAGCCAGTTGTGATTATTGTCTCTTTTTCCCTCCTTTACTTTGGAGGTCAGGACATCTTCATGACAGAGGAACAGAAGAAGTACTACAATGCCATGAAAAAGCTGGGCTCAAAGAAACCACAGAAACCCATTCCCCGTCCCTTGGTGAGTACACTGTGCAGGCTGAGCACTGTTTAGACAACAGCCACTAGAAAGAAAGGGAAAAGGTAAGTAAGTGATAGCTGCCTAATGCTGCTGCCTCATCTAAAACATCTGAGTAAGAGAGCAGCAGAGCAGAGACTAGGCTGTGGGGGAGCTTTTATGTTAGGGTTTGGCCTATGCTCTACGCTCTGCCTTACAGGCAGTGGAGAATTAGAATGCTCACTATGTTGGCTGTTGCCTAGACAGGGAGATCTTTAAAGAAACAACCAGCTAAACACAGGTGGTTCATGCCTATAATTCTAGTTACTCAGGAGGTTGACACTGGAGGATGAAGGTTCCAGGCAGAATTCTGAGATATTCTATCTCTAAATAATTAGCAAAAATCTGGCAAGAGGCAGGATCCAAGTGGTAGAATGCCAACTGAGCAAGCAAGTGCAAGCTAGAAATTCAAACGCAGGTACTGGCAAAAAAGGAAAAAAAAAAAGTAAACATTGTAAAATGAATGAAATCCCATCCCATTCCTTTCTCACCAGTTCAGATGGGATTTGGTAGGTGGGAGGTTGAGGCAGCACGAGAATGAATTCAAGGCCAGCCTGGGCTACCTCTCAGGACCTTGTCTCAAAAAATAAACAAAACAAGATAGGAATTAGTTGTTACTGTCTCAGCATCTGTACCCAACAGTGTATCTTTGCAGGGTTTGTCTGGAACCTAAAATGATGTTTCTGGCTGTTACAACAGAGGGTAGAAGCAGGAGAGTTAAATATCTGTTTTCCTCTCTTGAACTTAGCCTTTCATAAAACAGATTTGGAACTGAGATTCTGCCTCACCCTAAGTGAGTGGGATATTTCCAAAAGTCTCAACATCTCTTCTTTGTAACCTTCATTTAAAGCAACTTTAAAAAAAAAAACACCAACATAAAAAGCATAGAGCATCTAAATAAAAGCTTTCCTCGCAATCTTAATTTGTAGATGTAAAAGTAGAACTCCTTTGTTTGAATGAATAGTAGTGTTCCAAGCTACGTGTCAGTGGCCTACACCTGTAATCTTAGCTGCTCAGAAGGCTGAGCTCTGACTGGGCAGGAAAGTTCTTCATATCCTTATCTGCAATTAACAACCAAAAAAAACAGAAGTGGAGCTATGCTTCAAGTGGTAGAGTGCTAGCCTTGAGTGAAAAAGCTAAAGGGCAGCTCTCAGGCCCTGAGTTTAAACCCCAGAACCAAGGAGCTCGGGCACACACGCATATGTGCGTGCACACACATACACATACACACACACAAACACAAACACACATTGGAAGGATTTCAGTTTGACGTCAAGCTGGACAAATAAAAGATGAAAGAACTTCATCTCAACCACTGTCTTGGCATGGTGAGACACAGCTGTTATCCCAACTATAAGGAAGCACAACAGCTGGGCCTGTTTGTGATCACATGTCATCCCAAAAAACAAAGAGATGCAGAAATAGGAGAATCAAAGTCCAGGCCAATCCAAGCATAAAGCAATCCCCTATCTTGAAAATAACCAAGGATGGAGTACTGATGACTCACACCTATAATCCTAGCTACTCAGGAGACCAAGATCTGAAGATCACAGTTCAGAGATAGTCAGGGTAGGAAAGCCCCTGAAACTCCTATCTCCAGCTAATCACCAGAAGTAGCACTGTGGCTCACAGTGATAGAGTACTAGTCTTGAGCAGAAGAGCTCAGGGGCAGCTCCTAGGCCCAGAGCTCAAGCCCCATGGCAGACAAAAATAAATAATAATAAAAAATAACCATGGCTCAAGTGGTAAGGCTCCTTCCTAGCAAGAAACAAGGTCCTGGGGCTGGGAATGTGGCTTAGCACTAGAGTGTTTGCCTAGCATGCATGAAGCCCTGGGTTTGATTCCTTGGTAACAGAAAAAGCCAGAAATGGCACTGTGGCTCAAGTGGTAAAATACTAGCCTTGAGCAAGAGAAGCAGAGGGACAATGTCCAGGCCCTCAGTTCAAGCCCAGGACTGGTTAAAAAAAAAAGGAAGGAAGGAAGAAATAGAGAGAGAGAGAGAGAGAGAGAGAGAGAGAGAGAGAGAGAGAGAGAGAGAGAGAGAGAGAGGAGGCTCTGAGTTGAAACCCCAGGAAGGAAGGAAGGAAGGAAGGAAGGAAGGAAGGAAGGAAGGAAGGAAAGGAAGGAAAGGAAGGAAAGGAAAGGAAGGAAGGAAAGGAAGGAAGGAAAGAAGGCTCTGAGTTGAAACCCCAATACCACCAAAAATGTTTAAAAAGGAAAAAAGGACGGGAAGAAGAAGAAGGAAGGAATAACCCTCAACTTTCTGGCTTGAGAGACTGGATGAATAATTGAGAGAGCAACAAGTTAGATGAGGACCGCAGAGAAGATTCAGTTCTGTTTTGGAAGTGTAAGTTTGGGACACTTACACATCATCAAGGAGAGATGGTGATTAAGAAGGGGTAAGTAAGCAGGTGTCAGGTAAGCAGTGGGGACAGACATTCTCAGCCACAGATGTCACAGGAGGGATTGCTCGCAGCTGAGACTAAGAAAGGAATGTCAGGGAGGTAGGAAAACTTCCAGATGTTTATGCTGCTGGGGACTTCTGAGAGGAGCAGGAAGTGAGAAAGCTCTGGGGGGGCACTGCCGCAGCTCCCACAAGTCTACTTGCAAAGGCGTTCCTGAATCCTGTCATGTCCTTCCTCCTCCCCTCTCCAGAACAAAATCCAAGGAATCGTCTTTGATTTTGTCACTCAACAAGCCTTTGACATTGTTATCATGATGCTCATCTGCCTTAACATGGTGACAATGATGGTGGAGACAGACACTCAGAGCAAGCAGATGGAGAACATTCTCTACTGGATTAATCTGGTCTTCGTCATCTTCTTCACCTGTGAGTGTGTGCTCAAAATGTTTGCCTTGAGGCACTACTACTTCACCATTGGCTGGAACATCTTCGACTTTGTGGTGGTCATCCTCTCCATTGTGGGTGAGTGGGGGGGCAGGGGCAGGGCACTGCATGAGGATGGGATGGTGAGGGGGAGCATGGGATTGCACTGCGTGAGTGTGGGCACGTTGTCCTCAGAGCTGGAGCCTGCGGCCTCTCCGCATCTTCCCATGGGCCTGCCGGGTGCACCTCAACCCAGAGAGATTGTCCAGAGTGTCTCCAGTGGTCCTGGGTTGTAAATGCTGTGACTGAGGACGCAAGATAAGATTCGGTTCTTGCTTTCAAGGAGTTTCAACTAACAGGGGAAAATAAAAAGGATATTGTTGTTTTAAAATGTGGCTATACTAGAAATATGAAATGAGGTGGTTTGGGTGGACAGTAATGAAATTTTAGTGACAGTGGTTGTGGATGGGCCGCTGTGGCTTAATAGTGACATTTTACTGTGCATCAGGTGAGGCCAGTTTGCTGTGCTATAAATTCACAGCCCAAGACAGGTGAATTTATCATCTTCACGGTGGAGATGTCCAAGGTCACTCATCTGGGAAGTGACAGAAGCAGAACTCAAGGTAGTCCCAAAGTTCATGATTTTCCTCACGTAAAAGCATAGCCAGGGTGCTGTCCTGGCCAGCAGGCAGAGAAGCTGTCAACCCACTGACTTCCCAACATGTCCTTGCCTTCCTAAAGAGCATCCAGAATGGTATGAAACTGCCCCAGGTCCAAGTGCACTGACTTGCACTAGTAGAAGCCAGCTCCAGTGCTCTAGTAGCTATGCATAGTGGTGACTGTGCCTCCCAGTATCTATGAGGAACATGGTTTGAAGCTAACCCAGGCAGGAAAGTCTGTGAGACTCTCATCTCCACTCATCCACCACAGAGCCAGAAATAGAGCAGTAGCTCAAGTGTTAGACTGTTAACCTTGCGGGGAAAAGTTTAGGGACAGTGCCCAGACCTTGAGTTCAAGCCCCAAGACTAGCACACATACAAAAATAAAAAGTAAAAGTAAAAAGAGTACTGAGCTACTTGGGAAGAGGATATCAAAGGATAATGGCTGGAGGCCAGTCAGAGCATAAGAGTTCATGAGACTCCATCTCACTCAATGGCTGGCCATCATCTCTAGCAACTGGAGAATGCTCAGATAGAGTATCACTTCCCAGGCCAACCTAGGCATAAAGCAGGACCCTGCTTCAAAAATAACCAACACATGGGGCTGGGAAGGTGGCTCAGTGGTAGAGCGCTTGCCTTGCATGCATGAGGCCCTGGGTTCAATTCCTCAGCACCACATAAGCAAAAAAAAAAAAAAAAAAAAAAAAGCCAGACATGGCACTGTGGCTCTAATGGTAGAGCGCTAGCCTTGAGCTGAAGAGCTGAGGGACAGCGTCCAGGCCCAGAGTTCAGGCCCCATGACCGGACCCAAAAAAATAAAATAAAATAACCAACACAAAGCCAGGCACCGGTGGCTCACACCTGTAAGCCTAGTTACTCAGGAGGCTGAGATCTGAGGATCACAGTTCAAAGCCAACCCAGGCAGGAAAGTCTGTGAGACTCTTATCTCCAATAAACTACTCAGAAAACCAGAAGTGGCACAGTTGCTCAGGTGGTAGAGCACTAACCTTGAGCTGAAGGGTTGAGGGGCAAGCATTCAGGCCCAGAGTTCAAGCCCCATAAATAAATACATACATACATACATACATACATACATACATACATACATACATACATACATACATACATACATAAATACCAACACCAAAAGGGAGCTGGAGGTTTGCCAGGCATCAGTGGCTCATACCTATAATCCTAGCTACTCAGGAGGCTGAGAGCTGAAGATCAAAGCCTGAAGCCAGCCCAGACAAGAGAGTCTGTGAGACTCTTGTCTCTAGTAAACTGCTTCAAAAAGGTAGAAGTGGTGCTATGGCTCAAGTGGTAGAGCACTAGCCTTTAGCAAAAGAAACTCAGAGACAGCACACAGACCAGCACAAAAGTTGGAGGAGGACTGGAGGTGGTAGCTCAAATGATAAGACCACCTGCCTTGCAAATGCAAGGCCCTGAGTTCATTTTTCTAGTACCACAAAAAAGAAGTAGAAAAAGAAAGAAAAGAGGAAAGCTGAGAAATCATCTTAGGTCCTGGCTAAGGTAAAAATTGTCTGAAAAAGCACTAACAACTCCTGAAGAGGAAGTTACCTGGCCCATCCTCTGAACTTTACCAGTAAGTAACCTCTGGCCCTTTCCTGGCCTTAAGTCTTCAAATGAAGGACTCTATAGCCTTCTGCAAGTAACTAGCCCAATATATATGAATCCTACTAGTTGAAAGACAGCTTGCATAGCTCACTTAAATGCTTCATGTCATCTTATTGGGAGGGACCTCCATGGTAAGAGGAATCAGTGAATGAAGAAAACACCCTTGCTTTCCTTCCATTTTCATTACCCAACATTCTCTCTGCTCTGCCACCCATCATGGGGCTCTCCTTGTTGCTCTTTAGTTGTAAAGACAAGCAGTCTGGTTGAGGCAGCCTATGGATGGCTGCAAATTAAAAAGGCTCTGTGATTTCTACACTTTCACTCTCAATTCCTGTATTCTGCTACTACATTGGTATTTTTGCCTGCTGAAACTAGTTTCAGATATATGCCTTTCAGTCTGAAATCCAGGAGCTCTAAGTTGAAAGTTGTTGCTGAGAAATCCTTTGAATTGTCTAGGCTTGTTTGGTAGTATGGGGAGATGAGAGAATGAGACAACAAAGATGTTCTTTCAGAGCTAAGAAAATCCTTCGAAAATCAGTAGCATCAGCAGAACAAGCCATGAAAGCCAAAAGGTAGTGAGGGCCAGGAGTGGAATTGGGACCTCCTTTCTTTGTGGAAATGGAAATTTGATGGCATCGTGGAGAGAATTAGACAAGAACTTAGAAAACTGTACATGCACACTTAATAAACTAGTTGTTTTTTAGTAGGAAAGCAAATAAATGACTTCTTCATTAAAGGGAATACCATTCCATTGTTAGAGTGAATAATGTAAAGTTACTTTAACACAAAGACCTAGTTTAATTTTTTTAAGTGCTCTAAATAGGTAGATTGCAAAAGATTATAATTTTTGGCCAGCTTTGCTCGGTGCTAGTGGCTCATACCTATAATTCTAGCTACTCAGAAGGCTATGATCTGGGGATAGTGGTTCAAAGCTAACTGAGGCAGGAAAGCCCATGAGCTTCTTATTTCCAGTTAACCACCATAAAGCAGTAGACTGTTCGCCTTGAACAGTTACAAAAAAAGGAAGGAAGGAAAGAAGAAAGAAGAGAGGGAGGGAGGCAGGCAGGCTACAAGGCTACTTAAGAGGCTGAAATCTGAGGATTAAGTTCAAAACCAGCCCTGGCCGAAAAGTTCATTAGACTCTTTATTTCCAATTAATCAGCAAAATGCCAGAAGCGGAGATGTGGCTCAAGTGGTAAAGCTCCAGCTTTGAGTGAAAACCTGAGAAAAAACTAATTGAGAGGTCCTGAGTTCAAGCTCCCTTACCAGTGCCCAAAAATATTATAATTTTCTAAACATAGCAGGATGTATCATATAGGATGTAACATAGTAGTAGTATCATTTATAATTTCATACAAAATAAAACTATAAAGACTAGGACACCCACTAGAACCATTTACAGTTATGGATGTTTATAGGGATTAAAACAAAAACAAAAAAAAGGAAGTGAATTTAGTAAAATGCCACCTTCTATTAAACGTGATCTGTGCTACTTCCTCTACTTTTCTATATATTTGAAACATTTTTTTGAAATGTTTGGAACATTTTTTTATAACAGTTCAAATTGAGTGGAAGGTACTCAATCTACAAAGCCCTTTCAACTTATGACTTCTACAGTGCCAGGTGAAAGAAGAGAAAGGGCATCTCTGACCCCAGTAATAACTTCTTCTGTTCCTCTCTTAGGAATGTTCCTGGCTGATATCATTGAGAAATACTTTGTTTCCCCAACCCTTTTCCGAGTCATCCGATTGGCCCGTATTGGGCGCATCTTGCGTCTGATCAAAGGCGCCAAAGGGATTCGTACCCTGCTCTTTGCCTTAATGATGTCCTTGCCTGCCCTGTTCAACATTGGCCTTTTGCTCTTCCTGGTCATGTTCATCTTCTCCATCTTTGGGATGTCCAATTTTGCATATGTGAAGCACGAGGCTGGCATTGACGACATGTTCAACTTCGAGACATTTGGCAACAGCATGATCTGCCTGTTTCAGATCACAACCTCGGCTGGTTGGGATGGCCTGCTGCTGCCCATCCTAAACCGACCCCCTGACTGCAACCTGGACAAGGAACACCCAGGGAGTGGCTTCAAGGGGGACTGCGGGAACCCCTCCGTGGGCATCTTCTTCTTCGTCAGCTACATCATCATCTCCTTCCTGATTGTGGTGAACATGTACATTGCCATCATCTTGGAGAACTTTAGTGTAGCCACAGAAGAAAGTGCAGACCCTCTGAGTGAGGACGACTTTGAGACCTTCTACGAGATCTGGGAGAAGTTTGACCCTGACGCCACACAGTTCATCGAGTACTGTAAGCTGGCAGACTTCGCAGATGCCTTGGAGCATCCTCTCCGCGTGCCCAAGCCCAACACCATTGAGCTCATCGCCATGGATCTGCCAATGGTGAGCGGCGATCGCATCCACTGTTTGGACATCCTTTTTGCCTTTACCAAGCGGGTCCTGGGAGACAGTGGGGAATTGGACATCCTGCGGCAGCAGATGGAGGAGCGGTTTGTGGCATCGAATCCTTCCAAAGTGTCTTACGAGCCAATCACGACCACACTGCGACGCAAGCAGGAAGAGGTGTCTGCAGTAGTCCTGCAGCGCGCCTACCGGGGACATTTGGCAAGGCGGGGCTTTATCTGCAAAAAGATGACTTCCAATAAGCTGGAGAATGGAGGCACACACAGGGAGAAAAAGGAGAGCACCCCGTCCACAGCCTCCCTCCCATCCTATGACAGTGTGACTAAACCTGACAAGGAGAAGCAGCAGCGGGCGGAGGAAGGAAGAAGGGAAAGAGCCAAAAGACAAAAAGAGGTCAGAGAATCCAAGTGTTAGAGGAGAGCAAAAATGAAATGGTATATACCTGTTTAACACTTGCAAGTGAAAGATTGTTTACAAACTTCCTGAATACTATCAATGCAGAACAGCTGTGGAGACACTGTACCCTGAAGATCTGTACCAAACGTAGTCTGCTTCCCATGACCCTGTGACAAGGTTGCATCTTGAGCAGTGACCTGCCGAGGGCAAAGGACCCTGCTCCCTGGACTCACAGATTTTCTATTGCTTGGGCAGGTGGTTACTGCATGTTCCACATTCAGTCAATGCAACTTAGGACAAAAACTAACAGGATATAAAAACAGGAGAGGCTGCCGGGACCAGCACATTTCCGTTGCAGCCAAATGGATTTTATTTTTTCATTTTGTTGATTCTCAGAAGCAGAAAGCATCACTTTAAAAGTTTGTTTGTTCATGCAAACTATATTTGCACTCCGATATTAGTTAAGCTAAGCAGCAAAAAGGGAAAACACACACACTCACATTTAGCCCATGTCATTCAGTTGTCAGTTTCTTTGACATAAACCACATCTTCTCCACATGGGCTTCACGTGGTTTGGAGATGGGTGGGGGAAAACAATCAGGTTTTTTTTCAGGCTGAGGAGGACTTGCTCAGGCCAATTCCAAACATTGTGCTCGTTCAATGCGTAGAACCGATTTGCATGATGGCATGCTGTGATCAGAAGTCATGCATGAGATCCATACACCACAGGACACTGCTAATCCTGTCCCCTGCATTGAGTCAGCCTCTGGACAGGACCCAGCCCTGCACCGTTCACTGTATTTGGAGAAAATGGTAAGAGTTCCATACCGGCTGCAATTCTTTGAGTTCTTAGAAGTCTTTCATACACCTTCTGGGTAGGGAAACATAACCAATCAATTGACCACCACCACCAACAAGGAAAAAAAAAACCCAATCCAACAAGCAGATGGATCCGTTGTGTGTCTATGTTTAACAGACATCTCTAACATACAGCCATTGTTGCACATTTTGCAAGATGAACTATTTAATGCTGTTCTGTGTCTAGTACATGGGGAAACTCTGATCCCGAATGGCTTGTACTATTAATGTCACTATAAAACCAAATCCTAGGGCTAAAACAAAAATTTCATTTGTATCTTGCAATATTTATGATGATGGTTCAGCCTTCATATTGGAGAACTGACTTGGGGTTGAGATAAGAGTGCTATTCAGAGTAGCATGTTATCTCCAAGGGGTATTTGGGGAAACTTAAGCAACCTTTCACTGGGGGTTCTGGGGTGCTCACTTCATTTACTGTCACGTCCTTCTGCATCGTGGCTTTCTCTGGGCTTGGGTCTAGATGGAGAGGGGTTCAGATATGCTGACCTGGCCTCTCTCTTCTGCAGAGGGGTTGTCACAAGTCCTTACCTATATGGTTCCTCCTGCCTTCATCACATTTCTCCACTGAGTAGGGCTTTCCCTTCCCAGCCTCACAGCCAGGGTGAGGACAGCAGCACTGGGCTATGGCTCCGGTTTCTTCCGTGTACTGTTAGCATAGCAGTAACTGGTAGGAACTGTGATAGAGACAGCACCTCTGAGCCAAGCCCACTTGCTTTCCTGACTGCACTGGTTCTGGTGAGGAAGCAACAGCATCAGCTCTTGACACTCCAGCCTCCCCCAGCGCCTTTCCTTTCAGCCTGCTCTGTGCTTAGTGACCTGCCTGCCCACTGTCCATGCAGGGTGGCTTCTGGGGGAGCATCCCATCTTCCATCCCACCTCCTGCTTTTCAAACAAACAAACAATAGTTCTTAGTCCAGGGGCATCTCATCTACTGACCAGGTTTCAAAGCCAAGATGCTGTGGCCGAATGTGTCAAGTCTACTCAGAGAGAGGAAAGATTTAGCACGTGAACCAAATCAAAACAAATTCTTCCTGAACCATATAATAGAGGTGAAAGAGAACCAACCCATAATCAGACACACCAATCTGCCTTGCAGTAGAAGCACTTTGGATGTAATCTCACAATCCACTTGACTAGTTTTGCATAGAACAAACCACAGCAAGTCAGCTGGCTGAGCTTTGATCTTGTTGGGCCATTAGAAGCCATCCAGCCTTCTTAAGCCTGCTTCCACAGCCCGCAGTAGGGTCCTTTTATCACACCTGAGGCCAGGTGGGATAGGCGTTTCTCTCGGCACCCTGCTAACTGCTAGGATGAATGTATAGTGCCGTGTACAGGTGACATTGTAAACAGCACAAAACAGATGCTGACATGTGTGGTTATTCTTTTTAAGAGAATTATAAATACTGTAATATATAATTTTATTTTATTGGCATGCCTTTTTGTAAATACAAATGATGAACCTATTAAATAGGAAATGGCTTCTGGCTTATGCCATTGTCATGTTTATTTTTATTTTTATACTTTTCTTTCTTCTTAGAACTTAGATGCTGTCAGCCAATGTACATCCCCAAACCAGACAGACAAAAAAAATTTTTTATTAATAATGGTCTTTTCCAAAACAACAATATATATATATATATATATATATATATATATATATATATTTGTTCCAATGTGCAATAAATTCTAACCACTTCTATGCAAGATTTGGCTAAACTTAATAATTGTTCTTAGGTCTTGAGATGGGCGACAGAGCTCTCTGATCCCATAGGTACAGCAAGAGCCATGCTAGTGATGTCATTCAGCTACTAGAGCCTAGTAACAAGAGTCCTCTGAGACCTGATCCTCCTCCCCCAGCTCCTGACCCCGGCCCAGAAGCCGACTCCTCAGTAACACACAGACCTTGGTATCTGACACCCATCAGCCAGCTTCATAGAAAGAAGCCGCCTTTGCTCTCTGAAGTATCACCCTGTCACTCACTCACTCCATCACTCTCACTCACCCATCCTGCTCCACACTTTGGTAGTAAAATGACACCATCACCAGCAGTTTACACCCGCAGTTAACAGGCATTGAACTGAAAGAATCAGCCATGGCATTTTGCTCGTCTTCAGAGTGGGCAAGTGGCAATGCTTTGCCAAATATTAACGAAGCCAATCAAAAAGCAGCAGCAGCCACAGTATCACTGCACATATATATATATAGATATATAAATATAATACAAATATTTATTTTTTGTAGCCGGGTCCTTGGTGCAGTATTTATACTCCACAATCCACCTTTAAAAAAAAAAAAAAAAAGCAAAAAGACGTGATTTTTGTTCATTTAAAATGCAGAGCCAAAGCCACCCGAGCAGCAGCTGATATGGTTGCTGATTTGTGTGAAAAACACTTTTCCCCTCTTCTTTCCATAAACCTCCTTGTTGCTTAGGATGAGGAGCGTCCATGATCTAAAGCAGAGGGTAAGGGCAGGAGAAACTTCCTAAGTCAACAGCCCTGCTCTCCCTGCCTCTATAAATAAGCCGCTTTGGGCATCAGACATTGACTGGGCCAAGGCCGACTCCAGTCAAAGCCCCTGCAAGTGGCGGTGCCCAGATGGCTTCTTTTATTTTTTGCCACAACCAATGTAAACTGTAAAAGACCAATAGTGTATTAGTGAATGCATGGAGGCCAATGGTGCCCAAAACGAGACGTGATTTAAAATAAAACATCATAATAAAATTTTAAAAAACAAAAAAGCAAATCACTACTATAAGCCAAAAGAAAGCAAAATAAAAATGACCCTTTTTACTGTACAAGGGAAGCCTGTCTTGGTGTGTGTTTGTTGCTTGACTATCCCAATTCTTGAGTCTTGGGAGGGGTCTGGGAACCTGGGACCTTAGCACATATGGGTAAGGGGGGGGGGGACATGAGGACAGAAACTAGAGACTCTTAAAATTTTGGCTTAGTAGAGACTGGAAAGAAAAGCCAGGTCCTGACCCCCGACCCCTGACCCCCCACTCACTCACTGCATGTGGCATTCCCCCTGGGCCAGTGCTTAGAGGCCCACAAAATCCCTTCTCACCTAATCCACCTGGCAGAGCCTCCAGAGACCACCTCAGCCAGCCCAGCTGGACGAGCCTTACTTCTGCCTTTTTCATCAGTGTATTAAAAAAAAAAAATCCACAACTTCTCCCTCCCCCATGCCCCAACATGAGCAAGCCTCCTCCGCTAACTAGCACGAGCTGTCTACCGCCCCTAAGACAGATGAGGCCAGCAGATGAGGGCTGGGACCAGAGTGCCTCCCTCTTTGGGGACATCCCTCTCTAGGCCACGTCTCCTGGTCCAGAAACACTCTCAGGAGGTCTTGAAGTGCCCACTCTAGTCCGCTGCAGTAGCTCCACTGGAGACAGATGGCTGGTCAGTAAGTCCCCATGCTCGGCATCTCGGCCCTTCGCCTCCAGGCCTGCTGTGGAGGTGAGAGAGCTCTGTGATTTGAGTCCTGGGCATCTTCCCTAAGGATGCCTCTATTTTCTCAGATGTTGCCCAAAGTCTTGCAAAAAGCTTCGTTCATTTTCAGGTACTCCCCCTGCTCCCCTAAAGAATTCACTGCAACTATTCAGTCAGGGGGCCATCAGGAGAGAAGTCTGGGTTGGGGGCGGAGGGGCACGGGCAAAGTTTGCGCCAGAGCCTGCATTATGGCTCAGCTCTGTGCTTTCTTGGACTCCTTTTTCATGACTGACAAGATTTTCTTCATTTAAATGCTCCTGAGGCACCCCCTCCCCCTGCCCCCCACTGCTGTTTGCTTGTACATAGAGGCTAAGTGGGGTGGGGTGGGCAGATGTGCACATGTGGTGTGTGTGTGTGTGAAGAATGTATATAGGTAAAGGGGAGTGTGGTCCAGTGGTTATAGAAAAGGGACAGAACTGTTCTATCCCTAGCTCAATCACTGGCTCGCTGTGTGGCCTTGGGCAAGTCACTTAACCTCTCTGTGCCTCAGTTTCCCTATCTGTAAAATGGGGATAATAATACTGACCTACCTCACAGGGGTGTTGTGAGGCTTTAACTAAATGTTTTGTAAAGCGTTTTGAGATACAGAGGCAAAGGCGCTAGGGAAGGACAAAGTATTTGAACTTCAGATGAAATGGTACCATAAATGCTGCTATTCTGAGAGCCATTTTAAACTGCACTGCTCCAACCACCCCCGCTTCTCATCACCAGGACAGCAGGTCGAGAAAATGTCTTTTCTTTCTTTCACTTGCTTCTGGGGTTTGTGACTATTCTAGACACTTAATTTCTTTTTTTTTTCCCCCTGCTGTATCTTCTTCCCTCACCCCCTCGACTTGTTCCCTGTTCTGTTTATGCGGAAATGGCAGAAATGCTTGAGAAATGAGAATGTGTAAGTGGATTGGAAGTTTATAGTCTGAAATTCCAATTTTACTTTGTACTGTACATCTTTTTACTTTAGAATTTGCAATAAAGGGTTACGTCAATCTTGTTTTCAACTCTCCTCTTGGATTGGCCTGTCATTCTGTCCTGGCTTCTTTTACCACCAAACTCTGGGCCTAGGGAAGGGTTGAGTACTGGCGGACTCACCCAGGCCGGGCTTCCTGATGTGGTTGTCAACACACACCCCAACCCCCTAACTATTCAGGTGGGCCAGAAAGGTGGGACATTGGGAGGCCTTGTCCGAATGGGTGCTGCAGCAAGGCCCGGAGCGGCGTATCTTGTTACGGTTGCCAGCATGTGTCTTGGCAGCCCCCCTACCCCACCCCACCTCATGCACACAATGTCCCTTTGGCGTCATACTTTCAGGTTAGATGGCTCAGGATTCCAAACTGACCTATGCCATTTAAGGAGTTTTGATGGGTTCCCGATGTGTGAGAAAATGCGTGTGTGTGTGTGTGTGTGTGTGTGTGTGAGAGAGAGAGAGAGAGAGAGAGAGAGAGAGAGAGAGAGAGAGAGAGAGAGAGACTGGAGCTTGAACTCAGGGCAGGGCTCTCTCCCTTGCTTTTGTTACTCAAGCCTGATGAAGCTTTTTAGTGGTTGCACTGGTGGTAAAGACTCTTAGGGATTGTTGGGTTGTTCTGCCCAGGCTGGCTTCAAAAGGCGATCCTCAGATCTCAGCCTCCTCGGTAGCTAGGAAAACAGGCGTGAGCCCAGTGCTCGTGGTGTGAATCAGACAACTCCAGGGCTGCTCCACCACCGGCTGCACAGGCGAATGCGAGCTAGAAAGACACAGCCGCCCCGCGGCCTGCCCCGCGGCCCACCTTGCGGCCCGCCCCGCGGCCTGCCCCGCGGCCCACCTTGCGGCCCGCCCCGCGGCCCACCCCGCGGCCCACCTTGCGGCCAGCCCCGCGGCCCACCCCGCGCCTCTCTGGCCCCAGATCTCCCGACGCTTCCGATCGACCAAGCCACACCAGCCAGCCGGGGTTTCTAGCTTTTATAGTCGGTCCTCGGCTGGCGTCTCGCCGCCCCGGGCAGCCAGGCCCCCCCACAGCCGCCCGCCGCCCAGGAGCGGCTCTGCCTCCCCGCAGCCCCGCGCTCGGGCGGACCTGGGCCTCGGGCGGCGAGTGGCGGGCGGGCCGGGGCCGCCGGGCCACGCCGGGTCGCCATCGTCGCCGCCGCCGCCGGTGACCCACAGCGTGATCAGGGTGAGCAGCGCCCCGGTTCCCAGCGCCCCCACGAAGCCGGTGAGGAGGCCGAGCGCCAGCGGCCCGGCCCAGCCCGCGGGGCTCCGGGCGTAGGGAGGCTGCGGCAGGCGCTCCACGATGAGCCGCAGCTCGTCCCAGTTGGGTGCGGCGTCGGCGTCGGCGGAGCGGCGGAGGCGCGGGGCCGGGGCGGGAGCCGGGGCCCGGGCGGCGGCGCTGGGGGGCGGCACATAGTGCTCCCCAAACTTGCGCAGCAGCAGCGTCGCCTGCTGGTGGAGGTTCTTGCCCAGTTCCCGGGCCACGTCGGGGCGGCCGCTGCGCCGCAGAGCCCGGGCCACGCGGTCCCAAGACAGGGACGGGGCCTCGGCCGCCAGCCAGGCCGCCAGCGCCTCCCGGCAGCCGTCCGAGGCCTCCCCGGGCGCCGGCGACCGTCGGTCCGGCTGCTCCGCTCCGGGCGTGGTCGCCTCCCGCCGCCTTCGCCGCCGCGGCCGCCCCCGACGCAGCCCCCGCAGCAGGCGCCGCCACGGCCCCGACGCCGCGGGAGTCAGTGGCTTGGGCCGCACCAACCGGTCCTCCGAGAGCCGGGCCAGCTCCTCGTCCACGTCGGGCTCGGGGGCCTCCAGGAGAGACCGGAAATGGCCGCACTCCTCCGGGGTCAGCAGCTCGGCCAGGCGGACGGCAGCGTGAGGCCCCATGGCATCCAGGGCCCCGGCTGGACCCAGTGTCCAGCCGCAGAGCATCAGGACCACGGTCCTCACTCCCATCGCAGCCATCACCGCGCTGGGCCGGGGTGGGGGAGGGGTCCAGCACCCGCCGATTGTGGGAGGGTGGAGGCTTGGAACATTCCAGAACCCAATTGCGGAGAAAGGGGGAGACGGATTGTATGCGTGCTTGTGCCCACCGTGGGGCTTGAACTCATGGCCTGGGCGCTGTCCCTGAGCTCTTGTGTTCAAGGCTAGCGCTCTACTTCTTTGAGCCAGTTTTCTAGTGATTAATTGGAGATAAGGGTCTCCCGGGGACTTTGCTACCCAGGCTGGCTTTGAACTGTGATCTTCAGATCTCAGCCTCCCGAGTATCTAGGATTACAGGCATGAGCCACCAGTACCCTGCATCCCTTCTTTATGCTTAAGGCTGGTGCTGTACCACTTGAGCCACAGCTCAACTTCTGACTTTTTGCTGGTTAATTGGAAATAAAAAGAGTCTCGAGGACTTTTCTGCTCCGGCTGGCTTCAAATTACAATCTTCAGATCTCAGCCTGAGTAGCTAGGATTACAGGGATGAACAATGCCCATCAGGGAGAGCGATTTTAGCTTGGACAATGGGGCTTCCAGCACCCAAGGACTGAGAGGAGACTCTCCAACACACGGATTGGTTGCAGGTCATAAAATTCAAGGACTGTAATGATAGTTTTTTTTTGGGGGGGGGGGCGGTTCTCAATCCCTGGTAGTTGTGTAGGACTTGGCCCTCTAGACAGCTAGGATTCTGGGTCCCTGTCTCATTAATCTCCATATCTTGTCATTCATTTACCACCCCTCACTCCCACCCACCAGAAACCTGAGACCCCTGCTCAATGTCATCCTCAAGACTGTCAAATTTCCTCAGCTAAGGCTGACCTGAACCATTTCCACTCTCAGCCTGCACTAGTGCAAGACCCCATCTCTTAATATGATCTCCTCTTCCAGGTACCCCCATACTCTGTACACTGGGGGCCTACTCAGCTGAACTTGGTTCATGTCTTCACAGAGCCTTGACTCTGACTCTCCCTCCCAATGTCTTGGCCTATTCTTGGTCATTTGTCCCCATCAGTACCCCCTCACCTCTGGGGCACTCCGCAGACAGATCTACCTTTTTACTGCCTCTCCCTTTAGATTGTGAGGTCTTCTCATTATCCCTAGAGACTGGTGCACAATTAGTGTTCAATAAAGGTGTGTTGGGGCGATGTGTGAATGCCTGCAAGGGAATCTCTTACCCAGATCCTTTCCCTCCTCACATGCTCAGGCACTTCATGGTGAAGCCTCAGCTCAAAATTTTGGTCACAGCCCACTCCTCTAACCTCATTTCTCTCCGCTCCTGCCCCCACTTTGCGCTCTCATAGCCAATCACTGGCGGGGATACAACTCCACTTACGGGAGTAAGTGCTTCTTCTAGCCTCCACACTACAGGGCTGTGAGCCTCCCATCTAGGAAGGTCCTGGCATACCACCATGTGTCCAGGCCTTTGTTGCGCATGCTCATCAAAGCACTTTTCTGGAAATCAGTAAGTGATTTTGTGATGTCTTTTATGTATCAGATAATTGTGTCAGTATGAGAACAGGAAGCCTGGTGTGCTCACCTAACACCCTTAACCAGTTGTATTTTTAAATGATGTTTTTGAGCTTTTTCATCCTGGACTGCAGGATCTCAGCAACTACAGTGAACTACTCCTGTGCCCTCAGAGCCATTCACAATGTCTGTACACAGTAGCTGTGTGGTAAACTGGAGGAGCAGGTAATCTGGACCTCCTAGAGCTGAGGGGTTCGATTATTGAACCTCAGAGTTCTCTGGTCCAGGTCCACCCACAACTGTCCCTTTGGAGTCAGCTGCTTGCTTCACAGGATGCGAGCTTTGCCTCTAGCCTGCTTGAGGTACAAGCAGAAGAGCCCAGAGCAAAGAGCCTGGCTCATTCACTGCTCCCCTTGGGCTCTGGTGCATTTTCAATCATTTTGCTTAGATTACTCCAACATCTCAAGAAAGAGTATGGCAAAACTTCTTTTAGGCAACTCCACAGAGCTATTTCAGCAAGTGTTTCTAGTTGCTTCCATTCCCTTGTTTATCATGAGCTGTCAAAGGTGAGCTGGGTACTAGTGGCTCACACCTAGCTACTCAGGAGGCTAAGATCTGAGGATTATGGTTCGAAGCTAGCCCAGGCAGGGAAGTCCCTGAGAGGTTTTTTTTGTTTTGGTTTGGTTTTGCCAGTCCAGGGGCTTGAACTCAGTGCTCTGGAACTGTCCCTGAACTTCTTTTGCTCAAGGCTATAACTCCACCCCTTGAGCCATAGTACCACTTCCAGCTTTTTCTGTTTATGTGGTACTAAGAAATTGAACCCAGGGCTTCATGCATGTGAGGCAAGCATTCTACCACTAAGCCACATTCCCAGCCCCCTGAGATTTTTATTGCCAATTAACTTCCCCCCAAAAAAGTGGTAGAGTGCTAGTATTGAGCAAAAAGGCTCAAGGACAGTGGTCAGGCCTTGAGTTCAAGCCTTAAGAGTGGCACACATGTGCACACACACACACACACACACACACACACAAACACACAAATATAATCTGGGGACTGATAGATGATGGTGAAGTAGATACATGGTCTCATGAGACAAACACTAGAATTTAGCTGTCTCCACACCCTGCCCTCCACCCAATGGGAGGTGTGACCCTAGCTTTACTCCACCAGGTCAGAGGCAGGCAGGGAACAAGTTAGATGCTAAAATAGGAGACTGAAGAGGAAGTAAGGATTCCCCTTGAACCAAGGATCAGAGTTGTAAAATGAGAGCCCTGTCAAGGAAAATTGGTTGGAAGGAGAGAGTGTGGTTCTCAGAAGGGCTCCCTGGACATAGTGCTGCATGTCTGTGTTCCTGGATACAAGGAAGGTGTGGGTAGTAGAATCAGGGTCCCAAGCTACCCTGGCAAAAATGAGAGACCCAAGCTGGGCACCACTGGCTTACGCCTGTAATCCTTACTCAGAAGGCTGAAACTGGAAGATCTTGGTTCAAAGCCAGCCCAGGCAAGAAAGTCATTGAAACTCCATTTCCAAAATAACCAGCAAAAAGTCTGGCTGAAGATATGGCTCAAATGGTAAAACAACAGCTGTGAACAAGGAACCTATATGAGGATGTAAGGCCCAGAGTTCAGAGCTTGAGTAGGAGAGTGGAGTAAGAAGTAGGAGAAAGAGATGATCTGAAAAATGAAGCTCAAAGTGTTTAGGAGTGTGACTAAAGTGACAGAGCACTTGCCTAGCAAGTGCAAAGTCCTGAATTTAAACTTCAGCATCACATGGGAAGAGGAAGAGGGACCTCAAGCCTGCTGGTGTCTGGGTAAAAAACACCCTATCCATCTCCAGGCCTGGGAGCTCTAGACCCTAGGACTCTAGGAGGACAGAGCCTTGGGTTCTAGATTTCTAGTCCCCTTTCTCTTCACTCCCTCCCGCCACTCCATGCACAGGGTTCATTTGTTCACTCGGCACACGTGGGAGCTTTCTGTGCTGCTCATCCTGTGGGGATTTGGGGCTACATGAGACAGCCTGGCCTATCTCAGAGCTCAGAACTGCAAGAGCCTCCAACTGGGAACTCTTCTCATGTGACTGCAGTGCCCAGAGCCCACAGCCATTGGCTGTGCAAGTGAACAACAGCATCCCATGAGAACTTCCTGCTGAGGGAACAGAAACGGCCACACCCACACTGGACATGCTTGGAAGTCCAAGTATTCTCAGAGCACTCCCCACATCCCAGGGACCCCAAGAAATCCTCTGGAAACCACGCCATCACTTTAATACTGTGTAATACTTTCTTTTAAAATACAGTCTCTTTTTGAGGTAGACAGACCACAACTGCAGAGCATCATCAAACAGGAGATAAATACGTCCATGTACAACACGCAGCAAAATGAGGTAGAAATGGTTGCAGCTGGAGGAGAGGATCCCAACCCCAATGTGAGTGGAGGAAGCAGAGGGCCAGCATGCCCTGCCCACAACCAGTCCCTGGATTCTTTGGTATGCCTCCCACATTGCCAGGACTGGAGCTGCCCTGCCTCCCTGCCCTGTGCCCCTGAGGTAGGTGCCATAGACTGGGGGCTATCTTCTTGTGCAAAGCTCCCAAGCCTGGGGAACTAGGGCCTAGCAGAGGAGGCAGTGGGGGCCCTTGGGCTGGGTCCAGTGAGCTCTTACCCACCCTCAGGGCTGCCTGACTCTTGAAGGGACAGTCCGCTTCCCCCCCCCCCACTCTCCATCCACTCACTCAAACACACACCTGAGAGGAGCTCTTCACGCCCTGCTCTCTGAGGGTCTTTGGCAGCAACACTACTTTGGGGTACCAAGCCCTGCGCTTAACTGGCTGGCTCCAAGGAGAGGCAGCTCCCCCTCAGCACCCTAGAGTGACATGGACCCCATCGCTTCCAGGAAAGCCAGGAGGCAGACTGTAGGAACTATAGGAGCCCAAAAGCTGCAGAGGAGGCTGGAGAGGGGGGGGAGGGAGGGAGAGAGGGAGGGGGGGGTATCCCCCTTTGGGACCAAAGATCAGAGTTACAATATGGGCTCATGGGATCAACAACTGAAGCCCCATCAAATAAAATTGGTGGCAGAGGAGAAATATGGAGGACAAACTCCAAGCTGGAAATGGGAGCAGGATGCTGAGATGTCAGGGGAAATACCTGTCCATCTCCAGGCCCCAGAGCGCTAGACCCAGACTCCCAGGGAGCAAGGAGGTATGCTGCCACAGACCCTCCCCAGAGTCCCAGCAGAGAAGGCAGTTGGGGCTAGTAATGGATTTTGTGTACAACCAGGCTTGTGGCCAGACTGCCTTCCCTCCTGAGGAAATCCTTTTAGTCTGTTATTGAGCACCTAAACCAAGGCAGAGGCTAGGTGACTTCTCTGGGGATTTTTTTTTTTGGGGGGGGGAGGTGGGGGTCTGGCTCGTCTTCCAAGGGGTAGGGAATGGGCAAGGATAACCCAATTCTAGATAACCCTTTACAGGAAACCTGGAGCTGAAAGCTGGGGGGAGGAGCTAAAAAAGAGCAAGACCTAACCCCCTCAAATCCTACCCTTTCCTACTCTTGCCTATACTGCAGGCCCTGGGAAGGAAGCCCTGAGAAATACATTCTGCTTGTGTCCTAGGAACAGCAGGGTGTGTGGGCAGTGCGCCTTCCTCTGCCCCCTCCTGGGTCTCTCTTTCTGGGAGAATCTGCTCCCCTAGGGTGGGGTGGGGGTGCACATGGGAGAGCAGCCAAAGTCTAACATTCTTTCTGAGGTCAGTTTCTTCCTGAGTTGTCAAAATAAAAACAGCAAATTCTACACATCTTACAAAAATAAGAGGCCTAAAATATTAAACAAGCTACATTTCTGGGACTTCCCCTCAAAAAACAAAAAACAAAAAACAGAATACCCTTCTTTGGGTTTTTTTTTTCCTTTTTTTTCCTTTTCTTTGCTTGTCCCCCTCTCCAAGACCCAAGGTTTCAGTTGGGTAAGGGATAAGAGGTGGGTGGGAGACTCTCTACTCCCCCCTCCTCAGCCCCGGGGGCCTTCAGATCTGCCAAAGGACACTGCAATGAATGAGAGGGACAGAAGGCAGGGAGGGGCGTTAGAGCGCACGGACGGGGAGTCCCGCCCAGGGACACCAGAGTGAGTTGGAGGCAGACAGAAGCACAGAAGGTGATAGATGGAGAGGTGGGGACAGGAGGGAGGAGCAAAAAGTAGAATGGGGACATTGGTTGGGGAGGGGAATCAATGACAAAGCAACAGGAGCGAATACTAAGCAAATGCAGGCAAGGCGTGGGCAAGGAGGGTGCAGGAAACAAAAGGATGGGGGGCGGGGGTGGGGGGGGGAGACAGCAGCAGTTCCTTAGGCCCCCGGTGTCACCCCTTGCCAGGTCTGCCCCATCCACGGGGCAGAAATGGCAAACTTCCTGTCCACAATAAATAGGAAAAACCTGAGTACACGGCGCATATGGCATTGATCTGCCCGGCAGAAGCCTTTTCTTTCCCACGGAAAGCAAACCCACCGGCAGAGCCCTCCCATCCCCCATACCACATTCATCACTCGTTGGCCTAGAAAACCTCCCCGGACCCCATCCTCCAAGCGGACGCGGTGAGAAGGCAGTACGGGGGGGAGGGGGGGCTGCCTCGGCCTCCCCGCGCCATCAGTGTCCGGAGCCGTACATCTTGTCCCACTCCACGAACGAGTCTAGCTCCTTGGGAGTGGCCCTCGGGCCCACCTTGGCCAGCGCTGCCTCCAAGTCCTTGTAGGCGAGGGGGCGCTGCAGCCCCGGGAGGCCCGCCCCGGCCGCGGCCTGCTGGCACAGCTGCCCCAGCTCGCCCCCCGAGAAGCCCTGGGTGCCCTGCACGAGGGCGGCGAGCTCCCGCTCGCCCAGCGCGCAGCCCTGCTGGGCCAGGGCCCGCTGCAGGATCTGCCCGCGCGCGGCGCCGTCGGGCAGCGCCACGTAGAAGCGCAGCGCAAAGCGCCGGCGGGTGGCTTCGTCCAGCGCTGCGGGCCGCGACGTGGTTCCCACCACCAGCACGCCGTCGGCCCGCGCACCGCAGCCGCTGTCCAGGCAAGCCAGGAGCGGCGTCTGCAGCGAGGCCCCGGCCGCCGCGTCGTCCCGGGCCGGGAGCAGCGCCTCCAGCTCGCTGATGAGCAGCACGGCGGGCGGGCGGCAGCGCGCGGCCGCGAAGGCGGCCTGGAGGAGGCGCGCGCCCTCAGCGGCGCCCGGCGCGGCTAGGCTCGCGCCGCGCACGCGCAGTAGCGTGGCTCCCAGCTGCGTGGCCAGGCAGCGGCCCAGCAGAGCTTTCCCGGCGCCGCGCGGCCCGAAGAACAGCACGGTCCTAGGCGGGCGCGGGCTGCCCGGGTAGGCGGGAGGCCGCAGCAGGGGCCACACCAGCTCCTCCTCCAGCGCCGCCTTGAGCGCGCCCTGGCCGGCCACGTCTGCCCACTGCACGGGGGGCCCGCCCTCCACCATCTTGCTGGTCACTAGCTCCAGCGCGCCCGGGTCCACGCCTTTGGGGGGCTCCCCCGACGGCATCGCGAAGCCCCCTCGGGGAGTCGGCGCCGGGACCCGCTCCGGGAACTTCTCGAAGGGTTCAAGCGGCGGGGCGTAGGCCGGGGAGCCCAGCACCTTGAGCGGGACGCTGCCGCGGAACTTGGCCGACGCCTCGTCCGCGGCTCCCGGCGGCTTGGCGCGGAAGCCGTTGCCCCGACACTCGCCGTTGTTGTCCGCGGCGGGGTAGGGGGCGCCGTCGGCCGCGGGGGCCTTGGGGGGCTCGTACGCGTACTTGCGGTAGCGGTCCTCGGAGCCCTCGTCGGTCGCCTTGCGCTTCAGCGACGCGCCGGGGTCGGCGGCCGAGGGGAAGGCGTACGGGGCGGGCCGGGGCGGCGCGGGCGCGGGCAGGGGCGTGGGCGCCGCCAGGCCGGACGGCAGGTAGGGGCCCGGGGGCGCGGCCGGGGGCGGCGGGAGCGCGCCGTAGCCGGGCTGCGCCCCGTAGCCCCCCGCGGTGTAGTTGTAGAGCGGGGCGGGGGCCCCGTACCCCGGCGGCGGCGGCGGCGGCGGCGGCGGCGGTGGCGGCGGCGGGGCCAGTGCGGCGCCCGTCTGCGTGCAGTAGCCGGGCGCCAGGTAGCCCCCGCCGTAGCCCGCCGTGTACTCGGGCGCCGCCGACGGACCCCCGCACGCATTGCCGGCGTAGAGGGTGTCGGACAGGTTCCCGGCTACAATCGGGGCGCCCCCGAGCCCCGCAGAGCCTCCCCCGGCGCCGGGCTTGGCTCCAGGGAGGCCCTCGTGCAGTGAGGCCAAGGGGTAGGGCGGCTCCGGCCCTGGCCAGGGCTCGGGGTCCCCCTTAGCGCCATTGAGGAAGGCGGCGTCGCCGTAGCCGCCCAAGGAGGGGCGCTCGTAGGGCGAGTCCAGGACCCCCGAGTACTTCTCCGCGTAGCGCTTGAGGAGATTGGAGGCGGTGAGCGCCGAGATGTCGTCGTGGGCCCAAGCATAGTGGCAGCGCTGGCGACCCCCCGGGGGCAACTCCAATTTGTGGGCAGGCGACGGGGTGGTGGAGGAGACGTCCAGGTGCTGCTCTGGCCACTGGTTGAGGGGCTGGGCGTGCTCAGGTGTCCAGTGCATCTTCAACAGAGCTGTGGACAAGAGGAGAGACGTGGATGATGGATGAGGTCCTGCCCTCCATCACTTAGGCCATGGCTCGGGACAGTGCCCACCACACACCCTTCCCGCTCAGTGACATCCTTCCTGCAGTCACCCAATACTCCTTCCGATCCCAGGATTCGTTATCTGAGCCAACGCCTTGGTTGATGCCAATTGTACCCTGTAGGTTAGGATTTTTTTTTTTTTTTTTTTTTGTCCTGACCACTTCGGCCCTGCCTTGTAGGACACAGGGTTCTCGTGCATGCCTAAGGAATGGAGGATCCAGCAGCCGGAAGGGTCAGACGCCCTGGAAGCTCAGTGGATAATTGACACTTGCCATTCAGTGCCATGCACTTGGCCTTGCAGGGTAAGGCCTACAAGGGCTCCTAGCCTACCAGCCTGGAATTGGACATCCCTCAATGCTTTGCTCTCAGCCTGCCCCGCATCTAACTTATCTCCTCCCCCAGATCAGAGATGCCTGCCAGTGTGGCAGCACCTCATCCACCTGGGAATCCACACATGCTGACCCAAGCAGCACTCATTTCCTTGCCACTTGGTTTCTTATGGCCTGAGAAAGTCAGAGCCATTGTACTCTAGACTACATTACATGGAATGGCTGCGGGCCCTGACAGGTTCTCCTGTATCTGCCTCATCCCCAAAATTATGTCTTTTCCACAAAGTAAAAGCATTGTTTGGAGTGGACAGACACACTCTGGAGACGAGGAAAAGTCTTCATAGAAAGTGGATCTCAGGACCAGCGGTGTAGTAGTATAGTGATTACCTAAGCAACATGCTCAAGGCCCTGGGTTCCAATCCCCAGCACTGAAAATAGAGTAGGGTACAGATTTGTCCCTGAGCTTCTCAGCAACCAAATAAAGATGGAGATATTATCGGCTGCACACACAATATATAAAACGCCACTACTTGAAATTAGCAAAAATGTTTCTGGCACAGAGGTCATAAACTTTTTTGTGGGCCTCAGAAAAAGATTTGTGAGATGTAATAATGTCTCGCCTGACATCTGTATCATAAACACTGCAGACAAGTCCCAAGGCTGTTTACTGTCTTTTAGTAACCATCCACACACTGGTGAAAGGAGTACAGGGCCTTATAGTACAGTCCAGTGAGCCAGCCTGGGCTTGGGATAATATTGCTGAGACTAAGTGAGTCATCGCATTCCCAAAGACAGTTTTCTGATCAGTATTTCTCAGACCTAAGCTTCTGATGAGCTACTGTCTTCAGATTTTGGTGGGTTTTTTGGTTTTGGTTTTGTATATGAGTTTTTGTTTTACAGTGCTGTGCCTCTTGCATGTTAGGCAAGGACTCAGAGCTATACTCCCAATCATTCTTTAGTAAATTTATGTGTGTGCATGCACCAATACTGGGGGGCTTGAATTCAGGGCCTGGGCTCTGTCCCTTAGCTTATTGCCCAGGGCTGGCACTCTACCACTTGACCACAGCGCCACTTCTGGCTTCTAATTAGTTAATTGAGGACAAGACCCTTTTCTGCCCAGGCTGACTTCAAAACATGGTCCTCAGATCTCAGCTTCCAGAGTAGCTAGGATTACAGGCAACAACCAGCCTTCTCTTAAGCAAATTTCTGTTGAACAAATCATGAGTGCTTTGTCTAGGCATGGGGTTAAGGTGAAAAATGAATGATATGGGTCAGCATGCCACATCTCACTGAAAAGGCCTCCTCAAGGGGATGGCGTCTTACTAGACCTGGAAAAGTGAGAAATCAAGTAGACCAAACAGGCTAGAGTGGAATATTTAGATCACAGGATCTGCACCTTTCACAGGGGCTGAAAATGCAATTAGAAAGTCAGAGCTATCTGATCATCATAGTTCATATCTGTAGTCACAGTACTCAGAAGGCTGAGCCCAAGACTAGCCTAGGTAACATAACCCCTCCAAAAAAAATTTTTTTAAGCCAGGGCTATGATAGGTCACATGCTCCAGTCCCTTCCTTGGAGCTCTTTACTGCCACCCTCTGGAAAATTATCATTATCTACAGATCTACCCTGTGTATGGTGTGAATCCTGCTCCTTAGGAGTAGGACTGCTAGTGCTAAGCTCCCGGGCCACACCCAACCTGCAAACAGCATCAAGCAACTCTGTATCTCAGAGCCTTGGAGGTGAGTATATGTGAAAAGCAGCAGGATAGGAGAGGAGGCTGAAAGGAATCAAGTTTCAGATTCTGCAGCTGGCCCTACTTACAGGTAACTGGTTGTCAGCAGGCGCACTTGTATTAATTCTCACTATTTCCTGTGGCTATAACCTGACAACAATGACATAAGACAGTGTTTGAAAATAAAGCAACTCTGGGCTGGGAAGATGGTTTAATAGTAGAGTGCTTGTCTAGCATGCATGAAATCCTGGTTCAATTCCTCAGTATCACATAAACAGAAAAAGCCAGAAGTGGTGCTGTGGCTCAAGTGATAGAATGCTAGCCTTGAGCAAAAGAAGAACAGGAACAGTTCCCAGGCCCTGAGTTCAAGCCCCATGACTGGCAAAAAGAAAGAAATAAACACTGTCATCCCCACCACCCAAAGAGCAAGTGTGAACCATAGGTCTCAATGCCCCAAAAGAAAGGCAAGCCAGGCCATTTTGCTTCCCAACTATATGAGAGGCGACCCAGCCACCAAAGGCACAACAGCTGGGGGTACATGCTGGTGAAGCTTCCCAGTCCTCACTGGCTTTTGCTGAGAGGGAAGTTGCTAAAGATCAGAGGGGTTACCTGGTATCAAAGGCTGTCAGAAGTTACACGAGACATGGCTGCAGGGTCATGCTAAGTAATGTCAGTTAGACCAACACAAGGAATATATCTTATATCCAACCCAAACCTAGTAGGGCTGGGTTGGGTTGGATTTGGGGTTGTTGGCTTTTCTGTTTACTATTATCTGGACCTTGGCTCCTTCTCTGTAAATATGGAGAAAATAGATTCAACCTGGATGATAGCATTTACCTTGCATATATTACACTAACCAAGCTGGGGAAGACAGCATCCGTCTTTCAGAAGACACAATGAAAACAGACCCTGGCTCTGGACCTGTCCAAACACCCTTCCTTCTCTCCCCTGCCCTGCCAGACCCACTGCTGCTGCTGCTCCTCACTGCTGTGTCTGTTCTGACTTTCCATTTTCAGCCCCTGTGAAAGGTGCAGATCCTGTGATCTAAATATTCCACTCTAGCCTGTTTGGTCTACTTGATTTCTCACTCTTCCAGGTCTAGTAAACCCTCCATCCTTCTAGCCTCAGACTCACTCCTTCATTTCTCCAGCACACGGCCCCATCTGAGGAAGGGAATCTTATGACACCAGCCATACCATCGCTCTGTGTCTTACATGCTTCACTCTAGATCATGTTTTCATTTTAGCTAGGGGAATAAACAATGAAGCCTTTATTTATCTACATCTACAGTCACCAAGTAGAACAGAAGGCCTGTGGTTTACCTACTCAGCCCTTGACTCCATCTGGCCCAGGCCAGGACCTAGTCTAATCAATTATCCCTCCTCCCTGCCAAATAGTGGCTCCTCCCAGAGCAAGTGCAATTCTTCCCATTTCAAAAGTAGCCTTCCTGTGCATCCTTGTGGGAGGCTGCCTGGTGTGTTCCTGGGTCCACACAGTAGAGCACTCTTAGGTCTTTTCTGACAGCCTGGATGGAGAATGCTGCCCCCCCCCCTCAAGTTCCACCTCCTGCAGGAAGGATCTCCAAGGAGGAACCTCCTCCATAGTCAGCTCCCAGACCACACTGTACTTCTCCTTGGTCAACGAAACTGGAAGTAAGGAAAGACCTAAGACTTGAGGAAAAGTGGGGGCCTGGTTTGAATCCAGGCCCAGACACAATGATCCTGGGCTCACAGAATTTCAATTTCTCCATCTGTCAAGGGGCTTAATGTATGTCAGGCAAAGTGACTATACGGATTTTTATTTTTTAAAGTTCAAAAAGATGGTCCAGCAGAAGGTACAAATACAAACTAAACCCAACCTTGCTCAGTGATGCTGAACAAGACACACACACACACACACACACACACACACACACACACACACACACACACACACACACACACACACACACACACACACACACACACACACACACACACACACACACACACACACACACACACACACCCATGGCTGGGAGGTTCCCTACCATCATGATAACAAAGAGCAGCCCCAGCCAGCACTGGCAGCTCACACCTGTAATCATAAGAGCTACTCTAGGAAGCTGAGATCTGAAGATCAGGGTTTGAATCCAGATAGGAAAATCTGTGAGACTAAAATTAGCCACCAAAAAGCCGGAAGTGGGAGCTGTGCCTCATGTGGTAGAGCACCAATGTTGATCAAAAAAGCTAAGGGCAGTTCCCAGGCCCTGAGTTCAAGCCCAAGTATACACATACACACACACATACACACACCCTTAGGCCTTTAGGCCTTTTCCTCAGCTCCCTATTCTGTGCTACGCCTAGATCAGTATTATTATTCCTATTCTACAGATGAGGTGGAGGTACAGAGAGACTAACACCCTTTCATGGTCACGACGTTGTTCCATTGCTGAGTCAGGAGTCAAAATCCAGACTCTAGACACTTGCCAGTTGGCCTGTCAGCTCTAGCCCTTTGTTCCTGAAACCAGAAGGGAGAGCCTGAGGTCTCACTGCATATCCTCAACTCCTTTACTCCAGGCTATAAACATACATACCCTTCCAACCTGGCAGGAAAATTTACATCCTCTCCTAGAAAAACAGCCCAAAGAGAGCTACCCTTTTCCCTGTGGACATGTTTCTGGGCTAGACAGACAGTTCCTTCTTGAAGCTTGACAGCCTTTTCTAGGGGCAGTTGAGACTGGATAGAGACAACACCTTCATTTGCACAGCTGGCTGGTTTGGGTAGCCCTGACTGGCTCTACCCACAGAATACAGTCTTTCAAACTTATAAGCAATTGATACAGAAAGTATTACCAGATGTAAGAGTAAAATAATTTCTAAAAATCCCTCCTCCCAGTTTTAGGAAGTCTTTCCCCTTGCTGTGAAATGATTCGGCCTTCACAATTGACCACAAACCTCTTGAACTCATCTCCCACCACAATCCCCATCTTGCTGCTCCTTGAGTCCACACTCACCCCCCTCCCTCCCCAGGTGCCTCAGGCCCAGCACAGGTCGTGATGCTGTGTCCCTCCACTCCTGCCTGGCATTCTGAAACCCACACTAGGCTGTCACTTTGGGAATGGGCAACACACCCAACCTCCTTAAGCTCTACCTCCTTCCTCCCTCAATTGGAGACAGCTGATTTCCCAGGGTAACAGACTTCAAACTGCTCTTCATGGAACCCCTCAAGGGTTTCCTAAAAAACATCATAAACTGGGTGCTTGGTGGCTCACACCTGTAATCCTAGCTACTCAAGAGGTTGAGATCTGAGGATTGTGGTTGGAAGCCAAAAAGGCCAGAAGTGGAGCTATGGCTCAAGTGATAGAGCTCTAGCCTTGAGTAAAAAGGCTCAAGAACAACACCCAGCCCCTGAGTTCAAGCACCAGGACTAGCAATATAGATAGATGATTGATAGATTATAAATGGATGGATGGATGGATAGATTTTTTTTTTTTAACACAGGGAATGGGATCCCAACTACAGTGCCAGTATGTCCCTGCAATCCCAAAATCCCTTTCAGATCTTACAGAAATTCTAATTGTGGGCTCTGTTACCCACGGGGAGAGGCAAAAGACTGAGCCAAAAGGCAGCGAGGGGGTAGGGTAGAGGAGGGGCAGCTGGACAAGGCAGCTCCACGCCTGTGTGGAGCAGGGGCGGATGCCCCCTTCTGGGCAAGCCTCCTCTGGTTCCATTATCTCAGCCTGGGACAAAGGGGCTGGAGTGGAGAATCCCATTGTGGAGCCTCTGCACGGCGATCTCATTAATCTATTCACCAAGGCTCCCACAGGCCTTTTGTCCCAGGCTTTTTGTCTACAGCTTACAACTGGTGCCCTAGGGGGTCTGCAGCCCCTGGCAGAGCGTGATCAGACCTGTGCCCCTCCTCTGAACCCCGCCCCTCATGCCAACCCCCACCTACTATAAAAGAAAACAGTGACCAGGAGATTCTGGAAGACTGGTCACCTGCCACAGCCCTTGTACACACCACAGGGGAACCCTTTCTCCTACTACTAGGCCAGAGAACAGCCCTTGACACAACCTAACCCACAAGATCTTGCCTGAGGATGTTCTGGGCCTGGGCCAGGCCCTAGTGTGGGCAAGACTGCACACTGTGTCTAGGAAGGAGCAAAGAATGCCAGAGAGGGGAGAGAAGGAAGGGGTGACATTGTCCAAAAAGAAATGTATTCTTTACCTGACTCATGTAGCTATAACTTCTCTGTATATCATCTTTATAATAAATATATACATAGATGGGTTTTTTGTGGGTCATACGGCTTGAACGCTGAGACTGAACGCTGTCCCTCAGCCATAAAGCTCAAGTCTAGCGCTCTACCACTTGAGCCACTGCACCACTTCTGGTTTTCTGGTGGTTTATTGGAGATAAAGAGTCTCACGAACTTTCCTTTCCGGGCTGGCTTTGAACCGCAATCGTCATATCTCAGCCTCCTGAGTAGCTAGGATTACAGGCATGAGCTACCAGTACCTGGCAATAACAATATGTTTTAAGAGAGAGAAACAAACCATAAAAAGAATACCAGAGCCGGGTGCCGGTGGCTCACACCTGTAATCCTAGCTACTCAGGAGGCTAAGATCTGAGGATCGCGGTTCAAAGCCAGCCCGGGCAGGAAAGACCGCGAGACTCCTATCTCCAATAAACCACTAGAAAACCGGAAGTGGTGCTGTGACTCAAGTGATAGAGCGCTCGCCTTGAGCTGAAGAGCTGAGGGACAAGCGCCCAGGCCCAGAGTTCAAGCCCCACAACCGCCAAAAAAAAAAAAAAAAGAATACCAGAGAGTGGTAGCTGCAACCTACTCTCTGCAGGTGCACTATCTCCCAGCCTCCTGGGATGCCAGCCCCATGAGCCTGCTGTTAGCGGCAGGATCACTGACTCATGCTCACCAAATGACCAGCTAACAGAAGATAAGGTGGACATGGTCCATCTGAAAGGAAGGACTGAAAGCAAAAGAGGAAAGGAAGAGTATATGGGAGGGCAAGGGAGTGGGGAAATACTAACAAAAGAATACAGAATTTGCTGGGTACAGTGTAATCTTACCTGGGAGAGAGAGGTATGGGAGATCTCCATTTAAGGTAAACCAGAGCAAAACGTTCCCAAGATTCTATCTCAACCAATGAAAAGCTGAGCTTGGTACACACCTATCATTCCAATTACTCAGGGAACATCTGGATCCAGGTACTGACCAGGGCATAAATGAAAGACCGTATTTGAAAATAATGCAAGTAAAAAGGGCTAGGGCTGAGCTAGTGGCTCAAAGGGTGGGAGAGCACTTGTAAACCACAGTACTACCACAAATTAACTAACTAACTAAATAAATAAACAAGAGGATACAAAACGTGAACTAGGAGAAATAAGTTCAAAAGATCTATTGAGCCGGGCGCTGGTGGCTCACGCCTGTAATCCTAGCTACTCAGGAGGCTGAGATCTGAGGATCGCGGTTCAAAGCCAGCCCGGGCAGGAGAGACCGTGAAACTCCTATCTCCAATAAACCACCAGAAAACCGGAAGTGGCGCTGTAGCTCAAGTGGTAGAGCGCTCGCCTTGAGCTGAAGAGCTGAGGGACAGCACTCAGGCCCAGAGTTCAAGCCCACGACCGACAAAAAAAAAAAAAAAAGATCTATTGCACATTATGGTGCCAGTAGTTCCTAAACTTGAAAATTGCCAAATGAATATATGAGGCAGCATTCACGTTGACCAGTCTTAACCATACATGTACACATATCAAAGCATATACCCCATATAAGTATAAACAATTCTTAGTTATGAATTTAAAAATAAAGTTTAGAGCTGGGGGCTGGCAACTCACACATGTAATCCTAGCAACTCAGGAGTCTGAGATTCAGAGGCTTACAGTTTGAAACCAGCCTAGATAGAAAAGTTTATGAGACTCCATCTCCAATTAACCAGGAAAAAATCAGGGCCAGAAGCATGGCTCAAGTAGTAGAGCACCAGCCTAGCAAGCATGAGACCCAGAATTCAAACCCCAATACCACCAAAAATAAAATGTAAAGTTTTAAGATGGAAATCACGATTTCTTTTATAATACAGACAACTGTTAGTTTTTTGTGCTAATGAAGAATCACAGGAATATAGTTTACAAATGTTATTTTTTAAGGTCTATAATAGAAAAAAGAAAGGAAGAAAAAGAAGCTGGGTACTGGTGGTTCATGCCAGTAATTCTAGCTGCTCAGGAGGCTGAGATCAGATAATCATCGTTTGAGGCCAGCCTAGGCAGAAAAATCCACAAGACTCTTATCTCCAGTTAACCCAAACTTGAGTTATAAAGCCAAGCAAGAAGGTTGAGGCCCTGAGTTCAAGCCTCAGAACAAGAACAAAGAGGGAGGGAAAGAAGGAGGGAGGGAAGAATAAGGAGAGAGAGAGAGAGACAAAGAGAAAATGCTAACAATTGCGGCTATTTGGGGCTACAGGAAGCAGCAGCTCCTGAAATGAGTCTGGACAGCATGGGTGGGTGTGTGCCTGAGTCCCTCCTGTTGGCAGCTCCGAGAGGAAAAGAAGATACACACTCCCATGCCAGGTCTCTCATTCACACCTCACTAAGGTGGGCATTTGCAGAAGATAAAACTGAGTTCCAGTTCCACAGAGGAGACACGGCCAGCCCTAGAAAGAGGGTCTCTTCCCTATGGAACAGCATTGTTCACCTGCACAAGTGGCAACAAGGCCTGTATGACCAGGAACAGACCTTTGAGGGGAGATCTGACCTGAGGCCGCCTTCTCTCCAGGCTGGGACCATCTCCTTTGCGCAGCTGCAGAGGAGATGAGGAAGGGCACAAGGAGAGGGAGCCAGAGGCTGCATGCCCACCACCTCACCCCTTTCTCTTTCAACACTCAAAAACATTCCTCTAGCCGGGCGCTGATAGGTCGCGCCTATAATCCTAGCTACTCAGGAGGCTGAGATCTGCCGATGGTGGTTCAAAGCTAGCCCAGGCAGGAAAGTCTGTGAGACTCTTATCTCCAATTCACAGAAAACCAGAAGTGGCACTGTGGCTCAAATGGTAGAATGCTAGCTTTGGGCTGAAGAGCTGAGGGGGAGGGCCCACGCCCAGAATTCAAGCCCCATGACCGACAAAAAAAAAATCTCTGGTTCTCCCCTGTCTCACAGAGCCAATTTCCTCCTCCTCTCAACTGGACTGGGCTCCCAACAACTATAATACAGTATGTTGTTATGACTCCTGGTTGGGGGTGAGGGTGGGGGGTGAGTAAGAAAGAGGATGAAACAATCTCTTGATCTCACTCTAATTCCATTCTCTAGTGTTTACCTCATTCCCCTACCAAGAAAGCTTAGTAGTTGCTTATCACAATTTCTGATCCCTCCTCTCCCATTTCCCCTGACTCCCTTGAATGAGGTGTTCACACCCAGAATTCCACCCACCTGTGCCCTTCACCTCATCCCACTCAGTCAACCACTCCTTTCTGGAAACATGCCTGACAGGTTCTCTGGCCTCCCCTCTTCTCCTCCCCAGCTTCTTCAGCTGCCCTCCACATCCTCTGCCCCATCTCGCTAAGGCCTGGACTCCAGCCTTCCTTCCCTCTCCACACACCTCTTTGGATAAGGGCATTCAGACCACAGCTTTGACCACAGCCATTTCCTAGCCAGGATCTACAGCTCTGTCCACAGGCGTCCTTTGTGACACCTCCACGACAAGGTTTTATTAACTAGCACAACTGAACATGTCCAGAAATACATAGCAAACTTCTGGCTTCCCTACCCTTCCTCTCCTTTGTCTCTCCATTACTCTTTCTCACATCAGCCCCACAAATCCCACCGGCCTGGCTCCAAAATGTGGCCAAATGAAATCACTTGTCACCACCTCAAAGGATGTTATCTCTCGCCTCCCAGCTCCAACACTGTCTTCTCCTTTATTCTCAACACAGTAGCCAAGGGGGACCCTTCATTATGCCATTCCCCCCCCCCAACCCCCGTAAGCTTAGTGGCTCCCACGGTACTCAGACAAAAGCCAAAGTCCTCAAGGACCTGACTGATCAGGTCCCAGTGAGCCTCTTCCCATCCGCTCTCAACCTCACCTACCATCGCTCTTGAGGGTTTCTCCATCCCCTTTGGCCGTGCTGGGCTCCTGGTATTCCCTCTCATCCCAGAGACCTTGCTCCCGTGTTCTCTATGCCTGGAGCATTCCCATGGCACCCTTACTTCAGGCCTTTGCTCAACTGTCACCTCGCCTGAGAGACAGTCCCCTCAACCTGAGGTCCTCTGTGGCATATGTCCTGCCTGACCAGACTGTCAACTTCCTGTGTGTACACCCATTCGACAGTTTCAGAGAACAGGAGATTTGTTTTCATTGCTACATCTCAGTTAGGGCAGTGCCTGGCACAGAATAATAATGTTGTTGATGTTGTTGTCTCCTCCTCCTCCTTCTCCTCCTCCTCCTCCTCCTCCTCCTCCTCCTCCTCCTCCTCCTCCTCCTCCTCCTCCTCCTCCTCCTCCTCCTCCTCCTCCTCCTCCTCCTCCTCCTCCCCCTCCTTCTCTTTTGGTGCCAATCCTGGGGCTTGAACTCAGGTCCCGGGTGTGGTCCCTGAGCTTCTTTTGCTCAAGGCTAGCACTCTGCTGGAAGTGGAGCTTTTTTGGTGCTTAATTGGAGATAAGAGTTTCATAGATCTTCCTGCCCAGGCTAGCTTCAAACCTTGATCCTCAGATCTCAGCTTCTTGAGTAGCTAGGATGACAGGCGAGAGCCACTGGCACCCAGCAAGGTCTTTTTTTTTTTTTTTTTTTTTGCTTTGCTTTTTCTTTTTTTCCTTTGGTGATACTGAGGCTTGAACTCAGGACCTAAGCTCTTACTCAACTTTTTGGCTCACAGCTGGCACTCTACCACTTGAATCAAGCCTCACTTCCAACTTTTCACTAGTTAATTGGAGATACGAGTCACAGAATGTTCTGCCTGAGCTTCAGACTACAATCCTCAGAACTCAGCCTCCTGAGTAGGTAGGATTACAGGTGTGAGCCACTAGCACCTGTTTTACACAGTAAGTTCTTAACAGACTAAGATGGATGGATGGATGGATATAGTAAAAGAGACTTGAAACTGCCTCTATATTGAAATAAAGAAAACATCTGGGTGACTCAATTCAAGCCCATATAAGACATGAGAGGAAGCCAGGGAGTTACCTCAAGAATGGGAGAGGAAGCCGGGCGCTGGTGGCTCACGCCTGTAATCCTAGCTACTCAGGAGGCTGAGATCTGAGGATCACGGTTCAAAGCCAGCCTGGGCAGGAAACTTCATGAGACTCTTATCTCCAATAAACCACTTGAAAACGGGAAGTGGTGATGTGGCTCAAGCGGTAGAGTGCTTGCCTTGAGCTGAAGAGCGCAGGGAAAGTGCCCAGGCCCAGAGTTCAAGCCTCATGATTGACAAAAAAAAAAAAAATGGAGAGGAAGATGGGGCCTGTTGGGGGGCTTGTCTCTGAGAACACCAGAGAAACTGCACAGCCTTAACCCGACTGGAGCCTGACTAGGGCACCCATCCCAGGACCCTACCCACCCTCCTTTTCCTTTCTTGTCCCCTTTTTATTCCCCCCTCCCTTAGGCCTCTGAGAAAAGACAAAAAAGGCAATGGAATTCCCATCAAAGGCCATGGACACATGGTAAAGAGATCAGGGCCCTTGGGACCCAGCTTCCTGGAGGTATAAGGCCTCCCCGCCAGCCCGGCTCCTCTCTGGGGTGGGCGTAGGTGGGGGGGGGAGTCCTGGCCTCCTCATATGTCAAATGCCAAGCAGCAGGAGGTCAGCCTGAGCAAAGCTGGCCAATCTGGACTGTGTGTGCACGCGCGCACAAGGCGTGAGGCGGGGGAGGGGCAGCACAGAAATCCCTGCCTTGTGTCCTCGGTCAGGGCCACAGCCAAGCTGTGACCATCTGTTGTGGTCTTGAGAGGCCAGGCCAGGGGCTGGCACTCTTGAGGGGTAAGCCCCTTCTTCCTCCCAGCCTTCTAGTGTTTGCAAAAACTTCCATAGTCAGCATTCAGTTTCATCCCTGCCAGATAACCATCACTTTCCTGGTTTTATGGAAGAAGTAATAGAGGGTCGGGTCTCCAGGCACAGCCACTTGTCCATCCCGTGGGTGCTGAGCTCCAGACAAAACCCCACCCACCCACTCTTCCAAGAAGTCTTCTATACTGATATCCCAAGGAAGCTCCTGCAATGCCTCTCTGTCTAAAGGCCTCATTCACTCCTTTCCCATGAGAGTGTCTACTAGTGGCCCAGAACTTTCCATGGACAGCTCAGCCCCCTGTACAGGCACAGGTAATCCCAGGCCACAAAGGATCAATATTTCCTTTGGGACAGCCTGGAGTCAGAGCACAGTATGGCTGGATGAAGGGCCAGGGCCACACAACTAGAGAGGGACAGGGATGGTATTTGGACCCCAGGGTATTGCATACACTTCTGAAGCCATCCTCTGATCCTGACTGTCCAAATGGCAGCCATTAGCTAGGTGTGACTTTTTATATTTAAATTCATGAAGACTTGGTAAAATTAAAGCCTGGCACTGGTAACTATAATCCCAGCTCCACAGGAAATTAAGATCTGAGGATTGCAGTTTGAAGCCAACTCAGGCAGAAACATCCATGACTTAATCTCTAATTAACCACCAAAAAGCTGGAAGTGGAGCTGTGCCTCAAGTGGTAGAGCACCAGCCTTGAGAGAATGTGAGGCCCTGAGTTCAAGCCCCCGGTACACACACACACACACACACACACACACACACACACACACACACACACACACACACACACACACACACACACACACACACACACACACACACACACACACACACACACACACACACACACACACACAGTTTGTTAACTGCAGCATTCCAAGTGCTCAATAGCCAAATACTGGCTGTCACAACAGAACATATCCATGACTGAAAGTTCTATATCATGATCCCAACTCCCAGAGCTGAGCTCTGCGGCATGGTGCTTCTTAGTTCCCAACCTACTCCAGCCTGTGTTTCTTTTGGAAGTATAGCAGAGCCCTCCCTAGGCTTCAGGTGGCCTTCCTCAGGATGGACTCTTCCTCAGGCTCCCCAAGATAGTTTTCCAGTCACACAGGGCTCCAGCGTTCCTAAGATGTGGGCCTGGCCTCATTGGGGCCAGCCCCTCCCCAACCCAGCCCCTTAGGCCTGACTGGGGAGAGGAGAGGCAGGATGAAGCGCCCTAGACAAGGTAGGACAGGGCAGTTTGTCATCTGGCCCTCTGGGCTGTGCTTCCCTCCCCCTTCAGCTGCTCCACACCCCTCCCCCACCCTGCCCCCCATCCTCATCCTCATCCAATCCCAAGGACAGATGGGGACCAGCGGGGAAGAAGAAATGTGACCACAGTGAAAGCATTCTGCAATAGTAACGGGGGGGGGGGGGGGTGGGGGGGAGCTTCCCAGCTGTGTCCCCTGAGGCCTTCATGTCCAGTGTTGATGTCTGGCCAGGCCTTGGCTAAAATGACTCTCAGTGAGGGAGGGGGGTACTGAGGAATCTGAGGAGGAAATTTAAGGATTTGTAGGTATGGGGCAATTCAAGCAGACACTACCCCAGTTAAATATGCAGTCACCCTTCCATTCATCCATCCATCCATCCATACATACATATATACATACATTCATTAAGCTTCAGGAGATCGAGATGGAAAGATAGACAGGTAGGCTCCCTAACCAGCTTGACAGTAGGAACATGGCTTGTTCTTGGCTTGATCTTCATTCCAGGCTAGATGAAGATGCTTTGTCTCTGTCCAGTGGTCTGAGCAGGATGATACTACACAATCTCCCAAGCAGGCATGCAGTGTGTGTGAAAACATACACACACACACACACACACACACACACACACACACACACACACACACACACACACACAGCTGCTACCACAAACTCCTTCCCATGGTCACTCTGGCCAATCACAGCACTGCAGGATAAGTCCCACTGTCTGGTGCCCCCAGGGAATGTATTAGCACATTTGAACCGCTCAACCTGCCACTGACAAAGCCTAGGGCTTTGGGAAGCCCACAGCAGGAAGGGTGGGGGCCTGTGGGGACCTGGCCTTCCCTCCACCTCCCAGGGGGAAGCTCAGGACCAGATTATGCATTCTGGGGCACGGAGGAATTTGGGGGCCCCAGCTCTAGCAGTGAATAGCAATCCATAAAATCCCAATTTGCACACTCACTGATCAAACAGCCTACCTACTCCCATCCTGGGGGCGGGGGGGTGTTTGAGGGTGGCTCCCAGATCTTCCTCACTCCCCCCTTTTTTTGTTTTTGTTTTTTGTTTTTGGTACTAGTCCTGGGACTTGAATTCAGGAAGTGGGTGCTGTTCGTTAGGTTTTTCACTCAAGACTGGTGCTCTACCACTTGAGCCACAGTTCCACTTTGGCTTTTTGGTGGTAAATTGGAGATAAGAACTATGATCCTCAGATCTTCAGCCTCCTGAGCAGCTAGGATTATAGGCATGAGCCACAGGCACCCAGCTTCTCCCGGACTCTTGAAGATCCTGGGGTGCCTAGTGCTGGAGGAAGGACTCCCAACATTTTACACAAGACCCAGTCTTACTCCCCCACCCTCCAGGGGTCAGAGCTCTGCCTGTGCCTCCTGTGATCAGGCTGCTCTGGGCAGGGGGAGGGGTGGGTGCCTCCCAGCCACCTTTGTCCACCCTCTGTGAAGCACAGCTCTTTCCCCCACAGCCCCCTCTTTTGCACCCTGGGGCTACCTCGCCTGACTTCAACCTCATCAAAGCTGCTAATCACTTTTCCAGCTCAGAAGCCCTCCTCTTCTCCCTGCCCCCTTCTTCCTAACAGCCCAGCCCTGCTCTCCCAGGACCCTTCAGCCCAGGGATGCACTTCCTCTGTCCTCCCAGACTGCCTCATGGCGCCATGGAGGCAAGTAAGCCACAGGTCTTCTAACCCAGGCCCTCTCCCTGTGGCAGCGGAGGAAGATGTATCAACCTAGCTATCACCCACAAATTTGCCTCCTGCCTAAGTTCTGAGCAAGAGAATACTATTCTGGTTAGCGCGCTTTCTCTCTTGAGCCAAATAGTAGCTGTGGGAAGTTCCAGGTGATCAGCCAAGCACTTCTGGAAGGACTGACAGCTCATTTGCATAGTGCCTCACAGCTGCAGGAGATAGGCCCAAAGGAACCTTCCCATGTTTACTGAGGCCGGAAAAAGTGAGTGCACCCTGCCACACTGCTCTTCTCACTGCCTTCAAGCTCTAGTTGCAGCTAGTTGGAGGCAAGTCAGAAAGGGACTCAGTATCAACCCTCACTCTGCTTCCCACAGGACTGGGGGCCTGCTCTCCATCATGGGAAGAGGGACTACAGCATGAATCCATTCACAGTGCCTTCCCTTCCCCCCTGGCTGTTTTCACCCCCAGGACAGCTGGCCCCCACTGTGGACTGAGTGAAGGCAGGTGTCTGAAGGCCAACCCCGAAGCCCAGGAGCCTCTCTAGCAAGCTTGCCGCCATGTGGAAGCAGCAGCCCTTCTTCCCTCTCAGACCCATTTGTTGTAACGTATGAGTTCTGATTGTTAAAGGACAAGTGTCTGGAGGGCAGCAGTCCCCAATGTCAGTCAGCTGAGGGCACCAATGAGAGAGTTGGGATGGAGCAGGCACTAACTGGGCTCCTCAGAAGCTACCACAGTACTTCAGCCAAGGAAAGCTGTGGGTTCTCCCTCTGGCCAAAAATAGTCTCCACAGAGACAAATACAGTTTATAATCTGCCTCCTGGACCCAGAAGATGGCTATCCCACTGGGGTAAGTTCTCTGACCTGCTGACCATTGCTGAAGATGCAGTCTGAGTTCCAAAGTACAGCTTTCCCAGGCTGTCCCAGCCAGACTCTTGACACCTGTATCATGAGACATCAATCCTCACTTTCTCCTCCATTAATAGAGAAGCAGCCCCACAGCCCTGTCACTCAGATCTCAGCCTCCTGAGTAGCTAGGATTACAAGTGTGAGCCACCAGGGCTCAGCTCCTTTGGAATCTTAATGAGACACCTAGGAATTCAGATGAGAATTTGTAAGGTCCCCTGAGGTCCACTGAGACCTCAGACCCAACATACCCCAGGAAACCTCTC
Organism: Dipodomys merriami; assembly: GCF_024711535.1. NCBI lineage: Eukaryota > Metazoa > Chordata > Mammalia > Rodentia > Heteromyidae > Dipodomys > Dipodomys merriami. Next base: position 15,446,605 of record NW_027202271.1, read on the forward strand.
TGCCTTCTCCTTCTAGTATCTATCTGCCCACCTAGGCTAGGACTCTGGATTCCATATATCTCCACCTCTCATAGCTGCCCATGCCACGGGATCACTTAAGTTCCACTGACATTTGCTCTGGAGTGATACCACATATCTCACCCCACAGCCAGTCCCACCTCTGAATTCACCACCTCTGCTCTCTGCCCTCCTATCCCTTCTCCTGCCTGGCTGCTAGAGAAATGCATCTTTCCAAAACACCAACGCCACTTCCCACCACCCACAGAGGGCAGAAACCTCTTAGCATGGCCCCAGAGCTGTCTCTCCCTCCCACCTCAGCCTCAGATTTTGCTGTTCCCACTTCCTAGCCAGATCAATGTACTCTCTGACCTCCTGTGTTCTCACATGGCCAGGCTTTTGCTCCATCAATCCAGAACACCTTCTCTCCATGTTCTGCAGTGGGGACACTCCCACGCTCCTATGTCACTTTGAATCTGAAGCCACTGTTGACTTCCTCTTTGGGGCCGGGAGCAAGTTACTTCCTTTTTCTTTCCCCTGGTCCGTCTTGGGACTTGAATTCAAGGGTCTAGGTGCTGTCCTTGAGCTATTCTGGCTAACCACAACTTGAGCCACAACTCCACTTCCGGTTTTCTGAGTGGTTTATTGGAGATAAAAGTCTCACAGACTTTCCTAGCCAGGCTTGCTTTGAACTGCAGTCCTCAGATCTCAGCCTCCTGAGTAGCTAGGATTACAGGTGTGAGCCACCAGCACTCTGCTCCCAGTTACTTCTGTTTTGCCACTTAAATACCTCATTGAGGGTTGATAGCATTTGTGAAACTGGGCTCTGAGATCCTGCCCCTGCTCAGCCAACCCTGCCTGGGAACCACTCTGCACAAGTGAGCAAGTGGGCAGTTTCTGGCCCAGCATCCTTTGCTGCTGTCCTTCACTAGTCCTTACCCTCCCTCAACATCTTCCTTGATTAAAAAAAAAAAAAAAAAAGAAAGAAAAGAAAAGAAAAAAAGCCAGAAAGACCAGGGCCCACAAACTAGGCTGTTGAAAACTTATTTTATGAGAACCATTAATTTGTTACAGTGCAGATAGTCCTCTGGAACTGCCAATGCATAAATCAAAGATATTTAAGAAAAGCATTTGTAAAAGTGTTTCATCTGTACCGATGCAGTCTCAGTACTGTTTCATGTAAGGGACATCCTTGGATGCTGGTATCCATAGAGGTCCTGCAACCAGTGTCCAGTGGACAGAAGACAGCTGTAATTATGTAGGGCGGCAGGGTTGAGGTTGCTCAGAATTGAGTCCTAGGCTTGACACGTGCTAAACACAAACTCTATCATGGAGCCACACTCTTAGCCTCTAGCTATTTTTTTAAATTACTATTTTACCTTTTAAAAAAATGATGTGTTTTTCCATTGCGGTCAAAGACTCACTATTGAACCCTGTGCTTGCTGTCTCTGCCTGGAGTCAGCTTGCCTCCAGCTCCCAGGCACACCTCACCCTCATCAGAAACCCGCAGCATGGCCTGTGCCAGGCTATTGGGGGACTCACAGAGCTGAGGTGGGGTGCAAACACATGCACTTAGACTGTCACCTCTTCTTCTGCCCAGTTGGACACCACTGCCATCTGGGGCAGGACCTGTCACCCTATTAGGACTTGGGAGATTGAGCCAGAGCTGAGCCTTAGGCTACTTTTACAAGTGGGAAACCTGTGGGCTGTTCCTAAAAACATTTGATCAATATATAAAATAACCCGGGTGTCCAGTAGGAATGAGAAACATTGGAGTAACAGTTGCATCCAGGAAATCCCCAGCTGTCATGAGACACAGGTGTCAGTCCCAGAGCCCAAAGAGGGCTCTGTCCAGGAGGCCTCAAGTCAATGTGGGTGACAAAGTGGTCTCCAAAAGGCTTAAGTTTAAAGTCTAAGTGATCCTATTTTTTCTGGCCCCAAATACACTCCTTTATGGTGGGGTATGTGAGACACGCCCCAATGCAGGGGGCTGGACAAAAAGGTGAGGAAACAGGCCTAGGCAGCCCACCCCTCCCCAGCCCTGGGGTGCTAAGCTGAGTCACTCAGCTATGCAGCCTGGCCGGTCCACCTAGGTGTGAGTGGGTAGGGCTGTCCTCAAGGGGATAACCCCCACACCTGCAGAGCCACAGGGACCAAGAGAGCAGGAAAAATAGGGGGAGGGGGCCAGGCAAGACTAAACAGCCACAGCCACTCCCCTGTCGACCTGATCTGGGTGGGAACTCAACCAGTCATTCAACCCTCCCAAGAGCAGGCCAGCGTTCCCATGTGACAGATGAGTAAACCAAGGCACAGGTCACTTGTCTAAGTCACCAGGTGAGGACTGAGGACCACCCATCCGGGATGGCTGATTCCAGATGTTTCTCTGTCATTCTTACTTGGCAGTTAAGAAAACAGATCATCAACTGAGTTCTGGTGATTCGTACCTGTAATCCTAACTACTCAGGAGGCTGAGATCGAAGGATCAAGGTTGGAAGCCAGCCCAGGAAGGAATTCATGAAACTCTTATCTCCAATTAATCAGGAAAAAAAAAAAAGGAGATGTAGAGATGTAGCTCAAGTGGTAAAGCTCTAGCCTTGAGCAAAAAAGCTTAGGGTTAGTGCTCAAGCCCAAAGTTCAAACCCGAGGATGGGCATAGAAGAGAAACGCATTAATGCTATACTGTGAATGTAACCCAGTGCAGAGTACTTGCCTAGCATGTGCAAGGCCCTAGGTTCCACCTCAGCATGACATAAAGAAAATGAATGAATGAACAAATGACATTATAGCAAAAATGGGCCATTGACCCTGAAGTGAGCTCTGGCCAGAAGGTGAGTCTGGCCTTCCTTTCTGTGAGTTTCTACATTTGTCCAGGATGAGGGTCCTCGCCAACTTCCCTCACTAACCTCCGGCCAGATAAACTTAACTTATGAATGACCCAGTCTGCAGCATATGACAGCAGCAGGAAATGGACCAAGACATCTGACCACTAAGGAAACATTATCTGTGAGGAGCTGGGTGGAAAAGAAATTTCTACTGGCAGATCAGAGTCCCCAGTGAGCCCAGCTGCCCCAACACAGGCCAGCTAGGTGAAGATGGATCAGCATAACACGAGGGAAGAAGGTACAGCTTAAAGCGGTCTTTTCTTTCCCCACGGATCTGGAAGGAACAGACACCTCCCTCAGACTCTTCAGCATCCAGGGGTCAAACAGGGCAGTGAGGCGCAGGTGGACTGGCCCCAAGCAGTGTCCCTTGTCCCAGTTTCCTGCTAATTCCAACTGACATAGCCTCTCCTCACACACAATAACAACCCAACGCCTCCACGGAGGCAAATCTGGGCCCTCCCCCTCATAGTTTCTACACGCCAACCTGTCTTGTATATATACATTCCACAGTTCTGAGGGTGTCTGCCCAGCTCAAATCCCCTTAGTGGCTTCTATTCAAGGAATACAGGGGTACTGAAGGTAAAGCCCGTTCCTCTCCTTCTTTGGTGGTCCCCAACATCTTCTAAGTTTCTTGAAAATAGTACCAAATTTAAAAAAATAGGAGAACTGGCACCAGTGGCTCATGCCTGTAATCCTGGCTGCTCAGGAGGCTGTGGTTTGGAGGATTGTGGTTTTAGGCCATCCTGGGCAGAAAAGTTCCCTAGACTCTATGTCCAAAATAACTAGTAAACAGCAAGACTGGAAGTGTGACTCAAGTGATAGAGTGCCAGCTTAGCAAGCCAAGGCCCTGAATTCAAACCCCAGTATCAGGTGGGGGAGGGGGGAGGAAGGGAGAAGGGGTGGGAAAGGAAGAAAGGAAAAAGTAAAGAAAGAAAAAGAAAAAAAACTTCAGTTTTCCACCTAGGCAGGAAGTGAATATCTCCAGTTTGATACTACTTTGCCACAGGCACCTAGTATGAATTGTGGCTGTCAAGCCCTAGATATTTTATTCAAATAGTCATTTATCCAATTCATCATCATCATCATCATCATCATCATCATCATCATCATCATCATCCTGAAATTTGAACTCAGGGCCTCAAGAGCCTCAGGGCCTGATACAAAGATGTCCAATGGGAATGGGGGAATGTCAGGAAGCCAAGGATCCCAACCTCTGGAACCTGGCAAAGGTAGAGACAGGGACTTGTGCAATATGAGGGCTGGGAGGTAGGTGCACAGCATAGGTGGGCTGAGAGTGAAATATAGATTCTTTGTTGTATCCTTCATTAATCTCAGCATTGAACCGGAACACAGGAAGGCGTAAGTCTGTCTGGGCACTGACATGGGACAGAGGGAGCATGCTTCTACCTCCTAGAATCCTGCAGGCACCCAAGCTAACCAGCCCTCCTCTTGACCATCTCTTGAGCCCTGCTCTCTACCCTGACTCTACTTTGGAGCAGGCCTTGAAGTTGGCTTCAAAGATGGCATTGTCCTTCATGGGCAGGACCTTCACACATATGCTCTTCTCTTTCTCCTGTCTGTTATGTAAATTAAATAGGTTATCCATGAATGAGCGGGGACTAACACTATCCTGGGAGGTGGTTCTACAGTTATTTGTTGAGGATCACACCTGATTTGTCGCAGGCACAGTCGATGCAGCTCAAGACTTTGTCCCTAGAATGGGGACCAAGACGGGTCATCCCAAAATGGGATTGGGGATATGAACTCAATTCTCCCACTTCCTGAGAACTCCCCACCACCCCGAGGCCTCAAGGTGAATTCTAAAACAAGTCTGATTTTTCCACAACCCAATACCAAAAAAGATGATCGGTGTTTAGCTGAGCCCTTTCCTTGACGTCACAAATCAGAGAAATGTCACTGCAACAATCAGAGCCCTGAATTTTTTTTTGCGGGAGGGGGGAGGGAAGAGGGGGGTTAGTCATGGGGCTTGAACTCAGGGCCTGGGCGCTGTCCCTGAGCTTTTTCCACTGAAGGCTAACACTCTACCACTGAGCCACAGAGCCACTTCTGGTTTTCTGGTGGTTAATTGGAGATAAGAGTCTCACAGACTTTCCTGCCTGGGCTGGCTTTGAACCTCGATCTTCAGATATCAGCCTCCTGAATAGCAAGGATTACAGGTGTGAGCTACCAGAACCTGGATAATCCTGAATATTTTGACCTGTGTTTCTTCTACAAAACTAGTCATTCAAAACCAGAACTCAGATTCCCCACTACCAGTCTCTTTGAATCCTTACTATGATGCTTATTCTTATCTATTCCTTGAGATGATGGGAGTTTTTAAGAACCATATAAGCATTAATTGAGCTGCCAAGATCTTTATGAAAATACTTCAAAAAGTTTTCTTGCCACCCATTTTGTTTTTGTTTGTTTTTGTTTTTTGTCGGTTGTGGGACCTGAACTCTGGGCCTGGGTGCTGTCCCTCAGCAATTCAGCTCAAGGCTAACTCTACCACTTGAGCCACAGCACCACTTCCTGTTTTTTCTGCTAATGTGGTGCTGAGGAATTGAAGCCAGGGCCTCATACATGCAAGGCAAGCACTCTACCACGGATCCACCTTCCCAGAACCTTGCCACTCGTTTTTGCTCCTGGAGAACAAAAAATCCCTGCACAGCCTCACTCCAAACCACACAGTTAGAGATGGGATGGCATCCCAACCCCAACCCAGGAAGTACAAACTTTCCATTTGAAGGTTGGCCAAACAAGCGACTCAATCTCCTACCCCTGGCATGGGGCTCCTGCCACTAAGTCCATGGAATGAGCACTGAGCAGAGGCCAAGTGATCTGGGCAGCTCTGACTTTAGCACCTCAGAGGAAGCTAAACTGAGTTTCTGGGACCAGAGTACCTATGGGCTTCAGAGTCCAAGAACTTTCTAAGTTAGGAGAATGCAAGGTCTGGTATTGGTTAACACAATTAACTTCCTTAAGTTTCTGAGGGCTCTGTAAATTTAAAAAAAAAAATTGTCAGGCGCTCGTAGCTCACGCCTATAATCCTAGCTACTCAGGAGGCTGAGAGCTGAGGATCACAGTTCAAAGCCAGTGTGGGCAGGAAAGTCCATGAGACTCTTATCTCCAATTAACAACAAAACCAGAAGTTCCAGCTGTGGCTCAAAGTGATAGAGCACTAGCCTTGAGCAAAAGAGCTCAGGGACAGTGCCCAAGTCAAGTCCTGAGTTCAAGCACTATGATGAGAGGGTTTGTGGGAGAGAAAAGAAAAGAAGGGAAAAGAAAAGAAAATCAGGCTGGAAATACAGCTCAAATGGCTGAGCACCAGTCATGAGAAGGAAAGTCAACTATGCTCAAGGCCCTGAATCCAAATCTATGCACTAACGAACATAAATGGATCCAGGACTTTTCTTTTTTGCTTTCTCTATGCATGCTGATGAAACCCATGACCTTGTGCTTGCCTCTACCTAACCCAATGACCCCAAAATGGGTTACCCCAGAGGCCCCTTTCAGCCCTAGAATTATTGGCTTGCATTCCTTGTCCCCACCCCCATGATTGAGATTGAACCCAAGGCCTCCTTCTATGTTCCACTATTGAGTTACACCCCAGTCCTATTTCTTGCTTCCTTTGCAGCAGGGAAAGCCTTGGGATCCAAAGCCACGGAGCCTTGTACAGACAAGGTCCTCCTCATTACCATACAGCCCCCAGAAGAGAACAGGGCCAACTCAAAGGGAAGCCATCAGTACATCAGATGGTTTGTCAGTCCACTGGTAGGGAAGGTTTTCTCTCAGCCAACAGACTACAAGGTTAGTGCACCCAACCTTGTGTTCCCCTCTTCGGGACACAGCCCTGGAATCCCACTGAGTCAGGCTCTTGCTTCGTTAAACAGGATAGTCATTAGCTGCCAAAGTTAAGAAGAGGCACAGTTCTGCTAGAAGACTCAGGGAGGGTGAGGGAAAACAGCCTCTCTTCCCTGCCCTCTTGGGCTGACCAATGGTGAAGGGAGGAGAGGGGAGCTCCTGAGTCCAGCAACTGCCACAGTAGGCGCTGGTAGTGGGGAGTGGGGGGGGGGATGTCTTGGCCCAGATAATAAGCAATTGTTAATGTGATCCATATGGATTCTGACTGGCCTCTCTGTTTAACAGGATGATAATGGCAGGGAAAGAATGTTGGTCTGTAGGAAAGAGAAGGGGCAAAGTCCTCCCTAGTCTTGGGGGGGGGGGGATCATGAAGGAATGAAGGAGGAGGTAGAGGAGAAGGAAGAGGAGGAGCAGACCCACTTAGAGGTCTCCACCACTCAGAAGAGCAGAGCTACTTGTCTGAAAGCACAAGGCTAAAGGCCTTTACCAAACCCTTTCTCTCAGACAACACATATTTGTAGGGCACCCACAAAGGCCAAGCCCCATGGAACAGGGGGCAAGTATATGTCCAGTTTGGGGCTCCCAGAGGCAAAACCTAGTTTTAGATTCTGCCACAAAGGCAGAAGGGAAGCACAGGTGCAGAGCTGGGGGACTGTGGAGGGAGGGGCAAGTGACAAGAGCCGAGGGGGAAGCAACTCTGGGGATATGTGGCATCTGAGCTGGGCCCTGAAGAATGAGGAGGTTGTGCAAGACAGGGACAATGGGGAAGGCATTTGGCTGAGGGAACAGCAGGAGCAAAGGCAGAGAGGCGTGAAATTGCGTGGAGGGCCTGAGATATCAGCAATAAAGCTGGCCCAGGCAGAGAAGGGGAGGGGACTCTTGATCCATAAAATGTGTGGCCATGGATGACCAGAAAGGAGGCAGGAGAGGACTCTGGAAGACCATACTTCAATCTGGGTCCCTCTCCCCTGCTTCCCTCCAGCTGTGGACAGGAACTGTCCAAGCAGGGCACTCTGTTGACCCAGGCCACCCCACAGTCAGTCAGAGACTTGAGAATCAAGGCAGGGTATGAGAGACCAAACTAATCACCCCTGTGTCTCTTAGCTCCTTCTTCTTCTGGAGAGACAGTGGACCCCCCTGAAGCTTGAGAGCAATCTAGGGCTCACCAGGGGCAATCTCTCTCTCTCTCTCTCTCTCTCTCTCTCTCTCTCTCTCTCTCTCTCTCTCTCTCCCCCCTTCCTCCCTCCCCCCTCTCTCTCTGTCACACACGTACACTCCCCCCCACCTCCCCGCAGCTAATTTCCCTTTGGCCTAAGAGGGCTTTCCCCAGAAGATATTACAACATTGCACGAGGGTCACTTCTGGCTGATTCTAGCACCAATGGATTCTAGTGGGAAATAAATGAAATGGTGTTAAGTATGGGAAAGAGGGATTTATGAGGCCTGTCACCCCGTTCAGCACCGCCAAGCCGGCAAACCCCGCCCCTTTCCTCGCCCACCCCAGGAAGCCCTGCCCCGCCCCCTGCCCCCCGCAGCTCTTCTGGCCACCCCGGACCAGCACCCAGCTCCCGGTTCGCTGCACATCTGCAGAGCTGAGCTGTCCAGCCTGTCCAGCCTTGAGAGGAAGAAAGACGGGGGTGGGCGTGGGGGGGGGTGCTGCTAAGACAGAGCAGAGAATGGCATCTGCTTCGGGCCTGAGTGGCTCAGGAAGGAGGCCAATTCCCAAAAGATGCTGGGGGGGGGGGTCGAACTGGACTCAGGAGAAAGGTCCAGGACTCCCTCTGCAAGGCTGGAGTCTTTCACCCGCAGCATCTACCGGCCCATTCCAAGACCCTGGGTCTCAAGAGCCCAGAAACCCCAAGACTCTAAGCCCCATAGTGGGGCTACAACCAGGTCCCCAATTCTTCCCTGGGATTGGGGCTGAAGGCAGGCGGACCACAACACAAACATTCTTCCGTCCTCTATTCTCCTCCAAATTAGGTATCCATGGAGACAGGGCCGGCAGCCTGACAGACTCACAGCCTAATCCTGATTTAGTGACCGTCCCTTTAACAGCCCACCCACCCGTCCACCCACCCCTGCGCTCCAGGCCGCCGCGGGGCACAGGCTCCAGGCCGCTCGCCCTCCCGGCCCCCGCGCAGACCCCTCGGCAGGCCCTCCGCCCGCGGGGACACCGGAGCCCAGGGGCCCACATGTGCCGAGCACCTACTGTGTGCACAATCCCCGCGGGAGACTGCGGAGATCTATCCAGAGCAGGCTCCTACAAGGGGATCTGCGCAGACCCGGCGAGGGCACTGGGAGTGGGGAAGTTTAAGGGGTTCTCTGGTGAACGGGGAGCTTAGGGGGTCTCCCTAGCAGCTACCAGCCCAGGGAAGCGCCGCTCCGAGTAACACCCTAACTCTTGGGATGGGGGCTCTGCTCTCCCCGTCCGGAGGAGAATCGGAATGGAAGGCCAGGCAGGCTGGGGGTGCGGAGATCGACGTGGTCTCCTGTCACTGCCCGGTCGCGATGCTGGGGAATCTCCGGGCCTGTAACCCAGCCCCCACCCCTCCCTCACACTCAGGGGCCGCTGGACAAAGACCTGACGGAGTGGGAGGGGCCTGCAGGCCGGCCCTGGGGCTCCGGCCCCAGGAACCTCCCGAGACCCGAACCCGCAAATCCTGGCTCTCAACACCCCCCTCCACACACAGACACGCGCGCGCGCACACACACACGCACAGCCCCGCAGACTCCCCAGAACCGCCTCGACCGACACTTAAGAGGGGGGGGCGAAGCGGGGACCCGCGGGCGGCCGGGCAGCGACCCCCGCCCCCCTCCCCCTCCGCGGGAAGTGACCCCGGGCTCCCCAGCACCCGCTCGGGTCTCTCTAGCCCGTCTCGCCCTCCGACCTCCGCCTAGTTGAACCCCGCGACCCTCACCCCCGCCCTCCCTCGTCGGCTCTAGCACGGTCCCGCGCCCGCGGACAAAGCTCCGGACACCCCGATCCAATAGTCACCACCCCCTGACCCCGGGCGGCCTGGCCCCGCGACCCGTACCTCGGCATACCGGCCCGGGTCCTAGGTGAGTGTGCGCGGCCTGGGGGGGCGTCCGGCCCAGGGGTCGGGGCGGGGGCGCGGGCCGGGGGCGACGAGCCGGGGCTGGGGGGCAGCGGCGCTCACCATCCTGGGGCCGCTGCTGCTGCGGCTTGCTGCGGCCGCCGCGGCCGGGAGCGGGACTGGGCAGTGGGGGTGGCCGGACAAGGGGCGGCCCCGGCTCCCCCCGCAGGCAGGACCCCCACCCCCGCCTCCCCTCGCCCGCCCCCAGAGCCCTCCCTCGCGGGCCCGCGCTCCCCTCCCCTTTCCCCCGGGGTGCCTCCCTCCTCCCTGCCCCGCCCCCACGCTCGGGCCCCGCCCTCACACAGTGCCCCACCTCCACGCCAGGGCCCCGCCCCTTCCTCTGGCCCCGCCCCCTCCCCTGGCCCCGCCCCTCCCGCTCCCCGGGGCTCGCTCGGCCCCCGGCGCCGCGGGCCCCGCCTCCTTCCCAGTTCTAAAATAAATTAGCCACCGAAGGGGTGGAAAAAAGAGCAAATGACCCTGGGTGTGGAGAGCGGCCCCGCGCCGCTCGGGCCGTCAGCCTGCCCCGCCTCCCCGGCCGTCCGAGCGGGAAGTTCGGCTGCGGGTGGGGGAGCGGCCGGGGAGCCGCCGAGCGCGTCCGCTGGGTGTGAGCGGCTTCCTGGGTCGAAGGTTAAAGGGGAGGGCGCCTTCCTCCCCCCCCTGCCCCGCCCCGCCCCCTGCCTGCGGGGGCATCCCAGGCCGCCCCGGTCGGCCTGCCCCTCCTCGAGACCCTCCCCTCTCCCGGGACCCCCGGGCCCCAGCCCTCTTGACTCATGGTCACTTCCCCGCCCCAGGGTGGCTGCGCACCCACTGCCTGCCGGACGCCGGGCCTGCGAGTGCGGGCGGGGCGGGGGCAGGGCGAGCCCCGGACGTGACTCAGGAGGGCTTCCCCAAGGAGACGACCGCGGGACGCGTCCTCGACCTCTTCTGAGGGCTTGATTGGTGTCCGGAGATACGATTGCACACCGAGGGCTGCCTTTGTGCCACGCTTTGGGCTCGGTTCTGCCGCCTCCTGTCCTCGTGGAACTCCCTGTCCAGGGTGGCTCCAGTCCTGCCATGTACCTGCCCCAGAGCTTCGGTGGAGAGCTGAGGGCCTGTAATCCTAGGTACTCAGGTTCAAAGCCAGCCGGGGCAAGAAAGTCCGTGAGACTCTTTATTTCTAGTCAACTACCAAAAAAGCCAGAAGTGGAGCTGTGGCTCAAGTGGTAGAGTGCATGCCACGAGCTGAGAAAGTCAAGAGAGGGCAGGAACCCGAGTTCAAGCCTCAGTTCTGCTAACCCCACACACACACAAAAGAAAGAAAAGAAAGAGGGGGGACGGAAGGGAAAGAAAAAGAAAGAAAGAGAGAAAAAGAAAGAAAGAAAGAAAGAAAGAAAGAAAGAAAAAATCTTCAGTGGCCTTAAAGGCCAGAAGTCCCCTTCTTCTGGAGGCTGTTGGGGGAGCCCAAAGGCCCTCAATTTTTTCCTGCCCCCCTTTCATTCCCCCTCCCCCACACATATGGAAGCAACACCCAATACCCTAGAAGATTCTAGAACTCACCAAAGTCAGGGGATTTTTCTCTCCAAAGTCTAGAATTTTCTCTTTCCCTCTCCTCTCTACTCCACACCCCCAGGCTGGGTGCTGCGGCTTTAGCATGTGACAAGACTAAGGGTCCTGTGACAGACACCATCCTAGCTGGGCAGAACCCCTAAACAGAGGGACAATCCCACAGTAACAAAACAGGAAAGAGCCCCTTGAATCTAGCATTTCCTTACTGATGGCACAGCTGAAGTCCAGAGAAGAGAAATAGTGTGCATGGATCACACAGCAAAGCCACATCTAGAATCTACTTTATTCTTCCCACTTTTTAGGCTCTCCAGGGACCAAAACTGCCGTTAAAGAGAGAGGCCAGCTAGCAAATCAGGAGGCTGAGATCTTGGGATCCTAGTTCAAAGCCATCCTGGGCAGGAAAGTCTGTGAGATTCTTAACTCCAATTAATCACCAGAAAACTGGAAGTGGAGCTGTGGGTAGAACACTAGCCTAGCCTTTTTTTTTTTTTTTGGCCAGTCCTGGGGCTTGAACTCATACACACATTGGCCTCTCTCTCTTGTCTGTTTGTGGGGCTTGAACTCGGGGCCTGGGCACTGTCCCTGGGCTCTTTTTTTTCCCTCAAGGCCAGCACTCTGCCACTTGAACCACAGTGCCACTTCTGGCTTTTTCTGTTTATGTGGTACTGAGGAATCGAACTCAGGACTTTTGTGCATGCTAGGCAAGCACTCTACCACTAGGTAAAGCCACATTCCTAACCCCTGCTAGCCTAGCCTTGAGCACAAAAACTCAGGGATAGTGCCCTGAGTTCAAGCCCCACAACAGACAAGAGAGGAAGGCCAATGTGTGTGTGAACCCAGGTCCCTCAGCCCACAGATGGTGCCAGGACACCATGCCCAGCACTGCTACAGGAAGTCTCTGCAGGCTCCAAGTAGGGATTGACAGCTGGCTTGGACTGAGCTTGGACCCAACTTGAAGGAAGAGATTGCTCACCTGGCACAGAAGTCCAGTTCAGCCTTCTTTCCCTTGGGGCTAGTGGAAAGGAGAGGCTGCACTAGAGAAGGCGTTGCCAGCTACTGGAAGGATGGCTCAGTGTGCTGCAAAGGCCTTTGCTAAACTCCACAAGGTAAGATAAGGCCTTCATCTTGGCAGGACTGACTTGTTCCTGATGGACAGTCAGCCATGGTCACATTCAAGGGTTTATTTAGCACATGGGAGTAAGGCTGGCCACTTCTTCCCTCCAACCCCATGCCGCCCCAGAGCTTGGGCAATGAAGTGCAGCTCCCCTGCCCTGAGCTCATTAAAGTCCTGCTAATACATCATCAGGCCTCCAGAGCTGACAAACACTCAGTCCTGCCAAATGGCCCTTCCTCATATCTCCACCTCCAGCTCAAGGGCGGGGCCCTGGGGCCTCATCTCTGTGGTCTCCAAGCTGACCCCTCTCCTAAGTGCCCCCAGGCAGGGGATCTGTGTCCTGAGAGCCCCCTGCTGAGGTCATTGTGATCAGCTCAAGGCAGGTCAAGTGCCTAGCAATGGATTGGATAATAACGGTGGTAATGATGGCTGATGCGTGGCAGGGGCCTCTGTCCTTTTCCAGCTCTTTGGCTTGCATCACACTCGGAGTGGAGACCCCCACATGTTCCGGCTCAGAAGGCTTGAGTTTATAGATGGTGGGGTGGAGGAGGGATGTACGTGCATGTGTGCCTGTGTGTGTGTGCCTGTGTGTGTGTGCGCGCGTGCGCACACGCGCGTGCGCGCACATATGCATGAGACTGTCCCGGCTTAGAGACTTGCCACAGACCTTTCTAGACACACAGAAAACTAATTGCAGGGACCCAGAAGCAGCTCTAAGGAGGGAGAATTAGGGAAGGAGAGATAGGGAGGGAGGGATGGAGGAGCAAGTAGGGGGTAGGAGGGAGGAAGGAAAGAGAAGGGCTCTGGGGAAGGATGGGGTGGAGGGGAGGAAGGAAGAAAGAAATGGAAGAGAGGAAGAGGAAAGGGCGGGAGACATCTCTTTGTGGTTCTCTGGCTGGCCACTCAGGAGTCATTGTGGGCAGAAAAGGAAGGAAATGTGTCCAGGCTAGGGGACTGGGGAGTGTGCCCAGAGCATACCACGTCCTGCTAGCTGCTGCTCCGCTCTGGCTGCGCTAGCTGGAGCTCAGCTGCCACCATTGCAAATGGAGGCCCTGTCTCCTTATTCCGATTCACTTTCCAAAGCCAATTGCTAGCATCTCTCTAACCCTGTCTTCCCTGTCTGTTTGTGAAAAATCCCCCAGCCAGAGTCTGTGTCTGGGCCACTGTGAACATGGCCCAGAAGCCCCTGGAAATCTCAGAATTAGGAAAGTTGCCCTACCTCATCTCCATCTTTGTGTCGGGCCACTCAGGATCTAGAGGAAGGCAAGCAACCAGCCCTCACTTTCACCTTTAGGACTTGACATTTGGGGACCCAAAACTCCCACTTCCCAAAACCCACATTTCAGCTAGGCACTGGTGACGCACACCTGTAATCCTAGCTACTCAGGAGACTGAAGATCAAAATTCAAAGCCTGTTGGGGCAGGGAAGTCCGTGGACTTTTATCTCCAATTAATCAGCAAAAAGCCAAAAGTGGAGCTGTGGCTCAAGTTGTTAGAATGCCAGCCTCAAGTGAAAAAAAAAAAAAAAGCTAAAAGACAACACCTAGGCCTCCAGTTCAAGCTCTAGTGTCCACACACACAGTTAAAACAGAGAGAGACAGGAGGTTCTGTCCCAAGGAAGGAGGAAAAGTCTGCCATTCATAGTGACTGCTTTATCTGCTTGTCCCTTAACAGAATTCAGAGATTGAGGATTTTCTCCTTTCAAGGAATAGAATTTGTGGGGCCTGGGAAGGTGGCTCAGTGGTAGAGTGCTTGCCTTGCATGCATGAGGCCCTGGGTTCGATTCCTCAGCACCACATAAACAGAAAAAACCAGGAGTGGTGCTGTGTCTCAAGTGGTAGAGTGCTAGCATTGGGCTGAAGAGCTGAGGGACAGCGCCCAGGCCCAGAGTTCAGGCCCCACAACCGACAGGAAAACAAAAAACAAAAAAAAGGAATAGAATTTGTGTCCAACCCAGGAATAAATTGTTAAAAAAAAAAAAAAAAAAAAAAGCTATGAGACAGCACCCAGGCTGTGAGTTCAAGCCCCAGTATCAGCACACACACACACACACACACACACACACACACACACACTCATTGCTCCACACTATGTCCTACTGTTGGTCTATAAACAGAAGTTTACCCACCCACTCCTATCCTGCATCCCACTCCCATCATTTTAAACAGTTTTATTTCTGTATTCTGCCTGGTGAACTCCTATTCATCCTTCAGAATACAGCTCAGATATCCACTCCTTTGTGAAACTCCTTCAGGGATCTCCCGACCACCCAAAGCTAGTAGCACCACACCAGGCTCTTTTAATTCTTCCCCACCTCTGGGTAGCAAGGGTTGAGTCAAAACCCTTAGTAGAGTCAACCCCTCACTCTGTCCAAAGACAGAAGACTCCACCTACTCTTGTAGGTACAGAACCTACTCGGAAGCATACCAGGCCTTCTGGAAACCCACTAGCATTCTCCCTTCTCTTAAACTCACATACTCAGAGCCAAATGGGGAATCGGAAATTCAAGGAGCCTGGAGGATCCCCACCCCCACTCTGCCCTCTCTGGCCTGACAGAAGAGTCTCAGCACATCTGGTTGTACTTAAATGTTCCAGCACTTTCCTCCTCTCTCACTTCTACCCTAGCTTCCTCCCCTTCTAACCCAACCCTCCTGCTCTCTCCTCTAGGATGTCTTCCTTGCCAGGCCCAACCTTGGTATCCATACTCTGGAGTCTTTGTCTGAGTCTCTGGGCTGAAGTCTAGGAGGAAGTGAGCTCTGCAAAGTTCAGGATATGGAACTCACAGGGTGGTCCTGGATGGAGACCCTATACCTAGAAAAAGAAAAAAGAAAAGCAAAGAGCTAGGTGCCTATGGCTCATGCCTGACTGTAATCCTAGCTACTCTGGAGGCAGAGATCTGAGGATCATGGTTCAAATCCAGTACAGACAGGAAAGTCCAGAGCCAGAAGCTGTGGCTCAAAGTAGTAGAACACTAGCCTTGAGCATAAAAGTTCAGTGATAGGGCCCAGGCCCTGAGTTCAAGCCCTAAGGCTGGCATGATAAAAGAAAAAAGAAAAGGACTGGGCACTGATGGCTCACGCCTGTAATTCTAGCTACTCAGGAGGCTGAGATCTGAGGATCAAGGTTTGAAACCTGCCTGAGCAGGAAACTAACTCCATGAGTCTCTTAGCTTCAATTAACCAACAGAAAGCCAGAAGTGGAGATATGGCTCAAGTGGTAAAGCACCAGCCTTGAGTGAAAAAGTTAAGCAAAAGTGTGAGGCCTTGCATTCAGGCCTTAGTATTGGAATTAACTTAGCAGATTTCTTTTGTTGATGGTATTTTTCTCCAGAAATAAAATCTCGAATGGATAGACTTATAAGGCAATTGTGGAACTTCTCTTGGCTCAGAGGCTCCTCTGGCCAGGCCTAGGGACACCACTGGGCATCAACTCCAGGCAGTACTCCTTGGCCCACACCACTGCCAGTGGCTCCCAATCTCAGAGCCCTGCCTCTGGAGCCCCAGAAACTCAAAGGTTGCACAAAGCTACCTTAGGAAAATCCAACAATGGCTGCCAGAGGAGTCCTGCTCCACTCCATATCCCAAATGAAAAGTGCTATGCACCAAGCCCAGCAGGGTGTGCAATCTAGCCCACAATCAATAGGGCTTGGATAGCTGGGCTCTGGTGGCTCATGCCTATAATCCTAGCTACTCAGGAGACAGAGATCTGAGGATCATGGTTCAAAGTCAGCCTGGGCAGGAAAGTCTGTGAAACTCTTATCTCCAGTAAATCACTCAGAAAACTGGAAGTGATGCTGTGGCTCAAGTGGTAGAGCGCTAGCCTTGAGCTGAAGAGCTGAGGGACAGCGCTCAGGCCTAGAGTTCAAGCCCCACGACTGACAAAAAAAAGAGGGGGCTTGGATTTGGCATGACTTCTGCACCGCTCTTAAAAGCTCACTCCTGTAATCCTAGTGATTCAGGAGACTGAGATCTGAGGATTGTGGTTCGAAGCCAGCCAGGGAGGTAACATCTGTGAGACTCTTCACCAACTAACCATCAAAAAGCTGGAAGTAGCCGGGCGCTGGTGGCTCACGCCTGTAATCCTAGCTACTCAGGAGGCTGAGATCTGAGGATCGCGGTTCAAAGCCAGCCCGGGCAGGAGAGACCGTGAGACTCCTATCTCCAATAAACCACCAGAAAACCGGAAGTGGCGCTGTAGCTCAAGTGGTAGAGCGCTCGCCTTGAGCTGAAGAGCTGAGGGACAGCGCCCAGGCCCAGAGTTCAAGCCCCACGGCCGACAAAAAAAAAAAAAAAAAAAAAAAAAAAAAAAAAAAAGCTGGAAGTAGAGGCGCGGCTCAAGTAGAGTGCTAGAATTGAGAAAAAAACAAAAAACAAACAAAACAAAAACCTCAGGGACAATGTCCAGGCTCAGACCTGAGTTAAAGCCCCAAGACCTGCACATACATAGACACAAAAAGCCAAAATGCAGTGATTGCAGTTTTGGAGCCAAACTGCTGACTTCAAACCCAGGTTTGTCATTTACATATGGTCTTAATGCCCAGGCTAAAGTGATTTGAGAAATACCAGCTCCCTATGTCCTCTCATTGGCCAACAGGGGCTGGTTGGTGAAGCTAGAATGTGACCCAAGCATAACTACCTCAGACCCTCACTAGACCCCAACCCAGAGCAGCTATTGGGGACTAGACATTTGCCCAACTATCTGCTCACCTCGGAGATCCCAGAGGGCCTGCCAGTGCTCCCAAGGAAGCATTCTCCTGCAGATTTCCATATTTCTGCCTATTAGAAGGCTTTAAATTGTTATTATAAAAATTGTAGACAATTTTTAAGTTGTTGCTATAAATACAGCAGGGTTACAGTTACATAAATCAGTTAACAATTAGATTTCTTTTTGGACAATGTCACCCCTTCCCTTGCTCTCTCCCAGGTTTTCCCTCCTGTCCCCATGCACAAGTTGAACAGCGCATTTTCAACATAGTGTCCCCCTATACTCCCAAAGGCAGATAAATGAACAACAAGACAAAACAAAACAAAATTAAAAAAAAACCTCTTGTTGCAGTTTCCTGGAGTTCATTTCAATAAATATTTTTTCATATGATCAGATGCACATAGGGATTGTGCCTTTGTGTGCCTCTCCTAAGAGCATCCTCCTTTGGTCTCACTGTGTGTGAATGCCTAGAGTCCTGTGTAACTGAAAGAGGACATTTGAGGGTAAATACAAGTTGAGGACTGTGTCAGGTCATGTGTGCTTATTGTTGTTTGAGAAAGAGCAGCTTTTTCCAGGGGCAGTCAGTGGCTCACACGTATAATTCTAGCTACTTAGGAGGCTGAGATCTGAGGATCACAGTCAAGTGGTAGAGCACTAGCCTTGAATAAAAAAAAGCTAAGCAAGAGTGCAAACTCCAGTTCTAACATAGACAGGCAGACAGACATACTGTGATCAAATGTACATCTTAGAATTGACTCTACTTGACTTACATAACTACAACCCCTTTGTACATCACTTTTATAATAACAAAATTCTTTTTAAAAATAAAGGAGGTACTAAATTGAGGCACAAATATATATATATGTTGGAGTGGGAAAAAATGATAATGATGTCACAGCAGAAATCTTGGCCCCGAAGTTAATTCAGAGGCTCAATTCCATCTTCAAGGACAGTTTTTTTAAAATCTTCCATCTTTGCATTGTAACACCCTTAGAATATTTGCTGTGCCTCCTGGTGGTTTCGCTCAAGGTCACGTGTTAGTCACTTTTCATTCCTGACACAAAATATTTGAGCAAAAGGATTCCAAAGAGGAAACATTCCTCCTGGATTGCTGTCCCAAAGGTTTCAGTCCCTGAGCAACTGGCTCAGTTGTTTCTGGGCCATAGTGCAGCAGAGTGTCATGGTGGGGACCATGTGGGCCTTGAGAAAGGGCTGAGAAGAATAAGAGCCTTCGAAGCCCTGCTTGGTCTGCTGAGATCTGATGCCAACCAACCACCTGCCATGCCCAGGCCAGTGAGGACCTTCTGTTCACAGCTGTCTCATTTTCCCTACCCTCTCTGTGACATGGAGCCCCCAATAACCAGAGGGTCTTGGTGAGGGTTTACTGAGAAACACTTGAAGGCTTTGGGCACTGCCCCTGGCATAGGTGAGGGCTCAGATGGCCCCTGTCTCACCCCACCTGGCCTGGGTCCTGGAGTAAGCAGAGGCAGACTTGGGATGAACAGAATCCCAAAACCTTCAGAGAACAGACTGTGGAAATGATACATGACACCAGGACCCCAGCTTGGGTAACAATGTGGATAGCATTGCTGGTAAGGATATTGGCAAAAAGTTCTGGCCAGTGTCTGGTTTCTGTTAGTGTCTGTTTGCTTGGTTTGTTGCCATTGCTTTTGCTGGCACTGGGGTTTGAATTCAAACTTACTTGGCTTGCTTACTTTGCTAGTGCTCTACCAGTTGATCCATGCCTCCAGCCTGGCTTTTTGCTGGTTACTTTGGAGATAGTCTTGTGGATATTTCTTCCCAGGCTATCTTTTTTGTTTGTTTGTTTTTTGGGCACGGTTATGGGGCCTGAACTCTGGGCCTGGGCGCTGTCCCTCAGCTCTTCAGCTCAAGGCTAGCATTCTACCACTTGAGCCACAGCACCACTTCCGGCTTTTTTCTTTTTGCTTATGTGGTGCTGAGGAATCGAACCCAGGGCCTCATGCATGCAAGGCAAGTGCTCTACCACTGAGCCACCTTCCCAGCCCATTCCCAGGCTATCTTTAAACTGAGATCCTCTGGATTTGGCCTCCTGAATAGCTAGAATGATAGGCAGCAGACTCAGACTCACAGTCCTTCTGTCTTCATCTTCAGAGTGCTGAGATAACAAACTCATGGCACCTCTATTAATTCTAAACATATCTTACCACGAGAGGTTGCTACAAATAGAACACTCTGCTTAAGCTGGGCACCAGTGGCTCATACCTAGCTGAGACCTGAGGATCACAATTTGAAGCCAAGCATACTCCCCCTCAAAATCTGAGACAAATCCAAGAGACTCTTATCTCTAGTTAATTAGCAAAAAGCTAGAACTAGCACATATTACCTGAATTGTACAACACCTCAATAACAGGAAAGTTGTTTTCTTTTTTAAAAAGCTAGAATTGGAGGTGTGGCTCAAGTAGTAGAAAAAGCCAAGTTCTAATACCCATACCAAAAGAGAGAGAGGAAGGAGGGAAGGAAGGAAGGAGGGAAAGAAAGAAAGAAGGAAGCTAGCTATGCCTGAAGTGTTTAACACATCCTAGTATACAGCAGGTGCTCATAAAATGGTGATAAAATTTGCCTCACTTGCCTAGGCTGCCTGAGCTACTGCTGCCTGGGCACAAGCACAGCTGACATTCGAAGCTTGCTGAGCCTTCACTTCTCCCCATCCTGCCTCAAACAGGATACTCCCTGTAGAGGATTTCCTTTCCTTGTCCTCTTCTTTGACCCAGTCCCTCCCTTCCTTCCAGTCTCTGCTCTTCCAAGAAGCCTTCCTTGACACCTATCCCCTGCCAACCTCTATAGGGACTACTGGCCTTCTATTCTGGGTGTGTGTGTGTGTGTGTGTGTGTGTGCCTGCCCGATGGAAGAGGGCTGGGAAAGGGAGGGGTGCTGCTGAGGAGGAGGCCACCTGCCAGAGTGGCAGCAGACAGGCCAGCTAAATCCTTGACCTATGATTTAAGGGGTCGGGCACAGTTCAGTAAAGCACTCCAGGCTGAGTCCCAGCTCATTCATACAGGGGGATGAGGGATGGAGAGGGAAGAGGAGGAGGGCTTGCTTCTCCAGCAGCCCCTTGCCTCAGTCTTTGGCTCCCTGGAACATAACCCAGCACTCCTGAACCCCCTGAACACTTACAACCCCCACTTGCATCAGCACAAAGAGGAGGCAGCTTAGGGTGGTGGGGGAGCACCATGCCAGAGGACCAAGCTCTCAGCCATCCACCTGCCTCCATCTAAACACAATCTCCCCATAGACCACTTCTCAGGTCTACCACTTGCAGTACTATGCAAATGAGATGTAAAGCAGGCCAAGATGGCCATGGGGATTGGCTGGCACAGGAGACTTTGCAACCCAATCTCCAGTGGCCAGCAGCCTGGACTCCCTGCCCCCTCTTAGGCCAGGGCCTGGTCCCTCCCATAAATCAACTTTGTCAGCGTTAATGGCTCCTGACTAATTGCCTGGACTTGGGCTCCAGGGCTCAGGTCGCCCACATTAAAATTCAATCAGGCCAAGCGCTGAGCTATTAAATATTCATTGGGAGAGCTTCCCGAAACTGGGCTGGGGGATGGGGATGAATTGGTTTGGAGGAATTATCCGGATCCCCAGCTCCTAGTCCCTGCTTCTCTCCACCACTCTTTTTTAAACTGCTGCCTGATTTCCATTTGATATGGGCCTGATTTCTCCCTGGAAGCCTCTCTAGGGACTTCTGGGAGAAGGAGATACCCTGCAGAAGAATGTGGTAAGAAGTAATGCCAAGGGGCTACCCTAGTCCCCTGATCTGAGTGCTGCCTGGTCACCTACTTTGGAAACCTCTTACCCAGTGACCTCTATAGCCCCCTCCCAATGCTGGGATTGTAGGTCCCACCAGGAATAGACTAGCTCCAGGCATAGGAGGCTTGGTCCTGAGCAGCAGCCAAGAGAGGCCCCTAGGTCCCTGACCTTTGCCAAGGGGTGGTGGGCTTCCACATGGCATGCCAGCAGCTGGGCAAGAGGTCTGTGCGGTGAGGAAGGAGGGCATTCTGAGCAGTCCTCCTCTCCTCTCCCCTTCCCTCAGGAATGTAGTCTGTCCCAGCTCCTGGGCCCCTGGCCTGATGCTGAGCAGGCTGCCTGGAAGTTCTCAAGAAGGGATCCAAGGGGGAGGGGCACAGGGAAAGTAAGGCACTGAAGCAGACACTACTACCACCACCACCACCCACCTACCCCTACACACACAGAATCAGAGCTATGAAGAGGGCTCAGCAGATACAATGACAGCAGCCACAGCCCAGAGCACCCAGGGAGCCACAAAGGACAAGGAGTTTTTCTAGCCCTCAGTGGTATACTGAGACTCCTTTTCACATAGCACTAGAACTTTGGCCAGGCTAGGAGACTGGAAATATGCTAGGAGAGACTCGTTCTGTTCCTTTCTTGTTGTATTTGTTCTTATACTGTGGCTTTAACTCAGGTCCTTGTGCTCTTACTTGTTTGGTTTTGTTGTTGTTGTTATTGTTTTTGCTGGTTAATTTTAGATAAGAGGCTCTTTGACTGATCTGCCCAGGCTGCCTTCAAATCATGATCTTCAGATCTCAGCCTCCTGAATAGCTATGATTACAGGTGTGAGCCATGGGCACCTGGATGCCCCCTGGTTTTTCAGGGACTCTGGTACAAACCACCTGCCAAAGGACTCCTCCTTTCCTTTGGGCTGTACCCTGCCCTCTCCTGGTGTCTGAAGTCACAGCAAGAAATTCACCAGTGGGACAGGGTGTGTGTGTGTGTGTAACCACCAGAGCCACAGAGAGCCAACTGCAGAGAGGGCTGGAAACTAAGAGAAATGATCTCCACAAAGCCAGAAGCAACAAGCCAGGACTCCAGAGGGTGTGATCTTCAGGGAATGTGGTTTGGAGGGACGCTGGAAGGGATCCCCTTGTGCTGCTAACTCTAAGGGGATCAGCCCTTGTGCCCAGCAGGAAGCTTAGCATTCTTGTCTGAGAGCCCTGTACCTCTTTCCCCAGGGCTGTGGTGCTCTCCTGACAGAAAATGGGGTCCAAGAAGCACCCCCTTGTTAGGAACCATGCAGGTCCCCCCCCACTCCCATTTCTGGTCTGGCAGCTATTAGGGAGAGAGCTGGGGCTAAGAGGCCTCACACTTCAGGCCGTCAAGAGTGACCCCAGCCCAAAGTCAAACGTCACAGGCAATCCGGGATTCCAAGCTCACTCCATGTGTGGTTCCCATTAGGGCCAGCCAGGGTCTTCCTGAAGGCCAGGCTGGATTCCTGAGCCCCTCCCCCACCACAGGCTGTTTGCAATGTCCTCTTCCAGACCCAGCCATGGAGATTTACACTAGCGTTCTCCCTCGAAATAGGCTTCCCCACCCAATGTAGGAGTCTTTAAACCTTGAACCCTCCAGGAAGGACTAGTCCCTGAAGACCCCCATGTTAAGCCTGGGAAGTCTTCCCTCTTCTTCGGGTCAGCTGCTTTCATTCAGACCATAGCCCCACAGGCCTGGATAATTGCACCTGCCCCCACTGACCTGCCGGTATCCAGGGCTGTTCCTCCACACTGCCCTGGAGTGCTTGTCTTCAAACCCAGGCCTCCTGTTCCCTCTTTGCACTTCCAAAAGCTGGGCACCATGGGCTCAGCCTGGTCCCTGGATATGTATGTCATGGGATTTTTGTCCTTCACTTGAAGGCTTAAAAAAATAAAGTTGTCAACATTTAAAAACCAGGACACCAGGCACTGGTGGCTCATGCCTAGCTACTCAGGAGGCTGAGATCTGCACAGTTCAAAGCTTGTTAGGACAGAAGAGTCCATGAGACTCTTGTCTCCAATTAAGCAGCAAAAAGCTGGAAGTG
Organism: Dipodomys merriami; assembly: GCF_024711535.1. NCBI lineage: Eukaryota > Metazoa > Chordata > Mammalia > Rodentia > Heteromyidae > Dipodomys > Dipodomys merriami. The sequence continues at coordinate 15,469,656 of NW_027202271.1, forward strand.
GAGGTGTAGCTTGAGTAGTAGAGCTCCAGCCTTCAGCAAAAAAAAGCAAAGGAATGGTGTCCAGGTCCTGAGTTCAAGTCCTAGTACTGATAGATAGACAGACAGACAGACAGACAGACAGACACACACACACACACACACACACACACACACACACACACACACATCTTACTTCCTGTGTACCCTTCAATTTGCTATAGCAGACTCAAGTCTAAATCCTCTAGCCTGGTGTCACTTTGGCCTCATGAAACATATCTTCTCCTTACCCCAGTTCAGTCTTCCCCTGCAACATCTGCTCAGGCTCATCAAACTTCTCTCTTCCCAAGCACAACTCCAATTTTTCATCCTGGGTTTTGCACATACTGTTTCTTCTGCCTGGAACACCTGGCCATCTACCCCTGGTGAGCTTCTACTCCTCATTTCAGTACAGAAGTGCAAGGTCCTGAGTTCAAACCCTAGTACCACAGAAAGGAAGGAAGGAAGGAAGCAAGGAAGGAAGGAAGGAAGGTGGGCAGGAGGGATGGAGGGAGGGAAAAAGGAAGGAAGGTAAGGAGGGAGGGAGGGAAGGAAAAGAGGGAGGGACAAAACCGAGGCCAATGATGTCTCTAGTCTCTACTGTGTTCATTCCATCCTCTTGCTGGTTTCTGAGTGTCCCTTACTCAGGCATCCATTCAGCAAACACCTGTGTGAGGTTCTTTTCCTGGCCAATTGCAGCGTACCCTTGTCCTGTTCTCTCAAGGACAAGCCCTTAGCATTTTGATGCAGCACTTTGGTGAGGATGGTGGAGTTGAATCCTGAGGATGGTTCCTGGCAGTTAGGCGTTATTATGCCTCCTCCTCTGTTTTGTTAATATGGCCTGTTGGTGGCTCAGGATCACTCCTCCAGTGGGTGGCAGGACTATTTCAAGAAGTTGATCCTAAGCCGGGCGTTGGTGGCTCACACCTGTAATCCTAGCTACTCAGGAGGCTGAGATCTGAGGATCGTGGTTCAAAGCCAGCCCGGGCAGGAGAGACCGTGAGACTCCTATCTCCAGTAAACCACCAGAAAACCGGAAGTGGCACTGTAGCTCAAGTGGTAGAGCGCTCGCCTTGAGCTGAAGAGCTGAGGGACAACACCCAGGCCCAGAGTTCCAGCCCCACGGCCTACAAAAAAAAAAAAAAAAAGTTGATCCTTTCTTCTATGCCACCTGGGGTGCCAACTGTAGCCAAACGCACTGCCTTCCCTGATGTGCTGTCTCCTTCCATTCTCTCCCATTTTCCTTTAGTATTATCAGCTGCGCCAGGCTTGTCCATATTCCCATATATGTTATGCAGTAGTAACTAAAGAGTCTGGTGCTTGCACGCACATGTGTTCGCTGAATGTGCTCCTTCGTGTAGGTCTGTGTGGGCATGGGGTATCTGCTTACAAACTCAAGGCATTAGTCATTACTTCATGGGGAATTTGTATGGATTCTGTTAACTAGGCTATGCAAAATGCTTAGAGTAATACACAGCAGCACAAAGTAAGCACTCGGTAAGTAGAGGCTGCTGAGATGATTGTTCTGCTTCGGTGGGTAACAAGGTGTGGTCCAGATGTTTGCAGCTGGCCCCTCTCAGGGAGAAGAAGCCCTCTTAGAAGTGACTCAGTAGAGACATATTCAGTTGGTTCCCCAGAACTCCTTTCCTTCCAGGTGTGGATTGTAAATGACATCCCCTCCAGGGTTTGTCACAGGCATGGTGCTAGCAGAGAATAAGCAAAACAAGGTCCTGAGCCACAGAGCTGACCACAAAGCAAATGAGGGGGGCAAGTAATTACAGAATGTGGTGAGCCCTGTGGCAGAAATAGAGAAGGTTAAGTGACTGAGTAGATAGGCAGATGGGGCCATGTCATGCAGTGTTGTGGTCAGGATGATGAGACAGTGACAATCCTCTGAAGGAGCAGCCTTAGAGCAGTCTAGGCAAAGGGACCAGCAAAGCCAAGGCCAGAAGTGGGGAAAGTGTGTCAAGTTCAAGGAACAACAAAGCATCCCACTAGAGTGATGGAGGAGAGATCAGCCAGCCAGGGCTAGGAGAAGTTGGGCTTTTCCTTAGAGGGAAGGCTTGGAGGTTGTTAAGCAGGGAGAGACCCACTCTGTGTTCTTGTGTGTCAGATTTGTATTCTCAAGCCTGCACCCTGGTGGTTCATACTTGTAATCCTAGCTACTAGGGAGGCTGAGATCTGAGGATCAAGGTTTAAAGCCAGCCCTAGCAGACAAATCCAAGAGACTCTAATCAGCAAAAAAGCTGGAAGTGGGGATGTGGCTTTCAAGTGGTAGAGCACCAGCTGTAAGCAGACAAAGCAAAGGGACAGCTCTTCGGCCCTGAGTTCAATCTCTACTACAAGCTCTCTCTCTCTCTCTCTCTCTCTCTCTCTCTCTCTCTCTCTCTCTCTCACACACACACACACACACACACACACACACACACACCATCTTTCTGGCTGTCCTGTGAACTGATTTCTGGGAGCTAGGACAGCAAACAGAAACTTTTGCAGTTGTACAAGAAAGTAACAGGGGCTTAAGACAGTTGGGAATGTATGCAGCTAGTGCTAATTCAAGATCTATCTTAAACTGCGAGTAGGCAGCTCATGCCTGTAATCCTAGCTGCTCAAGAGGCTGAGGATCCCATTTCATAGCTAGCTAGAACAGAAAAGTTTTGCAAGACTCCATCTTCAATTAACCAGCAAACAGGAGGTCTAGAGATGTGGCTCAAGTGGTAGAGCACCTGACACCAGAAAGAAAGCTGAGGGGCAGTGTGTAGGCCTGAGTTTAAGTACTTTAAATACATAGTGACAAGACTCAGTGTAAGATAGGAGAGGAATTCAGGAAGGGAGAAAGGACCAGGAGCATATATTTCTATCCTGGGCTGTTAGATTTCTTATGTAGTGTGTGTGTGTGTGTGTGTGTGTGTGTGTGTGTGTGTGTGTGTGTGTGTGTGTGTGTGTGTGTGTTCTAGGGCTGGAACTCAGGGCCTGGGCATAGCTCTTTCTTTGCTAAAGGTTGGTGCTCTACCACTTGAACCACAGCTCCACTTCTAACCTTTTGGTGGTTAATTGGAGATAAGAGTCTGATGGACATTGCTGCCTAGGTTGGCTTCTACCCTTAATCCTCACATCTCAGACTGAACAAATAAGAGCCATCTGGGCTCCTCCTGTTTAGCGCAGTTTAGGCTGGTTCATTCCTGCTCTCTATGCATAAAGATATCCCTAGCCACCCTGTGCCTCAGGAGTCAGAACTTGCTGAAACACAATCACCTTCCCAACCCTTGATTATGCCACAATCTGCACCACAAAGTACAGCTTCCCTCTCCTTAGCCTGAGCCATTGGCTCAACCAAAGTGAATCTTCCAAGTTTAGAGACATTGCAGATCCTGGGGCATATTGGGGCACTGGCCTGAAATAGATCTGGGAGCAGAGCCGGTCTGGATTTTCCAAAAGGAATCTTCCAGAACTCCTAGCCCTGGAGAACTGAGTGTCCCCACCTGCCAGATACCTCCCCCCCCCTCCACCCCCAACACACACACACACACACACACACACACACACACACACAACCCTGCCAGCAGGAGCAATGAAGCCCATCTTCCGGCCTTGAGCTGCAGGCGGGGGAGGGTCTGATCCCTAATTGCCGCCATCTGCTCCCTGGGCCTCCCCCTTCCCCCATGGCCCAGGCTGTGGCTCAGGAGCACGGGGAGCGTGGTGTGTGTGGCGGGCTTGCAGCCTGCACCCTGATTCCCTTCCCCCCCCCACCCCCCATGCCACCACTGCTGAGTCCCAAGAAGCTTGTCACAGTGAGGTAGCCCTGTAGCTACAAGCCCCAGCCCCTCGGTGTTCAGGCTGGGTTTTCTACCAGGGTTTTAAATAATCTGCCTCATATTTTTCCTAAGGGACCTTTTGCCCAGCACCCTGAAAACGCCCGGACTGACGTGCACCCCATGCCGAGTTAGCATTGACCTTGAGATATTGGGCTTAATCTGCAGACCCAACGGGGCAGCGGACTGTGGATGGATAGACTACAAAACCAAGGCCTAGGAGAGTGATAAGTAAGGTGCCAGGGGGTGTTTGCAGGCCCAGGGGCCTGTCATCGCTCTGGGTAGACCCTAGGACGCAGGGCCTAAGGACAGGGGTAAGGTGTTGGGACCCTCCTCCTCCAAGCAGAAGCATCCACTCACTGGGGAGAGGGAGTGTGGGTTAGAGAGTGGGACTCCAGCTGAGGCTGTTTCCTAGATGTGGGCACCCTCAGCTTCCAAAGCCAAGGTGGGGGTTGATGCCAGTGTGTAGAGAGTTCCAAGGCTGAGCAGCCACCCCTAAAGCCCAGATTCAAATAATAGGTTTCTCCCCCCCCCCTCTTGTTTTGGTGTTGGTCTGGGGACTTGAACTTGGGGCCTGGGCACTGTCCCTGAGCTTCTCTTGCTCAAGGCCAGCACTGGCTTTTTCTGTTTCTATGGTACTGAGGAATCAAACTCCATGGCTTCATGCATGCTAGCAACTACATTCCCAATGAAGAGGCTCAGAGGCAGTATCCAGGCCCTGAGTTCAAGCCCCAGGACTGGTGGGGGAAAAACAAAACAAAACAAAAAAACTCTTATGGACTTTGCTGCTCAGACTGGCTTTGAGCCTCCATCCTCAGATCCCAGCTTCCTGAGTAGCTAGGATTACAGGTGTAAGGCTCCAGCACTGGACTCTTTTTTATTTCTTTAGCATTGCAATTCTCACCAGGCATCGTTGGCTCACACCTGTAATCCTAGCTACTCAGGAGGCTGAGATCTCAGGATCGTGGTTCAAAGCCAGTTCAGGCAGGAAACTCCGTGAGACTCTTATCTCCAATAAACCACCCAGAAAACTGGAAGTGGTGCTGTGGCTCAAGTGGTAGAATGCTCCCCTTCAGCTAAAGAGTTCAAGCCCTATGACTGGAAAAAAAAAAAAAAAGTATAACAAAGAAATGCAATTCTCTGAAATATATAGGGCAGAAGAAAGCATCTTCGTACCTGGTCCAGGAAGCCACGCACCCAGGCCACTTGGAAATGCAAATATCCTTCCTTCTACTCATGAGTAGACTCTGCTATACAGAAGGGCCACTGCTTGATACCACAAAACTGTGTAGCCCAGAGACAGCCAGGCTGATGGTGTGATTCTGTGAGACTCATCTCTAATTAAACACCAAAAAAAGCCGGAAGTGGAGCTGTGGCTTAACAGGTAGAGCGCTAACCTTGAGCAAACAAAACAAAAGACAACATCCAGGTCCTGAGTTCAAGCCCAAGGACCAGAACAACAACAAAAGAAAGCTATGGCTCTTTGGGCTCTAGCTAGAATCTGGGCTGGTAGGGGGCGCTGAAGTGACCAGTGTTCCCCTCCCCCACTTCCCTGTCCCCCGGAATTTATAGATTTCCTCATTGTCTAGCACAAAGGCCTTCTGGGGGAGGAGGTGGGCTGGGTGAGGAGACTAGGGAATTAAAAAGTCTGAATCACAGCCAGCCACACCCGAGGCCCCATAAATCTGCCGGCCTCTGCCACGGACGACTGGGCCAAAGCCAGGGGAGATGTTTTCAGGCTGCTGCTGCTGCTGCTGCTGCTGCTGGGGACAGTCAGCCTTGCTCACAGCTCTAGAGGCTCCTGAGGTGGGTGAGCAAAGAGGAGTAGGTGACACTCACTGCCTGTTACCCTGCACCTCAGAAAGTCTACCCTGCCTCCATGTGGTTGCCTGTGACTCTTGTTCTCTGCTTTTGGTTCTGAGTAGGGAAATAAGCTTTCTGTGAGTATACTGAGTCCCTTAGGGGAAGGGTCCTGGAAATCCAAACTCTGGGAAAATGGCCTCCGGGAGCGGGTGGGAGGCCCCAGGGAGACATGACAGATGGCTCAGTGTTAACAGATGATACAGAAAACAGAATTACTCAGCTGCTGGTCCCTCCACCTTCCCCGCAGAAGGGGGTGGCCTCCAAACTGGAAAATGACAGTGAACTTTGCTGGGGGGGGGGGCACAGAGAAGAGGAAGCCACAGCCCTTGGGAGACTGTGGACACAAGACCTATCTTGGATCCCACTACTGCACTACCAGTCTCAGGAAACTGCATCTATCTCTGAATCTCCCTGGCCTCACATGTAAAATGGCTCTATGAAACCTTTTACCGTGTGTGTGTGTGTGTGTGTGTGTGTGTGTGTGTGTGTGTGTGTGTGTGTGTGTGTGTGTGTGTGTGTGTGTGTGTGTGTGTGTGTGTGTGTGTGTGGCTGGTTCTGGGGCTTGAACTCAGGGCCTGGGCACTGTCTCTGAGCTTCCTTTCTTCCTTCCTTCCTTCTTGAAACAAAATCTCTCTGGTGGGCTGGGAAGGTGGCTCAGTGGTAGAGTGCTTGCCTAGCATGCATGAAGCCCTGGGTTCAATTCCTTAGTACCACATAAATGGAAAAAAGCCGGAACTGGCAGCACTGTGGCTCCAGTAGTAGAGCACTAGCTTTGAGCAAAAGAAGCTCAGAGCCATTGTTCAGGCCCTGAGTTCAAGCCTCATGACAGGAAAAAAAAATCTCTCTGGCCTCTAACTCAGGACCACCTGCCTTAGCCTCTGAGGTGCTAGGATTACCTGAACCACGAGACCCCCACTCTCCTTGGCTTTTATGAAGATGATGTGGAATTTTTTTGTTTGTAAAATAGACTTCACAACTTGTAAAAGTTCAAAGGTTCAGCTAAAAGTTCAAAGGTGCCAGTGTCTCACATCTGTAATCCTAGCTACTTAAGAAGCTGAGATCTGAGGATCATGGTTCAAAACTAGCGTATCAGGAAACTCCCAGAGACTCTTATTGCCAATAACTACCGAGGGGGAAAAAAAAAAAAGCCAGGTCAGTGCCAGTGGCTCACATCTGTAATCCTAGATTCTCAGGAGGCTAAAATCTGAGGATCATGGTTCAAAGCCAGCCCAGGCAGGAAAGCAGGAAAGTCCATGAAACTCTTATCTCCAATTGCCCACCAGAAAACTGGAGGTGGTGCCATGGCTCAAGTGGTAGGGCACTTGCCTGGAGCTGAAGAGCACAGGGACAGCATCCAAGCCTACAGTTCAAGCCCCACACTGACAACAACAACAACAACAACAAAAAAGCCAGAAGTAGAGCTGTGACTCAAGTAGTAGGGCGCTATCCTTGAGCAATAAAGCTCATGGTAGTGCCCAGGCCCTGAGTTCAAGCCCCAGCATGCACACACACACACACACACACACACACACACACACAGAGTTTGAAACACTCAGTGCAGTGTAGGAATTCCTTCAGTGATGTCTCCAGAGGAGAAAGGCAGATGGATAGAAAGTGACAGCAGAAATGTTCCAGGTGAGTGGAAAACAGCCTTCACTGTGGAACCCCAGGCTGCTGGGAAGTCTGGCTGGGAGCAGCTCACTGTAACTGAGGGAGGCAATGGTTAGAAGGCTCTCACTCAGGATTTACCTGTGTGTCCTCTTGGAGGATAATGAGGCTCTGTCTGCTTTCTTTACCAAAATCCTGATGATACCTCAACTTAGCCCTAAACTGAATAGACAGAGTCTTGACGCTGAGGCCTGGACCCCCAGTCCCTGAAACTCCTTGTGCCTGCCCCCCTCCCCCGCCCCCAGCCTCAACCCTGCAGTGCAGAAGGATTCACTACAGGTTGAAGATAGTGGTGTTCAGGATGCTTCTGCCTGAACTTCACCCATGACCTTGGGGTCCCTGCCCCTGTCCCAAGGACTATGGCTCAGTGAGTGTGAGCTGGCCAGAGCTGGGTCCCTAAATCAACCCAGACTTCCCTAATAGCTCTGAGCTCTGAGCTGCTGGCTTTGTGATGTAGATCATGGTTGGGGAGTAGAGGGCATGACTTATGGCAGATCACAGGGAACCCCCAGAAGGGGTTGGAGCTGGGGGTCAGAGGCCACCTTCTCCATTCTCTACCCCCATGCTGCTAGTTCTCATCTCCTGCCTCTGTCTTTAAGCTAGGTTGGGCCATTTCTCACTGCTGGCCTCAGCTGTACCTGCCACCAAGCCTGCAGGCCAGTAGAGACCAGCTTCCCTTGGAAAAACATCCCAGAAGACAAGGATGAAATGACAGTATATTTAGTTCTCTCTATATGACTGTTCCCTGACCTGGTGTAGTGGTACCTATAATCCCAGCATTTGAGAGGCATAGGTGCAAGGCGCAAGACACATAACAAGATGCCAGTGTCTCCCACCTGTAATTCTAGCTAGTCAGGAGGCTAGGGTAGTAGGAGGATTGTGGTTTGAAGCCATCCTTGGGTAGGAAAGTCCATGAGACTCTTAGCTCCAGTTAATAGCAAAATGCCCTAAGTGGAGCTGTAGCTCAAGTGGTAGAACATCAGCCTTGAGGAAAAAAAACTGGAAGGACAGAACTAAGACCCTAAATCTGAGTCCCCAGTACTCATATACACATGCACACACACACAAAAAGGAAATTGATCTGTATGCCTAATGAAACTGGGAAACTCCTTCTTCTGTACACTTGCCCTAGCCCCATCTTCCTGCCCTTCTGCACAAGTCAAAAATTGTGCAAGCCGGGCACTGGTGGCTCACGCCTGTAATCCTAGCTACTCAGGAGGCTGAGATCTGAGGATCTCAGTTCAAAGCCAACCCAGGCAGGAAAGTCTGTGAAACTCTTTTTTTTTTTTTTTTTTGGGTCCGGTCGTGGGGCCTGAACTCTGGGCCTGGGTGTTGTCCCTCAGCTCTTCAGCTCAAGGCTAGCCCTCTACCACTTGAGCCACAACGCCACTTCCGGCTTTTTTTTTCTTATGTGGTGCTGAGGAATCGAACCCAGGGCCTCAGGCATGCAAAGCAAGCGCTCTACCACTGAGCCACCTTCCCAGCCCCAAGTCTGTGAAACTCTTATCTCCAATAAATCACCAGAAAACCGGAAGTGGCGCTGTAGCTCAAGTAGTAGAGTGCTCGCCTTGAGCTGAAGAGCTGAGGGACAACACCCAGGCCCAGAGTTAAACTTGGGTCAAAGCCCAGCCACTAAGGGACCAACAAAAGGAGAACCTATAATATTCTTTTACTTCTGATCCTTAAGACAGCCATATGGAGGCTGGGCACCGATGGCTCATGCCTGTATTCCTAGTCATTCAGGAGGCTAAGATCTAAGAATCATGGTTCAAAGCCAGTCCCAGGCAGGAAAGTGCATGTGACTTTCATCTCCAAATACTCATAGTGGAACTGAGGCTCAAGTGGTAGAGAACTAGCCTTCAGCAAAAAAAGCAAAGGGACAGCGACCAGGCCCTGAGTTCAAGCCCCAGGACTGGCACACACATAAAAGGAAATTCCTCCCTTTCCCCCCCTCACACCTGCTGGCCAAACCCTGGCCCCTACATCTGATCTTGGTAATCCTGGGGTTTACCATGGTGGGTGGAGTCAGGATGTGCTCCCAATTCCTGCTCGTGGTTGCCACCTGCTGGCTGCGATTGGCCTCGCAGAAACAAAGCCTTTGGCTCAGAAGTAAGTAGCTTCTCGCTGGGCACTGGTGGCTCATGCCTGTAATCCTAGCTACTCAGGAGGCTGAGATCTGAGGATCACGGTTCAAAGCCAGCCCGGGCAAGAAAGACCGTGAGACTCCTATCTCCAATAATAAACCACCAGAAAACTGGAAGTGGCGCTGTAGCTCAAGTGGTAGAGCGCTCACCTTGAGCTGAAGAGCTGAGGGACAACGCCCAGGCCCAGAGTTCAAGCCCCACGACCGACAAAAAAAAAAAAAAAAGAAGTAAGTAGCTTCTCTAGGGTTGGGAAAAGAATTTGAAAAGCAAAATGTAAAATCCCCTTTCATCTAACAATTTGTCCTTAGGGCCTCTTAGCACAGATCAAAATTTTCCTGTTCTCTGACATTCATTCCTCTCTAGATTACAGAGACTGGCAGGAAACTCTGATTAATTGACTGGACAGCACTGCTGGATGCCACAGACCCAGAGATGACCAAGGTGAGGAAAACAGCCAAGAAGGAAGACAATGACAATTCGTGTGAAAAGCACAAGATTTATACCTGGTTATTAATTCATAGTTATTGAAGGTTTTGAGAGCATTAGGGTCAGAGCATGTACTGAGCATATGCAAAGCTCTGGGTCCAATTCCTGACAACAACAACAACAACAACAAAGGAAGGAGAATAAATTAGAGACAGTGAGAAGACAAGAAGGAATGATGAACCCTATGTGCAGGAGAGTTTGACGAAAAAAAGGAATCAGGCAAGGGAATCTTCCTGGCTTTTGTTTTTTTCCATCATAAGCTAGCAAGTAATCATGATCATGGTGAAAGATTCCAACATATAAGTTCAAAATGCAAAATATGAAGGTCCCCTTTTTCCAATTTGCTGCCTTTAAATGAGGTAATTTTTCCCCACAGTTTTATTAGCAGTAACTAGTTGTACAAGGGAGTTTCATCTTGACATGCCCAGACTTGCCCCTCCCTCCTGCTCCCTCAGCCCCTACCCTAGGCACATTTTATTGAGCAGGTCTGTGCAGGGGTTTTCAACCCTGGCTGTACATTAGAACCACATGCGAAGATTTTCAAAATCATGTAACACAGGCTGTGGCCAGACCAATCCCTCAAGCTTTCTGAGAGGGTTCTAGGCATCACTACCTCCAAAAAGTGTCTAAGTGACTACATATACAGGCAGCTGATATTAACAATTATTGTTCCATCTCTTCCTTCCTTTCCCTTCCCTTCCCTTCCCCTTCCTTCCCTTCCCTTCCCTTCCCTTCCCTTCCCTTCCCCTTTCTTCCCTTCCCTTCCCTTCTCTTTCTTTCCTTCCCTTCCTTTCCTTTCCTTTCCTTTCCTTTCCTTTCCTTTCCTTTCCTTTCCTTTCCTTTCCTTTCCTTTCCTTTCCTTTCCTTTCCTTTCCTTTCCTTTCCTTTCCCTTAATTGTCCTCTCTTTCTTTCACCAACACTAGGGCTTGAACTCAAGGGCCTGAGTGTTGTCCCTTTGCTTTTTCTCTCAAGGCTAGCACTCTACCACTTGAGCCACAGCTTGAGTGAAGAAGGATCCTCAGCTCTCACCCTCCTGAATAGATAGGATTACAAGCATGAGCTGTTAGCACTCAACAAAACATTTCTTAACATAGTTTTCATAACCTTCAGCTTCAACCATGAGAACTTTCTAACATAATTTTCCAGGGAAAATGAATAGTTTATAGTCAACAAAAGTCACTGAATATAAAAGGGGAAAACATGTTACAAACAAGATCCCATAAAACAATGAACAATAGAAACAGACTCACAAGTTCCCAAGTCCGATCCAGTGTATAAAATGATCATGTTTCAATAGAGGGAGGAGGGTGAACAAATGCAGTAATGGTATTCAATATATATTGGGTAGGAAACAAACTATGCAACTTGTGGGCATGGATGGAAAGGGGAACTGGTGAATGTTACGTTTTTAAAAAGAGGTAGCCGAGTAAGAACTGCACCATGCATGTGGTATTCAGGTAAGGGGTAGGTTTATTCAGTAGACCTGCTGGGACCAGGCAAGGTTGGCACTCCACGCGGCTGGCAAAAGAGAGAGGAAAGAGAGAGAAAAGAGCTAGAAAAGAGCAGAGAGAGCAAGAAAAGAACAGAGAGCTAGGTAGCAGAGAGAGCTAGAATAGAACAGAGAGAGAAAATCTGGGCCTGGGCTAGCCCTTATCTAGGGTATGGGTGGAGAAAGGTGTGGCCACATCAAATTCAGATGTGACCTCAGCGGATGCAGATGTGACCTCTTCCAGGTGTCCCAGTTGCCTAGGTAACGCAGGTACTGGGTGGAGACTTTGCTGCGAGGAGGGTGGAGTCTGCTAGCCATCCGGGAGCCGACCTTACAGTGAAAAGTGAAGGAAGGGGTGATATTGTCCAAGAATTGTACTCATTACAATTGTAACCCCTCTGTACAACTCCTTAATAATAACAATAAAATGAGTCCAAGCCCCAAGACTGGCAAAAATACTAGCAATAAACTTTATATTTATAAAACCATGGTTAATACGTTTAAAGAATTAAGATCCAAGCTGGTGCCTAGCATAGTTGTGCATACCTGTAATCCCAGATCCTGGGAGGCTGAGGTAGGAGGAAAGTTCAAGGCTATCTTAGGCCACATAGTAAGACCTTGTCTCAGAAAACAAAAAGACACAGGGAATAGGAAACTATGAAATATGACCAAAGCCCAGTGTGCTGGCTCACACCTGTAAGCTCAGCTATTTAGAACTCAGAGATCAGGAAGATTGAGTTTTGGCCTGGATAAAGAGTTTATGGGACCCCCATCTCAACCAATAATTGGATGTACCAATAGGCTCCTGTTTTCTCAGCTACATGGGAAGTATAAACAGGAGGCTTGAAGTCAAGGCAGGCCTAGGAAAAATTATTTGAAGCCCTATCAGGAAAAAAAAAGTTGGACATGGTTCAAGTGATAGAGCGCCTGAGTTTAAGTCCAAGTACCACCAAAAAGAAAAAGAATGACCAAGAACCTTTTTGGAGTTAATGCAGGGTATTGAACCCAGGGACTAGGGCATGATAAGCACACATTCTAACACTGAACTGCACCTCCAGCTCTACCAAGAAATGTTGCCAAACAAAAATGTCCAGGCTTATGCTTGGTAGATGTTGCCAGTAATCCCAGTTACTCAGAAGCTGAGATCTATGGATCAAGGTTCAAAACCAGTCTTGGCAGATGGGCTTGCCTTGCATGCATGAGGCCCTGGGTTCGATTCCTCAGTACCACATAGGCAGAAAAAGCTGGAAGTGGCACTGTAGCTCAAGTGGTAGAGCACTACCTTTGAGCTGAAGAGCTGAGGGACAGTGCCCAGGCCCCACAACCAACAACAACAAGAACAACAAAAAGCCAGTCGTGGCAGAGAAGTCTAAGAAATTCCATCTCCAATTAATCAGCACAAAAGGTGGACTGGAGGCATAGCTCAAGTGGTAGAATACCAGCCATAGAACAAAAGAACTAAGTCAGAGCATGAGGCCCTGAGTTCAAGTATCAATATTCGCGCTCTCTTTCTTTCTCCCTCTCTCTCATCAGAAAGAAAGAAAGAAAGAAAGAAAGAAAGAAAGAAAGAAAGAAAGAAAGAAAGAAAGAAAGAAAGAAAGAAAGAAAGAAAGAAAAGAAAGAAAGAAAGAAAGGGGGCTGGGAAGGTGGCTCAGTGGTAGAGCGCTTGCCTTGCATGCATGAGGCCCTGGGTTTGATTCCTCAGCACCACATAAGCAAAAAGAAAAAAGCCGGAAGTGGCGCTGTGGCTCAAGTGGTAGAGCGCTAGCCTTGAGCTGAAGAGCTGAGGGACAGTACCCAGGCCCAGAGTTCAGGCCCCACGACCGGACCAAAAAAAAAAAAAAGAAAGAAAGAAAGAAGGAAGGAAGGAAGGAAAAATGTACCTCCTCATCTTTTATTGAGGAAGCAAAGATTTTCCTACTGTTTAGACCGATGTTTGCATTTTACTCGCTCACATTGCATTGTACATGACCACATGAAGCTGAAAGGTGACTAGAGAGAAGGGGGATTATGGTCAGGCATTGTGTCTGCTAATCAGAGATGACTCACATATAAACTGATAGATCTCTCCTAAATGCCACTTAGAATTCCATAGCATGTACCCAAGACATTTTACTGTGACGGCAAGGGGCATAGCAGCTATCTTGTGACTAAGAAGAAATGGTAAAAGAATCCAGAGAAGGCCCTGATTTGATCAAATTGTTTAGCTGACAACAATAGCTTACTGGCCCTAAACTTTTAATCGTATATGTGTAAAAAACAACCCCCTCTTTCACAGTTCAGTTGCAGAGAACAGAAATACATCTGACTATTTTAAATAGAAAGGATTAGAAAAATCAGGCTTCAGGTCAGGAACAACTGCCAGCTTTGAAGGTCATGTGACTGCTATGGTCACGGGACCTCTGCCTGTAATTTAGAAATCAACGGAGAGACTACTATGGAAGCTGATGTATCAGGAAACTGTTCCCAGAGCCTGCCTGCTGCTGAGTCGATGACTGCTGAATAGATGGCCCATGCTTCATGGCTCTGTTCTAAACTTGTGTGCCTTGCACACAGACCCTACACTGCAGATTCCTAGTGCAGGGACCCTAGGAATTGCTGTTTACTTTGTCAGCTTCTGTAGTTCAAAAGAAATTCTCACAGCAGCTTCCATTGGGTGCTGAGTGGCTGGCCCAGAACGGGGAGCTCACTACTGAAGTCAGTGTAAGGTCCGCTCCTGGATGGCGAGCAGACTCCACCCTCCTTGCAGCAAAGTCTCCACCCAGTACCTGCGTTACCTAGGCAACTGGGACACCTGGAAGAGGTCACATCTGAATTTGATGTGGCCATACCTTTCTCCGCCCATACCCTAGATAAGGGCTAGCCCAGGCCAAGATTCTCTCTCTGCCCTTTTCTAGCTCTCTCTGCTCTCTCTCTGTTCTTTTCTAGCTCTGTCTGCTCTAGCTCTTTCCTCTCTCTTTCCCAGCTCTCTCTCATTCCCAGGCCTTTCCCAGCCGCGTGGAGTGCCAACCTTGCCTGGTCCCAGCAAGTCTACTGAATAAACCTACCCCTTACCTGAATACCACATGAGTGCTGCTGTTCTTACTTGACATACCTCTTTTTAAAAACCTAACAGTCAGCTTCAGGCACTCACAACCAGAAGTGCTCTAAACTGCCACATGACTCCCGGAACCAGGGTAGATCTTAAATATAGCATTGAGGGAAATAAACAGAGAACACCAGGGCACAACATGTTGCTTAAAGATATATCCATAAGCTGGGTGTGGTGGTGCATACTTGCAATCCCAGAACTCAGGAGACTGAGGCAGGAGGATTGTAAATTCAGTCTGGAATATGAAAGCAAGACTCTGTCTCAAAAATATATATTAAAAAAATCATCCCAGCATGATGGCTCATGCCTACAATCCTAAAGCTACTCAGGAGACTGAGATCTGAGGATTGCAGTTTGAAGCCAGCCTGGTCAGGAAAGTTTATGAGACTCGTATCTTTAACCACCAAAAAGCTAGAAGTAAAGCTATAGCTCATGTAATACTACACTAGTCTTCAACAAAAGAAGCTCAGGGATAGTTCTTAGGCCCTGAGTTCAAGCCCCAGAACCAGCACACACACACACACACACACACACACACACACACACACACACACACACACACACACACACACACACACACACACACACGACACTACCTTTTTCAATGAAATGTACTTTTTCAAAAATTTATAAGTGCATGGCATTTAAAAATTTATAAAGAGATGAGAAAGCCAACGTGGGGATCAGAGATGGAAGGGAAATGTAATTAAGTAGTGCTGGGATGATATGATTGGAGGGAAAAGGGTCATTTCAATATTCTACATTGAACTCCAATCTACTAAAGTTAATCGTAAGGAATAATTTAGCAATGATCTATTATTACATTCATAAGAAGTCTTTTTCTGTTTGTTTTGCTGGTAGTAGGGTTTGAACTTAAGAGTCTCACAGTTGCTAGGCTGGTTATGTCTCTAGCTCTACTTTTTGCTGGTTAATTAGGGATGGAATCTTGCAGACTTTTCTGCCTGAGCTAGCTTTGAACTATGATCCTCCACAAATCCTTTCAGCTTTCTGAGTCGTTAGGATTAGAGATGTGAGCCACTGGCACTCAGCTATTATTACACTAATAAATAATTCAAGTTAAGTATTTCCTATTGACTAGCACTCTGAAATGAATCCATTACATTTAATATATCACAATTCCTATACGTTTTTGAGGGGGTCAGTACTAGGGTTTGAATCAGGTAGGCAATCATTGAGTCTGTGTGTGTGTGTGTGTGTGTGTGTGTGTGTGTGTGTGTGTATACGTATGTGTCCTAGGGCTTGAACTCTGAACTCCGGACCTGGCACTGTCCCTGAGCTTTTTCACTCAAACCTACTGCTCTACTGCTTCCAGCTTTTTGCTGGCTAATTGGAGATAAGTGTTGCATGGACTTCCTTGCTTGGACTGGCTTCCAACCTTGCTCTTCAGATCTCAGTCCCCTGAGCGGCTAGGATTACAGGCATGAGCCACTGGTGCCCATCAATTCTTTATGTTTTGATCTCTCTAGAATGTAAAAATAAATAAACAAACAGGTGCAGGTAACTCCTGAGCGCCCCCTCCTCCATTATCCTGAGTGTTGTAGCCATATTTAATGAACTTCCTGTACCTCTCCCTCTTTCACACCATCCTCAGCCATGTTGTACCAGAGAGGAGAACACCTCTGCTCTTAGCCCACATAGCCCTTTCCCTGCTTTGAACTTAAAGCTCTGCTTTGGAGAGCAATTGGCAGGTCTCAAAGGCAGAGGCGAGCGCAGGACAGAGGCTGGTCCTCCGTGCTCTCGGTAGGGGTAGCAGCCTGGGAGCTCAGGCAGGTCTGGCAGGGCCTTGGGGCCCATGTTGGTTGGCTTTAGACAATACCCACCCACTCCAATCCCTTCCTAACCCGCTTGACCCGGCTCAGCCCCAAGGTGTTTGTGGCAGCTTTTTCTCTGAGTCTAGCCATCTGTCACCTGCTTCCAGGTCACTCGGAGCGGAGCGAGTGTGCTGGGAGGTAAGATCTTAGTCCTTTTTTCTTTTTGTGTCCAGTCCTGGGGCTTGAACTCAGGGCCTGGGTGCTGACCCTGAACTTTGTTGCTCGAGGCTAACACTCTACCACTTGAGCCAGAGCTCCACTTGGGGCCTTTTGGTGGTCACTTGGAGATCAGAGAGAATCTCGCAGACTTTCCTGCCCTGGGCTGGCTTCAAACTGTGATCCTTAGATCACAGCTTCTTGAGTAGCTAGGATTACAGGCATATGTCTCCAGTGCCCGGCAAGACCTTACTCTTGGAGATCTTCGAGCCCCAGGTAAGGATGGGGAGAGAAAAGTAACTCCTTGTGGGGAGCCTCCATGGGACTCTGCTTCACAGTACCCCTCTACTGCTCCTGGTCCCGTCCATCTACCTCTGGTCCTCAGCCTGGTGCATGGGACCCCTGCCCAGGATCCAGGGAGATACTGCACCTGTCTGTTCTGCCACAGCTGCCAGCCACGTGAGGAGGGACTCACCCACAGGCCTCAGGCTGGAAGCAGAGGAGCTGGACATGGCTGAGACACCGTCCTGCCCCAAGGAGGAGACCCCTGCCCCTGACGAGAGTCTGGGAGCCCTGTACCGGGCCTGTGTTCACAACCACTCTGCTCAGCTCCAAGCCATCCTGGATGCTGGGGTCTCCCCAGAGCAGGTGGCTCATGCGGACAGCAATGGAAGGGTGAGGTGCTGCCAGGGGTTTTCCCCAGGCAGCTGGGGACAACTGGGTCGCCCTACCAGGCCATATTGATCTGATTGACCCTGAGAATTTCAGGGTCAATCTCCACAGTTGGGAAGGGTGAGGGTGGGCTTGGGTGGGAGAGAGGTGGGACTGGTATTGGGACAGATATAGGTTTAGAGGGCACAGGAGGTCCTTAGGGAGACCCTGGGGGAAAGTGGGGACTCAGCTGCCCCACCCCCAGACAGGCCTCATGGTCGCCTGCTACCATGGCTTCGCAAGTATTGTGACCCTGCTGAGCCGCTGTCCTTACCTGGATGTGAACCATCAGGACAAAGAAGGGAACACGGCCCTCATGCTGGCTGCCCAAGCAGGTTCGAGGCTGCCCCCCACCCACCGTGTGCACTTTCACCAGCCATCAGGACTAGGCATGAGATTGTCCCAAGTCAGGCTCTGCTCCAGCCCGGAGAGCACAGCCTCCCCCTGTCCTGAGCAACCCGCACTCTACTCCTACGGACTCCACGACTCCAAAGCCCCCTAGTTGTCTCTCTGAGGTTTTCTCCAATCTCTCTCACGCAGAAGGCCGCAGTAAGTCTTCTAAGGCTAGGATCTTTGGTTTTTTAATTTAATGTGAGCCAATCCTCCTTTTATAAATCACCACTCCCTATTTTTTTTCTTTTTGTGCCAGTCCTGGGACTTGAGCTCAAGGTCTGGAGGGTAGCTTTGGGCTTCAGCACTTCCTGGCCTGGGGAACCACACTCCTCCCTTCTTGCCCTGCAGGCCATACCCCTCTAGTGAGTTTCCTGCTCAACTACTATGCGGGCCTGGACTTGGAGCGCAGGGACCAACGGGGATTCACCGCCCTGATGAAGGCAGCAGTGCAGGACCGTCCCGAGTGCGTGGCCACCCTCCTCATGGCAGGTGCATGGGCCCTGGACTCTGAATGTCCCTCTGCTCGGCCTCCCCTCCAGACCCTAAGGCAACCATCATTCACCTGCAGGGAGGTAGAGATGGAATGTCAATCTTGGCCACCTTCCTAAAGGAGGGGCTTTCTAGAAGATTGGGTTCTTTCTCCCAACCAAGTCGAGCTATTGATAACTCTGGGAGAGCTGATCTCAGGAAAGCTTGGGAGGGAAAGCAAAACAGCAAGGTGTGGTGGCTTCTGCCTTAGCTAATAATCTTAGCTACTCTGTAGGCTGAGATCTGAGGATCACCTTTTGAAACCAGCCTGAGAGAAGGAAAGTTCCTGAGACGTATCTCCAATTCATCACCAAACATCTGGAAGTGGAACTGTGGCTCCAGTGGTAGAGTACTAGCTTTGAGCAAAAAAAAAAGTTCAAGGCAGGTGCCAGGTGGCTCATGCCTGTAATCCTAGCTATTCAGGAGGCTGAGATCTGAGGATCAGACCTAGCCAAGGGGAGGAAAGTCCATGAGACTTGTCTCCAATCAACTACTCAGAAAAAGCCAGAAGCGGAACTGTGGCTCAAGTGGTAGATCACTAGCCTTGAGCACAGAGAGGCTCAGGGACAGCACCCAGACCCTGAATTCAGGACCCACAAAAAAGAAGAAACTGGGTGCTGGTGGCTCATGCCTGTAATCCTAGCTAGTCAGGAGGGTGAGATCTGAGGATCACAGTTCAAAGCCAGCCCGGGCAGGAAAGTCCATGAGACTCTTACCTCCAACAAACCACCAGAAAACTGGAAGTGGCGCTGTGGTTCAAGTGGTAGAGCGCTAGCCTTGAGCTGAAGAGCTGAGGGACAGTGCTCAGACCCCGAGTTCCAGCCCCATGACCAACCAAAAAACAAAAAGGAGGAGGAGGAGGAGGGAGGGGAGGAGGGAGGGGAGGAGGAGGAGGAGGAGGAGGAAGAAGAAGAGGAGGAGAAGGAGTCAGCAGAAGCAGCTCCTCAGAGTCTACATCCAGGTCCTGAGTTCAAGTCCTTGAAAAAACAAACAAACAAACAAAACATCTTGGAAACAAGAAATGGCTGGGACCTAGAATCTGATTCTTGGGTTCTAGTCCTTGCCCTGCCTCTGGCTGAGTGACCCTGGGTGGATGACTTCTTCCTCTGAGCCTCACCAGTATGGAGAGTGTGCCAGCCTTCTCTGGGTTGGCCTCAGCTGGGACAAGGCAGGCCTCCCGGGAATACAGTGGCGTATAGTTGAGGCTCTTGCTGTGCTGAGTGGGGCTGTGGAGTGAGGATCACTCTGACTATGAAGTTGGAATTTTCATTGTTCCCAAAGCCTCTTTTCCCTGGGGAAAGATGGGAAAGGAGTTCCGCATCTTTCTCTTTACCCCAGATGTTGCCCTTTCCATAGGATTAGCAGTGTGTGTGTGTGTGTGTGTGTGTGTGTGTGTGTGTGTGTGTGTGTGTGTGTGTGTGTGTGTGTGTGTCCTGGGGCTTGAACTCTAGGCCTGGAGTTTCCTCCCTTTTGGATCCAGTCTCTTCTCTCTGATGCAGAAGGCTGTAGTAGTCTTCCAAGGCTAGGATCTGTGGATTTTGAACTTAGTGTGAGTCAATTCTCCTTTCACAAATCACCACTCCCTATTTTTTCTTTTTCTTTGTTGCGCCAGTCCAGGGGCTTGAACTCAGGGCCTGAGCACAGTCCCTGAGCTTTTTTTGCTCAAGACCACTTGAGCCATATCTCCACTTCCAGCTTTTCGGTAGTTAATTGGAGTCTCATGAGGTTTCCTGCCCAGGCTGACTTCAAATCATGATCCTCAGATCTTAGCCTCCTGAGTAGCTAGAACTACAGGCGTGAGCTGCTGACACCTGGCCACTACTCCCTATTTTAACTCCCTTGTTACCCTGTGCCTCCTTCCAGGTGCTGACTTGACTTCGGTGGATCCTGTTCGGGGCAAGACAGCCCTGGAGTGGGCTGTACTGACAGACAGCTTCGACACGGTACGGAGGATCCGGCAGCTTCTCCGGAGGCCCAGAGCTGAGCAGCTCAGCCAGCACTACCAGCCCGAGTGGCCGCCCCTGCCTGGGCTCGTGGCCCAGGCCCAGGCCCAGGCTCAGGCTGCCCCATCCCTCCTAGAAAGGCTTCAGGCCTCACTGAACTCCTCTTTTGCCCAACCTCCTCAGGAGGGAGGTGTTCTAGACCACCTTGTCACCATCACCACGGGCCTCGCCAGTCCCTTCCTCACCACTGCCTGCCACACACTCTGCCCTGACCAACCACCTGCCCTGGGCACCAGAAGCAAGTCGGTGCCAGAGCTGCTAGGGACTGCCCCTCCTCCTGCCCCAGCACCCCAGCCTCCTCAGCAAGTCCCTGGCTCCAGAGCCTTTGTCCCCTACCAGAGTACCCAGGGTCTTCTCTCCCAGTGGTTACAGCCCAGGGACAGCACCAACAAAAAGTTTCAAGTCCCCAAGATCCTCCTCTCCAAGGCACATTCATCCCCTAGCCAGTGCCCATCCATACCCAGGTCTGTGGGCCACCAAAGTCTGGCCCTTCCTCTCTGGCCATATCAAGAGCTCAGAATGGCAAGAAAGAGGCAGGAGGAGGAGGCCAGGTGTACACAGAATCAAGGGAAGATGGGCTAGGCCTGGTTAGGAATAGGTGGTCAGGCTCTTGTCTAGACTCTTTTTCTGCTTACAGCCTCTTCTGACTTCCCATCTAGTTCTGCTGGAGGAAATCTGCTTCTGTGTACAAGGCTATTTATTCATCCTAGCAGTAACACAATGGAACCCACCTAAGTGTCCGCCCACTGGGGACTGGCTATATTGTTTATGGGGGTAATTGCCTTATACCCATACCTACCCTGTAATCTGTATCCTCTACAGAGGATTATTAAGGAAGAGAAAGGAAGCTCCTTATATTCGAATTAAAGGAGACCCTCAAGATTTATTAAATTAAAAGAATGGAAAAGTGACAAAAGTATTGTTTGTCAAATAAAATCTTTTTCACAAAAATAAGCATGACAGCTGAGCACCGGTGGCTGAGATCAAGGATCTCTGTTTAAAGCCATCTCAGGCAGAAAACATTGGTGAAATTTTCATCTCCAAATAACCACAAAAAGCTGGGAAGTGGAGCAGTGGCTCAAGTGATAGAGCACTAGCCTTGAGCACAAAAGCTCAAGGACAATCTCCAGGCCCAGGAGTTCTAGCCCCAGGACAAGCACAGAAAATAAACAAACATGATAAATACAATATAGCATGAGTACCAAGATTTATTTAACTACTGAATCAGTGAACTCGCAGATTGGATCAAAGCAAGAAATGATGACTCTTATTGCCAGTTAATTGAAGAAAAGTCTAGTGAGAGCCGGGCGCTGGTGGCTCACGCCTGTAATCCTAGCCACTCAGGAGGCTGAGATCTGAGGATCGCGGTTCAAAGCCAGCCCGGGCAGGAGAGACCGTGAGACTCCTATCTCCAATAAACCACCAGAAAATCGGAAGTGGCGCTGTAGCTCAAGTGGTAGAGCGCTTGCCTTGAGCTGAAGAGCTGAGGGACAGCGCCCAGGCCCGGAGTTCAAGCCCCATGACCGACAAAAAAAAAAAAAAAAAAGTCTAGTGAGGAAGAAAAAAATTAATTCCTATCTGGCAGTAAAAATATAGTATTTCTTTTTTAAAAAATTGCTACTTATCAATCTTCTTCAGGTTAATGTCTTCTTTCATAGACTCCTAACTATTAGTAGTGTATTAACTGGACATGCTGTTTTACTCACCTCTAATCCCAGATACTCAGGGGACTGAGGTGGGCAGATCACTTTGAGCTGAGTTTGAGGCTAGTCTAGGCAAGATAGCAAGACCATCTCTCAAAAAAGAAACAGATAGACAGGCACCAGTGGCTCACACCCATAACCCTAGCTACTCATAGGAGGCTGAGATTTGAGGATCACCGTGAAGCCAGCCTGGGCAAGAAAGTCCATGAGACTATGATCTCCAATTAACTACCAAAAAAATTGAAAGTGGAGCTATTACTCAAGTGGTAAAGTGCTAGTCTGCAGCAAAAATGCTCAGGAATCACTCCCAGGTCCTGAGTTCAAGCCCCAGTACACACATACACACACACACACACACACATACACACACACACACACACACACACACACACACACACACAGAGAGAGAGAGAGAGAGAGAGAGAGAGAGAGAGAGAGAGAGAAACAAATGAAAGAAAAGAGAAGAGAAAAGAAGACATGAGGAGGGGGTAAGTAAATCGTATGTGAAAGTTCCCCTGGATGACACAGAACTGAGGTTATTACCAAGTGATCTGACATATCCTTGAAAGGACATTCAGTAACAGTTTGGGAACTTGACTCACAAGTTCTGGATTCTTTTCCTCCACACATTTGTTGCAGAAATACATTTACTTGAATATTCATAGTAATTATAGTAAATACACTTAGAAGGTGCTTCCTATATACCTTAAGGCATTTGACCCTCCCCCAAATCTTCAAGATTCCATCTTTGAGGACATAGGCACAGAGAAGTTAAGAAGCGTGCAGGTCCCACACTAAAGACTGGCAGAGATCAAGATCAGCCCTCCAGACGTGGCCCCTGTAGCACTAATCTTATTGTCTCCTGGGAACAACTCTGAAAAGAAACAGCTATTTTCTCTGGAAAAGGACTGAGCAGCTGATCAGGGTGAGAGGGAAACTTTTTGAGTATCCTTTTTACGTGTGTGTATGTGTGTGTGTGTGTGTGTGTGAGAGAGAGAGAGAGAGACAGAGAGAGAGAGAGAGAGAGAGAATGAAAGAGAGGTGTATTACTACTGGAGCTTGAACTCAGGGCCTCATATGCCTTTTCTTTAATTTTTAAAAATTGTATTGTTAGTAGTTATATAAAGAAGTTACCATTCCTTGAGACAGGCTATGAATACAATACATCTTGATCAATGTCACACCCTCCATCCCGGCCTTGCACTCCTGCTTGGTTTTGTTGTTGTTGTTTTCTCAAGTCTGGAGCTCTACCACTTGAGCCTCAGCTCCACGCCTGGCTTTTTGGTAGTTAACTGGAGATAAGAGTCTCATGGACTTTCCTTCTTGGGCTGGCTTCAAACTCTGATCTTCAGATCTCAGCCTCAGCTAGGATTATAGATGATTATAGATGATTATAGCGCTTGGCTATGATTATGTATTTGTAAAATTTGAAAAGTTAAACAAAAAGAGATGGCCAAGCATAATTGAAGACACCTATAATTCCAGCTGGAGATCAGGAAGATTTCCCACCTAAGCACAAAGAAATGTAGGTTGTGAGGGTTAAACAACTACCGCAATGTCACCAGCGGGTAAGTGGCCATATGGAACTTGAAACCACCAAAGCCTCTGCTCACAGCTCGGCTTCCTCCAATTCTTCCTCCTCCTCCTTCTTCTTGCCAGTCTTAGTTTTGAACTCAGGGTCTGGCACTGTCCCTGAGCTTCTTTTGCTCAAGGCTAGCACTCTACCATTTGAGCCACAGCATCACTTCCAGCTTTTTCTCTTTATGTAGTACTGAGGAATTGAAGCCAGGGCCTCGTGCATGCTAGGCAAGCACTCTACCACTGAGCCACATTCCCAGGTGCCTCCTCCTTTTTGTTTTTGTGTTGGTACCAGGGCTTGAAATCAGACCTTTTCCTTACCGTTTCCACTCAAGGCTGGTGCTCTGCCACATGAGCTACAACTACATTTCTAGCTTTGTTCTGGTTAATTGAAAATGGAATCTTACAGACCTTTCCATTCAAGCTAGCTTTGAACCTGGATCCTCATATCTCAGCCTTCATCACAGTAGCTAAGATTACAGGGCATGAGCCACCAGTGCCCAGTTCTCCCTCTGAGTCTTTGAGCCTGTCCTTCCTACTTCCCACCTGCTCAGGAGTGACACTGGCATCTATACACAGAGAGACAGAGAGACAGAGACAGAGACAGAGAGACAGAGAGACAGAGAGAGTGTTGTTTTGTGTTGGGCCGCATCTGAGGTCAGAGGCTAAATGTACAATGTTTTCCAGCAGAGGGAGCCTTTCCATCTGGCTCCCACCTGCCACTCCCAAAGCCTAGCCAGCTCTCTGGCATCTGGAAATCTGGAATCCCAGACCTTTCTCAAGCAGCACCATCTCAGGCCAACCTATTTCTGTCTAATTTGAAACAACTCCTGACCACAGCCTGTTCTCCTTCCCAGAGTTGTTCAGGCTGAGCACAGGGGAGGGAGAAGAGCCTCAGATATGGCCTTGCTCTGCCTGTTCCTGTGACACCTCAGGTCTCTACTCTCATTCTAGCTTCTAAGGCTTCTACTCTTTGGTTCCTGTCAGCAGAGATGCAGAATCCACACAGTCCCTGGTCATGCAGAACACAGGCCACAGAGACGCCACCAGCCTAGGACTTCAGCATTGGCAGACCTTGCTGTCAATCCTAGCCCTGCCCCTCCCAGCCTCTGTCTCCTTATTTGCAGCATCAAATGATGATCACATATAACAACTGCTACTTTCCAGGGTTGTTGTGAGGCCTAAAAGAGGGGGCTACTGAACAGCTCCTGATGCAGGTAGGCAATTAGCAGTCTATTATCTGAGGGAACCATGGAAGCAAGGAAACAGTCCAAGACAGCACCACAGAGGAGCAGGGGGAATGTCACTGAACCCCATGGCCTCTCCTGTAGTTCTAAGATGCTATTTTGGTGGCCATTACAGTGTAAACCTATTTATCTGCACCTGACTCACTCCTGAAATCGTAGCTACTCAGGAGGCTGAGATCTGGAGGACCATGGCTTGAAGTCAGACCAGGAGGGAATGTCCCTGAGATTCTTACCTCCAAAATAACAAGCAAAAGCAGAGATGGAGATGTGGCTTAAGTGGTAGAGCTCCAACTAAGCAAAGGAAAGGCCCTGAGTTCAAAGCTCACTACCAGAGAAAGAAAAGGAAAAAGAAGGAAGGAAGGAATCAATCTCAGAGACTTTCTCTGACCGGCTTTGGCCTATCTCTGCCCCCCCCCAGCCCAGCCTACCCCTTTGCCCCCCACCACTGCAGCCTGGACTACTGCCCCCAGCAGCTTTATTGTGAGCATGCTCCCACCTCCACCTTAGCAAACTGAAACTCTACATGTGAGATTACAGTGTTAGCTGTCCTGTTATACCCTGGGATTGTCAGTCAGGCTCAAGGGGGATCCCAGTCCTGTGTGGACAGGGATGGGTTTAGATCCCTAACATAAGGCTCAATAAGTGCACAAACAAAAGAAATGAAGTTTGGGCTCCACCAAGGTCTGGGATATAGAGAGTGTCTTTATCATCTCTGGGAATGCCAGTGTTCCTGTGTCTCCTATAACACCAGGGTACACCCCAGGAAACTCGTGTTGGGCCAGAAGAAGGCAAAGAAGTATATATTTAGGGGCAAAAGAGAACAGGTGGAGACTCATTGGTCCTCATGGGGAACCCAGACAGGATTCCCTCCTCTCCAGCTGGCATACTGTCCAAATATCTATAAATGTCATCCACACCCCAAATAGAGAGCCAGCCTTGCCTGTGCCCCATGCTTCCTCACCACCACCCCTACCAGTCTTTGTCCTGACCTCTCAGGACCTTTCATCTGTCAGCTTTCAGCTGCTGGCCAGGACTCATGCACGGATCTGGGCCTGTCACCCTCTGTCCTTGCCATCTGAGTACAGTGTCACCTCACTGGTCAGGTGTGGAGAGCATGACCTTTCTTCAACAGGCTATCCCAACTCCTGCTCCAGATCATTAGACCCTGAAACTTGGACCACCGTTACACAGGCAATGCCACATGCAGACATTATCACCCAGGACCCACAGGGATCTTCAGGCTCACAGACATAGAAGTGTACATGGGACAATTGCACCATAGACTCAGGTACACACAGAGGGGTGACACATGCAAGCACATGGGAATACACATAGATGTTCTGACCAAGAGAAAGTCAAGACAAGGAGCTCCCTGGGGCTCTGGGCCTATACTTTCTTCTTAGCCCCTAGTCCCTAGCACTATGCATTGAGTGTTACATATTGCCTCTTTGTCTCTCTGTCTCTCTCTGTCTCTGTCTCTGTCTGTCTGTCTGTCTGTCTCTCTCTCTCTGTCTCTCTGTGAGTCAGTACTGGGGCTTGAACTCAAGGCTTGAACTCAAGGCCTCTTGCTCTCTCTTGGCTTTTTCACTCAGGGATGGTACTCTAACACTTGAGCCACAGCTCCACTTTTAGCATTTTGCTAGTTGATTGGAGATAAGTCTCATGGACTTTCCTGACCAAACTAGCTTCAAACCATGATCCTTAGATCTCAGCCTCCTGAGTAGCTAGAATTGCAGGTATAAGCCACCAGCACCAGGCTGTATATTATCTTTGTGACTGAGTCTAGAGTTCAAGTGTTTGTTTGAGTATTTGGAGTTGGAGTACTGACTGGGCTCAAGCCTTGTCCTCAAGTCCTCTGTTCTCACTTACATAACTTTTTCTTTCCCTCCCTCCCTCCCTCCCTCCCTCCCTCCCTCCCTCCCTCCCTCCCTTCCTTCCTTCCTTTCTTTCTTCCTTCCTTCCTTGCTTGTTTGCTTGCTTATTTTTTGTGCTGGTCCTAGGGCTTAAACTTAGGGCCTGGGCACTCTCCCTGAACTTTTCTGCTCAAGACTGGCCCTCTACTACTTGAGCCACAGTATCACTTCTGGCTTTTTGCTGGTTAATTGGAAATAAGAGTCTCATGGACTTTTCCTGCCTGGGCTGACTTTGAACCAAAGTTTTCTGCTCTTGGCCTCCTTAGTTACTAGGATCACAGGCATGAGCTACCAGGTACCTGACTCTAGGTACCTTTCCTTTTTTTTTTTTTTCTTCTGATACTAAGACTCTGGATAGGCCATTTTGGCTGACACTCTGCCACCTGAGCCAGGGTTCCTTTCTTGACTGTGAATGAAGAGCTGTGTTCCCTTTTTGTTGGTGACTATTTCTTTCAGAGCAGCCTTTGATGCCCTCTGGAACCTCCGTTCTGAACATCCATGCCAGTACTCTGCACTGGGGGGTGGGGAGGAAGACAAGGGGCGCTGCCCTGTTGGATGTGATGGTATTGAGAACAAGAGTTTGTGTGAGGGCCTTCAGTCCCAGGCCTGGGAAGAGCAGAGCCTGGGCACGGATATTGAAAGGGCGGGAAAGGGGCAGGATTTATGGCATTTCCCCTCCAGCTGGAAACAAAGGCAGATTCCTGTGTGCAGCAAGAGCAATCCGGCCCCACCCACCTGAGTGGCTGGAGCTGAAGGAAATCCCCCTGGCCTCTGGCCTCACCCAGCCACTTGGGCCCTGCTTTCAAACAATCTGTTTCCCAGCCAACCACATTACCTACTGGCTAATCCTGGAGACCTGAGTCTTGTCCAAATGCTAACCCCTTCCCACTGGAGATGGCCACCTTAACCTGATTAATCTGCCTCCCCAGGCAGCAAAGGTCCCCTCATACCATCTCCCCCAGCCCCTTGCCAGTCAACTTGGCCCCTCCCTCACCCAAGCTCAGGCCCAGCCTCTAGGGAAAGGGGCAGGAAAGACCTCAATGGCTCTGGGAAGCCAGGTGCCATCCAAAATGTTCAACAAGACCACCATCAGTTTCATCTGAATATCTCCTAATAACTGAGGCTTCGTTCAGTGAATTGACATTTTTCATTTAGCATTAAATTCCAAATTCAGGGAAGGGGATGCAGGTCATTTTTTTTTAAATAATTAATGAAGGTTCAGGAAGAGATCCTGTCAGTACTAATAGGCTAGGAACAGCCAGAATGCTTTCTTTCTTTCTTTCTTTCTTTCTTTCTTTCTTTCTTTCTTTCTTTCTTTCTTTCTTTCTTTCTTTCTTTCTTCCTTTCTTCGTTGGTAGTAGGGCTTGAACTCAGGGCCTTGAGCTTTTTACTCAAGGCTAGCACTCTACTACTCTTGCCACATCTCCATTTCTGGCTTTTTGATAGTTGATTGGAGGTAATAGTCTCATGAACTTGTTCCTGCTCAGTCTGGCTTTAAACCACACTCCTCAGATCTCAGCCTTCTGAGTACCTAAGACTATAGTCATGAACTACCAGAGTCCAGCTTACTATATTATTTAATTTGACAAAATATAACGCTCAATAATTAAAGGGAGGGCTGGGAATGTGGTTTAGTTGTAGAGTGCTTGCCTAGCATGCATGAGGCTTTGGGTTTGATTCCTTGATACCACAGATATTTAAAAAAAAAAAAAAAAAAAAAAAAAACTATCTCAATGACCTAAATCCTTTAGCTCTCAAGATAGTTTTATTTTGGAAGCACTGGAGTTTTGAACTCAGGGCTTACCATGTCTTGGGCAAGTATTATACCACTTGAGCCACATCCCCTGAACCTTTCAAATAAGCCCTGAAGTGCCAGATGCTGGTGGCTTATGCCTGTAATCCTAGCTACTCAGGTGGCTGAGATCTGAGTATCAATGGTTCAAAGCCAGACCAGAGAAGGCAAATCTGAGAAACTCTTACCTCCAACAAACCACCAAAAAGCCAGAAGTAGAGCTATGGCTCAAGTGCTAGCCTTGAGCAAAAGAAGCTCTGGGACAGTGCCCATGTCCTGAGGTCAAGGCCTACCACAGACCAAACAAACAAACAAAAAAAAGCACTGAATTTTAAAATCTGGGTGTTCATATTGTTGAGTGATTGAGGCAAGTACCAAGGGAACAACAGCTAAAACTTTAGGAGAAGCGATATCCCAGTGAGAGGGTCAGGCGGTAGACTCAGATGTAATAAACTATTGTGTGGGGGTTGATACTGGGGCTTGAACTCAGGACCTCCCTCAATTGCTTGGCTTTTTTTGCTCATGGTTGGCACTCTACCACCATGTGAGCTACACATCTAGTCTGGCATTTTGCTGGTTAATTAGAGTAAGTATCTCTCAGCCTTTTCTGCCTAGGCAAGCTTTGTATCAAGATCCTCAGATCTCAGCTTTCTGAGTTGCTAGGATTACAGACATGAGGCACTGGTGCCTGGCTTCCTATTATAAACGCTTACACAGACTTCTATTTATTTATTTTACCCTGTGCTTATTTGGGATTTGATTTTTTTCCCCTCTAGTGACTGCCTCTGACTTCACAGCCCTGCCTCATGATCATGGTTATCCATGCATCTGTACTGTAATCCTGTATCTTGGAGAGGCAATATTTATGACTTATCTTGAGCAGATAGGAAACAGAGGCCACTCAGCTCTCACACAGCCTCTGGTCTGCTGACTCCTGATTCAGTGC
Organism: Dipodomys merriami; assembly: GCF_024711535.1. Lineage (NCBI taxonomy): Eukaryota > Metazoa > Chordata > Mammalia > Rodentia > Heteromyidae > Dipodomys > Dipodomys merriami. The sequence goes on from NW_027202271.1 coordinate 15,499,027, forward strand.
TATTTCTTCTCTCCCAGCTCTGTCCACTACTAACCAACAAGCCAACATTGATGTGGGTTTGCAACAGTATGGCATTTCTTTATATGTTTTGCCGATAGCCTGTGGTAGAGGAAGCGTTATCAACCCCTTCTACAGAAGTGGAAAGTGAGACTCCCGGCCTGGCATTCTAACTCCAAGCTTGAGTTCTTTCCATTGACTCTTCTCTTCTTCAGTAGTCGGACTGGTTTAGTAGTGAGTGTTTGGGGCTCCAGAAAGCATGTAGCATAGGGAGATCCAAGGAGATAGGTCTTGACTGGCTTCCCAACAGGGACTGGGCTTCATGCCCTCCCCCTCCCCCCCCCACCGTGGCATCCCATGGAAGCCTTCTCAGCCCCGCCCTCCTGCCCTCAGCTGCCATCCCTTCCTCCCCAAGTTGCATCCTGAGATGAGTCATCTCCAGTTCAGGGTGGGCAGGGAGTGGACAAACCCCTGCAGAGTGGGGCACAGCACCAGCTATGGAAGAGCAATGAGGAAGAGGAAGATGACTAGGCGGCTTCAAGTCTGGGAATCTGGCTGGTGTTTGACAGCCTCTTCCTGAGGAGTCGGGCTGCACTCTGGCTTCCTTGCCCTTCCAGGCCTAGGCACTAAACTGCCTTTTGTTGTTGTTGTTGTTGTTGTTGATGATCATGGGGCTTGAAGTCAGGGCCTGGGCACTGTCCCTGAGCTCTTTTGTTCAAGGCTAACACTCTACTACTTGGAGCCACAGCTCCACTTCCAGTTTTCTGGTGGTTAATTGGAGGTGAGATTCTTACAGACTTTCTTGCCCTGACGGCTTCAAATCATGATCCTCAAATCTCATTTGCCTAAGAAGTTAGGTTTACAGGCATAAACCAGCAGCACCTGGCCCAAACTGCCTTCTCACCTGAGCTGTCGTGACAGAGCCTGGAAGCAGGTAGTTTACTGAATCTTAGAGCCAAAGAAGATCACATCTCTGGAATGGACCCTGGGAGACTCTCATCTCAATCTCAGTGTACAGAGGAGGAGGAAAGTGAAGCAATCCAGACCTGGAACCGAGAGCCATGACTCCCAGTTACTGCTCTTTTCAGGATTCTGTGGTGCCTTCAACTCTGAGCTAGGGACACCTGGAAGGTCATTTTCTGTCCCTTTTGCCCTAGAAAAAAAACTTAGAGGGGCTGGGAAGGTGGCTCAGTGGTAGAGCGCTTGCCTTGCATGCCTGAGGCCCTGGGTTCGATTACTCAGCACCACATAAGAAAAAAGCCGGAAGTGGCGCTGTGGCTCAAGTGGTAGAGCGCTAGCCTTGAGCTGAAGAGCTGAGGGACAGCGCCCAGGCCCAGAGTTCAGGCCCCATGACCGGACTAAAAAAAAACAAAAAAACAAAAAAAAACTTAGACTCCATTCAGTCTATCATTCTGAGAATCTGTCCTGTGTTGAATAGATGGATCTGCCCACTTCTCCCCTAAAGAGAGTCCTTTCCTGTCTTTTGCATTTGAAAAATCTCGTGTGTGTGTGTGTGTGTGTGTGTGTGTGTGTGTGTGTGTGTGTGTGTGTGTGTGTGTGTGTGTGTGTGTGTGTGTGTGTTGCTCGGGATCAAACCAAGGGTCTTGCTCATGCTAGGTAAGTGCTGAGCCCTTGAGCCCTACCTGAGCCCTCTTTTTATAATTTACATGGAGCAAAGCCCAGCTCTCTGGGTACTACTTTTCCTCCTTGTCTTTTCCCCCTTAGCTACATAATTTATAGGGCCTAGGGCAAAACAAAAATTATATGCCTGTAATCCTATCCACTCAGGAGACTGAGATCTGAGGATCAAGGCTTGAACCCATACTAGTCAGGAAAGTCTGTGAAACTCTTATTTCCAATGTAACCTCCCAAAAGCCAGAAGTGGAGCTGTGGTGCAAGTGTTAGAGTGACAGCCTTGAGCAAAAAAAGCTGAGGTACAGAATGCCCAGGCCCTGAGTTCAAGCCCCCAGTACTGGCACATACACACATACAAAATTCTGAGCCCTTTGATCAAGCATCATTAAAGTTAGGTGTCCTTTGAAAGGCAGTTGCTACTGTTTTGAGAGTGACACAAAATACTACAAAGTATCTAGAAGCATCACTCTTTCTTGTGCAATATCAATTTGCTTGTCCAATGGGATCGTGAAGAGTTTCAACATGGCAACCACAGAGAAGAAACCACGTCAGGGGCTCTGAACATCTGTCTTGATTTCACATTTTGATGCCAAGTCAAGTCCTAGTCTCAAGGGTGATACTTGAAGCTGGGCACTGGTGGCTCACATCTATAATCCTAGCTACTCAGGAGGCTGAGATCTGAGGATCACAGTTCAAAGCCAGCCTGGATAGAAAAAAAGTCCCCGTGAGATTTTTTTTTTTTTTTTTGGTCAGTCACGGGGCCTGAACTCTGGGCCCGGGCGCTGTCCCTCAGCAATTCAGCTCAAGGCTAGTGCTCTACTACTTGAGCCACAGAGCCACTTCTGGCTTTTTCTGCTTATGTGGTGCTGAGGAATCAAACCTAGGGTCTTATGCATGCAAGGCAAGCATTCTAAACCACTGAGCCACTTTCCCAACACCCCCTACCCCCCCTAGTGAGACTCTTATCTCCAGTTAACCACTCAAAAACTGGAAGTGGTGCTGTGGCTCAAAGTGGTAGAACATTAGCCTTGAGCAAACAAGCTTAGGTCCAGTGCCCAGACTCTTGAGTTGAAGCCCCACAACTGAGGTGGGAAAAAAAAGTGATACTTGAACTTAATGCACACAGCTAGTTCTGAAAGGTCAAGGTGTGCATTGTCTTACCTCCATGTTGGACTTCATGTCTCCTGCCACCAGTAGAGGCCGATCTCCTTGGAATTTTACCCCTATTCTCCCCAGAACCTTCAGATATCTGCTTCAAGCACTGCTGGGAAATCCTTCTGTGTATCTAAATCTAAATCAGAATCCCTTGGCCTGTTTCCTCTCATTCTGTCCACACTGAATATAGGGAACAGCTGGTCCCTGTGAGCAATTTATTCTTGTAGACTTGGACACCGTGTGTAATTCCTTTTCTATGTCCTCATTGGTTTGAGGCCCCAGAGCTCTCTCCAACTCTCTGACTTTCCTCTGATTACTCCCCAAGGCTCTCTGTGTGCTTGTGGGAAGCCTGGGGCTTGCAAATGTTCTCAAAAGCACCAGTCAAATCTGGCGCTGGTGGCTCATGTTTGTAATCCCAGCTACTCTGGAGGCTGAGATTTGAGGATCTCAGTTCAAAGCCAGCCTGGGCAGGGAAGGCTGTGAGACTCTTATCCCAATAAAATACTGAGAAAAAGCTGGAAGTGGCACTGTGGAAGAATGCTAGCCTTGAGTAAAAAGAAGCCCAGGGACAGCACTCAGGCCTTGAGTTCAAGCCCCAGGACCATAAAAAAAAAAAAAAAAAAAAAAAAAAAAAAAAAAAAAGCACCAGTCAGGGTCAAGAAGGTTTTGTGCTTGGTAAAGTGATGAATAGCTGATGAATAGCACCATCTTCTACCAGGTCTTCTCTTCCTCCTCTCCTTTTTTTTTTTTTTTCCTGTTCTTGTACTGGGGCTTGATCTCAGGGACTTGTAATTTTGCTTCACTATTTTTTTCCTGCTCAAGGATAGTGCTCTACCACTTCCATTTCCAGCAATTTGCTAGATAATTGGAGATGAGTGTCTCGGATTTAGCTAACTTGGAACCAGGCTCCTCTGATCTCCGCCTCCTAAGTAGCTAGGATTACAAGCGTGAGCCACCGGTGCCCTGCTTTCCTCTACTTTTGCCCTGCTTTCCTCTACTTTTAATCTTTTCACAAAGCTGCCCACAGAAAGCCTCCCATCCCCACTGACTCTCTTCAGAGACTCTCAAGCTCTTGACCAACTCCAGAGTCTCTCATAGCTGCCTTCCCCAGGAGCCAAGCAATGAATTCACACTGTGGAGATCCTATGGGATCCTGGCCCAGGGCTCTCACTCCCACTTCCCAGGACAGAAATCCATGGACTTGGGGCCAGAGAGATTGGCAAGAAGCCATAGCAAGCAGGGGGAAGAGTGGGTGTGAAAGATGGCGTGTAGCCACACCCCCATTATGCACTAATAGAGTGCCAAAGTAGCGGCTATCATCTGAATGAGCAGATACTGTAATCCCATAGGACTTCCTATTGCCTGCAGGACATGGTCGGTCCAGACACTGAAATTTGGTTGTATAGGCTTCTGGGAATTCATGACGCTTACAAGCTGTGAAGCGGCTGTGGGTGGGGGTGGGGAGGGTTTCAGCGGAGGAAATGAGGTCAGTCAACAATTTATACCTGTCTGAGCCTCTGGCCATTGTCTCCACGAGCCACTCAACTGTCATAGGGTGGGGTGGAATGTCCCGGGACCATCTTCTAGAATCCTCTCATAGGAGCAAGATATCTTCAGAGGTTCACTCTTTCAACTGGGCACCAAGGCCACTTCTACTCCAGCCTGTGTGTGTGTGTCTGTGTGTGTCTGTGTAGGTTTGCCAGTACTGGGGATTGAACTCAGAACCTGGGTGCTGCCTCTGAGCTTTTTTTGTTCAAGTCTAGCCTTCTACCACTTAAGCCACAGTTCCACTTCCACTTTTGTGGAAGAGATAAGAGTCTTATAAGGGGGCACTGGTGGCTCATACCTGTAATCCTAACTACTCAAAAGGCTGAGATCTGAGGACCGAGGTCCAAAGCCAGCCTAGGGAAGGAAAGTCCATTAGACTCTTATCTCTAATTAACCACCAGAAAAATGTCTCAAAGTGGTAGAGCACTATCCTTGAGCAGAAGAGCTCAAGGATAGCACCCAGGCCCTCAGTTCCAGTCCTGGATTAAAAAAAAGTCTCATGCACTTTCTTGCCCAGGCTGACTTTGAACTAGGATCCTTAGATAGCTAGGTTTATAGGTATGAGCCACTGGCCCCCAGCTACTCCCAGCCTTTTCATATTAACTTAATCAACAAACTCCTTTATCAAGGGCCCATTTTGTGTCTCCTCAGCATGCAGCATCTTTGCTGTGTGCTCAGATGAGCACTATGTCCTTAGCTGTGGAATTTGTGTACTATGCTCATCTAACAGAGGGGAGGGACCTGCAGCCAGAGGGAGGCATCACCTGCCTAAGGTTAGTAACTAGCCTGGAGTCCCAGGAGTTGTCTGACTTCAGTCTGTGTGGATAACCAGAAGGCTAAGAATAAAACTCAAGTTTGGCCAAGTGAGGCAGGGTGTTTGTACAATCCCAGCGTGTGCTGGAGCATCAGGAGGAAGAGTTAATTTTCTTATAAAGTTGAAGCTACTCTTCTTCCCTCCAACTGCCTTGGAGACTCTGTCCCCCCTTTTCTAAAGCCTCATGTGAGGGGCCCTTTTTGGAAAGAAATTCCAAGGCTGCTCTCAGCCCTCCTTTCATTTCTGGCCACCCCTGAAGGAGAGGGCGACCTGACCTGTCCCAGGGGCTACACTGAGCCTGGAGATGCAAACCATCCTCACCCCTGACACAGGAACCACCCTACCTTGACCTCTTTAGCCATGGGCTGAGCGCCATGGGGCAGCCTTCGAAAAGAGGAGAGGGGATGGATGCATAAAGAGGCCAGAGGGAGGAGGCCAGAAGAATTTAAGCCGAGTGGGAAGTCTTTAAGAGTGGAGCCAACATTTTGTTGGAACCTTCCAACCCCAAACTCTATCCTTGCTGCTCTGAACCTCCTAGACTAACAACCCCCCAGTGACAGTGGGGTAAGGATCTGCCCAGACCACCCCTGCGTGTGCCCTTCCCTCGGTCCCCTGCTTCCCCTAGGGCCCATCAGCTCCTGCAGGGGGGAGCGGGTTGGGGGGGGAGCTAACCCCCTCTGGGCCTCCAGACTCCAGCAACTCGGCTCTGGCCCCCAGGGCTCCCGCCAGGACCCAAGGGACCCATGGCGCAAGTCCACCAAGGTCCGCCCCCTCGGGAAGGAGGATGTGGGAGGCCGGGGCAGGGGGCCTGGGGATGAGTGTCCTGGAGGGGGGGCGGGGGGGTCTGGAAACCACACTGGAGAGGCCTGGCTCCTGAGGCCCAGCGAGGGGCGATCGGGCGGCCTGTGGGTGAGCTGGGCAATAGGAAACGGTTTATTAGGAGGGAGTGGTGGAGCTGGGCCAGGCAGGAAGACGCTGGAATAAGAAACATTTTTGCTCCGTCCCCTTCCCAGTCCTGGGAGGCCGCCCGCCGCGCTAGCGCGCAGAGCGAGCCCCTCCCCGGCTCCAGCCCCGATCCCAGCCCCGGACCCCGGACCCCGGACCCCCCCCCAGCCCCTTGCTCTTACAACGACCACGGACACCCCTGCGGAGGGGAGGCCCCGCCCGCACACTCCGGTCCTGCCCGCGCCCAAAGGTGAGTCGAAGTCGGAGGGAGGGAGGCCTGACCCCCGCCCTAAGGCCCCCTTACTTCGGGCAGAGCCAGCTGTCCCAGCTGTCCCAGCCGTCCCGTGGCTGTCAGCCCACACCTGAGACTGGGAGGAGCCGGGCGAATTCCTCCACTCGGAATCCAAAACCTTTGCTCCTATTAGGTGTGAGCACGCACGCGCACGCGCAGGAGCTGGGGCGAGGGGGGAGTGAGGGGGGAGAGAGGAGTAGGGGGGAAGAGGGGAGTAAGGGGGCTCTCACAACCTCTCTCCACTCAAAAGGATTCTAGCTCTGCTGCTCCTGTGACCTGCAGGGTCGTGTGTGTGTGTGTGTGTGTGTGTGTGAGAGAGAGAGAGAGAGAGAGAGAGAGAGAGAGAGAGAGAGAGAGAGAGAGAGAGAGAGAGAGAGAGCGCAGGTGTGAATGTCCACCCACATTCCACATTCTTGGCTTTTGCTTGGAGCCCACTTTTCCCAGATCAGGAACCTGGTGCCAATGTCATCTCACAATCCCCACTCAGCCTAGGCCTGTATGGCCTCACAAAGTCCCCTGTCACAGCCTTCCTTCAGGACCTAGGACAAAGGGGATTCCAGGGGATTCCTAGGAGGCTGAAGCCTTTGAAGCTCCTGAGCTGACTGTATCCTGTCTTATTTTCCAAGGAAAGGTTGTACCCTCCAGGCCAGAGCAGCTTCTGAGTTTTCATCTGGCCTCTCACCTGGCTTCTATGTCACTGAATTTAAAAAAAAAAAAAAAAAAAAAAAGCCAGGTGCTGGTGGGTCACTCTTGTAATCCTAGCTACTCAGGAGGCTGAGATCTGAAGATCTCTGGTTCAAAGCCACCCAGGGCAGGAAAGGCTATGAGATTCTTATCTCCAATTAACAACCAGAAAACAGGGAGTGGCACTGTGGCTCAAGTGGTAGAGCCCTGGCCTTGAACTGAAGAGCTGAGGGACAGGGCCCAAGCCTAGAGTTCAAGCCCCACACCAACAACAGCAACAACAACAACAACACAAAAACAACAACAAAACGCCTAGATTTTCTAGGAGCCCTTGGCTCAAGCCTATAACCCTAACTACAAAAGGAGACTGAGATTTGAGGATTTGAGTTCAAAGCCAGCCCGGGCAGACAAGTCTGTGACACCCTTCTCTCCAATTAACTACCAAAAAGCAGGAAGTAGAAGTGTAGTAGCTCAAGTGGTAAGACCCAACACTGAGCAAAAAAAAGCTAAGGAACTACACCCAGGCCCTGAGTTCAAGCTCCAGGATACCACCTCCCACCAAAAAACAGCTACATTTTTGTTTTGAGTACTTACTACATAGACACTTCCAGACATTTTTGTCTCATGTAATCCTGGCTGCAGTCTAGCAAATGAAGGGTTATTATGCCTAGCCTCCAGAAGAAGAGACAGGTTCCGACCTGAATAACTTGTCCAGAGTTCCTTAGGTGGTGTCAATAGCATGGTTGGGGTTTTAATAACATTTATTAAGGGCTTATTGTATACCATTTAGTATTCTGCTAAATACCTTTATTACATTATACCTATGAAATAAACACTATTATTATTTCCATTGAACCTATGAGGGGAAGCCTACACCTAGAAATTTTAAGTAACTTACTTCAATTCTGATAGATACAAGTGGTTGAGAGTGGATTTGAACCCAGGTCTACATGATCCAGAGCCTACACTCTCATCTCTCTATTATAGAATAGTCCCTCCTTATCTGCAGTTTTGTTTTCTCAGAGTTTGGTTATCTGCAATCAGCTGTAGTGTGAAAATATTAAGTGGAAACTTCCAGAAATGACCAATTTCTAAATTCTACATTGTGCACAGTCCTGAACTGTGTGTTGAAACCTTGTGTCATCCCTCTCTGCCCACCTCAGATGTGAATTATCCCTGGGTCCAGTGTGTGCACGCTGTGCTGCCCGCCTGCCCATGAGTCACTCATTAGCTGTTATGATTTTCAAATTGACTATGGAGGTTGTTGTAGGGCTTCTGTTCAAGTAGCCTTATAATGATTGGGATTACAGTCGTGGTGGTTCGTGCCTATAATCCCAGATACTCAAGAGGCAGGAGGATGGGAGTTCAAAGCCATTGCAAGCAAAATTAGTGAGACTCAATCTAAAAAACAAAGCACTAACAAAAAGGCTAGGGATTTCAGAAGAATGCCTGCCTAGCAAATGTAAGGCCTGGGTTCAATCCACAGGACCTAAAAAGGTAAAAGGACGGAAGGAAGGAAGGAAGGAGAGATTGAGAGAGAGAGAGAGAGAGAGAGAGAGAGAGAGAGAGAGAGAGAGAGAGAGAGAGAGAGAGAGAGAGAAAGAGACAGAGAGAGAGAAAGAGACAGAGAGACAGGAAGAAAGAAAGAAAGAAAGAAAGAAAGAAAGAAAGAAAGAAAGAAAGAAAGAAAGAAAGAAAGGAGAGAAAAGCAAAGCCTGAAGCTGAGCACTGGTGGCTCACACCTGTAATCCTAGCTACTCAGGAGGCTGAGATCTGAGAATCACTGTTTGAAGCCAGCACAGGCAGGAAAGTCTATGAGACCAATTAACACCAGAAAACAGGAAGTGGCACTGTGGCTCAAAATGGTAGAGCAAAAAAGCTCAAGGACAGTGCCCAGGCCCTGAATTCAAGTCCCATGAATGACAGAAAAGAAAAAAGACTGTTTTAAAAAAGCAGGTTGTTAAAATTACTGTATTTTCTTACTATTGTTGTTAATCACCCCCCACCCCCGCCCCAGTCCTGGGGCTTGAACTCAGGACCTGGGCACTGTTCCTGAGCTTCTTTTGCTTAGGCTAGCACTCTAACACTTGAGCCAAAGCACCACTTGTGGCTTTTTATGTTTATGTGGCTTCATGCATGCTAGGCAACCACTCTACCCACTAAGCCACATTCCTAGCCCTCTCTCTTTTGATGACAGTCCTGTGGCTTGAATGTAGAACTTGGGTGCTGTCCTTGAGCTTCATTTTGCTCAAGGCTAGCACTCTATCACTTGAGCCACAGCACCATTTCCAGTTTTGTCTGAGTAATTTATTGGAGATAGGTCTCATGTATTTTTCTACCCTGGCTGGCTTCGAACTACAATCCTCAGATCTTAGCCTCCTGAGTAGCTAAGATTACAGGTATGAGCCACTAGCTCCCAGCTAACAGGAAAGGATTTATAAACAGCAATCTAAGTTGGTTAAGGCACATTAATGATTATGGGTATGTGATGTGTTGTCCTGAACCCCAGTTTCCCTATGGGATTGTAAGGATTAAATGCAATAAACCATTCAAGTTCAGTACTTGGCAAAATGTAACTAGTACTTACAACCAGTGAAGTATTACTGTTATTTCACAGTGTTAAGCTAATGTTTGGAATTATCTTAACATTTGTGATTTCTGGCCAGTAACACTGATACTTCAGTCTGCAGGAGATATTCCATGCAGCTTTGCTAAGAAGCCAAAAGATAGTAGAAAGCCATACAAGTTTGTTTGTGAGGCAATCAGATGCAGTGTGAACTGTATGCAGTCGGCTCTGAATCTGGCTTGGTAAGAACCCAGATTCATGGAAGTGGCCCTGTGGCTCAAGTGGTAGAACGCTTGCCTTGAGCTGAAGAGCGTCCAGGCCCAGAGTTCAAGCCCCATGACCAACAGAAATAAAAAATAAAAAAGAACCCAGATCCACTCCTGCATTTAGCTTTATTGGGAGCATATTTAAGAGCTGGATATCCTGGCATGGCATCAGTGGCTTGTACCTGTCATCCTAGCTACTCAGGAGACTGAGCTCTGAGGATCACAGTTTGAAGCCAGCCTGGGCAAGAAAGTCTGAAAGACTCTTATCTCCAATTAACTACTAGAAAAGCCAAAAGTAGAACTGTGTCTCAAGTGGTAGAGAGCTATCCTTAAATAAAAAAGCTCAGGGACAGCACCCAGACCATGAATTTGAGCCCCAGGACCAGCAAACACACACACACACACACACACACACACACACACACACACACACACACACACACAAGAACTGGACATCCCAATTGTACTCCATCACACTCCAAGGATTAGATCATATATGACTTTCTGCAATGTTACTGTCCTTTCCCTGTACTTCTAATGTCCAGATCAAAAATCTCATCCCCACACTCACCCTACAGTGTCACTAAGTCCTTGGCCTTGTACTTAGCCTTGCTTGTTCTTGCTCCCCCAGGAGATGGACACAGAGTAAGATCTAGAATCCCTTCTCTCTGCGGCCCATGTCCACTCACCCAGCAGGGCATTGAACAGCAGAATGACAGCTCAGGAGCCAGGCACAGCTCTGTGTAGGATGTGTTAATTACCGCCGAGTGCCTGCACAAACTGCCCAGACTTTCATGGAGAACAGTTTACAAAAGCATGTTTTGTTTTGCTGGTCTCCAGATAGACTGGATGGGGATCTGGAGTTAGGGGTGAGACCACAAGCTGTGCATCTGTGTAATAGAGAAGGCAAACAGGTGGCCAGGAGACGGGGAGGGAAATGCAAGCTTGGATAGAAGGATCCAGAAGAATGCCAGAGGTCTCTTTGGTTTTAGCCACTTCCTGCCCCATACCCTCTTCTTAGCTGCTTTCTGGGCAAGTGATGACTGCCAAGAGTGACTGCTTGACCACACTTTAGTGGGCAAGCTTATCTGGAACATTCTGCCTGGCCCACTGCAAAGTGATTGCCAGAGTCCTCACTGGTTGCCCAGAAGAATGAGGCAGGAGATCAGGCAGAGGCCAGGGACAATGCTGCAGCCCAGGGCTCTGCTTCCTCTCCAGGCCAGGCCTCTGGGCCAGAGAAAGCCCAGACAGGAAGGCTAGAGCTGCCATCAGCCAGAGAGGCCCATGAAACCCCCTTACCACTTTACCCTCAGCCATTCTGCCCACAAAGCCCCAGCATCTTGGATTTTCATTTGGTACCAGTCTGAGACTATGGACCCTTTGTAACCTGGCTATATCACATCCTTACCAGCCTCACTTTGTGTGTGTGTGTGTGTGTGTGTGTGTGTGTGTGTGTGTGTGTGTGTGTACTGGGGCTTAAATTCAGGGCCTGAGTGCTGTCTGTTTGCTTTTTGGCTTAAGGCTGGTGCTCTATCACTTAGGTCACTTAGCTCCCCTTTCTGCTTTTTCCTGGTTAATTGGAAATAAGAGTCTCAAGGACTTTCCTATCCCGGAACTTCAATCCTCCTAAATCACTAGGATTACAGGTGCCCAGCAACCTACCAGCCTTACCTGTATTAGGCCAGAAATAAAACTTTTTTTCTCTTGGGGTCCAATCCCTACACACATGACTCCCCACTCTGCTCATCAGAAAGTCCTTGATGCTGCAGCCTCAACCCACATTTTCTGTTTCTAAAGCTGTAAGAAATGAAGAGTGGGGTTGGGGTGGCTTCTAATTCACAAGTCTACTTGGGTCCTCAGTTGGAGACTCTCATAGACCAGATGGAGACTATCATAGACCAGAATGATTCCTTTTAACAGTCTCTAGGACACTTCTGGAAAAGTCTAACCCTGGCCCACCATGTGTGCAAGTGTATTTCACGTTCCCGCCCCCCCCCCCCCCCCGCATCACTGGCCCACACACCCCTAACTCTTTCTCAGCACAAAAGGACAAGAAGGGGTCAGGGAATGGCTCTGGAGGGCACCTTTGTCTCTGGTGAGGTTGGCACAGGTCTCTTTACAGTTGGCATGACATAGAATTGCTAAGCCTTTCCATGTTGGTGACAATCCTGCAGGCTCAGACTGAGGAGACAGAGGGAGGAGCCCAGAATAGGGAATCTGGACACCTGGGTTGGACTCCTATTCTTGCAATGGAGTCCTGCCTGACCCTGGACAAGCTTCCTCCCTTGTGAACCTTAATCCTTTCTCTAACATCAGAAACTGTCCTTTGACTTGCCAGGGCTCCTCTCTGGCTGTGTCAGGTAGTTCTTTGAACCCAAAGTGGGTCCTCCAGGCCCTGTGGCTGCCCCAGCCTGCCCTGACAACATGCCCTTAATTCCCTGCTCTGCGTGACTCCTGCCTGTTCTATCCAGACCCCAATCTAAACAATCTTGATTCCTGTTCCCAACTTGGCGGGACCCTGAATGGCAGGAAGTGAAGACAGGAGCCTGTTTATGTTTGAGGCTGCCAGGGCTAGGGATGGGGGAGGTGGGGGTTGTTCTGGGAAAGGGTGGGCAAAGGTGGAGGCTGAGAGAGGGGAGCTGCTAGAAGAGATTCTCCTTGCAACCCTCCCAGCCTGCTCCAGTCTAAGCTCAGCAGCAGACTGTGCGGATCTGGGGTTCTTTCCAGTTCTCAGTCACTGAAACATGGCTTTCCACCCTTCACCCCTAACAGGATGGTTTCCATGGGGAAGTGAACCAGGACTTCCCTTGCAGGCCCCGCCCCAAAACCAGACGTAGGATTGGGGAGGTGGCCTCTGCCTCCTCCCCCCCTCAAACCTTCCAGTAATTTCCTTCTGGTAGGAGAGAGCACAGCTGTCACATTTGTAGATCTTACCTCCCCTCCTCTCACTCTCCTCTCTCCAGGGACCATGACCTTGGGCCTCCCCGGGAGGAGTCTTCTGATGCTGTTGATGGCCTTGGGCCTGACTCAGAGTGAGTATGGGAAGAACCTGGGCCTGGATGGAGAAAGGCTATTTGGGCACAACTCAGCTCTTGCTGGGGTTGAATCTGAGGTACTGCAGAGCGGTTAGGAGTGGCTGGAAGGTGGGGATAGAAAGATTCAATTAGGCTAAACTTCCAGCTGTCCCAACTCTCTTTGGTGTGTGTGTGTGTGTGTGTGTGTGTGTGTGTGTGTGTGTGTGTGTGTATGTGTGACAGAGAGAGAGAGAGAGAGAGAGAGAGAGAGAGAGAGAGAGAGAGAGAGAGAGAGAGAGAAGGGCTTAAACTCATGTCCCTTTAACTTTTTCATTCAAGGCTGGCACTCTACCACTTGAGCCACAGCTCCACTTTTGTTGGTTAATTGGAGATAAGTCTCACCAACTTCTTTTGAGCCTCAGATCTCCACATCCTGACAGCTTTTGCTGTCTTCTTAATATAATCCTGGGTGGGCTCCTACAGGTTGGGGGGGAGAGTGTTAGCAAAGAGAGTCTTGGAGAGTCTTCAGGGGCCTGGTTGGGTGTCAGGACAGACAGGGGGAAAAGCTAGCTTCTCAATCTCTGCTGCCCCCATTGAGGTAAGGCCCTGAGGAAGGATGGTCAGGGGATGGAAGTAAGGGATCAAAGGCCTCCAAGGGTTTGTTTGAGGGACCAGAAGGGAGGGGATGTTGGGACAGGAATGGATGTGGATCTTACTTTTGGAAAGCTGTGCCCAGCATGGCTGAGCTTGCAGTGTGTCTCTCAGGTGACTCCATGAAGCCTTCTCGGCGCCCGCTGGTGAACTGCACGTGTAAGAGCCCATACTGCAGGGAGCCTACCTGCCTGGGCATCTGGTGTACAGTGGTGCTGGTTAGGGAGCAGGACAAGGACCCCCAAGAATATCGGGGCTGTGGAAGCCAGAACCAGGAGCTCTGCAGGGGGCACCCCACTGAGTTCGTCAATCATTACTGCTGCGACAGTCCCCTCTGTAACCACAACGTGTCCCTGGTGCTCAAGGGTAAGTCTGGTGGCCTGCCAGCCCTTCCCCATCTTCTCAGACCCTGCTGTCTTCTCCTCTGCCTCATAACAGGGCAGGGGCAGGAGGCTGCCACTGGACTGGCACAGTGATCTGGCCCAGTGCAGAGGAGCTGGCCTGGTGGAAGCTGGGACTTAGTGTCCCCCTCCCCCAGCTACTCAACCTCCTACGAAGGAGCCAGGAATAAGCCAGCTGCCTCTGATCCTGGGTCCTGTACTTGCCTTACTGGTCCTGGTGGCTTTGGGTGCTCTGGGAGTGTGGCATATCCGGCGAAGGCGAGAGAAACAGCGGGGTCTACGCAGCGACCTGGGCGAGTCGAGCCTCATCCTGAAGGCATCTGAGCAGGGGGACAGCATGCTGGGGGTATGATCCTGGGACCCAGGATGGAGGTGTGGGCAGACAGGAGCCACAGAGTCAGGTGGGGGTGGGGGTCCACTCAGAAATTAGGGTTGTCAGAGAACTGGTCCTGTGAGGAGCATGTAGTGACCTGATTGAGGCCAGAAGGGGGCTGTGTGGTGGGACTAGCTTCTGAGTAGCTTCTTGGTATTTCCAGGACTTCCTGGACAGTGACTGCACCACAGGCAGTGGCTCAGGGCTTCCCTTCCTGGTGCAGAGGACAGTGGCGCGCCAGGTTGCTCTGGTGGAGTGTGTGGGTGAGTGGAAGGTTTGGGCTTGGGGAGATGGGACAAAGAGTTTCTGTAAGCATGGAGGAGTAAGGGAAAGCGTGGCATCCAGAGTCAAAGAGAAAGAGAAGGGTGAGAATGGGAATTCTGCGGCAGGGAGTAAGAGATGGACCAGGGCCTAAGTCTTTTTGCAAGAGCAAAACATAGTATGGGAACCTGGCACCAGTGGCTCATGCCTGTAATCCTAGTGCTCAGGAGACTGAGATCTGAGGATCATGGTTCAAAGCCAGCTAGGGCAGGAAAGTCTTTGAGACTCTTTTTTTTTTTTTTTTTTTTTTTGGTCTGGTTGTGAGGCCTGAACTCTGGGCCTGGGCGCTGTCCCTCGGCTCTTCAGCTCAAGGCTAGCACTCTAGCACTTGAACCACAGCGCCACTTCCGGCTTTTTTTTTCTTTTTGCTTATGTGGTGCTGAGGAATCGAACCCGGGGCCTCATGCATGCAAGGCAAGGACTTCACCACTGAGCCACTTTCCCAGCCCTCTTTGAGACTCTTATATCTACTAAACTACCAAAAAAGTGGGAAATAGAGCTGTGGCTCAAGTGGTAGAGCATTAGCCTTTAACACAAAAGCTCAGGGGCAGAGCCCAGGCCCTGAGTTCAAGCCCCAGGATTGACACCAAAAAAAAAAAAAAATAAAGATATGCATAAAGTTAAAGGTTCTGTAGGTAGGATTGGCATAGCATCTGGATGGGGGAGAAGGTACTTCCAGAGCTGTGTGTGATTCTCACCTTCTCCTCTGACCATTGAACCAGGAAAGGGACGCTATGGAGAGGTGTGGCGGGGCTTGTGGCATGGCGAGAGTGTGGCAGTCAAGATCTTCTCCTCCAGAGATGAACAGTCATGGTTCCGGGAGACAGAGATCTACAACACGGTGCTGCTCAGACATGACAACATCCTAGGCAAGGGTGGGGGGAGTAGAGGGGGGACTGCCCCTGCTGTGCCAAGCTTGGAGCTTCCATCTCCTGCTCTCGGGCTGGAGTCCATACACTTCTCAACTTTGACTTAATCCAAAGTCTCCCAGCCCACCTTCAGCTTACCTTCTGGCTCCAGTAACTCTGCTCCCTGATCAGAATGAAATGAATCCCTAACCAAGCTCCAGCTTTGGCCACTGATGCCAGGGTCCTACCTTGGACCCTGACCAGTCCAGCCTCCCTTTTCCCCAGTCCTTTGGTTCAGTCACCTGATCCTTCTTTCACACACAGGCTTCATCGCCTCCGACATGACCTCACGCAACTCCAGCACACAGCTATGGCTTATCACTCACTACCACGAGCATGGCTCCCTCTATGACTTTCTACAGAGACAGACCCTGGAACCCCAGCTGGCCCTGAGGCTGGCTGCGTCTGCTGCCTGCGGCTTGGCACATCTGCACATGGAGATCTTTGGCACGCAGGGCAAACCGGCCATCGCCCATCGTGACCTCAAGAGTCGCAATGTGCTAGTCAAGAGCAACCTGCAGTGTTGTATCGCTGACCTAGGTGGGTGTGCAAAGTGGGGTTGAAGAGGGAGAAGGAGGTGAGGCAGGGCAAGGAGGACCCTAGGCAGGTGGACAGAGTTTGTACTCTGGGCTTCTTTGCCTGTTTTGATGAACTGAGACTATGACTAGTACTTGAAAACTTGGAGAAATCTGTTGTCTCATTTCTCTTTCACAAGAGTCCTAAAGTTGTCTTAAATCCCCCTGTGTGTGTGCATGTGTACATGTGTGTGTGCGTGTGTGTGTGTGTGTGTGTGTGTGTGTGTGTGTGTGTGCTGGTACTGAGGCTTGAATTCAGGGCCTTATACCTTCCCTTGGCTTTTTTTGCTCATGGCTGGTACTCTACCATTTGAACCATACCTCCATTTCTAGCTTTTTGGTGGTTAATTGGAGATAAGAGTCTCACGGACTTTTTTTGTCCATCTTGCTTGAATAATGATTCTCAGATCTCAGCCTCCTGAGTAGCTAGGATTACAGGTATGGGCCACTGGTGCCCCCATATAACTCCCCCCTCCATTTTTTTGTTTTCTTCTTTTTTTGTTACTTGTAGAGCTTGAACTCTGGGCCTGGGTACTGCCCCTTAGCTCTTCAGCTCAAGGCAAGTGCTTTACCACTTGAATCACAGCACCACTTCCGGTTTTCTGGTGGTTAATTGGAGATAAGAGTCTCACAACTTTCCTGCTTTTCTGCCTGGGCTGGTTTTGAGCCACAAAATCCTCAGACCTCAACCTTCTGAGTAGCTAGGCTTACAGGCATGAACCACCAGTGACTCGTTTAACTCCCTTTTCAAGGCCAGAGTCTTTCCACCACCCACACTAGCTCCAGGAGGGAAGAGATCCAGGAGTCCAAGAACCTCATCCTGGCTTCATTTGGGCACATGCTCCCCAGCATCCCCCAGCCCATTCTCCAGCACTGACTTCATGGTTCTTCTCTGTGAAATGGACATCATAAAGCCAGCCTTGCCTATTCACATCTCAGTGGGTTCTTGGGTCTATACAAGAGAAGAGTAACTGGAATAGGTGTTCTCCCTCTGGCCACTGCCTTCCAGTCAATCTTAGGACAGGTCTCTCTGTCTGCTCCCCTATGTCTGTCTCCTGCCTCCTGGGCCCCCTGCCTCTGGAAATAGCTCTGTTGGGCCAGACTGAGTGGCTAGAGTGACAAATCTTCTACCCGTAGGCCTGGCTGTGATACACTCCCAGGGTAGCGATTACCTGGACATCGGCAACAACCCGAGAGTGGGCACCAAGCGGTACATGGCGCCCGAGGTGCTGGATGAGCAGATTCGCACTGACTGCTTTGAGTCCTACAAATGGACTGATGTCTGGGCCTTTGGCCTGGTGCTGTGGGAGATCACCCGGAGGACCATCATCAATGGTGAGAGGCTACCATGCTCAGCATGGGAGCAGGGGAAGGAGGCCGGTAGAGAAGGGGGCTTCCTGCAGTGGTTGCTGTCCATGGCCTGAGAGGTTTGAAGCTATGACTCCTAGTATTCTTCACTGTCACCCACTGGCTGAGTCAGCCGAGTGGCCGTGTATGTGTGTGTGTGTGTGTGTGTGTGTGTGTGTGTGTGTGTGTGTGTGTGTGTGTGTGTGTGTGTGTGTGTGTGTGTGTGTGCTGGTCCTGGGCTTGAATTTAGGGCCTGGGCACTGACCCTGAGCTTTTTGGCTCAAGACTAGTGTACTACCACTTGAACCTCAGCCCCACTTCCAGCTTTTTTTTTTTTGGTAGTTAACTAGACATCAGAATCTCATGCTGGGGCTGGCTTTGAATCACAACCCTCAGACCTCAGCCTCCCAAGTAGCTAAGATTACAGGTGTGAGCCACCAGCATTCAGCCTAAGTGACCTTTTAAGGAGCATGTGTCTGAATGTGGCTGTAAAACCTGAAATATTATCTCACATGTGTTGAGCCTAAATATGTGGCATGCTATATTCTCTCCACATACTATCTTTCTTACATCTCCCATTTTGGATGAGAGGGGTGGGGGTATTGCTTAGTGGTTAAAGGATTGGAATCAGAGTGTTTAGATTCAATTCCAAGTATATAATGACTGGGCAGGTTACTTGACCTCCTTGTGCCTTAGTTTCTTCATTTGTAAAGTGATAATTAAGAATATCTGCTAGCCAGGCATGCTGATGCATGATTGTAATTATAGCTGCTTGGAAAGCAAAGATTGGAAGGATGGTGATTTGAGGCCCCAAAGTTAGCAAGACCTTCATCTCAATCAATAAGCCAAGTGTGGTTCAATCCCAGTTATTTTGGAAAGCAATGATAGAAAGATCATGTCCACCTCAGGCAAAAATGAGAGATGTTCTCTGAAAAATAAAAACAAAAAAGGCAGTGTGGCACAAATGGAAGGGTATCTACCTAGCAAGCACAAGGCCCTGAGTTCAAACCTCAGTACTATAAACAAACAAACAAACAAAACCAGAAAAGCAACCTAAATAGCTTATAGTTGTTGAGCTAATCCAACAGAAGTATTCAGAACTATCTAGAGATAAATATTAGTGACCATTATTGTAATGAGTACCTAATATAGTAATGTCCCCATTGTATAGATGAGGAGAGCGAGGCACGGAATCATAGTTGGCTAGAGGCTTCATTGGTGTCTGAGAGTGGGTGATCTGATTCTGGGGCCAGTACTCATCACAGTGGCACTTAAATGTCTGGTCCCTGATTTCCTCAGCCCATCACAGTACCTGTGCTGCCTGAAGACTGCAGCTTCATTATGCTGTGGATTGCCATGGTGGTGTGAGGCACAGCTCTGATTTGGGGAGACTGGTAATGACTCTGCCCTAGGCAGCCCTGTGGTCCGTACTCTTTTAGCCCTGGCTGGACGGGAGATGTGAGGTCATCTGGACTGATGGGGGCATTGTCAGCCTGTGTGGAGGCCAGCCACGGCCAGGGGCTGCTAGGAGTCCTACAGATTGGGGGAAATCCTCAGGACATGACTTGTCTCTGCTCAGAAATATTCTCATTGCTAAAAACATTCCTAGAAGTCAGTCCTTGGGACTTCAATTGTCCCCAGGGTCATTGACTTGACAGTCTGGACCCTCTGGGGGAGTTGTCTCTCTCTTTTTTTGGGGGGGGGTCCGGTTGTGGGGCCTGAGCTCTGGGCCTGGGTGCTGTCCCTCAGCTCTTCAGCTCAAGGCTAGCGCTCTACCACTTGAGCCACAGCACCACTTCTGGCTTTTTTTCTTTTTTCTTATGTGGTGCTGAGGAATCAAACCCAGGGCCTCAGGCATGCAAGGCAAGAGCTCTACCACTGAGCCACCTTCCCAGCCCAGAGTTGTCTTTTTCTTCTCTTCTTTTTCTCCTTCCTTCCTTCCTTCCTTCTTTCCTTCCTTCCTTCTTTCCTTCCTTCCTTCCTTCCTTCCTTCCTTCCTTCCTTCCTTCCTTCCTTCCTTGCTTCCTTCCTTCCTTCCTTCCCTCTCTCTCTTTTCTTTCTTTTTTTTGCTACACAGGTGCTCTACCACTTTAGCCACACCTCCAGCCTCATTTTGCTTTTTGTTCTTTTTGGCTAGTCCTGGAACTTGAACTCAGGACCTGGGCACTGCCCTTGATCTTTTTTGTTCAAGGATAGTACTCTACCACTTGAACCATAGCTCTACATCTGGCTTTTTGGTGATTAATTATAAATAGTCTCATATGTTTTTCTGTCCAAACTTGCTTTGAAACACAATCTTCAAATCTCAACCTCCTGAGTAACTAGGGTTATAGGTGTGAGCCACTGGTGCCCAGTGTGCCTTGAGTGTTTTTCAAGGTTGGGTTTTGCCTTATGCCTGGGCCTGCCTGGGCTAGGATCCTCCCACTTAGGCCTACCTGTGTCTCTGGGAACAACAGGCACATGACACACTGTGCAGTCATTATATAGAAGATCTATAGCTGGGAAAACAGCATATACGGTCCTAACCCAGAAGCTGGTTAAGATGAAATCTCTTGAACTTCTTTATTTTTAATCTTAGCTGGCCCTAAACTGTGATTCCCCACCCTCTGCCTCCCCCAAATATCTAGGATTATAGGCTTGAGCCACTGTGCCCTGCTCCTCTGGAAATCTCTTAAGGGGCTCTAATTCCGGTGCGTAAACTGCCAAGTGGAGTAAGAGGCTAGAGTGTGGAGAAAGGACACCTGGATGGAGCCAAGACCAGGCTACCGGCAGGAAAGGCAGGGCTGGGAAGGCTGCCTCTGACTCCTGGGCTGAGGAGGGCAAGCTCTGTTAGCTGCACACAGATTCCAGGCGCATTATAAACACTGTAATCTGGTGTCAGCCCGGGCGCTGATTAAAGGCTCATTAGACACACTCAGGCCTCTGTGCAACACTGATTAAGGCGTGAGCGGCACAGGGGCGGCCTGGAAGCTCGCCATGGGGAGAACAGCTGGAGAAGGCTCCACTAGTAGCCTGTGTGGCCAAGGCCAGGCCTAGAAGCAGAATGGGGCATGAAGCTGACTGCATCCCACGGTGTTCGGAAAGCTCCAAAGGCCAGTGCACTGGGGATAGAGTGGGGTAGGATGGGATCCGTGGAGACCCCAGTCTTACCTGACAGTGGGTGGACATTATCTGGGCCAAGGTAAAAATCCTTTCTTTTAGGAGAGATTTTTGTTGTTGTTGTTGTTAGTCATAGGGCTTGAACTCAGGGCCTGTGTACTGTTCCTGAGCTTTTTTTGCTCAAGGCTCTACCATTTGAGCCACAGCTCTATTTCCAGTTTTCCGGTGGTTAATTGAAGATAAGAGTCTCACAGACTTTCCTGCCTGGGCTTGCTTCAAACCAACATCCTCAGATCTCAGCCTCCTGAGTAGCTAGGATTATAGGTATGAGCCACCAACCAGCACCTGGCAGTTCTATCACTAAATTTCTAACCTTAATTTCTTTGCTGTAAAGGGGGAACTATTAAGTCCTTAGGGATGTTGTAAGGATTTAATGCAGAGTACTTAGGACAGTACCTGGCACTTAGTAAGTGCTCAGTAAATAGTAGGTGCTGTTATCATTAGGTGGGCATCAGCATCCTGCCCTAGATACAAGGCAATTGATGAAAGACTGGGACAAGATTTAGTTTAACAATCTAACAAGTACGTTTGAATCTGGCTGTGTAAGCTTGGGCCCTACTTTTCTGAGCCTCAGTTTCTTTTTCTTTTTTTTTTTTTTGGTCTGGTTGTGGGGCCTGAACTCTGGGCCGGGGCGCTGTCCCTCAGCTCTTCAGCTCAAGGTTAGCGCTCTACCACTTGAGCCACAGCGCCACTTCCGGCTTTTTTTCTTTTTGCTTATGTGGTGCTGAGGAATCAAACCCAGGGCCTCAGGCATGCAAGGCAAGCGCTCTGCCACTGAGCCACCTTCCCAGCCCCTCAGTTTCTTTATTGATAGCATGGAGATATTAATGATGCCCCTCTTACACTGATGTCAAAATCACTAGCAAGATAGCTCCTATAACAGGGCTCGCATCCGGTACAATGCCTGGCACATGGGAAGTGTAAAACCAAGACTGTAATCAGGGCTGGGAAGGTGGCTCAGTGGTAGAGCGCTTGCCTTGCATGCATGAGGCCCTGGGTTCGATTCCTCAGCACCACATAAGCAAAAAGAACAAAGCCAGAAGTGGCACTGTAGTTCAAGTGGTAGAGCACTAGCCTCTAATCATGGGCTAGGAATGTGACTGAGTGGTAGAGTGCTTGCCTAGCATGCATGAAGCCATGGGTTCAATTCCTCAGTACCACATAAACAGGAAAAGCTGGAAGTGGTCTGGAAGTGGCTCAAGTGGTAGAGTGCTAGCCTTGAGCAAAAACAGCTCAGGGACAGTGCCCAGGCCCTGAGTTCAAGCACCATGACTGGGAAAAAGTAAATAAATAAAAACTGTAATCATTATTAGTTATAAATATGTTAATAGTTGTTACTAGTTATGAATACATTCATTATCTTACAGTATCCCTCTCAGGGGTAGCATAGCCAGGCAACTTGCTTCTTGGCTCCTGGAACAGAGGCTGGGCAAAGCTGTTCTCTAGGAGCCATTTAGCCTCCTGAGCTCAACGGCTTATATTCCCCCACCCGCCCCAATCCTCAGGTCTTGTAGAGGACTATAGGCCACCCTTCTATGATGTGGTGCCCAATGACCCCAGCTTCGAGGACATGAAGAAGGTGGTGTGTATTGACCAGCAGACTCCTACCATCCCCAACCGGCTAGCTGCAGACCCGGTAAGGCCTCTGTGGAGCTGGGGCTGGGGTTCAGGCTGGGATGGCACAGGGTGGATTGAGGCTCACAGTTTGCGTTTCTGGGCTCAGGAACTAGTGTCTCTGCTTCTTCAATAGGGGGTGTATTCCTGAATTCTTGGCCTGTGGCTTTCTATCCAAGACCTTATTCAATGTGAGATTTTCAGAACCCTCTTCTTAATTTACCTGTGGAAAATCTCTGGTGCATTTTCTGCTATAGAGTTACAGAATTTTGTTTTTTTTCTTCCCTCAAAACATTTCACATACAAAGACATTCATGTCTACACATGCACATATGTGTTAGCTTGCTGGCCCCAAGTCTGTTCTCTGTGTGTGTGCATGTGCATGTGCGTGCAGACATGCTTGGGTGCTGTCCCTGAGCGTTTTTGCTCAAGGCTGGGCCCTCTATTACTTGAGCCAGTTCCACTTCTGGATTTTTGGTAGTTAAGTGGAGATTAGAGTCTCTCAGATTTGTCTGATGGGGTTGGTTTCAAACCTCAATCCTCAGCTCATAGCCTGGTGAGTAGCTAAGATTACAGGCTTGAGTCACCAACACCCAGCTTCTGCTCATCTTCTATCCCTGTTACCTACAATAGTGCCTACATTCTGTATATGCCCAATGAATATTTACTGAAAGAATTAATAAATGCACACATATCTATGCAAACAGACACAACCATTTCTATACAACATACATATTCACAAAATAAACCACATGGATGCAGTTGGGTACTAGTGGCTCATACCTGTAACCATAAACTACTCAGGAAGCTAAGATCAGAAAAATCCATGAGAAGAAGCCTCAAGTAGAGCTATAGTTCAAGTGTTAGAGTTCCAGCCTTGATCAAACATGCCGAGTGAGAGCACGAGACCTTGAGTTTGGTGCTATTACCAGAACAATACAAAGCAAAGCAAGCAAAACAAAACCAAAAAACCAATGGATGCATGCATTCCTGTGCATCTTGTGTGCGTACGTGTGCGTGTGTGCCCACACACACACACTCACTTTTAGAGATTAGAAGGGATGGACTGGCTCATTCTGGGCTGACCAAGCTTCCTAGGCCGGAGTCTTTTTTTTTTTTTTGGTCCGGTCGTGGGGCCTGAACTCTGGGCCTGGGTGCTGTCCCTCAGCTCTTCAGCTCAAGGCTAGCACTCTACCACTTGAGCCACAGCGCCACTTCCAGCTTTTTTCTTTTTGCTTCTGTGGTGCTGAGGAATCAAACCCAGGGCCTCAGGCATGCAAGGCGAGCGCTCTACCACTGAGCCACCTTCCTAGCCCCTAGGCTGAGGTCTTAACTGGACAATTTTTTATTTTTTGCCAGTCTTGGGCTTGAACTCAGGGCCTGGACACTGTCTCTGAGCTTCTTTTGCTCGAGGCTAGCACACTACCACTTGGCACTGAGGAATCAAACCCAGGGCTTCATGCATGCTAGGTAAGCACTCTACCAGTATGCCATGTTACCAGCCTCACATGTATTTTTAGAACAGTGCCCACCACTCATTCCTCCATTGCCCACTAACTAGGCCTAGTCATGCCCTGTGTGGGAGGGTCTCAGCTGGGGATGCCGAAGCCCCAATATAGCAGAGCTGCCCTTCCCTGGGGATCCTGGTGGCATAGGTGTTGTTCACTCAGGAAGCATGAGGGATTGAGACTGAATGCTCTTGTTCTCTCTTCTACCTGTCTCTACCCATTCCCTTCTGCTTCCATGTCTCTTCCTCTCCTCATCCTTTCCTGGCCTCTCCATCCTCACTCTCACCATTTGCCTTTCCTCACAAACACCTGTCCAACACCCTCATTTCCCTCTTCCTGTATTGTTTTGTTTTGTTTCTCCCATCCTTCTGCTTGCATCTGTCTTCTTGGGCCATCCACTTCTCTGCCTCATTTCTTTCCTGACCTATGTCCCTGCTTCCTCTCTGCCTCTCTCCAAACCCCTAGGTTCTCTGTGGCCTGGCTCAGATGATGCGGGAATGCTGGTACCCCAACCCTTCTGCCCGCCTCACCGCACTGCGCATCAAGAAGACCCTACAGAAACTCACCCTCAATCCAGAGAAGCCCAAAGTGATCCCCTAGTCCTGGAGCACTGGACTCTTTCTTTCTGTGGTGGGGGGAAGAGGGGGAAGTCAGGAGATGGGTGGTTATCTGGATGGAGGTAGTGTGAGGGTATTTAATGGGGTGGGATTGCCTCCCCATGGGGCAGCTGTGCCTACCCAACTTGGCCTCCCCCTCCCCCCTCCCCTCATTCAGCCAAAAATACAGCTGGGCTGAAATCTGATCCCCGCACTGTCTGGCCTGCTCAAAGTGGCTGTCTCCCTGACGCCTGTTTTCTCCCCCCAGCCCCTTATGCCAGTGGGGTGTACCTCACCACTCCCTGGGAAGGATGTAGCACCGGTTCCAAAGTCAGGGTAGCCAAGCTAGGGAATCACAGGTCCAGAGCTTAGTCCTGCAACATCCCTGCCCTTAGTCAACCCTGCTGCCCCACCAGAGCTGCCAGCGTGAACATGCCACCTAGCCAGACCTCAGCCTCTGGACCATCCTCCAGATACACAGGGCTTGGCTCTGTCACATCTTGGTTTTCCATAGACATACTGGAAGATTTGGACTTCACTTCTTTGAATCTTCACCAGCTCTGATTTTCCTTGAGTGCCAACCTATGTGCCAGCTAAGTTCACCAATCTCATCTGTTCCTATTGCCCTGACCCTTGGCAATTTGAAAATGAGGACTGTTAGTGTGTGGGGAGGGGAGGCGGAATAAAGCTCCACTTCTTGCATTCGGCCATGCTGACATCATCCAGCTCTGTGCCCTCTGCCCCTTCTGAGGCTTTGTTCCCTGTCCCAGGGCTGAAAACTGCTTCCTCTGGAGACTCCAAGGCTCAAAAGAAATTTGGCAGTGGGGAGCTGTGGCTCACACCTACAATCCTAGCTACTCAGGAGGCTCAGATCTGAGGATTAGGATTGAGGTGTGAATCTAGGCCAGCAGAAAGGTCTATGTGACTTATTCCCAAATAACCAGCAGAAAAGCCAGAAGTAGAGCTGTGACTTAAGTGATAGTGCATCAGTCTTGAGTAGAAAAAAAAAGCCAAGTTAGAGTTCAAGGCCCTGAGTTCAAGCTCCAGTAGGGGCACATGTGTGCATGCACACATACATAAGCCTCCAACACCCAGATTCTTGCTCCCCAACTGCCCATGCCCAAACCTACATCCTAGGCCAGTCCTCAGAGCATGTATCTCAGAAGTTGAGGGCCCTAGAGAAACACACAGAAAGAAAGTCTAGTGTTTGGAAAATGTCAAGAGTATAAGCCCATGTAAGGAGCAGGTGACCCTGAGTTGAGTGGGTAAGCCCAAAGGAGTTGGTTAGGGGCAGCGCTAGAGGAGATAGATGGGGTTCTGGCTACAGACAAGCCTAGTACCAACTGGGGAAGCCATGGCCACTGGGAAGAAGCTAGACCATGCTCCTCCTACCTACACAACTTCCCCAGGCTGGGCCTCTGGGGTGTCTTCCTCCATCCCGTCCCCGTCACCCACTTTCCCAGGCCTGTCCCCAGCATTGTGCAAGGCCCAAGGAGAAGTAGGAAGTGAAAGTGGGTGAAAACAGCTACATGGAGGGCTGGCTTCCCAGAGCTTTGGGACAGAGTGTACAGATTCTCTGGTTAGGAAGTCATCTTCTGCCTGAAGGATTTGACCTCTACTAGATTTAGGAGTGAACTCTCCCTGGGACTCCACAGCCAGAAATTAAAGACAGTAGCTAGCTCTCCAGAGCCTGCAAAGTTCCAGAGGGAGCTCTGAGGGCGGAGGAGGTGCAGGGAGGGAGGACCCCAAACTGGAAAGAACTGTCTGAAAATTCTTCTGTCTGAGAACAGAAGGATTTCCCCCCCACCCCCACACACCCCACCCCACCCCACCTCCACCATAGAAATCTGTCTCTGTCTCCATCTCAAGATGTGAGATGATGGCAGTAGAATAGGTATGCCATAAAGACTCAAATGTAAGATGTCCTGCAATAATACAACAATTCAAAATAAAATTCTAACAAGTAGTCACCACTCACACATCAAGTCGTTTGTTACTCTATGCAATAATAACAATGACAGGTCTGGAATCCACTATGATTATGCAAGTTTGCTCATCAGCACTCACCAGAGGGAGCATGTTGCTGGGACAAGAGAGTCTGGCAGGAGAGGTAGACAGCTGGAAGGATCCCCTGAGGCTGGAGGATGTGAGGCTGGAATGTGAAGTTTGGAGTCTACAAGACTTTATGGCCTATTTTCAGGGTCTTAATCTGGCTACCCTTAGAGTTAGTCTATTACCAAGACCACAGCCTAACCACCCTAGGGTTGGTTCTTTAATAAATCAAAGCCACCTCTAGGACACGTTAGAGTTGGTTCTAGAGGACACGTTAGAGTTGGTTCATTAGCATGTCCTAGCTACTCTCAACCACTCTCAACTTGAAGTTGCCTAATTAGTATGTCCAAGCTGCTCTAGAACATCTTGGAGTTGGCCCATTAGCTATATTTGCACATCGTTCTGTTGCCATGGATCTAGGAAGCAGGGCAGGTGGTGTACGGACCCTGACTATGGTCATTGGGCCATCTGGTCCGTTGGTCATCTGGTCCATGAGTGGAGTATACAGACACTAGGTGGAGTCAGAAAGACCTTTGGGTTGCCTGCCTGTGAGCTTGCCATGTGTTTTATTGATAACTGACTTGAACTGCACCTATAACAGCTCCTTGGCTTGTGGGTATAACAAAATTTCACCTCTCTTACTATCTATGAGAACACTCAGTAGGTGACTTGTACATAGTAGGTTCTCCATACACCGTGGTTGACTCCTGAGCTGCTTGCTGACTCTTCCCAGACTGATACCTCTGCTTGCAGAGGTCCCAAGGGAACCAGAAGGGACAAGAAGAACAAGCTGCCAGGGTATATGTCCCCACATTATCCTTGGACTAGGCACAGCTCCAGAACGGACCTTCCCTAGGCCCTAGCAGGGCCTCAAATCTCAGCTCCAATCCTGGATGGGAAATAGCCTAAAGTTGCCCCCTGCTGGCCAATGAGCTGCCCGGCAGCTACTTCCCTCCACCATATAGGGCCCAGCCGCCAGTCTCCTAGCCAGCCCTAGCCAGCCCTGTAGGCTAGTATAATTGCATGGTCTCTGTCTCCAATTAAACACACACACACACACACACACACACACCAGAGCTAGAGCTGTGGCTCAAATGGTAGAGTGCCAGCCTTGAGGGGGAAAAGCTAAGGAACAGATCCAGACCCTGAGTTCAAGCTTCAATACTGGCACAAAAACAAATCTAATTAAATAATAAAAGATGGGAAGGACCTTGCCACCAGACTGTCTAGCTTGAGTATGGAAGCCTTGGTGTTAGAGGCTTGCTCATTCTTTTTTTGGTCAGTCATGGGGCTTGAACTCAGGGCCTGGGTGCTGTCTCTGAGCTTTTTCACTCAAGGCTAGCACTCTACTACTTTGAGCCACAGCTCCACTTCTGGTTTTCTGGTGGTTAATTGGAGATAAGAGTCTCATGGACTTTCCTGTTGAGGCTGGCTTTGAACTTCAATCCTCAGATCTCAGCCTTCCAAGTAGATAGGATTACAGGTGTGAGCCACTGGTTTCCAACTTAGATGCTCTCTTAAGGAAACAGGAAGAGAGTCTCAATTCAGTTCCTGCTACCATGGACACTGTCTACTTCTGCAGCCCCTAGTTGCCCCATGCTTGCAGCTGTTGCACTGGAATGGGGGGGGGGGGCTGCACAGCAGTACCTTCCCAGAGGACTGCAAGGGGCCTCTGCAGCTGGCGTTAGGGATGTTAATAGCATTCCTAGCACCTTGTAAAGGCACCCTTTCCCTTCCTTGAAGGCCTACCAGGCCCTGGTTCTTTCCTGAGAGTCACATCAGGGTTGGAGACAGGGGAGAAGAGAGTAGGAGAATCACAGAGCAAGAATTCCAGAAAGGCTAGTGGGATCTGTGTGTGTGTGTGTGTGTGTGTGTGTGTGTGTGTGTGTGTGTGTGTGTGTGTGTGTGTGTGTGTGTGTGTGTGTGTGTGTGTGTGTGTGTACTATGGTACTGGTACTATGGCTTGAATTCAAGGCTAGAGCACTGTCCCTTAGCTTTTTCTGCTCAAGGCTGGCACTCCACCACTTTCAGCTTTTTGCTGATTCATTAGAGATAAGAGTCTCAGAAACTTTCCTGCCTGGGCTGGCTTTGAACTACAATCCTCAGATCTCAGTCTCCAGAGTAGCTAGGATTATAGGTATGAGCCATTGGCCGTACATTGAGTCCTTGGAAAGTCACCATGTCTAAGCCTCCCTTCTTCTGTAGAATCCCAGGGAATGGGTTTGCCTTTTTATTTTTATTTTTTATTTTTTGCCTGTCTTGAACTTAGAGTCTGGGCATTGTCCCTGACCCTTTTGCTCAAGGCTGGTACTCTACCACCTGAGCCACAGTGCCATTTCTGGCTTTTTTTTCTGTTTATGTGGTACTGAGGAAATGAACCCAGGGCTTTGTGTATGCTAGGCAAGCACTCTACCACTAAGCCACATTCCCAGCCCCTGTCTTTTGTTTTGTTTTGTTTTTGTGACAGAATTGGGGTTTGAACTCAGGCCCTAGGTATTAGTATCCGTTAGCTTTTTCACTCAAGACTGGCACTCTTCCACTTGAGCCACACCTCCACTTCCAGTTCTTTGATGGTTAATTGGAGATTAGAGTTGTATAGATTTTCATGCCCACACTGGCTAAGGACCATGGTCCTTAGACCCTAGCCTCCTGAATATCTGGGGTTACAGGAGTGAGCCACAAGTATCTGACATCTGCTTTGTCTTTGAGGGTAGAAAATCTTGCTACTCCTTTTGCTTTTCAGGTGCTTTGCTGATTGCCTAGACGACCTCAGCTTCCAACTTTCCTATGCAACTGGGAGGGATAATCTTGTGACAAAGGCCCTTCCAGAGGGCTGTAAGGTGGTTGGATGCTGAAGAGGGGTGATGGAGGCTCTTGCAGGTGAGCCTTGAGACTGAGGCCCATTCCTTCCTCTGCTGAGGCCTTGTGGTAGTACCTAGATTATGTAGGGCAGTTCTTTATGCCTTCCCAGGACCATCCTCCTTCCATCCTGCCTCACACTAGCCTGCAAGGAGAGTATTCTTCTTCCTCTAGATCCTCCTACATATTCAGATCAATAGCCCAAGGGACGACAAAGCCCTCATGCTTAGAAGGCCCATTCTGGGGTGCAGTGAGGTTCCCCATCCCAAGTCCATTGTCTCAGGGCTGGGACTGGCACTAGCTATGCAATCAGCACTTTGGGTGGGCGACTTCTTGGAACAAGCTGCTTCTACCAGGGCCACATTCAGTTTGCTAGAAATAGAGACAGAGGGCTTCTTGACTTTGCATATGATTTGCATAATGTCATAGACACAGTCTATTTTCAGGCAGTCTTCAGGTTCAAGTGTTGTCACTGCTGCCCTGCGGGTGTCATGTCTGGATGAGTCTCTTCTCTGTTCTTTCTCACCCACCTACTCTTATTGACCTACATCCTCAACTGCAGGAGCACAAGGTGGGGAGAGGTGGGGAGTAAGGTTGTCCTGGGAACCATACCTGGTGAGAAGCACAGGGCAATTTCCTATATCTCCACCAGCACAAACAGTGAGTCAAGTTGCTGAAGGGCAACTGATAAGCAGTGGATAAGGGAGAAAGGAGGTAATTAGGTAGCCACCTCCATTCCCAGACACATCTTAGCAGAATGGTCAGGTCAAGTATTCACCCTTCAGTCTTCTGCCACCTTGAAGAAAGGAGTCTAGGTTGATAAACCTGTGTTTCTTAGCCACCCAGAAAACCTTGCCTTTTTTTTTTTTTTTTCTTTTTTTGGTTAGTTATAGGGCTTGAATTCTGGGCCTGGGCACTGTCCCTCAGCTCTTCAACTCAAGACAACCACAGTGACAGTTCCGGTTTTCTGGTGATTAACTGGAGCTAAGAGTCTCACAGACTTTCCTGCTCAGGCTGGCTTTGAACAGCAATCCTCAGATCTCAGCCTCCTAAGTAGCTAGGATTACAGGCATGAGCCACTGGCAGCTGGGCCTTTTTTTTTTTTTTTTTTTTTAACTTCTTTTCAGCACTCAGAGTTGACATCAGCCCCCTGGGAAAAATGACCTTCAATTAGCCACTCTTCTGGGAGGCCTATCTGAGAGATCAGAATCCTAGGTTGTTGTTTTTGTTTTTGTGTTTATTTTTGGCCAGTCCTGGGGCTTGAACTCTGGGCCCCGACACTGTCGAGCTTCTTTTGCTCAAGAGGCTAGCACTCTACCACTTGAGCCACAGCACCACTTCAGCTTTTCTGTGTATGTGCTTTTTCTATGTATGTGGTACTGAGGAATCGAACCCAAGGCTTCATGCATGCAAGGCAAACACTTTACCACTAAGTCACATTGACAGCCCTTGTTTTTGTTTTTGTGCTGGTACCAGGACTTTAGCTCAGGGCCTTACTGGGCTTTTTCCATTCAAGTCTGGTGCTCTACTACTTGTTCCACACTTTCACTTTCAGGTTTTTGTGATTAATTGGAGATTGGATTTCGTTCTGGTCTGACTTCAAACCAGTCCTCAGATTTCAGTCTCCTGAGTAGTTAGGGTTACAGAACCACGAGCACCTGGTTTAGCATACTAGTTTGGTGAACAAATATATGGATATATATTGGTACTGGTCCTAGGGCTTGAACTCAGGGCCTGGGCATTGTCCCTGAACTTTTTCACTCAACACTAGTGCTCTACCACTCAAACCACAGCTCTACGTCCAGCTGTTTGCTGCTTAAAGTCTTATGGACTTTCCAGCCTAGGCCTAGCTTTGAAACATGATGCTGAGATGCCTCTGGAGTAGCTAGGATTATAGGCGTGAGCCCCCGGCTCCCAGCAACAACCAATGTTTATGATGTTTGACTCATTAATGTCAGTCTGTGTTACAGCCCCCTTCATTCCTTCAGCTAGAAATGTATACAAGAATTTGATTCTCCTTGGCTTGATGCTGCCTCTGTGGGTTCAGAGGTAAACACACCAGAAGGGCCAGTTGGGATGATTATCAAGAAGTTGTCTATGACCTTGGAAGATACTTGGCCTCCCCTCACCTAGGAAGGAAGGGGATTGGTGGAGATCAAGAGCAAAGACAATTCTCCTCACTTTATTGCTTGAGCTATTTGGTGACCCGTCCTTGGTCACAGAGAATCAGAACTCCTTTCTGGAGACGCCTAAGCCTCTGGTTAGTGTATTTTTCCCTGTGTTCATTGAAGGATCCACTAGGTGCTAAGGCAGAGAGCCTGTCTTCTGCCAATCAAGAGTGCACGCAGCAAGGCCTCCCAGCAGCAACACACTACCCAGAATTCCTATCTGAAGTTCAGTTCTGTAGGACCTGCATCATCCCCTCAGGCAGGCGTTTCCTGTTGATAAGAAGCTCTCTTACAAACACTGATAAAGAGATGAAAAAAGGAAATGGATAAGCTTGGGCATAATGGGCATTTTGTCAGCCTTTTCTACCCCTCTTCCTTCTCTGAACATCCCCCCCACCCCTCAACTACTTCCCAGAACTGAGCAGAAACGCTACCCCCTCACCCCCCTCAACTATGGGCTCTATTTTGGAGTTTCCAGGAATTTTAGCCCGAAGACTTACATAGCCCTTAGAAGCAGATCCTGGATCAGCCTAGGTTGGGAGAGGAGCCCAAAGACAGGAAGCACTGGGTGCTGAGGTCCCCAAGCCTAGGGGAAAGGGCAACAAGCAGGAAGGAATGCCAGGTGGGCACAGGTTGGGTTATATTTATACCCTTCCTGCTCCCTCTCTCTTCAACCTCCTAGAGGTTTGGATCCGAGCAATGGTTAGGTGGCTAGATAGTCTATAAATTAGTGGATTTCCTATCACTTTCTTCTTAGGCTTATTAATGGAAAAAAATCTCATTAATTTTGACTTTACTATTTTGTAATGTATGATCTATGAGGACAAGAAGTAGGCTGTGTTTAGGAAAATAAACAAAGCAAACACATTCTCAAGGCACACCCTACCCTACCACTGTCCTTCTGAGGTTTGGATTTTACTTATTTATTCATTTATTTAGTGCCAATCCTGGGACTTAAATTCAGGGCCTTATCACTGAGATTTTGTGCTTAAGGCTGTCCAGCTCTGCCACTTTTGTGTGTGTGTGTGTATGTGTGTGTGTGTGTGTGTGTGTGTGTGTGTGTGAAAATACCGTACAGAGGGGTTACAATTACATGGACGAGGTAATGAGTACATTTCTTATCAAGCATTGTTGCCTCCTCTTTTGTTTCCCCTTCCCATCCCTTCCCATCTCCCACCAACCCCCTGCCCTGACCCCACCCACCCACCCCCACCCCACACCAAAGTTGTAAAGTTTGTTTTTTGACATAACGTCTTGTACATCTCATCGTTGCAATGGGTCTACCTGTATCCCTATTTAAACAATTGGTTTTTTCCCTTCCCCTCCACAAATTATACCAACATCAAATACAGTGAAAACAGGGGTTATACCGTGGGGGAGGGGCATACAAAGCAACAAAGAAATATCTTATAAATATGTTATAAAACAATAGCAAGAAAGAAAAAACATTTGAGTCCTTATCTTGGGGTTTATTTCACTTAACATCAACTTATCTGACCATTTCTGCTTCTCTTAGACATATGCTAGTTATTGCAAATAAGGGAAACCATGGGACCTATGTTTCTTTGCCCCTGGCTTACTTCACTTAATATAATTTTTTCCAAGTCTTTCCATTTCTAACAAATGGGGCAATGTCATTCTTTCTGATGGAGGCATAGAATTCCATTGTGTATATATACCACATTTTCTTGATCCGTTCATCTATTGAGGGGCATCTAGGTGGGTTCCATATCTTAGCTATGATAAATAATCCAGCTCTGCCACTTTGAGTGACAGCTCCATTCCCAGATTTTTGGTGGTTAATTGGACATAAGAGTCTCATGGATTTTCTTGCCCAGGCTGACTTTGAGCAGAGAACTGAAATTCTTAGATCTCAGCCTTGGGCTGGGAAGGTGGCTCCGTGGTAGAGCACTTGCCTTGCATGCTCGAGGCCCTGGGTTTGATTCCTCAGCACTACATAAGAAAAAAGCCGGAAGTGGCACTGTGGCTCAAGTAGTAGAGTGCTAGCCTTGAGCTGAAGAGCTGAGGGACAGCGCCCAGGCCCAGAGTTCAGGCCCCACGACCGGACCCCCCCCCCCCAAAAAAAAAAAAAGATCTCAGCTTCCTGGTAGCTAGGGATTACAGGGATGGAGGGTTTGGATTTTAAAGTTCATCTTGACAAAGGTTTTTTTCTAACGTGTCTGACCTGCAGTTAGGGTGACCTGCCACCAGGTGGGTGAGGAGGCTTTGTCTGCATTGTGCTCCAAGTTGTCCTTACTCAAGGACAGAAAAACGATAAAAAGACCTTATGTTCATCAATTCTTTTTTCCTCCTCCTTGTCCTCAGAAGATGCAATTTTTAAATAAAACAGGTAAATATAAAGCAGGAAAATAGATAGTTCTAAGTGTCCAATTTTCTAAAACAAACAAAAACCCAAGAGCTAGTACAACTTGGAGACTGTATCCTGAACTCTTAGCTATTTCCAGTCTTGGTTACCACCAAACTAGAAACTAACGCTTACTTTGGGCCTAGCCACTCTTTTTTTTTTTTTTTAATTGAGGCTTAAACTTGGCCTGGGTGCTGTCATTTATTGTTGTTTCCCCACTCTCATATACACACATCCCCCAGTGCTGATGCTCTACCTCTTGAGCCAGACTTATTTTCTTGCCACTCTTGTTTATTTATTTACCTATCTATTTATCTAGTTACTTACTTATTTCTGTGCCCATCCTAAGACTTGAATCAGAGCTATGTGCTGTCCCTGAGCTTCTTTTGCTCAACATTAGCCTACCACTTATCTCCAATAAACTACTTTTGACTTTTTAGTGACTTATTGGAGATAAGAACCTCATGGACCTTTCTGCCCAGGCTGGCTTTGAACAACAATCTTCAGGGCTCAGCCTCTGGAATAGCTAGGATTACAGACAGGTGTGAACTACCAGTGCCTGCTAGGATTGGATTTTTAATTACAAGATTTTAAATTCAAATGGCATAATACACTAGAATTGTAGCTCAAAGGTAGAGTGCTATTCTTGAACAAAAAAGTTCATGGGGGGCTGGGAAGTTGGCTCAGTGGTAGAGCGCTTGCCTTGCATGCCTGAGGCCCTGGGTTCGATTCCTCAGCACCACACAAGCAAAAAGAAAAAAGCCGGAAGTGGTGCTGTGGCTCAAGTGGTAGAGCCTAGCCTTGAGCTGAAGAGCTGAGGGACAGCGCCCAGGCTGAGTTCAGGCCCCACGACTGGACCCCCCCCCAAAAAAAAATTAAGTTCAGGGACAGTACCCAGACTCTGAGTTCAACCCCTAGGGCTGTACACACATGTGTGCATGCACACACACACACACACACACACACACACACACACGTTTCATTGAATGTAACTTTTTGCTGACTCTGGTGACAGGCAAGTCTATAAGACTCTTATTTCCAATTAACCACCAAAAAGCAGAAGTGGAGCTATGGTTCAAATCATTAGCCTTGAGTGGAAAAAGCCAGGGGACAGTGCTCAAGCCATGAGTTAAAGCCCTAGCACCAGCACAAAGAAAAGAAAAAAAAAGTGGGATGTCAGTAGCTCACGCCTATAATCCCAGCTACTCAGGAGGTTGAGATCTGAGGATCATAGTTCAAAGCCAGCCAGGGCAGGAATGTCCATGAGACTCTTAACTCCAATTAATCACCAGAAAACTGGAAGTGGCACTATGGCTCAAGTAGTAGGGCCCTTGCCTTGAGCTGAAGAACTCAGAGACAGTGCCCAGGCCCAAAGTTCATGCCCCATGACTGACCAAAAAGAAAAAAAAAAGAAAAGAAAAGGGGGAAAAAAAGAGATTTTTGTTAGCATACAGTAGTAGGAGGCTTTTTATTGTGGCATTTTTTTTTTGGGGGGGGGATCCAGTCATGGGGCCTGAACTATGGGCCTGGGCGCTGTCCCTCAGCTCTTCAGCTCAAGGCTAGCGCTCTACCACTTGAGCCACAGCGCCACTTCTGGCTTTTTTCTTTTTTCTTATGTGGTGCTGAGTAATCGAACCCAGGGCCTCATGCATGCAAGGCAAGCGCTCTACCACTGAGCCACCTTCCCAGCCTATTGTGGCATTTTTATACTTACACACAATACATTCCATCAAACTCACCCCTTCTATTGCTCTCCTTAACCCTCTCTTCCCTTCTTAAAACAACTTCAACTTATCTTTCTATTTTCATAACTACATATAAAATACTTCAATCACAATCACCTTCATTCACCCTCTGTTCCCCTTCCCTCTTCCCACTGATACCCACTGTCCAACAGAACCTGTTTTACTTTCTTGCTTTGTGTTGTTTTTGAGGCAGAGTCACTCTGTAGTCCAGGCCAGCCTGGACTCTACCCCAGCCTAACCATGAACTCATTCATACTCTTCTTCTCCCAGTATGCAGGATGCTGAGATCACCTACTATCACTGCCTTTTTTTTTTCTTTTGCCAGTACAGGGGCGACTCAGATTCTCACACTCTGGCTTTGCTTTTTCACTCAAGACTAACACTAGATCAAATGAGCCACAGCTCCATTTCTGGCTTTTTGATGATTAATTGGAGGGAAGAGTCTCATGGACTTTTCTCCCCAAGGCTGGCTTTCATCCACAATCCTCAGATCTCAGCCTCCTGAGTGGCTAGGATTACAGGCATGAACCATTGGTGTTTGTAATTGTTTTGCAGTATTTAGGCTAGAACTCAAAAACTTACCACCCATGCTAGGTACACACTCTACCACTGAGTTACACCCCATTCTCCCAAAAATGTACAGCTAAATGAGATGTGCCACTAATATCCATCCAAGTACAAAATAAAGTGAGTAAGGCCAGCGTGGACAAGGACATGGAAATTCTCACAGCTGGGAAAGCAGCACCTGGGAGCACTTTCTCAGTGTCCCAGCAAGGGAAGACCTTTGCCACACTTGACCTTGACATATTATGATGTTGCATATTTGAGAGACACTCCCATAGAAGTCCACAAAGGCACAACTCCCACAAGGAAGTTCAACACACTGCTGTTTGTGGTAGCAGGGCTGTCACCATCCTTGTTGCCCATCCCCCAAGGAGTAGATAAGCAAAATGCTAAGAATAAATTTCTCAGAATATGCTATCAGTGATTGGAAGGAGTAAACCAAATATGAGTATGTGTGTATATATACACATCTATCTAACATAAATCTTGAGAATATGGAATTAATCAGCAAAAAAGAGAATGAAATTGCTGGGTACTGGTAGCACACTCCTGTAAACTTGGTTACTTAAAAGTTGAGATCTGAAGATACTGACTCAAAGCCAGCCTAAGCAGATAAAAGTCTAAAAGACTCACCACCAATTAACCAGCCAAAAGCCAGAAGTAGAGGTATTGGCTCAAGTGGTAGAGTGCAAGCCTTGAGCAAAAAGTTATGCAAGCCAGGCACCAGAGGCTCATGCCTGTAATCCTAGCTAGCTATTTAGGAGGCTGAGATCTAAGGATCATGGCTCAAAGCCAGTCTCTTATTTCCAATTAGCTACTCCAGGAAAAAAAAAAAAAAAGCCAGAAATGGTGCTGTAGCTCAAGTGCCTTGAGCACAAAGAGGGTCAGGGACAGCACTTTTGGGCTGTGAGTTCAAGTACCAGAACCAGTAAAAAAAAAAAAAAAAAAAAAGGAAAAAAAGTCATGCAAGAACACAAGGCCCTGAGTTCAAGCTTCAAGACCCGGTACAGGAACCCATGCATGTGTGTGCATGCATGCACACAGACACAGACACACACACATACAGACACACACATACACACATGCTCATGCCTGTAATCCTAGCTACTCAGGAAGCTGAGATCTGAAGGTTGTAGTTCGAAGCCAGCCTGGGCAGGAAAATCCATGAGACTCTAATCTCCAATTAACCACCAAAGTAAGCTGGAAGTGGAGCTGTGGCTCAAGTGGTAGAGTACTAGCCTCGACCAAAAAAGCTTAGAGACTGAGCCTGACCCTGAATTCAAGACCCAGGACCAGCATTAAAAAAAAGTTAAGAGCCCTTGCATAGGATACAGATAATAACATGTTACCCTATGATTAACCTGAGGCACAGAGAAGGGAGGGGGAAAAAAGAATCTAGACCACAGGGTTAAATGTTGACTCAGCCACTCATGAGCTTGTGATCCTAGGCAGGAAACTGAGCAGGCCCTCCAGGGACCATGTCCTCATCTTTCAGTGGGGATAATGTATTAGGGGATATGAGGAGTCATAATCATGTAGGGCAAAGGGTCTGGCCAGCTATTTTCCAATAAATAATAATAATAATATTGGTGGTAACATAGTCCTGCCCACAGCAGCCCTGGCTTGCGCTTCTGCAGAGTTGCAGGCCCCAGCTTGCAGTCAACACCTCTGGCTTCCTTATCTTGCTGACCTCCACAGCCAAGCAGCAAGCAGCTCAGAAGGAGCGATTCCACCCACAGGGCAAGGGGAAAGCCCCGCAGAAATGTTGCTGCCCATTTGTCTATTTATGTTTATTTGTTTTGATGAGAAAATGGCTCCTCATCCTGTACTCACTGCCTGCTTGCCTTGGATCAATACTTTAGTTAGGTCTTCAGAGAAATGAAATTTCTATTCACGCTCTACGGTTCCCTTAGTAACAATCTCGGGCAATCAGATCTGCACTCTGGTGGAAATGGCCTTTGGAAATGCTTGTGCAAAGTACGCAATTACACCAGCTTACCTTTGCCAGAAACTGCTTTCTGATGTAGCCGGTATCTTTTCCAGAAAAAAAAAAAAATTAACTCCATTTAAGCAGACTTAACAAGGTCTTAAAATAGACATAAAGTGGTTTTACCCCACATGGAGAATTCTTAAAATACTGAAGTATTCTTTTTAAGCATAGTCAAGTACTTCAGAAACTCTCATTTACATTGCAAACAATTTCAATGTTAATTACAAATGATTCCTTCCCAAGCACTAGGTAATATTTTGTGGTACTGTTTGCACCTGAAATATATACAAGCATTTATTTCTCACTTTGTGTGTGTGTGTGTGTGTGTGTGTGTGTGTGTGTGTGTGTGTGTGCTTGAACTCAGGGCCTTACACTGTCACATGGATTTTTCCCTCAAAGCTCTTCAACTTGGGCCACACCTCCACTTTTTGTTAGTTAATTGTTGGTGAGAGTCTCATGAACATTCCTGCCCAGGCTGGCTTTGAACCGTGATCCCTAGATCTCAGCCTCCTGAGTAGCTCGAATTACAGGTATGAGCCACTAGCACTAGGCATCTCATTCTTTTTGTGTGGGGGGGAGGGAAGGGGGTCATGGAGGTTGAACTCAGGGTCTGGGTGCTGTCTCTGAGCTTTTTCACTCAAGGCTAATACTCTGACACTTTTAGCCACAGCACCACTTCCAGTTTTCTAGTAGTTAATTGGAGTTAAGTGTCTTGTGGACTTTCTTGCCCTAGCTGGCTTTGAACTGGGATGCTCAGATCTCAGCCTCCTGAGTAGCTAGGATTACTGTATAGACAGATGTAAACCATGGCTACCTAGCTCTCATTCTTTTTTTTTTTTTTTTTTTGCCAGTCCTGGGGCTTGAACTCTGGGTCTGGGCACTGTCCCTGAGCTTCTTCTGCTCAAAGCTAGCACTCTACCGCTTGAGCCACAGTGCCACTTCCTGCTTTTTCTGTTTATGTGGTACTGCAGAATCAAATCCAGGGCTTCATGCATGCTAGGCAAGCACTCTACCACTAAGCTACCTTTCCAGCCCTCCCATTCTTTTTAAAACCAGTGTGCACCCAATTTCAAAGGTTTCCAGATCTGCATTGTCATTGTATTTCAGGTGTGAATCTGAAAAATGGATCCCATAGTACCCAAAACATATACCAGAACTCAGGGGCTTGATTTCACACACACAAAAAGGAAGCCCTCAAAAATATCCTTCAGTTGTAAGCACTGTACCTATAAAGTCAGCTGAGTCTGTATCCCCTCTTAACTTTCAGGTCCTGTTCTAGGTGTACAATGCTGGAATTTTAACTCAGGGCCTCGTGCTTTGCTAGGCTGAGACTCTATCATGTGGGCCATATCTCCAGCTTTAGCTTCTATTGCTTTAGCTTCTTTTGTTTGTGTGTGTGCCAGTACTGGAGCTTGAACTTGGCCTGGGTGTTGTCCCTTTGTCTTTTCTGCTCAAAGCTGGCACTCTACCACTTAAGCCATACCTACACCTCTAGATTTTTGTTGGTTGAAGGTAAGAGTCTCACTTCCTGTTGTGCTAGCTTTGAACCACTAGCCTCAAATCTCAGCTTCCTGAGTTACTAGGATTACAAAAGTGAGCTATCAGTGGCTGGTGCTTTAGTTCTTTTTCAGGTAGATTCTCACATTTTTGCCCATAGTCAGCTCAGACTGTTATCCTCCTATGTGGTCTCCCACATAGCTGGGGCATGTATGAATCATAGGTCTATCTGCAAGATAGAGTCTCAATAACTGTTTCTCTGGGCTGCCTCAATCCTTCCTGAGTAGGCTGGGATTATAGGCAGAGCCACCAGGTCCAGCACTTTTTTTTTTTTTTTTTGACAGCATCTTGCTGTACTGCCCAGATTAGCCTTGAACTCTTGGGTTCAAGTCTATTTTTCTTTACTCTTCATGACTTTTCACTTCTCTGATTGAGTACTCAGTCTACCTTGCTCTATTGGGCCATTCTCACCAGTAACTTGCTACAGACAGAACCTTTGAGCCCACACTCCAAACTCTCTTCCTCTGTCCTGTCCCCTTTATGGTCACATATATTGGAAAAAAATCTGCTTGCTCACCTCCCACTCATTCCTCAGCCCACTGCCTTCTGGCTTTGCCATGGAAACTGATCCTTTGGAGGTTACCACTGGCTCCTGGTTGCTAAATCTAGTGGATCCTTCGCAGCCCTTCCCTATTTAGCTGGCCCCTCAGCACTACAACTGCCTCTGGCTTTTCAGGTACCTCGCGCTGGTCTCCTCTACCTCCTGAGGTCAAAAGCTCCTTCTCTTGGTTGCCTCTGGATCCAGTACTGTCCTTCCTGGTACTCAGGCTAGGCCTTCTTCTCCCTCTGCATCACACCCCTCCCTCCTGGGTGAGTTCAATGCACCTTGGCTTTGATTCTTACAAATGTCCAACAGATCTGTTTCCGGTTGAGCCTCCCTTCTGAACTCTTGCCCTCAAGCCTCTGCTCTTTGTGGATGGCTATTTGGAGGCCCCTAGGCGTTTCAAACTCATTACATCTGACACAGAACTGCCCAAATCTGCTGCAACTCCAGAGTTCAGGCAATTCTTCCTAGCTCAACATATGCTTCATTCATAACTTTCTATTCCCCCACTCCAATTAGTTGAACACAGTCTTATCTGTTTTGACTGTCAGTCACCTCTCAAGCTCCAGCTATCTCTCTCCATCCCTTCCCAGCATTCTCATGTATGTCAGCAGAAATCTCACTTGGTTTCCAAGTAGATTTGGGGTTTTTTTTGTCTTGTTTTGCTTCTTTGTTTCATGCAGTATTAGACTTGAACTCAAGGCCTTGCATTCTCATTTGGCGTGCGCACATGTGTGTGTGTGTGTGTGTGTGTGTGTGTGTGTGTGTGTGTGTGTGTTTTGCTCAAGACTAGTGCTCTAGCACTTGAGATACAGCTCCATTTCCAGTTTATTTGTTTGTGTGTTTGTTTTCTGGTTAAATGTCATGGAATTTTCTGCCTGGACTGGCTTTGAACTGTGATCCTCAAATCTCCCAGGTAGTAGGATTATAGATGTGAGCCACCTGCTCAAGCGCTGCAAAGATATCTAGATCCCTCCAGTCCTTCAGCATCAGGCTGGTTGGCCTGACACCCTCCCCAGAATGTCACTGACCTCAGGCAAAAGTCCTAACTCCTTGTTAACAGGATCTTATCACTTCATCTGACCTGACCTGCCCTTTAAGCCGGAGCTTTCTCCACAGCCCCTCCCTCCCTCTTCCTGGTCTAGCCTTATAGGACTTTTCTGCACCTTAGCTCTCTAGTTCCTTTTTGCCTGGAGGCCTTCTGATGTACTATCTGCTCTGCTCCTTTAGTAAAAAAATGAGAGATGTGAAGACCTTGGAAAGAGACAGATATGGGTTTGAATTCCAGTTCCATTGTTTCTAGATAATGTAACTGTCTTTTTTGTTGTGCTTTGTTTTGTTTTTAGTCAGTTGTGAGGCTTGAGCTCCCGCCAGGGTGCAGTCCCTGAGCTTTTGTGCTCAAGGCTAGTATTCTGTCAATCACTTTGAGCCACAACTCCACTTCCAATTTTCTGGTCGTTAATTAGAGTTAGGAGTCTTATGGACTTTCCTGCCTGGGCTGGCTTTAGACCACAACCCTCATATCTCAGCCTTCTAAGTAGATAGGATTACAGGCTTGAGCCATCAGTGCCTGGCTTTTCTTTTTTCTTTTTCTAAAGTTAGTCCTGGGCCTTGAACTCAGGGCCTGGGTACTGTCCCTGGGCCTTTTTGCTCAAGGCTCCTGCTCTATCACTTGAACCACATCTCCACTTTGGATTTTGTTTTGGTAGTTAATTAGAGATGAGTCTCATGGACTTTCCTGCCCAGGCTGACTTTGAACCTTGATCCTCAGAGCTCAGCCTCATGAGTAGCTAGAATTATAGGCCTGGGTGAGCCACCAACACCCAGCCTCTAAGCTGTATAACCTTAAGCCTGTTGACCAATCTCTTTGCACCTCAAGTCTTCATCTGCAGAGAGAGAAAGACATAATAAAACCTACCATATTTTCTGGGTGCTGGTATCTCACACCAACTAAGGCTAAGATCTGAGGATGAGGATCTGAATTCAAAACCAGACTGTCTCTTCAGAAAAGTGCATGAGATTTTTTATCTCCAATTAACCAACAAAAAGCAGGAAGTGGAGATGTGGCTCAAATGGTAGGGCTCCAGTCTTGAGCAGAAAAAGCCAAGCAAGAGCATGAGTTCAAGCCCTAGTACTATCACACACACACACACATACACACACACACACACACACACACACACACACACAACTTACCATGCCTCACATGCATTATTTTTTCTCTTCATCCACAAGACCTACCCTCACACATCTACACTGAGTACTGCCCCCTTCATCTCTACTCATACAGATGGTGGTAGTCCCAAGCAGCTACATGCTACGTCCAGCATGACACAGCCTACCCATAGATAACTGGACCAGAGGCTGGGGCCTGACATCAGCCCTATTTCCTACTAAGCATTAGGATCCAGAGAGACTTAGACCAGCCTCCTCTTCTGTGTGGCTAGATTGCCACAGGCCCATAGGCTCCTGAGAGAGCAGAGAGAGCTGGTCTGAACTGAAGGTGGAGGCAGGTACCTGGACAAAGCAAGGGCATAAGGAGAAAGACAAAGACAAACAGAGAAAGGACTTTGTAAATCTGATACCCTGCTTCCAGCCACTGACTGAGGCTAGCTGTATTAAGTCTGTCAGAAACCCCT
The DNA here is from genome assembly GCF_024711535.1 of Dipodomys merriami. Taxonomy (NCBI): domain Eukaryota; kingdom Metazoa; phylum Chordata; class Mammalia; order Rodentia; family Heteromyidae; genus Dipodomys; species Dipodomys merriami. The sequence continues at coordinate 15,541,879 of NW_027202271.1, forward strand.
GTATCCTGATACTCCACGGCCAGCAGTGGAAGGAAGGGGATTTCCCTTCATTAACTAGATTGGATATAGATTTCAATGACTAAAACCAATCAAATCCTAAGTAATGTACCTACCTTATGAAAAAGTCATTGTGAAAATTGGAAATGAGGTATGTACATATAAAGTAGATATTTATTAAATTATCTTATTACTATTGTGTACTAAAGGAATGCATGAAGAGAGGTCTGAGGAGAGGAATTGGAACTCCCTTGAATCTTTCCTTATAATTGTTTCAGAAATGGAGTCCAGTGCGTATTCACTATTGATCCTATGAGAGATAGACAGATAGATAGATAGATAGATAATGTGTGCATATGTGTGTCTATATATATATATATATAATATTTTTTCTCCTGAGACAGGGTCTATGTTTCTCAGTATGGTTTCAAACTCCTTGGTGAAAACAGTCCTCCTGCTTAGCTTCTCAAGTACTGGAATTACAGACATTTACTACTGGATCAGCCATAGCTAGCTAGCTAGTAATAGAGATATAATTGAAAAAGCAAAGGATCATATATTTAGCCAATTTTGAAAAAGAGGTAAAAAATTGCACGTAACCACATTTTACTTAATTAAAGCTCTGTGTGTGTGTGTGTGTGTGTGTGTGTGTGTGTGTGTGTGTGTGTGTGTGTGTGTGTGTGTGTGTGTGTGTGTGTGTGTGTAGTTGAGCTTGAACTCAGGGCCTGGGCACTATCCCTTACCTTTGTTTTTCAAGGATGGCACTCTACTTCTTGAGCCACATCTCCATATTCTTTTTGATTTGCTAATCTTGGACTTGATCTCATGGCCTAGGTACTACCCCTGAGATTTTTGTTCAAGGCTAGCACGTTATAATTGATCCACAGCTCCACTTCTGGATTTTTGGAGATAAGAGTCTCAGGGACTTTCCTGCTGGGGCTGGCTTCAAACCACAATCCTCAGATCTCAGCCTCTTGAATAGCTAGAATTGCAGGTGTAAGCCACTGGCACCCAGTTGCAATTTTTTTCTTGGTATACATAATTTCCATACTTATAATCATGTTGCACATTCCATTTTGTGTCTAATATTTCTCATTTAGCATCTCATAACCATGAAAATATTTCTACATAATTTATTATCTTTTAGTGATTTTATGATACTTAATAGAGTATATCATATACTTTATAAAGCTATTCCTTATGAAGATGTGCTTTCCTCTTTTGCTATCATAAATCATTTTGCAATGTTTATCTTTGTAGATAAGATTAATTTCTCTTTTCTTTTTTTCTCTCTTCTCTTCTCTTTTCTTCTCTTCTTGTGAAGCAGTATTTTGTCTTGTTTATAGCAAAGGCTAGCTAAAGAATCACTGTGTAACCCAGACTAGACTTGAACTCTCAATCCAACTGCTTCAGCTTCTGAATGCTGGGATTACAGGCTTATGCCACTATTTAAGTTCTCACCTTTTGCCTAGGTCTAGTCTTAGATCCATGAGTTCCTGAGATTACAGATCAGCCATCTGCCATCATGTGTTCTTCCTTCCTTTCTTCCCTCTCTTCCTTCCCTCCCTCCCTTCCTTCCTTCCTTCATTTTTCTTTCTTTCTCTCTCTCTCTTTCTCTCTTCCTTCCTTCCTTCCTTCCTTTCTTTCTTTCTTTCTTTCTTTCTTTCTTTCTTTCTTTCTTTCTTTCTTTCTTTCTTTCTTTCTTTCTCTCTCTCTCTCTCTTTCTCTCTTCTTTCTTTCTTTCTTTCTTTCTTTCTTTCTTTCTTTCTTTCTTTCTTTCTTTCTAGCCCCATACTGGGGCTTGAACTCAGTGCCTAGGTACAGTTCCTTAGCTTTTTTTGGGGGGGAGGTCCAGTCGTGGGGCCTGAACTCTGGGCCTGGGCGCTGTCCCTCAGCTCTTCAGCTCAAGGCTAGCCCTCTACCACTTGAGCCACGGTGCCACTTCCGGCTTTTTTTTCTGCTTATGTGGTGCTGAGGAATCGAACCCAGGGCCTCATGCATGCAAGGCAAGCACTCTACCACTGTGCCACCTTCCCAGCCCCTCTTTAGCTTTTTTTAATCAAAGCTAACTGGTTCCTGCTTTTTGCTGGTTAATTGGAGCTAAAAATCTCATGGGCTTTCCTAAGGACGCTGACTTTAAACTGTGATCCTCTGATCTCAGCCTCCTGAGTAGCTACGGGTGTGAGCCACTGGTGCTCTGCTCTGTCCTATATTTTAAATGTACTTTTCTTAAAAAAAAAAAATTTTGGTGGCTCTTGCCTGTAATCCTAGCTACTCAGGAGGCTGAGATCTGAGGATCGCGGTTTAAAGCCAGCCTGGGCAGGAAAGTCCGTGAGACTCTTATCTCCAATTAGCCACCAGAAAACCAGAAGTGGTGCTGTGGCTCAAGTGGTAGAGTGCTCCTTGAGCTGAAATGCTCAGGGACAGTGCACAGCCCAGAGTGTTCAAGCCCCATAATTGACAAAAAAAAAAAAAAAAGAAAGAAAGAAAAGAAAAGAAAAAGAAAAAAAGATAAGCCTATGTTAATTGTATAAGAGATATCTCATTATGGCATATCTATGTGTGCATATAATGTATATATAATGTATTCCCAACCTTACCCTCTCTTTTACTCTCCCTTATCTCCCCTACCTTTTCTTTCTTTTTTTTTTTTTGTTGGTCATGGGGCTTGAACTCTGGGCCTGGGCACTGTCCCTCAGCTCTTCAGCTCAAGGCAAGCGCTTTACCACTTGAGCTACAGTGCCACTCCCGGTTTTCTAGTGGTTTATTGGAGATAGGAGTCTCACGGTCTTTCCTGCTGGGGCTGGCTTTGAATGCAGATCTCTGCCTCCTGAGTAGTTAGGATTACTTTTTTTTTTTTTTTTTTTTTTCCGGTCATGGAGCCTGAACTCTGGGCCTTAGCACTGTCCCTTAGCTCTTCAGCTCAAGGTTAGTGCTCTACCACTTGAGGCACAGTGCCACTTCCAGCTTTTTCTGCATATGTGATACTGAGGAATTGAACCCAGGGCCTCAGCCATGCAAGGCAAGCACTCTACCACTAAGCCACCTTCTCAGCCCCTATCTTTTCTTAAAACAATTTCAACAGGTTGTATTTGCATTTTCATATGTGCATATAAAGCATTTGGACCATGTTTACCCTCATTCACTCTCTACTCAACCTCTCCCATCCAGCTGATACTAACTTATAACAGTGCCTGTTTTACTTTCCTGTCATTAATTTTTTATTGTATATTAACCATACCAAGGGTATATCATGGGATTTTGCAAGTGCATACATTATATTTTAATCAGCATAACCTCTATTTTTGCCAGGCACCATTGGCTCATGCCTATAATTCTAACTGCTCAGGAGGTTGAGATCTGAGGATCTAAGTTTGAAGTCAGCCTAGACAGAAACATCCATGAGACTCTTGTCTCTAATTAACCACCAAAAGGCCAGAAAATGAACTGAAGCTCAAATGATAGTGCATCATCCTTGAGCAAAAAAGCTAAGCAAGAGTGCAAAAGGCCCTGAATCAAGCCCCAGTACTATCATCATCATCATCATCATCATCATCATCATCATCATCATCATCATCATCATCATCAAATTAAAAGAATAATCTCTATTCTAAATGTACTTTTGCTAATTTTTTTAATCACAAAAGTAATATGTGAGCCAGGCACCAATGGCTCACACCTGCAATCCTAGCTACTAAGGAGTCTGAGATTTGATGATTGTGGTTCAAAGCCAGCTCAGGCAGGAAAGTCTGTGAGACTATTACCCAAAATGCCAGAAGTGGAGCTGTGGCTCAAATGGTAGAGTGCTAACCTTGAGCAAAAGAAGCTCAAAGTCAGAACCCAAGCTCTGCATTCAAGTTCCAGGACCAGCACAACAACAACAAAAAGAAAAAAAGTAAAAAGTAAAAGTAATACATAGTCATTTTTGAATATGAAAGAATATATTTCCAATTTCACCAGGCAGAAGGAACTTATAAACATTTGGGTCTGCATCCTTCCATGTCTCTTATGCATAATTTTAGATTTAATGGCATATATTTTAGTATTTTTATTTTTTATTTTTTGGGTCCGGTTGTGGGGCCTGAACTCTGAGCCTGGGCGCTGTCCCTCAGCTCTTCAGCTCAAGGCTAGCACTCTACCACTTGAGCCACAGCGCCACTTCTGGCTTTTTTCTTTTTTCTTATGTGGTGCTAAGGAATCGAACCCAGGGCCTCAGGCATGCAAGGCAAGCGCTCTACCACTGAGCCACCTTCCCAGCCCTTTATATATATTTTTTTTGGGGGGGGGGAGGGAGGTCCGGTCATGGGGCCTGAACTCTGGACCTGGTCGCTGTCCCTCAGCTCTTCAGCTCAAGGCTAGCGCTCTACACTTGAGCCACAGCGCCACTTCCAGCTTTTTTCTTTTTGCTTATGTGGTGCTGAGGAATCAAACCCAGGCCTCAGGCATGCAAGGCAAGCACTCTACCACTGAGCCACCTTCCCAGCCCTTTATATTTTTATTCTAATTGTATATCATAAACATCTTTTCATGTCATTAAATTTGGGGGGGGAGTTGGGGAGTTGTTGCTTGAGATTGAACTCAGGGCTTAATAAATGCTAAGCACATGTTCTACCATTGAGCTTCAACCTAATCCCTATTAAACTTTCTACAATACTTTGTAGGGATGTACCTTATGTGAACAATCTCTCTGTCCCTCTCTCCCTTTCTCCCTCTCCCTCCCTTCCTCTACCCCCCCTCCCCCCACTCCCTGCTATTTCTCTCTCCATGGTACTGGAGCTTGAGTCAAGGCCTTGCATTCTTCTCTTTGCTTACAACTAGCACTCTGACTCTTCAGCCAAAGCTCCACTTCCAGCTTTTTGCTGATTACTTGGAGATAAGAATCTCTCAGATTTGTCTGACTGGGTAGGTTTAAATTTTTTGCTTCTTAGCCAGGCGCTGGTGGGTCATGCCTGTACGCCTAGCTACTTAGGAGGCTGAGATCTGAGAACTGTGGCTCAAAGCTAGCATAGCCGAAAAAGTTCCTATGAGACTCTTATCTCCAATTAACCACTCAAAAACCAGAAGTGGCATTGTGGCTCAAGTGGTAGAGCACTAGCCTCGAGCATGAAGAGGTCCTGAGTTCAAGCCCTATGACTAACCAAAAAAAAGATTTTGAGCCTCAGATCTCAGCCTCCTGAGTAATTGGGATTATAGGTGCGAGCCACTGGCACCTGGCAAGACTGCCTTTTTTTTTTTCTTCCGGTCGTGGGGCTTGAACTCAGGGCCTGGACACTCAGGGCCTTTTTGTGCTCAAGGCTAGCACTCTACCACTTGAGCCACAGAGCCACTTCCAGCTTTTTCTAAGTAGTTTATTGGTGATAAGAGTCTCAAGGACTTTCCTGCACAGGCTGGCTTCAAACTATGATCCTTAGATTACAGGTGTAAGCCACCAGTGCCTCACTCACTTTTGTTTGCTTGTTTGTTCGTTGTTGTTGTTTTGTTTTTTTGGTCAGTTGTGGGGCTTGAACTCTGGGCCTGGGCACTGCCGTCAGCTTTTCAGCTCAAGGCTAGCACTCTACCACTTGAACCACAGCATCACTTCCAGCTTCCTATATGGTTTATTGGAGATAAGAGTCTCATGGACTTTCCTGCCTGGGCTGGTTTTGAACCACAATACTCAGATCTCAGCCTCCTGAGTAGCTAGGATTATAGGCGTGAGCTACTGGTGCCCGGCTGACTGCCAGTTTTTAATGTCACCTTACCTCTAAATCAGGGATAACAATGGCACCCATTTCATATTTGTTAATTCCCAACATACCTATCAAGCACATTTGTACCACCCAGCACAGAGCTGGTGCTCACATATTTGTGGTCCTTGTTCCAGGACCCAATCCCTGTGCAGAACTCCTGTCCCAGCTTGCCCTGCCTGTGGCTTCAGGCCAGCTTTTCTTTACAGTAAAATCTGGTTTTTCTCGAAGCTGGTCCTTCCCAGGCGTGCTGTTGTCATGGGAACCTACAGATCTGCTTCACTTTGGGGGAGAAAGGGGTTGTTGATTAAGAACAGCCACTACAATAGTGGGATAGCCATATTCTACCCTCCAGAGCAGAGCCAGCCAGTGGGGGCTGGGCAAAGTCTGTCTGTGAGGTTTCACTCTTTTTTTTTGTCGGTCGTGGGGCTTGAACTCTGGGCCTGGGCGTTGTCCCTCAGCTCTTCAGCTCAAGGCAAGCGCTCTACCACTTGAGCTACAGCACCACTTCCGGTTTTCTGGTGGTTTATTGGAGATAAGAGTCTCACGGTCTGTCTTGCCCGGGCTGGCTTTGAACCGCGATCCTCAGATCTCAGCCTCCTGAGTAGCTAGGATTACAGGCGTGAGCCACCAGCGCCTGGCGAGGTTTCACTCTTGTATCACCTGTACACAGTGCTCAGTGGGCCCTTCAGTGAAGAGCTATGGCTGGATGGGCAAAATCCCGTGGATTCAATCCTGTCTGCCACCATTTCTCTATCATCTTTTCAAAAACAGAACCCTATCCAGGCACCAGTGGTTCATGCCTGTAATCCTAGCTACTCAGGAGGCTGAGATCTGAGAATCCTGGTTCAAAGTTAACCTGGGTAAGAAAATCCATGAGCCTCTTTATCTTCAATTAAGCACCTAAAAAACTGGAAGTAGAGTGATGGCTCAAGTAGTAGAGCACTAACCTTGAGCCAGAAAAGTTCCAGGGACAGCATCCAGGCCCTGAGTTAAAGCTCCAAGACTGACACGCGCATGCGCATGCGCATACACACACACATACACACACACACACACACACACACACACACACACACACACACACACAACAGGGCTCAGTGCTGAACATCATTGTGTGGCTAACCAATGGCTTGGCTGAGAATCTAGGGCTTTATAATTAACTTGCCAGTCCTCTTCATCTTCAAGACAATGAGTCTACAGAGCAGGTATGGTGAGTGCTATTTCACAAATGGGCAAATAGAGGCCTAAGAACTCCCAAGTGAAATCCTGAGTCATTTAGCCAGTAAAACATGGAACCAGCACCTGGAAGCCAAATCTTTTGATCTGTGTCATTACCCTCAGATGCAAGAGATTGCAAAGAGACTGCAGGGAGTCATACAGAGGAAGGAAAAGGGACCAAGAGCTAGTCCCCAGAACTTGGCATGCCCCTGGATTGTTCATTGAGAGGTGATGGAGGGGGGAGAAGGCTCATGCACACACACCTAAAATTCAACTCTTGAGGTAGAGTGTGTGCATGTGTGTGTGTGTAATGAAAACAATCAAAAAACCTGTCTGTCTGCTTCAATGCCAACATCAATGACTTCTCAGCTATAACTCTTATCTCTGTAGCCCTTTTTTTTTTGGTTGGTTGGTTGTGGTGCTTGAACTCTGGGCCTGGGCGCTGTCCTTCAGCTCCTTAGCTCAAGGTGAGTGCTCTACTACCTGAGCCACAGCACCAATCCCAGTTTTCTGGTGGTTAACTGGAGATAAGAGTCTTACGGACTTTCCTGTATGGGCTGGCTTTGAACCGTGATCCTCAGATCTCAGCCTCCTGAGTAGCTAGGATTACAGGTGTGAGCCACCAGCACCTGGCTCTCTGCAGCCTTTGCAAATTGATAAAGGATGGTTTTTGTCTATCCTTGTGCACATTTTGCAAGACTAAAAGCTATTATTCCTATATTACATATAAAGAACCCGAAGATCAGAGAAGTTAAGTGATAGGCCCCATGCCATAGCCAATAAGTAATAAAGCTGGGGTTTGAATTCAGATCTGTCTTTGTTCTCCCAAGTTGAGTGGAAATAGATCTGGGCCTTAATACCTTCCTATAGGTTCCAGGAGAAAGGGCGTGACTTGTTGACATAGTTCAAGGGATGAGAGTTGGGCACCTTTCTGTGCTTTGGTGTTGTGCCAATTTTTTTCCAGTGTATATACAAGCATGCATTCTGTCTCTGTCTCTCTGTCTCTGTCTCTGTCTCTGTCTGTCTGTCTGTCTGTCTGTCTGTCTGTCTGTCTGTCTGTCTGTCTCTCTCTCTCTCTCACACACACACACACACACACACACACACACACACACACACACTGGAGCAGGCACAGACAAACTGTCTGCCTACTAGAAAGTGTCTGCCTGCCTAGACACTGGCCCCCTTCTGAAGGCAGCAGTGGGCCCGCCTACTCACAACAGGCCTAAAGGCAGGTAAGCCTACCCACCCAAACCTGCTTGCCTCACCTGGGAGAGGCTGCTAGAAGGTGTATTTCCCCACCCTAGCTCCTTCTGTGTAACTAGTCCAGGGGTTGCTAAAGGAGGAGACCACTTAGAGATTTTAGATTTTTATTTGTAAACAAAGTAGGGATTCTCAACATGAGTGCTCAGTGCCTAGAGTTTGGGATAGGAAAGGTTCTGTCACTTTAAAAGACATTTTTCCTACTATTCTTCCAGTGTTGTTGTTGTTGGCAGTGGTGGTACCAGTCCTGGGGCTTGAACTCAGGGTAGGGCCTAGGTTCTGACTCTGAGCTTTTGTGCTCAAGGGAAGTGCTCTATGCTCTACCACTTGAGCCACAGCTCATGTCTAGCTTTTTTGGGGGGTGGGTAATTGGAGATAAAAATCTCAGTGACTTTGCTGCCTGGGCTGGTTTCAAACTGTAACCCTCAGATCTCAGCCTCCTGAATTGTTATGATTACAAGTGTAAGCCACCAAGGCCAGGCTTAACTGTTTTTGTTGTTGTTGTTGTTTGTTTGTTTTTTTGGTCGGTCATGCGGCTTGAACTCTAGGCTTGGGCACTGTCCCTGTGCTCTTCAGCTCAAGGCGAGTACTATACAGCTTGAGCCACAGTGCCATTTCCGGTTTTCTACTGGTTTATTGGAGATAAGAGTCTCACGGAGTTTCCTGCCCAGGCTGGCTTTGAACCGTGATCCTCAGATCTCAGCTTCCTGAATAGCTAGGATTACAGGTGTGAGCCACTGGCGCCTGACTCAGGCTTAACTGTTATATTAAGCAGTCGTACAAAGAGGTTACAATTCCACAAGTCTGATGAGTATAATGCTTCTTCGTCAAGGTCACCATTTCCTTCATTCTCCTCCATTTCTCCCTCCTGCCCTACCCTCAAGTTATAATAGTTCACGTTTTACATAATGTACATTGAATATAATGACTACATTTGCTCATCCTTCCTCCCTCCATTTTTGTGTACCTTGCCTTTTGCTCATCCCCAAAATGGCCTTTGGTTTTTAAAAGTCCCCCACTGCCTGTGGCAAATGCAGTGGTCGCTGGTCTAAACAATCTTTCTATCATAGCTCTAATAGATTATTCCCTGTTTTTAACTAGGAGCTTACCACTGAGGTCTTGGAGTAAAATCTGACATTTGCACAAGACAGGCTTTCCATGGAGACCGATGCCATGGTTTCACCCTGGAAGGCAGGAAACGAAAGATACACTCTCTTTCCCCTGGGACTGAGGATCAAAAGCAGGGTGTTACATGTGCTAGGCAAGCACTCTGTTCCAGGGCTACATCCCCAGGGCCCCATCACCTTTCAATCCATTCCTTCCCACCTCTGCAGAATGAATGAAGAGAGGCCACAGACTCTCTCTTCAAGTCCCTGCCAGTCCTCTCTGAAATGGTGGTTAGAGAAGGGTGTTTGTTAGCCTGAAAGCCTATCTGGGAACAGAAAGCTTCTACACATTTTGGCAGAGTCAGTATGACCCTCTTCCACCTCATGTTCTTAGAGAGGAATGGAAAGAATCGTATGAGGTTTGGATCACTCAAGCTTCTTCCAGCCTCTGGCAGCCCCCATTTTGCGTGCCTGGGCTTAAACCCCGTGTCTGTTCTGTGTCAGAGTACAAAGGAACCAATAATGCAGGGAGCACAGCAAGAGCCTTCCTGTTTCTCATTTGGGTAGAGATTTGCCTTGCAGCCTTTCTTTGGGGGACCCGGATCCACCATCTGCAGGACCTCATGGACTCCGAAGTAGAGGGACAGGGAAAGGAAGTTCTGCCTACTCCATGGAGAGTAAGAATGTGGGAGGAGCTGGGTGCTTGGTGGCTCATGCCTGTAATCCTAGCTACTCAGGAGGCGGAGATCAAAGGATCTTAGCCTGAGCAGAAAAAGCCCATTGAGATTCTTATCTCAATTAACCAGTGAAAAGTCAGACAGACATGGAAGTGTGGCTCAAATGGTCAAGCAGTAGCCTTGAGTAAAAAAGCTAATAGTGCACAAGCTCTGAGTTCAAGCCCCAGTACCGGCACCAAACACATACACACACACACACACTCACACACACCGAAGTGTGGGGGATTAGCAGGAAAGAGAGCAGGAGATCAGAGTGGGGGAACCTACTGCTAAAAGCAATACCAGGTCTGCTTTCCCTTTACTGTCCTGAGCCCCTGACGTGCCCCCTTCCCCCCCCCCCCCCGCCCCCGCCTTCTACCCGGAGCAGGTTTGGGTAGGATGTAGTAAGTGCACACTAGCACGGCAGTTATGTTGATAAGATGACGGCACAGCACTCAGTCTGCAAAGTCCAGACTCCTGTCTCTCCCACCCCCTGGGAATTTCATAAATAAACCCCTGGACCTGTTCCAAGAAGAATTTCAAGGCTTCTCGGCGTGTGGTGTGTTTCCAGAAACACAACAATTTTACATGATGCTTTGGTGTGCAAACTCCTAAGTGAATGGAAAAGAGGAATGAAGGCTTTGGCCATGGCAGAGCAGAGGCAGACAGACCCGGTGGGGCTGGGCTTGACCTGGTGGGCCAAGAAAGCAGCAGCAGTCCAGGGCAACCCAGGGCGGCGGCAGCGGTTTGAGCCCAGGCTCTGCAGCTGGCGGCTGCTAACCTGGTTCCCCAGACACCCAGTCTGCCCCAGGCTCAGATTGCCCAGCCACCCCTCCCCCCATCTCAGGGCTTTGGCAAGATTCTCCACCAGGTTTTTGCAAAGTGCTGGGGTCTTAAAATAGCGCGCATGCGCACACACACACACACACACACACACACACACACACACACACATACACACACACACTTAGGATAGATTGAGAAGATCAGAAAGGGAGAGGAGAAACTTGAGGACATCTTTCAGAACAGAGGAAGGGTTTGGAGGAATGGGGAAGAAAAAAAGATAGAGCTTATGTCCAGGTGTGTGACAAGATGACATGGGTAATCATTATGCCAAGTGCATGTGGGGTGGGGGCGGGGGGGGGGGCTAGGATCTTGAAACCAAAGACCATGTTAGTATACCAGTTTGGCAAGAGGATCCTGGCTTTCACTCCTGGGACTCTGAATTCTTGGAGGATAAGAGCTAAGAGGTGAAGTTGTTGAGTTGTTGTTTTTGTTGTCTGATGGGACTGGGGTTTAAACTCAGGGATTTGCACTTTCTTAGCAGGCATTCTACCACTTGAGCTGTATCCAGCCCTTTATTTATTTGGTTGGTTGGTTGGTTGGCTTGCCAGTCCGTGGGCTTGAACTCAGGACCTGCGCACTGTCCCTGAGTTTCTTTTCTTTTCTTTTTGGTCCAGTCGTGGGGCCTGAACTCTGGGCCTGGGCGCTGTCCCTCAGCTCCTCAGCTCAAGGCTAGCACTCTACCACTTGAGCCACAGCATCACTTCCGGCTTTTTTCTTTTTGCTTATGTGGTGCTGAGGAATCGAACCCAGGGCCTCAGGCATGCAAGGCAAGCACTCTACCACTGAGCCACCTTCCCAGCCCCCTGTCCCTGAGTTTCTTTTGCTCAAGGCTAGCTCTCTTACCACTTGAGTCACAGCACTACTTTGAGCTTTTTCTGTTTATGTGGTACTGTGGAATTGAACCCAGGGCTTTGTGCAAGCTAGGCAATCACGCTACCACTAAGCCATATTCCCAACCCTATGCCCAGCCCTTTTATGCTTTTTTTTTTTTTGTCGGTCGTGGGGCTTGAACTCTGCGCCTGGGCGCTGTCCCTCAGCTCTTCAGCTCAAGGCGAGCGCTCTACCACTTGAGCTACAGCGCCACTTCCCCTTTTATGCTTTTATTTCTTGGAGAAGATCGTGTGTGTGTGTGTATGTGTGTGTGTGTGTGTGTGTGTGTGTGTGTGTTGCCTAGACTTGTCCAGACTTTAATCTTCTTATTCATACCTCTTATACAGAATAACAGACATGTACCACTGCACCTACAGAAGTGGTGGGAAGGGTCTTGCAGACCTTTTGGGTGTGTGCTCATTCTGGGGCTTGAACTCAGGGAGGGTGCTGTCCCTGAGCTTTTTTTTTTTTTCTCAAGACTAGCACTGTCCAACTTGAGCCACAGCTCCACTTCTAGCTTTTGATGGTTTATTGGGGATAAGAGTCTCACAGAGGGGGCTGGGAAGGTTGGCTCAATGGTAGAGCGTTTGCCTTGCATGCATGAGGCCCTGGGTTTGATTCCCCAGCACCACATAAGCAAAAAGAAAAAAAGCTGGAAATGGCACTGTGGCTCAAGTGGTAGAGCGCTAGCCTTGAGCTGAAGAGCTGAGGAACAGCGCCCAGGCCCAGAGTTCAGGCCCCACGACCGGACCACCTCCCCCCCCAAAAAAAAGAGTCTCACAGAGCCCGATGCTGGTGGTGGCTCACACCTGTAATCCTAGCTACTCAAGAGGCTGAGATCTGAGGATCCTGGTTAAAAGCCAGCCCGAGCAGGAAAGTCTGAGAGACTCTGATCTGCAACTAACCAAATGAAAACCAGAAGGGGTGCCATGGCTCAAAGTGGTAGAGCGCTACCTTGAGCAAAAAAGCTCAGAAGTCGTACAACCAACAAAACATAAAAATAAAAACTGTTTTACAAACTTTTGAATTCCCAGCAGTCGGGTGCTGGTGGCTCACGCCTGTAATCCTAGCTACTCAGGAGGCTGAGATCTGAGGATCCCAGTTCAAAGCCAGCCCAGGCAGGAAAGACTATGAGATTCCTATCTCCAATAAACCACTCAGAAAACTGGAAGTGGTGCTGTGGCTCAAAGTGGTAGAGCGCTCCCCTTGAGCTAAAGAGCTGAGGGACAGCACCCAGGCCCAGAGTTCAAGCCCCATGACTGACAGAGAGAGAGAGAGAGAGAGAGAGAGAGAGAGAGAGAGAGAGAGAGAGAGAGAGAGAGAGAGAGAGAGAGAGAGAGAGAGAGTCTCACAGACTTTCCTGCCCAGGCTGGCTTAAAAATCCTCAGATCTTGGGCGTCAGTGGCTCATACCTGTAATCCTAGCTACTCCTGTAATCCTAGCTACTCAGGAGGCTGAGATCTGAGGGTCATGGTTCAAAGCCAGCCCAGGCAGAAAAGTCTCCAAGTAACCACCAGAAAACCAGAAGTGGTACTGTGGCTCAAGTAGCAGAATGCTTGCCTTGAGCTGAAGAGTTCAGGGACAGCACCCAGACCCAGAGTTTAAGCCCCTTAACTGACAAAAAAAAAAAAAAAAATCCTCAGATCTCAGCTTTCCTGAGTAGATAAGATTTACAGGTTTGAGCCACCTGTGCCTGGTTCAAACATTTTCTTTTTGTCTCAGGCTGGCCTTGAAGATTAATCCTCCTCATTTCCACCTTCTGGGTATCTAGGAATATAGACACAAATCACTACATGCAGCCAGCGAGCTAAGAGTTTTAATGTACTCATCCACATGGTCTAGCCCAGTGGCTGGCATATAGACATTCAATGTATGCTCCAAGAATAAATCAGTGATGGATGGATACATGAGTTCACCAGGATATAAAACAGTAAACAATGGTAAAATTAGAAATGGGAGCAATGAAGTTGAAGAGTCCATCAATCAAGCATGAGCCAAATGTTGGGAGGAAAAGAGAAATAACTGCAGCCATGTTTGTTTCTGATCTATCAGGGGAAGATGAGACAAATACACCGAGGGGAAGACTTTCTGGAGGAGTCAGACCTTGAGCTGGTAGAATTCTGAGAGCTGAATTGAATATGGTGAAGAATGCCTGTAGTCTCAGCAATTGAGAAGCGGAGGCAGAAGGGAGGATTCAAGTAAATAAAACAAACAACAATAAAAACCTAAAAACAACAATGAAGTATTATGTGAGCTGGTATTCTGGCCAGACTCATAGTCTGCAAGAACAAACACTCAAGAAGGATTTCCTAGGAAGACAGATGGGAACCAGAGAACTTAGTAGTGGGAAACAAAGCTGGAGCTCATAGATTGGAGAAGACAAATGTGTGTCTATTGGACACTGTCTGACTGTGTGAGGTGGAGGTGTGTGCATTTGAATGCACCCACAGGCACACCTGAACAAGAGCTCTCCTCTCTTCTACTCCCCTGTCCCCTCCCCTTGCCTTTCTTCTCTCCTCTTTCCTCCCCCCTCCCCCTTCTGTCTTTTGCTCTCTTTTCCTCCCTTAGACTTTGCTCCACTCTTCCAGTATGGCTTTCTGGCACTAGTCTCTAGCTCTTGCTATATCTAAGTAATTAAATATCTTCCCATCTTAGTTCAAATAGTCACAAGAGAGAAATAGAGTGGCTTAGCTAGTCTAATTGCTGCTTTTTCTTGGTCCACATGTCCACCCCTATCACCATCAGATGTGGCTAGAAGGCAGACCATACAAACTCCATGTGGAGAAGCAGGGGTAGTAGGTGAGATGACAGACTCTAGTGATCCAGGTAGGAAAGAAATGTGTGTGTGTGTGTGTGTGTGTGTGTGTGTGTGTGTGTGTGTGTAAGAGAGAGAGAGAGAGAGAGAGAGAGAGTAAAGGGTGGGAGGAGAGAGAAAGAAGTCAGAACAATATGGGATTTGCTGGATAACTTTGGGCTGTGCTCCTTTTCCTCATCTTTACAATGGAATAAATAATAATACCTTTCTCAAGAGTCGCTGTGAAACCTGTAATCCTCACCACTCAGGAAGCTGAGATCTGAGGACTGAGGTTCAAAGCCAGCCCTGGTAGGAAAGGCTGTGAGATTCTTATCTCCAGTTAACCACCAGAAAACCAGAAGTGACCTGTGGCTCAAGTGGTAGCGTGCTAGCCTTGAGCTGAAGAGCTGAGGGACAGTGCCCAGACCCCTCCCCCCCCCCCAAAAAAAAAGTGTTGCTGGGAAATTAAATAAGTAACCTGGATAAAAAAGTATTGGTGTGTGTGTGTGTGTGTGTGTGTGTGTGTGTGTGTGTGTGTGTGTGTGTGTGTGTGTGTGTGTGTTGGTACTTAGGCTTAAACTCAGGGCCTGGGCACCGTCCCTCACCCTCAGCTTTTTTACTCAAGGCTGGTGCTCTACCATTTCAGACATACCACCATTTCCAGATAAGCGTCTCACAGACTTCCTTGCCTGGGCTGGCTTCAAACTTCAATCCTCAGATGTCAGCCTCTTGAGTAGCTAGGATTACAGGTGTGATAAATTCTTGGTATGTAAATGGTCTTGGGCTCTGTCCCAAACAATGTGTTTGTCTTCTCTGGGCCTTAGTTTCTGCATCTATAAAACTACGTAATTTTCTTTAAAAACAAAATCCCTTGCCGATTTAGAAGACCAGGATTGTAAGAAATAGAGAACTGTCTGTTCTGGAGAAGGCCACTGAGGAGATTCAGAGGACTTTCTTGGGACATGGTGTGCTAGGTTGTACCTGGAGTCTGGAAGCCAGATAGCCAGAAGGCAGAGAGGTTATGGTATCAGCAGTACCAGAAACATGTTCTATGAGGGTCTGGCCTGGAGCATCCCCAAGGGCATAAAGAAGAGGGGTAGCAAGCCATTAAGGCCAAAGCTGTGGAATCCATAACAAAAGGAGAATGACTGAGAGAGCAATCCAGTTTGGCCACTGGGCACACCTGGGTAAAAACTTGAGTATGAATCATCAAAGCTGAGGGCATAGAGCTTATTTAACATGGACGCCATAGGATAGAGCAAAGTTAGTATGAGGGGTAGGGGGAAAGAAAGAAGGCTCTAGAGCCATGCAGTAGCCTTGGGGGGCAGAAAGGGAGCAAGAAGATCCTGGGAGGGTTTTTTGTTGTTGTTATTTTTGGGGGGGGGGTTCCGGTCGTAGGGCCTGAACTCTGGGCCTGGGCGCTGTCCCTCAGCTCTTCAGCTCAAGGCTAGCGCTCTACCACTTGAGCCACAGCGCCACTTCCGGCTTTTTTCTTTTTGCTTATGTGGTGCTGGGGAATTGAACCCAGTGCCTCAGGCATGCAAGGCAAGTACTCTACCTCTGAGTCAACTTCCCAGCCCTGTTGTTGTTATTTTTTTCCCCAGAACATGACAACTCTGCACCAGGCCCTGGACCATTGCATGTAAACTGCAGACTGCTGACTGCATCAGGCCCTGGATACTGACCAGGATCTTTGAGCTTCTCAGACTCGCATCATACCAGACATATCACAATAAGCTTTCTCTATTGTCTAACTAGCCATTCTTCTGCTTCCTTCAATACCCTAGTCCATCTATTCTTTACCAGCCCCTGTGCTTCTGTTTCCCCCACTCCCACTCCTTCTACCTCCCAAGGACTTGTCTTCTGCCCTCACCATATGTTGCCTAGCATTTCCAGAGGGAACAGTCATCCAAGGGGCTCAACTTTATGTTCTACAATGGTGGCTGCCCCCACCACCACCACCACAACATCTCATTCTGTTTTATGACCTCCCTGGATATGACCTCCCTGGATACCACTCTCATTGTCTGCCATGGCTTTTACAGATTCTTACTGTGCTCCTCAACCACATTCACAATCACATACCAGCCATCTCCATGAGCACACTGGAACAAACCAGAGGCCATGACTGCAACTTGACTAAAAAGACCAGGATAACACTCCTGTGCCTATGAAATTTCTCTTTACTCACCTTCTTCCTCCATTTCTTTCCTGGATGGCTGGTACTGCAGCTTGAACTCTGGGCCTTGTGTTCTTGTTTAGCTTTTTCACTTAAGGCTAGCACTCTCCACTCTCCCAGTTTCCAGTTTTTTGGTGGTTAATTGAAGATTAGAGTCTCATGGACTTTCCTGCCTGGGCTGACTTTGAATCACAACCCTCAGATCTCAGCCTCCTGAGTTGCTAGGATTACAGCAGTGAGCCACCAGTACCTGGCTATCCTTTCTTTCTTTCTTTTTTTTTGGGGGGGGGGTCTGGTCATGGGGCCTGAACTCTGGGCCTGGGCGCTGTCCCTCAGCTCTTCAGCTCAAGGCGAGCGCTCTTCCACTTGAGCCACAGTGCCACTTCTGGCTTTTATTCTTTTTGCTTCTGTGGTGCCTCAGGCATGCAAGGCAAGCACTCTACCACTGAGCCACCTTCCCAGCCCCTAGCTATCCTTTCTCCATTCGTTGGATAGAAATATTCTTCTTCAGGCTAAGATTGGCCCTGTGCCTCTGCATATTGATCCTGGTCCCAGCACTTATTCCTTCTTGTTGTATCTTTGAACCTACTCTTTCTCTCTTCTTATTAAAAGAGAGAACTTTCGGGTCTGGGAAGGTGGCTCAGTGGTAGAGCGCTGGCCTTGCAAGCCTGAGGCCCTGGGTTCAATTCCTCAGCACCACATAAGCAAAAAGAAAAAAGCTGGAAGTGGCGCTGTGGCTCAAGTGGTAGAGCGCTAGCCCTGAGCTGAAGAGCTGAGGGACAGCGCCCAGGCCCAGAGTTTAAGCCTCATGACCGGACCCAAAAAAAAAAAAAAAAAAAAAAAGAGAGAGAACTTTCTCTCTTCTTATTAAAATAAGACAAAACAGTATATACTTTCTGCTTTCTTTTCATATGTGTGTGTGTGTATGTGTGTGTGTGTGTGTGTGTGTGTGTGTGTGTGTGTGTGTGTGTGTGTGTGTGTTTGAGTCCTGGGGCTTGAACTCAGGGCTTCTTTTGCTCAAGGCTAGTGTTCTACCTCTTGAGCCACAGTGTCCCTTCTGGCTTTTTCTGAGTAGTTTATTGGAGATAAGTCTCCCAGACTTTCCTGCCCAGGCTGGCTTTGAACTGCGATCCTCAGATCTCAGCCTCCTGAGTAGTTAGGATTACAGGCATGCACCAGCATCCAGCAATGTATTTACTTTCTTATGGCAATACTAGGTTTGAACTCAGGACCTTATGCTTTCTACTCAGGTGTCCTTACTACTTGAGCTATACCCCTAGCCCCTTTTTACGTTTGCCCAGACCAACAGTAGTCTACCTATTTTTTGTCACTGGGAATGACAAGCCCACATAAGTGTACCCAGCCATTGGTTGAAATAATCTCATGAACCTCTTTTTGTCATTAGCTTCTAATGTAATCCTTCCCACATCTCTGTCTCCCAGGTAGCTATAATTACAGGCTTGAGCCACCCTATCCAGCTTCTAAGTTCTTTAAAAGCGAAATGGGCACTGGTAGCTCATGCCCATAATCCTAGCTACTAGAAGGCTGAGATCTGAGGATCACAGTTTGAAGCCAGCCCAGGCAGGAAAGTCTATGAGACTTTTATCTCCTATTAAACACCAAAAAGCCAGAAGTGGAGTTGTGGCTTAAGTGGCAGAGTGACAGCCTTGAGCAAAAGAATTCAGGGACAGAGCCCAGCTTGAGTTCAAGCCCCAGGACAGGTACCAAAAGGGTGGGGGGAGGGTTGGAGGAAGAATACATGATACTCAGTCTTCCTAAACTTCTGTCCATATTCACCTGTAGCCTCTCAAGTTAGTTCTGAACCCCATTTTCCATACAATCTACCCAGATAAATGTCCTCAATAAATACATCTTGATGCTTCTTATAGTCAAGCTCTTCTCAACACTGGGCACTAGTAATCTTCAGAAAACCTCTTCTGCTTTTGGTTCTATGCGTTTGTTCTCTCCAGTTTTCTCTCTATTTCTGTAACTGTCCCTTTCCTGTCTTCTCGTTTCTTGCTGTACTTCCAGCATTCTCATATTCCTTAATGCTGTGTGAGCAACTATGACATGCTGCTGTTGCTCATATCTTTTTTTTTTTTTTTGCCAGTCCTGGAGACTGAGCTCAGAATCTAGGCACTGTCCCTGAGCTTCTTTTCTCCAGGCTAGCACTCCACCACTTGAGCCACAGCACCACTTTTGGCTTTTTCTTTCATTCATTCATTCTTTTTATTTTTGTCAGAGAGCTTGAACTTTGGGCCTGGCTGGTGTCCTTGAGCTCTTCAGCTCAAGGCATTTTGAGCCACAGTGTCACTTCTAGTTTTCTAGTTATTTATTAGAGACAAGATTCTCATGGACTTTCTTGCCCGGGCTGGCTTTGAACCTCAATTCTCAGATCTCAGCTTCCTGAGTAGCTAGGATTATAGGTGTGAGCCACCAGTACCCGGCTTTCTTCTGGCCTTTTCTGTTTATGTGGTACTGAGGAATTGAACCTAGGGTTTCATGCATTCTAGGCAAGCACTCTACCGCTAAGCCACATTTCCTGGTGCCCATATCTATACCTGCATGGACCTGGGCACCTACAGCGTGACTTTCCAGCTCAGGATGCCCGACAGGGAACTCATCGTCCCAAACATGCACTTCCTATTTTGTTGAATGGAGATGCTAGGTAACAAGTTAGGTTCCTTAGAAATTATAGGATCTCTTCCTCCTTCCTCTCCCTCCTCCTCCTCTTCCTTCTCCTCTTCCTCTTCTTCTTCCTCCTCCTCTTCATTTTCTTTCTTTCTTTCTTTTTCAGTCATGGGGACTGAACTCTGGGCCTACGTGCTGTCCCTCAGCTCTTCAGCTCAAGACTAGTGCTACAGCACCACTTCTGGCTTTTTCTACTTATGTGGTGCTGAGGAATTAAACCCAGGACTAGTGCTACAGCACCACTTCTGGCTTTTTCTACTTATGTGGTGCTGAGGAATTAAACCCAGGGCTCCATGCATGTGAGGCAAGCACTCTACCACTGAGCCATCTTCCCAGCCCCTTTTCATTTCCTTTGTGCCCAATACTGGGACTTGAACTCAAGACCTGGGAACTATCACTTAGCTTTTTTGTTCATGGCTAACTCTACCACTTGAGTTACAGTGCCACTTCTGGCTTTTTGGTGGTTATTTGGAGGGATAAGAGTTTCATAGACTTTCCTACCTGGGCTGATTTCGAACCTCGATCCTCAGATCTCAGTTCTCTAATAGCCAGGGTGTGAGCTACTGGCACCTGACCCTCTTTGGTCTCTCTCTCTCTCTCTCTCTCTCTCTCTCTCTCTCTCTCTCTCTCTCTCTCTCTCTCTCTCTGTCTCTCTCTCTCTGTCTCTCTCTCTCTGTCTCTCATCCTTTGTACAAAGTTCAAGTTCACCTGGCTCAGCAAAAGGATCTCCCTAAGCCAGAAACTAGAGGCTCATGCTTGTAATCTAGCTACTCAGGAGGCTGAGCTATAAAGACTGGTTTGAAGCTAACCCAGGGCAGAAAAGCCCGTGAGACTCTTTTCTCCAATTAACCAGAGTAAAGCTGTGGCTCAAGTGATAGAGTGCTAAGCTTGAGCAGAACAGCTCAGAGACAGCACCCAGGCCCTCATTTGAAGCCCCAGGACTGGAATAACAACAATAACCACAAAAAAGTCTTCTAAAACAAGGATATCATCAGTTTGTCTGCTGGTTAGCACTTTTCCAAGTGTACTGAGACTCATACTCTCCAACTATCCTTTCATATCTGCCTATCTCTCCAACATTACTGTTTGGTTCTACTACCAGCCCCATTTAACCTTCACTCTCCGACAAACTGCCATATCTTCACAGTTCTTCTAAATTCCAGGCACAAGAGTTCCCTGCCATCTCTTGCCCTGACCCACAGAACTGTGTCTAAGAATCAACCGTGGCATGACCTCTTCCTGACCTTCCCATCTCTTCAGCTTTTCCCTGCAGAGTTGAGTCATCCATGGCCTCTGTACCCACACTGACTGTTCATAGGCTTGCTCCATCACATTTAGAAACCCTTGTCCTTTCCTTTTCTTTATTACATTGCAAGTCCACGAGGGCAAAGATCAGGACTTACTCTTATAAATATACTGAGGCTAGTACCCAATAGGTGCTTAATAACTGCTTATGGAATAGATGAATAATGATGAGCCATTGTCTTCTTGGGATCAAAGATCCTCCTGCTCATCAAGGTAAACGAGGATAAACCTCTTAAATAACAGTGTCTTGGTACTTTGTGACCAAAATGGCAATCATAACATTGGATAATTTAATCATTGAGGTACAAGGCTTTCTTTCTAGGGAAGTTACTCTTGGTAGCTGCAAGGAATTACATAGCATAGGGACAAAACACAGAAAACAAGAGGTTCATAGACTGTGGTAAGAGTCCATCCTGAGCTTAAGGACAACTGGAGTGGTTATCAGAGGAAAGACAGATGGGGAAAGGTCAGCAACAGCTACTCAAAGTTAAGAGAAGTGAGTCCTGGAGTTCTTATTGCACTACAAGATGTCTATAGATAACGAGAATATACTTTATATATATATATATATATATATATATATATATATATATTTTTTTTTTTTTACAAGTTAGGCGACAGGCTGGGAATGTGGCTCAGTAAGAGAGTGTTTGCCTTGCATGCATGAGGCTGTGGGTTCGATTCCTTAGCACCACATAAGCAGAAAAAGCAGGAAGTGGCGCTGTGGCTCAAGTGGTAGAGCGCTAGCAGAGCTGAAGAGCTGATGGACAGCACCCAGGCCCAGAGTTCAGGACCCACAAACAAAAAAAAAAAGTTAGGGAAAAGAATTTTGAACAATCAGAAATGTTTGGCAATACAGATATACTTATCCTGATTTGCACATTATATAATGCATGTAGGTATGGAAATATTAAGTGGTCTCCTCAAGTTATAACTCTTTTATGTGTTAATTTTTTGGGGGGGGGTCCGGTCGTGGAGCCTGAATGAACTCTGGGCCTGGGCGCTGTCCCTCAGCTCTTCAGCTCAAGGCTAGCGCTCTACCACTTGAGCCACAGCGCCACTTCCGGCTTTTTTCTTTTTGCTTATGTGATGCTGAGGAATCGAACCCAGGGCCTCCGGCACGCAAGGCAAGCGCTCTACCACTGAGCCACCTTCCTAGCCCTCTGTTAATTTTTTTTTTAAGGAGCTGGGCACTGGCAGCTCATGCCAGTAGTTCTATATAATCCTAGCAACTCAAGAGGCTGAGATCTGAAGATAACAGTTTGAAGCCAGCCTGGGCAGGAAAGTCTGAGAGACTCTCATCTATGATTAGCCAGCAGAAAGCCAGAAGTGGAGCTGTGGCTAAAGTGGTAGAGCAGGGGCTGGGAAGTTGGCTCAGTGGTAGAGCGCTTGCCTTGCATGCCTGAGACCCTGGGTTCGATTCCTCAGCACCACATAAGCAAAAAGAAAAAAGCCGGAAGTGGCACTGTGGCTCAAGTGGTAGAGCAGTAGCCTTGAGCCGAAGAGCTGAGGGACAGTGCCCAGGCCCAGAGCTCAGGCCCCACGACCGGACCAAAAAATAAATAAATAAATAAATAAATAAATAAATAAAGTGGTAGAGCATTAGCTTAAGTGAAAAAGCCAACTAAGAGTTCAAGGTCCTGAATTTTAAGCCCCGGGACAATCGAAAGGAAAACAACAACAACAAATAACAAGAATATTTTGTTGTGGCCTTCAGTTATGGTGAAAAGGGCTAGAAGGAGGCCTTGCGGGACCAGGTTATGGGAAGGAGCAAAAGCGCTCAGGCAGTCTGTTTCCATTCATCTCAGGACCTAAAAGAGAAGGTTATCACATCATCCAGGAAGGTTTTAACTTGAGGTACTCTCCCATGATAGAGTGTGAACAATATATTTATCCTTCTTCACCTGCCTTTCCCACCCTAAGTTGGGTCCTGAAGGAGACCAGTCTCTGAAAACCATCAGATGCTGATTTATTTTTATTTTAATTTTAATTTTATTTATTTAATTTTATTTTTATTTTTTTTTGTCTGGTCGTGGGGCCTGAACTCTGGGCCTGGGCGCTGTCCTTCAGCTCTTCAGTTCAAGGCTAGCTCTCTACCACTTGAGCCACAGCGCCACTTCCAGCTTTTTTCTTTTTGCTTATGTGGTGCTGAGGAATTGAACCAACCCAGGGCCTCAAGCATGCAAGGCAAGCACTCTACCACTGAGCCACCTTCCCAGCCCCTTATTTTTATTTTTTGTGGGTAGGTTGGTTGTGGGACTTGATCTCAGGGCCTGAGCACTGTCCCTGACCCTCTTTGTGCTCAAGGCTAGCACTCTACCACTTGAGCTACAGTGCCACTTCTGGGTTGCTTTTTGTTGTTGTTGTTGTTTGTTTTGTTTTGTTTTGTTTTGTTTTTTGCCAATCGTGGGGCCTGAACTCTGGGCCTGGGCGCTGTCCCTCAGCTCTTCAGCTCAAGGCTAGTGCTCTACCACTTGAGTCACAGAGCCACTTCTGGCTCTTTTCTGCTTATGTGGAATCAAACCCAGGGCCTCATGCATGCAAGGCAAGCACTCTACCACTGAGCCACCTTCCCAGCCCTCATTTCTGGTTTTTGAGTGGTTTATTGGAGATGAGAGTCTCACAGGACTTTTTGGCCCAGGCTGGCTTCAAACCACGATCTTTATATCTCACCTTCTGAGAAGCTAGGACTACAGGAGTGAGCCATTGGAGCCTGGCTGAATTTTTTTTTTAAAGCACAGAACCAATGAGATAGCCAACTGTAACCTTAACAACTATGTGAAAGCTCAGGCAAATTGCTTACCTTCTTGAAATCTTAGTAACCTCATCTTTAAACTGGGCACATAATATTCTGACATGCTATAGTCTTTCATGGGATTGTGGCAAAGGCCAAGTTATAATAATAGTAAGAGCTATTCCTTTTATATTGTTTCTTATGTGTCAGAGACTGTGTTTTTTGTGTTGGTTTTGTTTGTTTGGTTGGTTGGTTGGTTTGGTTTTGGTTGTAGGGCTTGAACTCTTTGGCTTGTGCGATGTCCCTGAGCTCTTCAGCTCAAGATGAGCGCTCTGCCACTTCCAATTTTCTGGTGGTTAATTGAAGATAAGAATCTCATGGACTTTCCTGCCTGGGTTGGCTTTGAATAGCGATCCTCATATCTCAGCCTCCTGAGTAGCTAGGATTATAGGCATGAGCCACCGGCACCCAGCTTGAAAACTGTTTTACATACAATTTCTTTTCTTTCTCTCTTTCTTTCTCTCTTTCTTTCTTTCTTTCTTTCTTTCTTTCTTTCTTTCTTTCTTTCTTTCTTTCTTTCTTTCTCTCTTTGGGGCTTAAACTTAGGGCTTGGATGCTGTTCTTGCGCTCTTCAGCTTAAGGCAAGTGCTCTACCTCTTGAGCCATTTCTGGTTTTCTAGTGGTTTATTGGAGATAGAGTCTCATGGATTTTCCTGCCCAGGATGGCTTTGAACTGTGATCCTTAGATCTCAGCCTCCTGAGTAGCTAGGATTATAGGCGTGAGACACTGGCACCCGGCTATAATTTCTTAACTAATTCTTGCAGCATCTCTATGGGATAGAACTATTGTAAGTTCTTTTTTTTTTTTTTTTTTTTTTGCCAGTCCTGGGGCTTGAATTCAGGGCCTGGGCACTGCCCTTGAGCTTCTTTTGCTCAAAGCTAGCACTCTACCACTTGAGCCACAGCACAACTTCCAGCCTTTTCTGGTTATGTAGTACTGAGGAATCGAACCCAGAGCTTCATGCATGCTAAGCAAGCTACCACTAAGCCACATTCCCAGCCCTGTTTTATTTTTATTTTGAGATGGTGGGGTAAGATGCTTTACTACACCAAACTTTAATTTGAATATTTATAAAATTGAACTTATGGGGCTGGGAATGTGGCTTAGTGGTACAGTGCTTGGCTAGCATGCATGAAGCCTTGGGTTCAATTCCTCAGTACCACATAAGCAGAAAAAGGCAGAAGTGGCACTGTGGTTCAAGTGGTGGAGCACTTGACTTGAGCACAGAGAGGCTTAAGGACAGTGCCTAGGCCCTCAGTTCAAGTCCCAGGACCAGCAATAAATAAATAAATACATACTTTAAATTAATAAAATATCTTACCCAAAGTCAAATGTATCACATGGAGCCGGGCATCAGTAGTTCATGCCCTAATCCTAGCTATTCAGGAGGCTGAGATCTGAAGATCACAATTTGAAGCCAGCCTCAGGCAGGAAACTCAGGGAAACTCTTTTTTTTTTGGGTCCGGTCGTGGGGCCTGAACTCTGGGCCTGGGCGCTGTCCCTCAGCTCCTCAGCTCAAGGCTAGCGCCCTACCACTTGAGCCACAGCGCCACTTCTGGCTTTTTTCTTTTTGCTTATGTGGTGCTGAGGAATCGAACCCAGGGCTTCATGCATGCAAGGCAAGCACTCTACCACTGAGCCACCTTCCCAGCCCAAGTCAGGGAAATTCTTATCTCCAATTAACTACCAGAAAAACTTAAGTGGCACTGTAGCTCAAGTAGCAGAGGACCAGCCTTGAGTAAAAGAGCATAGGGACAGCGCCCAGGCCCTGAGTTCAAGCCCCACAACTAACAACAACAACAACAACAAAAATTGTATCACATGGGGTAGATAGAGGAAGCATTTGATCTGTGGACCCAGAATTCTGGTCCTCTGGCCTGCATATTCACCGTCTAGGAGCAAACCAATCAAAGGGTCCTTTGTGGACCCTTGGTTTTGCAGCCACAGTGGAAGCACTTAGCAGGGCACAAGTAAGGAAAGTTCCCTTTCACTTAGCCTCAGAAACATGATCTTGAGAGGTCAGCTTTCCCAATTGCATGTCTTGGTGGCTGTACTGAATTGAAATAGTCTCCCTTCAAAACCTGTGAATGTGATCCTACTTGGAAATAGGATTAGTATGTGAGTGTGTGTATGTATGGATGTGCATGCATGCACACGTGCATACATGTGCATCAGTACTAAGGCTTGAACTCAGGGTCAAGGCAGTTTCATTTGGCTTTGTTGTTCAAAGGCTGACACTCTTAACACGAGAGCCACAGCTCCACTTCTGGCTTTTTGCTGGTTGATTAGAGATAAGAACCCCACAAACTTTTCTGCCCAGGCTAGCTTCAAACTTCGATCCTCAGATCTCAGTCTTCTGAGTAGCTAGGAGTACAGGTGTGAGCCGCTGGTACTTGGTGAACTCTTTGAACTCCTACAGGATGGAGGTGGGCCTTAAACCAGTAACTAGCATCTTTCTAAGAAGAGATAAATTTGAATGCAGAGACACAGATATGGAGGGAAGACAGATGCAGAGGTTGGAATTGTGCTCCAAAGAACATGAAGGAATCTGGGAACCACCAGAAGCTAGAAGAGGCAAGGTTTCTTCCCTAGAGACTTCAGAGAGAACACAGTTATGGCAACACCATGGTTGATTTCTAGCCTTCAGAATGGTAGAAAGTATTCATTTCTGTATTTAAGCTAACAAGTTAGCTGGATATAGTGGCTATTACCTGTAATCCTAACTGCTTGGGAGGATGAAATCAGGAGGATTGAAATTTGAGGCCCAGCTCGAACAAAAAGTTAGTGATATTCTCTATGTCTACCAATAAAAGCTAAATATAGTGATACATGTGTCTGTCACACCAGATATGCAGGAAGTGTAAATAGGAGAATCTTGGTCCAGGCTCTCCTGGGTATAAATGTGAATTTCTAGTGGAAAAATAACCAAGGCAAACAGGATTTAGGAGCATGGCTCAGCAGTAGAGTACCTGTGTAGCAAATGTGTATCCTGGAGTTCAAACCCCAGTACTGCCAAAAAATCAAATTAACAAGTTCACAATATAGTACTGTGGCATCCTTTGCATTGTGTTCACCAAAGCTGGGGTTGGAAACCCAGTATATAGACTTATGGGAGGGGACTACTTTTAGGGGGCAGGTGAGAGAGAGCAGAATAAAAATAAGGTGTGGCTTGTAGAAAACTAAACCTGGATACTTATATATCACCCTGCACCAGAATCAACTCCAAATGGATCAAAGAACTCAGAGTCAGAGCAGAGACTCTGAAAACATTACAGGATGGAATAGGAGAAATCCTAGGTTTCCTTGGCACAGGCTGAAAATTTCTTAATAGAGACCCAGAAACACAACAAATCAGAGAAAGGTTGTACAAATGAGATTGCATGAAGTTGCAGAGCTTCTGCATGGCAAAGGACATAGCTAGCAAGATCAATAGAAAGCCTACGGATTGGGAGAAGATCGTCACTAGCCAGAGAACGGATAAGTATCTTGTGTCTAAAATATACCTGGAACTCAAAAACTTAAATCCCCCAACAACAAATCCTCAAAGAAACAACTGCCCCATAAATAAGTGGGCTAAAGATGTAAAGAGAAACTTCTCTGAAGAGGAAATAAGAATGGCTAATAGACACATGAAGAAATGCTCAACCTCTCTAGCCATAAAAGAAATGCAAATCAAAACAACATTGAGATACCACCTCACCCCAGTTAGAATGGCCATAATCAAGAATTCTAATAACAATAGATGCTGGAGGGGATGTGGACAGAAGGGAACCTCACTGCATTGTTGGTGGGAGTGTAAACTTGTTCAACCTTTTGGAAAGTAGTATGGAAGTTCCTCAAAAGACTCCACATAGAGCTCCCCTATGACCACTTTTGGGCATTTACCCGAATGATCACAAACAAGACCATACTAAAGCTACCAGCACAACTATGTTTATTGTAGCATTATTTACCATAGCTAAGATATGGAACCAACCCAGATGCCCCTCAGTAGATGAATGGATCAAGAAAATGTGTTATGTGTGTGTGTGTATATATATATATATATATATATATATATATATATACATATACATACACAATGGAATTCTATGCCTCTATCAGAAAGAATGACATTACCCCATTTGCTAGGAAATGGAAAGACTTGGAAAGAATTATATTAAGTGAAGTAAGCCAGGCACAAAGAAACACAGGTCCCATGGTTTCCCTTATTTGCAATAACTAGTATATATCTGAGATAAGCAGAAAAGGTCAAATAAGATGATGTTAAGTGAAATGAACCAAGATAATGACACAAGTGGTTTTTTCTTTCTTGCTATTGTTTCTAACATACTTTTTTTTAAAGGAGATATCTGATTGACTTTATTTTTTTCCAATTGCTATGTTTTTTTTCAAATTCTTTATTGTGATTAAGTGATTATATAATTTCTCAAATTTCACAGTATTGTGGGATAGTGATGCTTAGTCAAAGTCACAAACACATATTTATAAGGTACCATGTGATTTTTTTGTTGCTTTGTATGTCTCTCCCCACCATATAACCCGTTTTCACTGTATTTGATGTTGGTATAATTTGGGGAGCAGAAGGGAAAAAACAAATTGTTTAAATAGGGATACAGGTTGACCCATTGCAACAATGAGATGTATAAGACACTATATGGGAAAATGAACTTTACAATTTAGGCGGGGGGTGGGGGGGATGTAGTTGTGGAGATGGGAGGGAAAGGGATGGTAGGGGAAAAACAGAGCAGGCAACAATGCTTGATAAGAAATGTACTCATTACCTTGCTCATGTGATTGTAACCCCTCTGTACAGTATTTTCACAATAAAAATCTTATCAAAAAATAAGGTGTTGAACTCCTTCATTTACATATGCTAGCTAGAAGCATCAGCTGTGTGTATTGTATATGGGAAATGCATCTGTAGTCTTGGATCTGAGAAAAGTTTTGTCCTATCCCTCAACCATCTCTTCTACCCTTGCAGCTCATATGAGCAATCTGTCTTGAAGAAGTTAAAATCCTGCCCAAGTTTTCCCAGCCTATTAGTGAGAGAAGCCAAATTCAGATCCAGAACAATGGCTCCAAACACCCTGCCTTTTAATGACTTCAAGCTAATGGAAGTGACTCTTCAAAAAGGATATTCTGTGATTTGCAGGTCCTGGGGCTTGAACTCAGGACTTGGATGCTGTCCCTGTGGGCTTTTATGCCCAAGGTTAGTGCTGCTCTAGCACTTGGGCACCAGCTCCACTCCACTCCCCCCTCTTTTTTTGGTGGATGATTGGAGATAAGAGTCTCAGGGACTATCCTTCTTGGGCAGGCTTCCAACCTCCATTCTCAGATCTCAGCTTCCTGAGTAACTAGGATTACATGTGTGAGCCATTGGCACCTAACTTTCACTTTTAAAAATCAAAGGTAAGCATCCCCGCCTCCCCCATCCCACTCCCCATATTTGAAAGTTACATTTCTTTGGAAACTATTTAGAGGTTACTGAAATGGTTAAAGAAAAAGTTAAAAAAAAAAAAAACCGCTGGCAATAGCTACTGATAATATTGAGTAATAATTTCCTGGTATTTTTTAACCTCTTATTTATAGTATTAAAAATTAGCTGACATTAGTTACACAGAGGAGGATTTCCCAGTTACATTTCCACTCCTATTTTACCATACATCCAATCTTTCCGGTTTCTTTATTTTTTAGTTGTGAAAATACTCATGATCGCTGCATGTTGAATCTCACTGTCCATCGTTTCGTGCTTTTCGCTGAAACATCCTCCCATGAACATTCTCTCCCGTCATTAGTTCGGGGAAACATGATTTTTTAAATTGCTGTTCCTTCATATTAACGAGCCATAATTTATTCCAAAGCTTCTATTATTGCCTTCTTAGTGTCCAGCTTTCCACCAGGACAACTAAGCAAGCGTACATTTTGCATAGATCTTT
The DNA here is from genome assembly GCF_024711535.1 of Dipodomys merriami. NCBI lineage: Eukaryota > Metazoa > Chordata > Mammalia > Rodentia > Heteromyidae > Dipodomys > Dipodomys merriami. Next base: position 15,571,327 of record NW_027202271.1, read on the forward strand.
ATCTTGGTTATTTCCTCAAAGCCCCGAGGGGCGCGGGGGGGGGGGGGGGAGTGGAGCTTTTGAGGAGGTAATACTGAGCAGTAAAGGGGCTGGAGAGGAGCAGCTGCCCGGGACCGCATCCTCACCGAGGCCGCCGGCATCGACCAGCCCGGCTACGTCTTGGAAGGCATGCCAGGATTCGATCGCACAGGTCGCCGTGCCTCTCAGGGACGACAGCGGGAAGCCTCGCGGCGGGACCAGGGCAAGGATCCCCAGGGTTCTGACAGGGAGGGGGAGAACCCCAGGCTAGGGACCGGGACGGAGGGCAGGAACTCGCGCCAGGGGAGCGCCTTTTGGCTGGGGGCGGGGCCCGGCGCTGATAAGGTAATTCTGCACGGCCCGGGGTGAGGGGGGAGCCGCAGAGCCGGGGCAGGAGGCGGCACGTCCGCTCCGGCCTCCAGGAGCGCTGGGCTCTGCACGCCTCAGCGAAGTTGGCCGAGGCCCGAACCCCTCCCACCCCTTTAACAGGGACACTCCCCTTTAAGGCGGGCGCCCGCGCGCCCCCGGCCCCGCCCTTCGGGGACGCGCGCGCGCGCGCGCGCGGCGGCGGCGGCGGCGGCGGCGGCGGCGGCGGCGGCGGCGGCGGCGGCGCCGGCTCCCCGGCAGCGCACGTGCCGGCGCCGGGCGGAGGAGCGAGGCGGGAGCGGGCGTCGGGAGGAGGGGAGGCGTCGGGAGCGCGCGCGCGCGCGCTGGGCGCTGCTGGGCTGCGGCGGCGGCGGCGGCGGTGGCGGTTACTATGGCGGAGTCGGCCGGAGCCTCCTCCTTCTTCCCCCTCGTTGTCCTCCTGCTCGCCGGCAGCGGCGGGTCCGGGCCCCGGGAGATCCAGGGTGAGTCGCGGGGCGTGAGGGGCGGGGGCCGGGATGAAGAGGGCTGGGCGAGGGGTGAGGCCTCGAGCCGCGGCCCCCACCGCCACAGCGCGCCCCCTCCCCACGCGCACAATATGGCCGGGCGGGGGGCGCGGAGGAGTCGGGGTGACCCTCAGCCAGCCGCCCGGACCTCGGGGGCGCGTCCCCCCCCCCCCCAGCCGCTCCGAGCGCACGCCGGGCCCCGGGGACCCGAATTCGGGGAGCCCCGGGGGTCGCGCTCCCAGGCCCCCCCCAGAGGGGAGTGCGAGCTCCTTTCAGATTGGGAGGTCCCTGATGTCTGCGCCCCTCAGCCTGGGGAGGGCCCCCCTTCTTCCCTCCCACCAGATGCTCTTGGGGACGTCTTTTCTCCCGCCAAGATTGTGGGGTTCAGCCGCGGGGGCTTGCTTCTCGGAGGTGTTGTGGTGTTCAGAGCCCTCGTGCCTCCCTAGGTTTGCAGCGAGAAGCGGAGTGTGTGTGTGTGGGGGGGGGGTCTCTTCTCTTCCCTTCAGCTCCTGCTCTTCGGGTGTCTTGCTCTCCCTCCTCTCTGCCTCGCGGATGTTCTGGGCTCCGGAGTCACATTACCCCCCGTCGCTCGGTCCCTCGCGTTCCAAGGGGCCAACCATCCCTCCTCCTCCAGTGCCTGCCGGTGCAGCCTGGGGAAGGGGGGCGAGCAGGCCCCTAAACCTGTTTGGGAGCTTGGCTGTGGAATCACTCTAACCCTAGGAAACCTAGGTCCCCAGCGGTTGATCTGAATCTAGGTGTTGTTTGATTTTCTCCTCGCCTTTTTCCCCCTCGTCCCCCCACCCCTCCCCCCCGCAGGGGGTTCATTCAAATCACTTTGTGGCTGCCTTTTCTGGTGAAATCCTAGAACTTGCCACTCCCCCCCCTTCCACTCCAGCCCCCGATTATTTAAAGATCCCACCTCTAGACTGTCTCCCTGGCCCTTGGTTTGTACTTATTTACCTTCCCACACGGTCTAGTCTTCCCAGCCCTCTCCACCCGCACACACCCCTTACCTTTCAACCCCCACAGCCTTCGGCTCCCAGGATCCACCCCTGCCCTTCCCACTACAGAGGTGGGGACCTTCTGTGGGCCACTCTACTGAGTCTGTTGTTTATGAGGCTGTAGGGGCTGAGAAGAGCAAATGAAACCCTAAAATATTTGAGAGTCGTCTCAAATGTGTTTTGGCTTTGGGGTTGCAGATGAAGGTTATATTTGGCAGTTAGATTGAAGTGATTATTGACCCACAGATGGATCTGGGAGAGATCCTAAGGGTTGTATTTGCTGCTGTTGTACAAAGCCTGCTTCACTTCTCAGCAGCCCCTAACCTTCTAGCATTGAGAGATCAAGTGTGTGTTCTGAGATCTCCTCTCCACTAAAAATAATGATTGCCAGTAGGTCCTGGTTTAACAAACGAAACCATCAAGAAAGGACAGTATGCCACTTTGAAGTCTCAAAAACAAGTTCATTATCTCCTGTGTTGGTATTTGTTCCCCAGTAGCCTGTGCTGTGGGGTCTTTGTTCACTGGCTAATGCTTCTGTTAGGCACCAACTATGTTCCCCCCTGTTGCTGCGCTGTGTCATAGGTAACACTGCTGTGGGGGTCTGATAAACATGTAAGGTAAGAACAGAACCTGACATTCTGTCAAGATAAGGATTGTCATGAATAAGGATGTTTACCAGGCCTCATTATGGGCCATGTTTTTGGAATGTATACGAATGTTATTTCTCTAGTAGAGTAGTAAAACCAAGGAGAGTCAAGCTTCTTGTTTGTCATTTGTGTATGTATGTGTGTGAATAAATCTTTAAATCCCTCCAATAAGAATTCTTACCCTGCCCCTAATATAGCCAAGATTGAAACAGTCTTTTCCCTGCTGGTTTGGTGTACTGTCTGTGGGGCTTTTTTTAAAACCTAGTTTAAATGTTTAATTGATAATCCAACTAGGTCTGAATGGAGCAGAGTTCATTTTTTTTGTAACTCTCCAAAAATGAACGTTTGCTAGGGTGAAGATGGGTGGGCACAATAGGGAGTTGGTTTCTTTTCTTTCTTTCCTTTTTTTTTTTTTTTTTTTTTTTGTAAATGGGAAATTAAGTTGTGTGTCCAGCAAACATTTCTCTAAGGCCTTTAAACCTCTTGGCTAGACACTACTGTTTTTTTCAGGACACATCTAGTTGCCAGTAGTGCATGCTACAGAGACCACTGTTGCAAAAGGCTTAAAGCAAAACAGTTCTGGGAAGATAGAGGCTGTGGGATAATGAGAAGTTGATTTTTTTTCCCTTCTTCATTTCTTACATAGTAGGTTGGAGAAGTGACAGAGCCAGGCAGCTCTGGTTCTGGTACTTGGACATGATGTAAGGACAGTAACAGATAGGTGTTTCTGTTAATTAATGAATTAGCTGGGACTAGTAAAAAGCCAGAGATAAGGAAAATGGGGTTCAGAGTAGAGACAGCATCCATTTTTGATAGGTATGCTATGTTTTAAGACCTAGCTGAGGCATTTTCACATTATTATTCAAAAATGTTAAATTGAGTTAGTAGCAGAAGAACATGACATTCATTTCTTAAAGACAAAAGCAACAAAAGAGGCATTTGAGGTTCTGATAGGAACATTTTGAGTTTCCATGAATACTCAGAATCTAATTTCAAGTTAAGTCTTGTAATTTGGTTGAGTGAATGTGGATTCAAATTACAGTGGAAGTGAATTCCTATAGAGGGAAGGGAAATCTCTGATTTAATGTTGTTAAAACAGCTTCTGGAACAGATGTGATAAAACAATAAAATGGCTACATTGGTTAAAGGTCAAAACCAGATGGAGGGAGGATGCTGATGTTCAGCCCAGAACTTGGCTTCTTTATAAGTTGCCCTTGAACAAGTAACTTAACCTATCTGTTACTGCCTCAATTTTCCCTCTGAAAAGTAAGGAAATATTCTGTATCACTCTTATTGGGACATTTGTGAGGCTGACTTACTGATAGCCAGTTGGCAGGAAGGTATTTTTAGACACAGTTTCTGACTTCAGTGAATAAGCAATGTTGGGTTACTTTTTTATCTTTAGGGCAGAATAACATACTCTGTGACCAATAGATGTCCCACATGTTAGTGTGGTGGATTTCTTACTTGTGCTTTTTAGTAGACCTGGGTCCTGTTTCCTCAAACCTGTCTTTGACAGGCTTTTTTTTTTTTTTTTTTTTCTTAGACCAGGCAGCATACCTTTGCTAATCAAAGACAGTCTGGAGGGAGTGACCTGCTTTAGGCTTTATTGGTTGGCAGTGTTACGCAACTCTGGGTATGTTTATGGCACTATGTAAATGTTACATAAGAACATGGAGGCTGAGAGGTGGCCAGAATGGGGACTGTGAACACAGGAAGGTTAGACTGGAGGACTTCATCAGAAAGGACCTTGGGAATCTGCAGTCAGTACAGGAAGAAACTGCACTTCATTTTCTTCTGAAAACCTTTTTAGATGATTGTGTCTTTCAGGGGGACTGCTGTGTTATAAATAGGTTTATTCTTCACCGGTGAGCTAATTGTAACCTTGCTACCAAAATATGAATCTGTAAAGAGGAGAGTGGGGAGAGGAGAGGACATGCTGCTTCCTTCAGCATGTCCTGTTGAGGCTGCTTGTTGCATCTTGGAACATGAGTTGAATTACCTTGCAGTCTGTTCTAATAACTCAGGAGTACAGGGTGTTAAAGTGGGATGGACTTCTCAGTTCACAGCACTTTAGATCTTCTTTACTTTTGAAGGTTCACTTAGAACACTGTAGTGGCTATTTCATTTTAATTTTGAAATTCTTATTGTTTACTGCTTGCTTTGAGCAGCAGTGAACATTAATTCTGGAATGCTGCCTCTTTCTGTTGAGTTCTTGTGTTCTCTGTTACAACGGGAGGGTCTTATCCCCCTTTCCTCTCTGTATTTGCAAAAAGAAAATTCTGAAGTCCTCTTCCTCGTCGGCCTTCTGGCTAGAGCTGCAGGAACCCATAGTCAGTCAGACCCACCTGGGCTGGGGATGCTCCAGCCCTTTAAGTAATCAGCTCTCAGACGCCTGGGTTTCTGGCAGTCTGATGTGCATTTCTCTCCCTTCGCCCCATGCTAGAATTGAATGCCTGCTCTGTGTTCTTGCTTTTCTCAGTTTTTCTATCCCATGCGTGGTTTAACCTGAGCTTGAGCTTCAGCGGCACCATCTCCACTCTCGTCTACTCTCTTTGCCTGCTGGCTTCTCTATCATGGGTAACTGGGGCACCCAGTACAAGTACTACTTCAGAGTATCTTTTTTTCTTTATTCTGGAGCTGCCAGAGTTTAGTTTAGCTGTGACTTTTCCATCCCTAGTGATCTTATCTCTAATCTAGATTTCGAAGATAGTACTACTTCAGGCAATGCTGGTATGCTTTTTGTTTTTCTTCTTTTACCACCTAGTCTTAAGCCTGCATTTGTATTGCTAATATATATTTTGCTAGTCCTGGGCTTGAACTCAGGGCTTGGGGACTGCCCTTGAGCTTCTTTTGCTCAAGGCTAGTGCTCTATCACTTGGGCCACAGTGCCATTTCTGGCTTTTTCTGAGTAGTTTGTTAGAGATAAGGGTCTCACAGATTTTCTTGCCCAACCTGGCTTTGAACCTCAATCCTCCTCCTGAGTAGCTAGGATTACAGGCATGAGCCCCTGGCACCCAGCTCACTAATTTTTATTTATTTGTTTGTTTGTTTATTTGTTTTTTGGTTGTGAGGCCTGAACTCTGGGCCTGGGCACTGTCCCTCAGCACTTCAGTTCAAGGCTAATGCTCTACCACTTGAGACATAGCACCATTTCCAGTTTTTCTCCTTATGTGGTACTGAGGAATGGAACCCAGGGCCTCATGCATGCAAGGCAAGCGCTCTACCACTGAGCCACATTCCCAGCCACTAAAATATTTTTATTTAGCATAGTGAAAGTAATTTTATCAAATCGCCTCTAATATTTACATAGATAAATATAGAAGATTCTTATTTCATTTGGTTGGGTATGTGCCTGGAACAGCTTTTGGCACAAGGGAATAACAGAATAAGATGAGCAAAAGTTTCTTGATCTCTGCTGTTGCAGAATCTAAAATTGCAGTGGTTTACACTAAAAATAAATAAATAAACATAATGATTTGTCATAGTGCTGTGATGAAAATAAAACAGGATAATGTGCTAGTATGTTCCCAGAGCTGCCATTTCACCTCAGAGCTTCCTTCTTTCATCTGTAAAATGGGACTCACACCATCAAGCCTTGTTATTTATCATTGCTACCTTCTATAATGTGGCTGTTAACATTAAATTAGTGAATACGAAGCCACTGAGCCATTGCTCCTAGAGGAAATAGGTTGCTGCAAACCTCTGTTCATAGCATTTCATCAAGTGATTAGCATCAGATTTCATCAAATAATTTTGTTTTATATGTTTCTATATATAAAGACATCCTACTTATTATAAATTGTTGATTCACTAATTAAACTCAGGCAAGAAGTGCAGTTTAAATTATGCCTGGACAAGGCTTACCTAACACATCCGTTCTCTTTTAAGATACATCACTGCCTTCTTGTGCTTAGGAGCACCATGCTTGGAGATCATTTATTTATTTAGTTGTGTGTGTGTGTATGTATATGCACATGTGTGCCAGTACTGACTGTAGCTTGAACTCAGCCTGGGCACTGTCCCTTAGCTAGCTGTTTCCATCGAAAGCTAGTGTTCTACCATTTGAGCCACAGCTCCACTTCCAGCTTTTTATTGGTTAATTTGAGATAAAAGCCTCATGGACTTTGCTGCCCAGGCTGGCTTTGAAGCTTGATTCTCAGATCTCAGCCTCGTGAGTACCCAGGATTACAGGCATTAGCCACTGGTGCCCGACTTCAAGACCATTTGAAATAGCAAAATCACCAACAAAAAGTATGATACTAAATATAATGCCAAAAGAACATGTGGTTACAGTATGAGAGCTGAAACAAGAAGGCAGTGTTGCCTTATTTGACCTCAACTGGGAAACATGTGTGTCGGGTGGTTCAAATCTTTTGCTGCTCTGTGTATGTCCTCAAGTGACCAAGAAAATACAAACATCAATTGTTAGGGTTACAGATAAATTTTAGCAAGTATGCAAATTCACATCTATGAAGTCTGGATAATGAGGAACAGTTTTGTTAGAGCTATGTTAGAACTGCATCACGTAGAATTCCAAAGGCTCTCGAATGGTTTTACTGTGTGTGTGTGTGTGTGTGTGTGTGTGTGTGTGTGTGTGTGTGTGTGTGTGTGTGTGTGTGTGTGTGTGTGTGTGTGTGTGTGTGTGTGTGTGTGTGTGTGTGTGTGTGTGTGTGTGTGTGTGTGTGTGTGTAATCTGGGGATTGACCCAGGGTCTCATGCATGCTAGTTAATAGTTCTATAACTGAGCCACATCTCTAACCCTTAGAATTTTAATGCATATGCTTAAAAATCACATTTCTTGGGGTTGGGAATGTGGCTCAGTGGTAGAATGCTTGCCTTGCATCCATGAAGCCTTGGATTTGATTCCTCAGTAATACAGAAACAGAAAAAGCTGGAAGTGGCTATGGCCCAAGGGGTAGAGCGCTAGCCTTGAGCACAGAGAGGCTCAGGGAAAGCACCCAGGCCCTGACTTCAAGCCCCAGGACTGGCAGAAGAAAAAAAGAAATCTCATTTCTAATTGTAAATAAACTAAAGACATACAGCACCTGCACACATTGAATTTCAAGTATGGTGATTTAAAGATTCCATAAAGATGTATTTACTGAGTTCTTTCCTTCCTTCCTTCCTTTCTCCTTCCCTCTTTTTCTACCTTCCTCCCTCTCTCCCTTGTTTCCTTCTTTCCTTCCTTCCTTTTTTTCTTTTTCTGCCAGACTTAGAGCTTGAACTCAAGATCTGGGAGGGTCTAGGCACTGTCCCTAAGCTTTTTTGCTCAAGGCTAGCCCTCTACCACTTTAGCCACAGGGTCACTTCCAGCTTTATCTGTTTATGTGATACTGAGGAATTAACCCCAAGGCTTCATGCATGCTAGGCAAGCACTTCACCACTCAGCCACGTTCCCAGCCCAGGTGCTTGCTTTATATCTAGGGCATCCTGGGCTTGATTCTCCTTCTTCTGCTTCCCTTCATTGCTGGGGATGACAGGCATCCAGAATCCTATTGCTGGGATAATAGGCATGATCTACCAGGCCCAGCCATTGGTTTATATGGAGTCTCTTTAACTTCTTTTTGCCTAGCTTGGCCTTGAACTATGATTCCCCAAGCCTCATCCTCCATCTCCAGTTCCTGAGTAGCTATGATTACAGGCTTGAGCCTGTAGCCTGTCTCCGAATAGGGCTTTTACAGATGTAATTAAGGTCCCAGTTGGTTTATCTTCAGGTAGGGAGACGACTCGTGGTGAGCTTCTGAAATTAAACTAGCCCTTTAAAGCTAGATCTCTCAGATTTCAGAAGTCCAGAGATGCTCCAGGTGACTTGGAAGCAAGCAGACACCCACGTTATGAACTGTCCAGCCCAACAGACAGCTAGCAGAGAATCTTAGGAACTTGAGGAGCTGAGAGGGTCCCTGCCTGACAGCTGGAAGAAAATAGGGACCTCAGTTCTTCAGTTGCAAGGTAATGAATTTTGTCAGCAAGCAGTAAACTTGCAGATTAGAGAGCAGCCTTAATTGACTATAGAAGCTGAAATAGTAAGGAGAGCTATTCTTTTTTTAAAAAATGTGTTAGGTATAGTACATGCCTGTAATCCCACAGGAGGCTGAGATCAGGAGGATCACAATTGGAGGAAAGTCTTGGCAAAAAGTAAGACCCTACCTCAACCAATAAAAATCTGGGCATGGTGACATGTGATGCCTGCCATCCCGGCTATGTGGGAAGCATAAATAGGGTCACACGGTCCAGGTCAGCCTGGGTATAAATGTGAGACTCTATTTGGAAAAACAAAGCATAAAGGACTAGGGGTGTGACTCGAGTGTTGGAATGCTTTGCCTAGCAAGCTCAGATCCCCGAGTTCAAACCCTTGTACTGTTGGGGGGGGGGGAGAAAGTATGTGTGAATGAGAGTAGTGAGTCAGTGCGTCAGGGTAGTGGTGAAAAGTAAATCAGAATGGGAATAATGAGAAATCTCCTAGGATGGTCTTGAGGGTGCTAACGACCAGCTAGGGCATCATCAGATCTTGAATATAGAAAGGTCTTTCTGAATGTGACTTTCTTTCACATGTGACTTTTATCTGGTTGTAACCTTTTCCTGATACTTGTGAGTGTTTTGTGGGAGAGGTCATTCTGTGGGCTTTGGACATCAGCATGGGATGGAATCTGGGAATGAAAGCATTTTTTTGTAAGTTTCTAAAGAGAAACCTCTTTGTCCCAAGTCCTTCAGCATTGTCTAGGTGTGTGTTTGTGCTTTACAGTTATCTAGTGTAGTTGGGTGAATAGTAGATAAGATGAAAATGGAGTAGGTCAGTGTTCTTTCTGATATCCAGGGCGTGTCTAGCCTGGAGCTGAATGGAGGCTGAGATACTCCTGGTGAAAGCCACCCCTTGCCCTTGAGCAATTTACACACCAATTGACTTTTATTCTGGTTGTCAAAACTATCTACCTGCCACAGACTGAAGAGTCCAGACCCTTTTCATTCACTGGAATGACAGTAGATTAAAAAAGCCAAAGCACACACCAAAAAAATTGACTGACTGTGTACTATATATTCAGATGCACTAAGCCCTCGTGTTGTATCACTTCTATATGCAGCTGCTCTTGGAGGTACTCTTGTCCTATTTTACAGATGAGTCTCCAGGAATAGAGTGGCCGCACATTGGGTCCCAAGTCAGTCTGATTCCAAAACTTGTACTTTGTGACTGACTGTGTTTACTGTTACAGTGGTCTAACTAGACAGTCAGCCTTCAGGTTTCCTTTGTCCTCCACCACTGCTGTATTTAACCTTGGGAAATGAACTGTCTCTGTCTGATGGTTCCACTGCTTTTTTATAGCTTCTAGAATCAACTCCAGATCCCTTATCCTGGCATTACAATTAGTCTTCCCTCTTTCTATCCTTGTCTTTAGCTGCAACCTTGTCATTGTTGATGCACCTGTCAGTTACTATGAACCTCATATGCCTTCTATTTTTCATGGCCCTTGCCTTTTGATTCTTTTTTCTTTTCTTTTTCTTTTTGTCAGTCATGGGCCTGAACTCTGGGCCTGAGCACTGCTTCAGCTCTTCAGCTCAAGGCTAGCACTCTACCACTTGAGCCACAACACCACTTCTGGCTTTTTCTGCTTATGTTGTGCTGAGGAATTGAACCCAGGGCCTCATGCATGCATGAGTGCTTACTCTACCACTGAGCCACCTTCCCAGCTCCTGCCTTTTGTTTCTTTATAGCATGCTTTCTTGAACCCTTTTCTAGCTAACTCCAATATCCTCTAGAAAGGGACTTTTGTTCCTGTGTTGCCCTAGTCAGTGTCACCCCTATACACTCATACATCAAGGTTCTCTGCTCTACTCACTCTCTAACCCCAAAACATTGGTGCTACAAACTACCTTATTTTTTATATGGCTTTGGTGGTCACCGAGCCTTGCGTATTTTAAGTAATTAATAAATTGGTTTGCCAGGTGCCTGTGGAAGTTGAGTTCTGAGGATCATGGTTGGAAGCCAGCCTGATCAGGAAAGTCCTTGAAACTCTTATCTCTAATGACTCAATAAAGGCCAGAAGTGGTGCTGTGGCTTAAGTGGTAGAGCTCTAGCTTTGAGCAAAAGAAGCTCAGAAGGGCTGGGAAGGTTGCTTAGTGGTAGAGTGCTTGCCTAGCATGTATAAAGCCCTAAATTTGATTCCTCAGTACCACATAAACAGGAAAAGCTTGAAGTGGTGCTATGGCTCAAGTGGTAGAGTGCTAGCCTTAAGCAAAAGAAGCTCAGGGACAGCACCCAGGGTGAGTTCCAGAACTGGCAAAAAGAAAAAGCAACTCAGAGTCAGCTTCCCAGGCCCAGAGTTCCAGCATTGGGGGTGTGTGTGTGTGTGTGTGTGTGTGTGTGTGTGTGTGTGTGTGTGTGTGTGTGTGTGTGTGTGTGTGTGTGTGTGTGTGTGTGTGTGTGTGTGTGTGTGTGTGTGTGTGTGTGTGTGTGTGTGTGTGTGTGTGTGTGTGTGTGTGTGTGTGTGTGTGTGTGTAATTTAATTTGTTTCTTTTCCATCTTCTCTGTAAAATCCTCCTGGAACATGGAGGTCTCTTCCTACCTCACCCCTTTCATCTCTGTTTATTCTACACCTACCCATTTTATTCCAGCCAATGAACTTATCTCAGCCTCCCTAGTTTCTAAGTTTTAGCCAGTTTTTTCTGTTCATTGTTCCAGTTGCCTAAAGCAATGATTCTTCTCCCTCTTGTCACTCATATGTGACATACAACATCTGCTTCCCACTAATTCATGTAGTATAGTAAATAGGTCAGGAAGAAAGTGCCAGTGATAAATATCAGTCCTTGCCCCAATAGTCACTGAAGTGCAGTAACGAAAGCAAACATCAGTTTTACATGTTTATTGTAAACTCTACGGAAAGGAGAACTAAGCCAAGTCACTAATCTATCCAAATATGATATCAGATTCTATGCACTTAGGTCTTGGGAACAAGCATTGGACCCACTCCTTTATAATGATGCTGCTGGTTCCAGTTTTACCTTGACTTTCTCCTGGGCAGCAGGTGGGCCTTTGCTGGACGTTCAGGTATTTATAGTCAGGCATAAATAACATTGCAATGACAGGTCTCCTTAGCATAAACATCAAACATCCCTTTTGAGTGAGAACAAAGCTTTCATTCTCTAGACCTGAGGCTTAAGATTGAACTTGTTTAAACAGCTCTCTAGGGTTGGGTTTGTCTCCAAGTAGAATTTCAGAAAGGCGGTTCGGAGAATGGATATAGTGTAGAGCTGGCTTTTCAGACGCCTTTCTCTTAAGCAGGCCCCATTCTTAGATCTTTTCCCAGATTGGAATTAAATACCAAGCTTACTAAGCATCTTATTGTTCAATTGGTGGGTTTTTCCTCCCTCTTTGGACAAACAGCTTCCTTTATTAAGTCAGTTATATTTTATATAAGTGCTGTGTGTGTGTACATATGTGCATGTGTATGTGTGCACATGCATGTGCATGCGTGCCAGTCCTGGGGTTTGAACTTAGGACCTGGGTGCTGTCCCAGGCCTTGAGCTTTTGTACTTAAGGATAGTAGTCTACTTGAGTTACACCTCTACTTCCAGCTTTTTGGTGGTTAATTGTAGATAAGGGTCTCATAGACTTTCCTGCCTGGGCTTGGTTCAAACCATGATTCTCTCTCAGATCTCAGCTTCCTGAGTTGCTACAATTACAGGTGTGAGCTACTAGCACCTAGTGCTTATCACTCAATTTACCAAAACAACCCTCTTCTTAACCACAGTAGTAACTATGACAGGGAATATGCATCCAATGTATAATACTAAATGTCTGGGGCAGAAATGAAAGGGGTTTTGAACTTTTGCGTTGTGTATCCTGTGGTTTGGATATTTTTCTATTTTCCATCAGTTGGTGGCCTGCTTCTATTGTTTGGACTGTTGTTGCAAGAGCCACAGCCTTCACTGTTATTTCACACTTAGAAAGATGTTTAGTAAGGAAGCATGAATTTTGTAAGCCAAAAAATAAGAACAAACAAGACCCCCACAACTTAGTATACTACTTTATATACTTATATACCTAAAGGAACCAGACCTATTATACAGTATTCATGACAGCATTTGTAATATTAACAGTGACAGGACATTACTACCAGTAGAATTCCTCAGAATGAAATACTAAAACTGGAAAGTGTAGTGGCAAAGAGAGCTTTGATGGTCTATTAGATTTTGTCTCTGGAACTGGATGGGAGGGCAGTCAGTTGGTTGAGATGGAAACTACTGACCTGTGGTGAGGGTGGGCTGCAGTAAAGAGCAACAGGATGGTAAAAGTTTGACCAGGTAGATACAGCATGTGGGATATGATGCTGACCTCCCAACCAGCCTGTCTGTACAAGCCACAATATTAGGTAAGATATTAGTGATTGCAGATATAAACTAATTCCAACAAAGGAGAGCAGTTTGAAATGCAGTTTTAAGAACCCATTCCTGGGGCTGGGAATGTGACTAGTGGAGTGCTTGCCTAGCATGCATGAAGCCCTGGGTTCCATTCCTCAGTACCACATAAACAGAAAAAGCTGGAAGTGGTGCTAGGGCTCAAGTGGTAGAGTGCTAGCCTTTAAGCAGAAGAAGCTCAGGGTCGGTGTCCAGGCCCTGACTTTAAGCCCCAGGACTTGCTAAAAAGAAGAAGGAGAAGGAGAAGAAGAAAAACCCATTCCTAGGACAGGTGGCATTAGAACTATAAGGACTTCTATTGAATCCAATGTTGAGTATTGAATGAAAGCTGATAGAGAAGTCAGTTGTCGTAGTCTAGGAAAGGGAGAGCTTCATCCTTCCCCAAAGAGTATGAGTCAAAGACTGCTTGCTGGGGCTTGGAGGAGTGCTGAGGGCACTAAACACTGACACAAGACAGGCCTCAAAATGTAGAAGAGTCAGGTACTGGGCTGTAATCCTAACTACTCAGGAGGCTGATATCTGAGGATCACTGTTCAAAGCCAGCACAGGCAGGAAGTTCTGTGAGACACTTATCTCTGAGAAACTACCAAGAAAGTTGGAAGTGGAGCTGTGACTCAAATAGTAGAGCGCTAGCCTTGAGCAACAAAGCTCAGGGACAGGGCCCAGCCACAGAGTTCAAGCCCCAGGATGGATACCAAAGAAAAAAAAATTGAATCAGAATCAAATCAAACCTCTAAATCCAACTACAAGTTTATAGAAAATACAGAGAAGTGAGGTACGTAGTAAATAACACCATTGGGAGCCAATCAGCAAAATCCAGAATATGGAAACTAGCCTGCTCTCTTCTATAGATTATTTTCAAACAGCTAGAGAGTCTAAGAAGTTTAAGAGACCTTTTGGCCAAGTGCAGTGGAGAACTTCATTTGGATACAGATTTGAATAAATTGTTAAAAATATCTTTTGAGATAATAGAAGACTTTTGAACGTTGGCAGAATATTTGAGAATATTAAGGATATTGTTAACCATTTTCAAATGTAACTTGCAGAAGCTTTTGATAGCAAGGACAAAGGATATTAAGGATATTTTAAAGCATAAAAATTGGGGTATATCAACTAGAAAATTGGCTGATTATTGTGTATCTGATATTTAATGCACACTGAAATAGGAACTTTGCTAAGAGGTTTATATACCAATTATTTCTCGCTCACCCTACAAAATAAATTTTGTTTCCTTCCTTCCTTCGTTTCTTCCTTCCTTCCTTCCTTCTTCCCTCTCTTCCTCCCTCCCTCCCATATCTCTTTTTCTTTCTTCCTGTCTTCCCTTTTTTTTTGGTGGATCATGAGGCTTGAACCTCAGGGTCTGGGCGCTGGCCCTCAGCTCTTTTGCTCAAGCACTCTACCACTTTGAGCCACAGCTCCACTTTCAGTTTTTGATTGGTTAATTGGAGATAAGAGTCTCACCGGGATTTTTCTGCCCAGGCTGGCTTTGAGCCAGGATCTTCAGATCTCAGCCTCCTGAGTAGCTAGGATTACAGGTATGAGCCACTGGTGCCCAGCTTGTTATCCCTATTTCTCAGATGTCAATCCCATTCTTTTTCTTTTCTTTTCTTTTCTTGCCAGTTCTGGAGTTTGAACTTAGGGCCTCGTGTTCCTGCTCATTAGCTTTTCCCACTCGAAGCTGATGCTCTACCACTTAAGTTACACTTCCACGTTGGCTTTTAGCTGGTTAATTAGAGATAAGAGTTTCTCAGATTTGTCTACCTGGATTGGATTTGAACTGCAATTCTCCGGTCTCAGCATCCCAAGAAGCTAGGATAACAGGTGTGAGTCATTGATGCCCAGCATGTATCTCCATTCTTTAGTGAGCTTAAGGAAGCTGTCCAGTGTTGCTCAGCTAACAAGTGACAGAGCAAGGATTCAAGCAGGCTGTCTGACCTCAAAGCCCAGGCTGTTCCTCACTATGCAACTATGTCTCCATTAAGCACCAAGGCAGCTGTCAGTGACAGAAGAGATAATCCAGGAGCCAAAAGAATGATTTCATTTTTATTGAGAGGCATAGAGTGTGTGTATAGGGTGCCATTCCTGGGGCTTGAACTTAGGCCCTGGGTACACTGTCCCTTTTGCATGAGGCTAGCACTCTACTAGCACTCTACAGATCCATTTCCAGCTTTTTGCTAGTTAATTGGAATTAAGAGTCGCACAGGTTTTGCTGCCTCAAACCAGATTTTCCTTAGACCTCAACTTCTTAAGCAGCTAGAATTTACAGGCGAGACATTGGTGCCTAGACTTTTTTTTTTCTTCTGCTGGTCCTGAGGCTTGAGCTCAAGGACTGGACACTATCTCTGAGCTTTCTTTTGCTGAAGCCTAGCACTCTACCATAGCTCTACTTCCAGATTTTTGATAGATTATTGAAGATCAGTGTCTAGACTTTCCTACTGGGACTGGCTTCTAACTGTGATCCTCTGATCTCATCCTACTGAGTAGCTAAGAGGTTTTTCAGTGGCTAAATCCGCTCCAGCAAACTGTTGGAAGACTAGATGGGCCCTTTGGGTTAGAAAACCAAATGTGAGGGCAAAGATACATTTAGAGTGATACCAGTAATATTTACAGGATGATAAAGAAACACGGGCAGCTATGCACAGTAATGGGGAGAAGGGACTGAAAACCACACCATAATATAAAACTAGAGTCTCTGGTCCTGAAGTCAGAGTTGTGTCTTGAGTTGTGGTCTTCATTGTGTCCCAAGGAAATGGGATGGGCATGTAGCACAGTAGTACAGAGGTTGCCTAACATGGGGGAGGCTCCAAGTTCCTTATCCAGAACCACAGAACAACAAATAGTCCAAAACAAGCTCAGTGGCTGGAGCCCTGTATAAGGCTCTGGGAAGAGTAAATGAAATAATTCGCGTTATAGGCTGCTGCCGTCCATGTAGACTGTCTGATGGGTGCTCATCTGAAAGAATGAGGGCTGAGGCAGTGTATATTATCAAGTTATAAACTTTAAAGGGCTGGGCGCCGATAGCTCACGCCTGTAATCCTAGCTCCTCAGGAGGCTGAGATCTGAGGATCACGGTTCAAAGCCAGCCCGGGCAGGAAAGTCTGTGAGACTATTGTCTCCAAATAAACCACTAGAAAACTGGAAGTGGCGCTGTGGCTCAAGCAGTAGAGTGCTCGCCTTGAGCTGAAGAGCGCAAGGACAGCACCCAAACCCAGAGTTCAAGCCCCATGACCGACAAAAAAAAAAAAACAAACTTGAAAGGTCAACAGATTTGCAAGAGGCCAATTTTGTACCTGTGTAGGACAGTGCTCCACAACTTGCATTCATCTCTGAAATGTATTATCCCTAAGGAATAATTAATGTTAAAAAATCACATTTGTTTCTATAGCTTTAAAACAGTTTGGGCCAGTTCATGAACTGACTACTGGACAGACTTAGCTGCTTAGTGATGAGTTTACCTTTAGAGGCTGCTACAGCCCTGCTATTCTCCCATCCCTGTCCCCAGATGATGTGCTCTGAGCAGCACTGGGCCATGTGGCTGAGTCTGCCCTGTGTGGCAGTCCCTGGGACTTCCCAGCCCAGCCACAGCCCTTCAAGAACCCCCTCTGGAGGCCCTGCTGTGTGAGGTGCTTTCTCAACCTGCCGCCGCCAGAGGCTGCCCAGGTTGGAACTTGTCTGCCTTTCTCAAAACACAGCCTATTTCTCATGAATCAAATTTTGTGCTCTCCAAATTCACACTACCCCAAACCACCTTGAAGTCATGCTTTGAACCAGGTTTAAATCCTGTGAAGGCAGTTTTGTCTTTAGTTCAGTTGTGACTATCAAACTTGTTAATAACAGAAGTCTATGCTAGTGGGACTCTGTGCTGACCACTTTCTAACTTGTATATGTGCAGAGTGGTTTAGTGAGTCCTCTGTGATTTGGTTCTTCAAATTATGTCATTTCTAGTACATAATACTTTGGTCATAGCATGAAGAGTTTTAGGCCTGTATGGTTTCTATACATGAATGCAGATTTTTAACCTGATGGGTCATTATGAGACATTACTAGGGGCTATTGTCATTAGTCCAGATTTAGTTTTTCAAGAATTAAATTTAGATTTGTATGTTGTGCTAAATTTATAGTAAAGTCAGATATGTTTGTAATTTTGTAACCACTTCTTTAGATTCAATGAAAAATAAATGCTAGCAGATAAGTAGCAAATGAAACAAAGTGGAATTATCCAGTATCAGTCAATTAAAAAACAAAACTAGATTCAAACTTAAGAGTTGGAAAGGATTTGAGGTCTTGTTCTGTTCTCTTTTTCTGGTTTATCTCGAGGAAAATGAGGTTTAGAGAGGCTACCTAACTTGCCTTAAAGCTTCAGCAGAGCTGAGACTTGAACATGGCTTTGTTGCTAAGAACTTGCTGTAACTTGCCGCTTGCTAATTAGTGGTTTGAAAGAGATCTTTTACTTGTGTTTTTTTTTTGGGGGGGGGTGTTCATCAAAAGGAATTATATTTATTGTGTACCTTCTATTTGTTGATTCTTTTAAAATGTTATTCATATAATTTTACATAGTTACGGGAGCTAGTTATTAACAGTCCCACTTTACAGATTGAGCTCAAAGGAGACTGCTGCAATCAAGTTAATAACTTGCTCAAGGTCATCTGGTTAATAGTAGAGCTGACATTTGAGCTTTAGATCTTTCTGCCCTGTTGCTCCGTGATGCCACTGTGGCTTATGTGGCCAGTGATACAGTTTGGACCTTTTCAGGGGGTGGGCAGTGGTGATGGTAATCTTAAACTGTCTGCTCAGACTTCTTGCTCACTATGAAATGTGCAGATGTACACAGATGCAGGTACAGTCACCCTTTCTCACGATAGCTAATCTCTCCACTATCTCTATAAGATGCATGTTGTTTTCTGGTTGGACAGTTGAGGCTCTGGGATTCACCCAGTTTCTTATCACAAACCCACATCCCATCCCATCCCCCCACCTTTTCAGTCCCTTCTAGCATGGATTTCACCACTTTTGCTCTTTCCTGTCTTACGCCAAGATTGTTTAAGTACTTCCCAAAAATAATGAGCCACGTGTGGGTGTGTTCATTCTCCAGAATGATTCATTGTGAAAGAGGCTGTGCACCAACGAAACAAGAATAAATATCTGGAATCAGAGAGACTCCTGACTGTTCTGCCCCACTAATTGATGGACTCTGAAGTGAGCTCTTTTTAAAGAGGCAACTGTGGGTTTGGCCTTGTGTGTCTCACCATGCTCAGAATAGTCTTCTCTTGAAGTTGTTAATTTTCTCTTTCTTACTTCCCAAAATAGACCTGGAGCTGTTCTCAGCTGGACGTCCCAACCCATGTACTGTGAGGTGTGTTCCGCACAGGGAGCCCCTTCATGCCTGAGGGGTGCAGGGGAGTAGCTTTTCTAGATTAATGGAATTCCCGTGGAATAAAAGAGGATTGGACTAAGTATTCCAGACTTGCCTGAGTTGAAGTTTGCAAAGGAGGGTGGGGGATGAATGAGACTTACAGGTATTTGGAGGAAAGAACAAGAAGCCTTTCTTGAGACTTACTAAAATTTAGTGTTGAAATTCAAGGGAAACTTGCTTTTAAGATTCTTTTTATGGTTTGGATCTACTTCCACAAACATCTACTTAAACTTCACTCAATGAAGTTTAGGAAATAGCTCTACCAAACTCAACAGGTACCCACATGTTGTATGGAATTTCTCTCAGAAGATAGGGATCTGATCAAATGCTCTGAAAAAGCACACAGGCTGCCAGGACGGTCTCCACTGTCTACTGGTCCTTGGTTTCTTGGTTGGGAATAGCAAGGGATTGTTTCCTTTATTGACAGTCTGGTGCAGGAAGAGTTGGACTTAAGAGATTTAGAATCTGCCTTTGTATTTGAAAAGCCAAAGAAATGACTTTGAGAATATTGGAAAGGATGAAGATTTTGTGTGTGTGCACATGCGTGCATTCAGGAGACTTGAATTCAGGCCCCTAAAAGCTGATAATTCTCAAATCTCTTTAGTCTTGGTGTTAAGATCATAGATTAAGGGCAAACCTGGGTTTGAAGTCAGCAGTTTGGCTCCAAAATTGAGCAGGTTGTAATCGCTGCATTTTAGCTTTCTGTGTGTGTGTGTGTGTGCCAGTCTTGGGGCTTTAACTCAGAGCAGGGCCTGGGCACTGTCCCTGAGCTTTTGTGCTCAAAGCTAGCACTCTACCACTTGAGCTACAGCTCCATCTCCAGTTTTCTGGTGGTTAAATGGAGATAAGAGTCTCATAGTCTTTCCTACCTGGGCTGGCTTTAAATGTCTATCCTTAGATCTCAGCCTCCTGAGTAGCTACGTTTATAGAAGAGAGCTACTTGTCCCTCCCCCTTTTTTTGGTCATTGGTGGTATTAGGAATTGAACTCACACAACTACTCTTATCAGTTGAACAGTACCCCAAGCTCAAAGATAACCTCCTCCTCTTGTACTGGGGTTTGCACTCAGTCTCTTGCACTTGCAGGCATTCTACCTCTTGAACCAAATCCATCAGCCCGTTTGTCTTCGTTCTTTTTAATTTTTCCCTTTTTTTGGGGGGGGTCCAGTCGTGGGGCCTGAACTCTGGGCCTGGACGCTGTCCCTCAGCTCTTCAGCTCAAGGCTAGCGTTCTACCACTTGAGCCACAGCGCAACTTCCGGCATTTTTCTTTTTGCTTATATGGTGCTGAGGAATCGAACCCAGGGCCTCCTGCATGCAAGGCAATCACTCTACCACTGAGCCACATTCCTTATAAAGGTGATGTACAAAGGGATTACAGTTGCATAAGCTGGGTAAAGAGTACACTTCTCTCACTCCCAGTTTTTCTCGCCCATCCCATCCACAAGTTGTGTACTTCATTTTCAACATAGTGTGTAGTGAGTTGTACTGCTGCATTTGTTCACCCTTTGTCCTTTCATTTCTGTGCCCTATCTTCATTATTTTTCAAATAAGGTCTCCAGTATTTGTCTGGGTTTGCCTGGACTGCAGTGCACCTGTTTATACTTCCCACAGGCACGTGTCACTGTGTCTAGCTATTGAATGAGATAGAGGTCTTGTGCTTATGTCCAGGCTGGCCTTGAACTTTGGTCTTCTCTCAGTCTCCACCTGAAAGATAAAACTATTTACAGCTGAAATGGGGAGTTAGAACAGGGTTGTTTTTCATGGGACTGGTCACAAGTGTTGGCTCTTGAGCCTTAGTGCGTGTCTTCCCACAGGCAATGCTCACCGAATGTGGCACCTAAGACTTGGCACCCTCTTCTCTCTGTCACCTGATTGGGTGAGTGCCTCATTTCCAGCCTCAGTATTCTAGTGGCCAAAGCAGCATTCCTGCCCATCCCAAGAGGTCAGGGCTAGGTTAGGCTCGTGAGAGACAGTGTTGGGAAGAACCAACTGCTGCTGTCTGTGCTATTCTTGTTAGTCAGATAAATAAAGGATTGCAGATTCCAGGGCTGCTGAATGGCTTTCAGAGGCTCCAAATTCATTTTTTGTAATTTCCTGTTGGTGGCACAGTTATTTATGTATGATATATACCCAGCAAAGTTCATTAGTCCCAGGGGGGATTGTATATACTGCCTATTAGAAAAACTATGTTTTGTGCACATATATGTGTGTGTTTAAGTACCATGAAGGTTTGTGGATGAGTTAAATTTATTGAGCACTTTTTATGCATTTAGTAAGCTTTATGAGATAGGTACTAAAATTCTTTTTGGAGGACATCATTTTTGTCACTCATAAAGGGGCACCAAATAGATGAAAATGGTAACGATGATAAAGGAGTTGTCTGAGGAAGTTTTTCATAAGAAGTGATGTTTAAGACCCATGACTCAGGTGGCTGAGATCTGAGGATAAATCAGCCTGAGCAGAAAAATCTGGACCATTATTACTAGTTAACCACCACAAAGCCAGTCATGGAGCTATGGTTCAAGTGATTGAGTGCCAACTTTGAGTAAAAAAGCTAATCAGGAGCTGGGAGCCCTAGATTCAAGCCCCAGCACCAAAAAGAAAAAGTGATGTTTTAGCAGAATTTTGAAGGGTTTGTCAGGACAAAAGATTTCAGTAAAAGAATATATGAGAGCTGGGCTCATACCTATAATCCTAGCTACTCAGGAGGCTGAAATCTGAGGATTTTGATTTGAAGCTGCCCCAGGCAGGAAAGTCCATGAGACTCTTTATCTCCAGTTAATCACCAAAAAGCCAGTAGTAGAGCTGTGGCTCAGCTTGTAGAATGCTAGTCTTGAACAAAAAGGCTCAGGGACAGTGTCCAGGTCCTAAGTTCCAGCCCCACAACTAACATTTAAAAAGAAGAATGTATGAGATCTGGGCACCAGTGGCCCAGGACTGAAATCCTAGCTACTCAGGAGGCTGAGATCTGAGGACTACAGTTTGAATCCAGCCTGGGCAGAAAAGTCCAACTTTATCTCCAGTTATCCAGCAGAAAAGCTGGACTGAAGGAGTGGTCTAAGTGATAGATCACCAGTTGTGAGCACAAAGCCCAGCGCCCTGAGATCAAGCCTAGTACTGCCCCCTCCTCCCCAAAAGAAAAATAATATATGAGGATGTATATATCACATTTGGGAAACTGGGCATGCCTGGTATCCAAGGAGGGAGAGAGGAGATGGGATAATACTGACTGCAAAGTTTTGCCTGGAATATGGGGAGTTGCCTTCTATTCTCCAAAGGGAAGAGACTTTCTCTCATCAAGGGTTTTGGTTACAATTCAAAGGTGTGTGTGTGGGGGGGGGTCTCTCTCTCTCTCTCTCTTTGGCATGAAACAGCACTGAGAACAGCAGTAGGGCCTATAAGGTCTTATTTGCGAGCTGCATTAGTAAATAAAAAGGTTGTGCCCAGTGAAAACGGCTTTTTTACTCCATTTCCACAAAAGCTCCTTATTTTGGAGTGTGAAGTACGCTAAGGGATTATATTCTAAGCCTGGAAAAGATCTTACCATTGCTGTTGATGTCTGTTCCCAATTTCCTGCAGCTCTGCTGTGTGCATGCAACAGCTGCGGACAGGCCAACTACACATGTGAAACAGATGGGGCTTGCATGGTTTCCATCTTCAACCTGGATGGGATGGAGCACCATGTGCGCACCTGCATCCCCGAAGTGGAGCTGGTCCCTGCTGGAAAACCTTTCTATTGCCTGAGCTCAGAGGATCTGCGCAACACCCACTGCTGCTATTCTGACTTCTGCAACAAGATCGACCTCAGGGTGCCCAGTGGTGAGTGGATACCCTTGTTGGACTATTGGCTCAACTGGGAGTAGGGCACCTACCTTGTCCTTTCATCTTTGTTTTGTTTTTCTTCAGTCCACTTCCCCAGTAATAGTTAAAGGTGCCTTTTTTGCTGTTCCCTGAGGTGTAAGGGATGGATTTGCTCCCAAGTCAAGTTTGTAGCTTAGAAGATGAGAGAGGCAGATGTTCAAGTTCGTTTCAGATGTGCCAGTTTCGTGAGTGGCAACCATTGGCAGTGGAGCCAGGCAGGGATTTGTCCAGAGCATAGAGGACTGATTGAAGATGAAGGAATGTCAAAGCCATGTGGAGGGTCTGCTTTGAGGAGGGGAGTGGTATAAAGAGGGGCTGGAATTAGGTAGTGATTACAGTGGAGAAAGTACCAGACACTGACTGCCCTGTGCAGGTGAGCCACTTAGCAAGTGCTGGAGGGACTAGAGCAGAGCCTAGCGAATAGAAATTAACATTTCTCTGCAGACTGAGACAGTATCCTGACATGCTGTGTGAACTTGCAGAGTGGGTTTGGTTTGAGTGTTGGAGAGATGCCTCAACTAAAGAAGGTGGCATTTAAGAGCATCTAGGCAGATGGTCCAGCCCAGTAAGACTGGAGTGATCAGAGGACTCCAAAGCTGAGGGAGAAAGGGGTCTTTTTCACATCGGAGTAGGGTTGGAGATAGACACAGTTCCCTTCTTTTTACTCTGTATTCTTTCCCTCCTTTCTGTCATTTGACCAGGTCACCCCAAGGAGCCTGAACACCCTTCCATGTGGGGCCCTGTGGAGCTTGTCGGCATTATTGCTGGCCCAGTCTTCCTCCTGTTTCTCATCATCATCATTGTCTTCCTTGTCATTAACTATCATCAGCGTGTCTATCACAACCGCCAGAGACTGGACATGGAAGATCCCTCCTGTGAGATGTGTCTTTCCAAAGATAAGACACTCCAGGATCTTGTCTACGATCTCTCTACATCAGGGTCTGGCTCAGGTATGGAGTTCTCCAGGCGTCAGCCGTGCTATTGGCCCTCATGACTGTTTCCCAGCAGGAGAGTGTTTATGAGGAAGGCAGGGGGCCCTGCATTTGTTTCTACCAGCATTGAGTCATTTGGTTTCATAATTCCCCTTCTTTTAGAGTCCAACATGTAATAAGATATGATAATGGCTTCACAGAAAATCTTTCATTCCCTAGGATTCCAAAGGTATAAAACTCTCCCTTGCAGAAACCCTGCCTCTCTTCCAGCAATACATCTATGAAAATCCAGCTGGTTCCACCTGAGCAGTGGAGAGCTCCATTTAAGGGCCCCTTTTGAGAAACAGGAGTGTGCCGGATTCCTGTGAGGTGCTGACAGCTAATCATTGATCTCTGGGCAGCCACAAGGGGAGTTTAAGGACATGGAGCAAAGCTTTAGAATTGGGATCTGGTGAATCATTGACTTGTACCACTGCCTAAGGGTGATTTGGTGGGGGTTCTCGGAAAGACTGCTGGGGCTTCCAGCATAGCTTGGGCTCCATTTCCTGCAGTGCCTGTTGTCCCGGTCTTTCTTAGATGAGGGCATTGAACCTAATAGTGAGCCTTGGCATGAGACCAGAATTTTAAGACAGAGGTCTTATGCAGTAGCTCAGCTAGGTATTAGATGTGAGCATGACTATAAAAGAGGTGTTTTTTTTTAAGTAAAGATAATTATTTTAATAACCATGCTTTTCCATTTTAAAAGAAGAAATCAGCCACAAAGATCAGTGAGTTGCCATTCTAGCTTGAACACACAAGTCTTTCTTATAACACTCATGTGTTTCTGTGTTTCCCTGATCTGGGACAGACTATTGTTCTGGAGGGAAGTCGTCCCATCAGCCATGGCCAGACATTCCTCCTTGAACACAGGGAATACTGTGAGCTGTGACACCTCCTGAATGTCAGTGGTTTTGTCTTTATTAAGCTTGGCAGCAGAGAGCCCCAAAATGATGAATATATTTTAAAACTGCATATTTTTAGAAACAGAAAATATATAGCTTGTTCTTTGTCGACAGAGGTAGGACAGTAGTTGAAAATGCCTGGCTGTGTCTTGATTGGCTGTGGGAAGAGGGGACTTGAATGTCCAGGGATTTCAGGGCCAGGATCAACTGAGGCTGGGAAGGCAGTGTGATTAGTTTTCCAATCACCAGGAGTTCCATGGCTTATGTCTATTTATCTCTGGGTGGTTTAGTTCATCCTCAGTGTAGGGCTTCCAAGGTGGGCATTTTGTAATGTGTGTGTTTTTTGTTTTTGTTTTTGGTCGGTTGTGGGGCTTGAACTCTGGGCTTGGACACTTGTCCCTGCGCTCTTCAGCTCAAGGCAAGCTCTCTACTGCTTGAGCCACAGTGCCACTTCTGGTTTTCTAGTGGTTTATTGGAGATAAGAGTCTCACAGACTTTCCTGCCTGGGCTGGCTTTGAACCCCAGTCCTCAGATCTCAGCCTCCTGAGTAGCCAGGGTTATAGGCGTGAGCCACTGGCGCCCATCTTGTTTTTTGTTTTTTGTTTTTTTTTTTTTTTTAATAATAAGTCTGTGATGCTTATGTGAATTCCAGTTTATTTGAACAAGTGTAAGCTGAATTCCCTCTGGGAACAAAGACTACAGAGAGGCCAGTGCTGGATTGCATAGGAGGGAGTGGGATTGTTGGGAAGTCTTATAGATGAGGATGCATTTGAGGGGGGTCTTGAAGAATGATTGGAGCCAGGCACCGGTGGCTCACACCTGTAATCCTAGCCACTCAGGAGGCTGAAATGTGAGGATCATGGTTCAAAGCCAGCCTGGACAGAAAAGTCCGGAAGACTTTTATCTCTAAGTAACCACCACAAAACTGGAAGTGGTGCTGTGGCTCAAGTGGTAGAGTGATCGCCTTGAGTTGAAAAGCCGAGGGACAGTGCCCAGTCCCTACAACCAACAAAAAAAGAAAAAAGGAATGATTGAAATTTTGCAAGGATTCAGGGGTGCCCATGCTAAGGAGCAGGGAATGGGGAGCTGGCCAGGGTGTAAAAGGCCTTGGAAGGCTTTACTTCATGTAGGTAAGAAGCATTTACCGAAAGCTTTCACATGTGAAAATCTGTGTTCATCATTTCCTTTGGAAGGATGCTGGCCGTATAAAGGATGAAGTCACTCATATGCCCGCCTCCTGTTAGGAAGGGTGGGCTGAGGCAAGACGCAGAGTGGGTGTGTAGGGCACGAACAGGGTGAGATAAAGCAGCAAGACCAGTTGGAAGTCTTTAAAAGAAGGGCCAGAATAGGACAGGGGCCTGTTTCTAATTTGAGAGTTTGGTGGTTTCTATACTGAATAGTTAAAAGCATGGATTGTGGAGTCCTAGATTTTAATCCCTGCCTTGTCACATAATGGTTTGTATGAGTTTGAATGAGTTATATAATGTTCCCTTGGTATTTTGGTTTTTGGTTTTGTTTTTGTTTTTCTGTTAAGTGGAAATACCTACCTTACAGGTGGTTGCAAGAAGAGTTAATAATTTACCCAGCCTGTGCATAGTAAATAGTAACTCATATCCACCAATAAGTTGTTATTTGGTCTTAAGAGGGAGATAGAAATGGAGTAGTGGATGAGTTAAATGAAGCAGTAACAAGGTCCTACAAAGACAGTAAAATGAGACTTAGATGGATAGTCCCCTTTCTACACACCTGGAGTTTCTTGTGAGTAGAGTTTAACTGTCTGAGTGTCTTGGGCCACACAACACACAACACTTCCCTCTAGTGGCTAATAGGAGAATCGTCAGAAGGCAGTTCTTAGATCTTTTTTTTTTTTTTGGTTTGAACTTAGGTCCTTGAGCTTGCCTGCATAGGCCTGCTATACCATTTGAACTATGTCCCCTGGTCACTGTCATTTTGTCTGCTCTCTTCTTGTTTCCTTCAGAGTAAAGCAGAGGTGGGTGGGTTGGCCCACAAGTGTAAATCTGGTGAAACACCTGGGTGCCCGTGGCTTACACTTGTAATCGTAGCTACTCAGGAGGCTGAGATCTGAGGATCATGGTTCAAAGCCAGCCCAGGCAGGAAAGTCCATGAGACTCATCTCCAATAAACCACCAGAAAACCGGAAGTGCAACTGTGGCTCAAGTGGTAGAGTGCTAGCCTTGAGCTGAAGAGCTGAGGGAGAGTGCCCAAGCCCAGAGTTCAAGCCCCACCACCGACAAAAAAAAAAAAATCTGGTGAAACATTTACATCTAAACCCATCATCCATACCAACTGGAGGAGAAATTGCTTTGGTAAGGAGCAGTTAATCATACGCATTTCTCTTCTGTGTTCATGTACTCCCAGTCACCACCTGGCTCAACCTGCTGATAGACTACATAAAACTGACGCAGGGCCAACTACTGTACTCTGTGGCTAATGGACCAGTGTAGATAGGAGACACTGTGTTGGGTCTTTCCAGTAGTGCAGTAAACGTGCAAGTCCCAAAATTTAGCAAACTCATAGTGTCAAATTTCATTCTTTGTCCCACAGGGCTACCCCTTTTTGTCCAGCGCACGGTGGCCCGAACCATTGTTTTACAAGAGATTATTGGCAAGGGCCGGTTTGGAGAAGTGTGGCGTGGCCGCTGGAGGGGTGGTGACGTGGCTGTGAAAATTTTCTCTTCTCGTGAAGAGCGGTCCTGGTTCCGTGAAGCAGAGATATACCAGACAGTGATGCTGCGCCATGAAAATATCCTTGGATTTATTGCTGCTGACAATAAAGGTAAAGGATTGGGTTAAGATACAGAGGAGCCTCAAATCAATGGCACTCTCAGATTGAAGGTGACTGAAGTCTAACTGCAGTGGGATACACAGCTATATGGCTCCAGCGTTACAATCTATGGAAAGAAAGTCTGAGTGAAGTTCTTACTTTTAAGCCCTTCATAAGATGTGTGGACCTTGGGCTGGGAATGAGGCTCAGTGGTAGAGTGCTTGCCTAGCATGCATGAAACCCTGGGTTTGATTCCCCAGTACCTCAGTACACAGCAAAAGCCAGAAGTGATGCTGTGGCTCAAGTGGTAGAGTGCTAACCTTGGCAAAAGAAGTTCAGGGACAGTGCCCAGGCCCTGAGTACAAGTCCAGGACTGGCCAAAAAGAAAAAAAAAAAAAGATGTGGACCCTTTATGCCATGCAAAACCTATACAGAAACCCAAGTTATTAAATTCAGGTAAACAACCACACATGTCCTCACCCTACCCTCTAGTTTCTCCTCTTTGACACTGAAATCCACCCCCAGTGTAGTCCCTGTAGGGGCTCCGGTGAGTGTATTTTGAAAATGGCTAGAATGAGGAATTGTGGCCTTACCTCTGCCAGGAAAAGATAGCCACAGAAAGCATGCAGTCCAGATACTGGCACATTTCTTCTCCAAACTGATGCTTGCCAATAATCTCTATGTAAGCATGGCATCTACTTGTAGTAAGTGGCCACAGGAAAAAAAAAAAAAAAGACTTGCCTGTCTTGGAATGTTTCTTAGTAGCTGTGAGATGCAGCCTTTGCTTTGACCTGGGCTTGAGATCTTTGTTTCCTCCTTCTCTCCCCTCTTTTCTTGCTTTTATTTTGAGTCTCTTATTGCCAGGCATATCTGTATATTTGAGGACCTTACTCACTGGTAAACTAATGGTTGTAATAGACAGGCACAGCTATTTTAGTAAGCATAGATTGGAGGTGAATGATATCTGAGCTTGATTGAGACAAAGGTTGCAAGAATTGGAAAGAAAGAAAAACCAGTGGGGAGGACCCTTCAGACATGTGTAAAGGTGTGAGTTGTGTTTGGGACCCTACAGGTAACTTGGGAATGCTGTGTTGCTGTAAAAAACCAGCTGGAGCAGTAGGCAGAGGCCACGTTGTAATGGGGCTTCTGGAAAGGATCATATTTTAGTCTGAAAAGGTGTGTAGTAACTAGAATTTCATTCATTAATGCAATAGCATTTATTTGCCCCTGTGGACAAGGACCTTTACCAGCTGTTCTAATCACATATAAGAAGATAGCATTCCTGTTCTCACAGAGCTCCCAGGAAGAGTGGAGGAAGCATGGAGAGGACCTGAGGGAATAGAGAGGACTGAGGCTGTATTCTAGAAGAGTCTCTGACAGTTGTGATACAGCTTGCGCAGTGGCACTTAGAAGTTAGTGTGTGAAGTCTGTGGAAGATGCTAAGTATTTGGTTTTTGTTCCTAAAACAACAGACTGCTTATTCCTTTCACTATTGTGGAGGCCGTTGATGGTCCCAGCTGCCCCCATGCCGAGGAGTCTTGGGACTTGTGTAGAAGGGAAGAGAAGGGGTCACTCCCTGTGAGTAAGCTGTTCTTTACAGTTTTTGATGAAATTGTGTACGTCAGAAAGGATGAAAACCTGTCTTCCCTTTCACTTAGGAGGATCCTCAAACCTGGTGGTCGGCTAGAGTGTGGGGAGCTTGTATGTTGGATAAGAGAAGCCAAGGCTGGGGCATTCCCAGCAGCCACTCTGTCTGTTGATTCTGTGTGAGAAGGGATCTGGCTGTCGAAACCCACTGTAGGGCCAAGGGTAGGAGAAAGATCAAACTCCTTTGTTCTTGTCTTTTTACCACCATATTTAGTATGGAGCCTGGACCTCGCACCAGCCTAGAATTTGGGAGTTCTCAATCCAGTTTCCAGTCTTCTAGTGACAGTAACATGGCCTAATTCGATTATCGACTTCTGTTTCCTTTTTCTCCTTCCAGTCCTTCCTACCTGATCCTGGCTCTTCCTTCCTTCCCACTGCCCTGTGTGTAAGAGCCCATTGCGGGTATATGTGCTCCCTGCCTCCCATTGCTCTCCTGAAGGGTGAGATGGCCTCTATGGAAATACTTGGAGGTGGATTGTTTGTGAGTTGAAGTGTACTTTTTGGCCTGTTACTCAATAATGTGTGAAGGAGATCTTTCCTGCTCTCACTGAGTATTCCTAGCTGAGAGAGACAGGCGCTGTGGCTGGGCTGTGTTAGAGGGCTAAGGAAGCATAGAGGACCCTCCAGGCCTTCCTCCTTGGCATGCTGGGTGCCGCCAAGTGTACTTCTAATGCAGTTGAGCAAGTGAATCCCTTCAGGATCAAAAGCAGCAAGGCAACAAAACTGGTCAGCCTGTTGCTTTTCCTAAATGCACGTTTTTTAGTGTCTCAGACTTGGCAGAAAAATGGACTTCTGTTTAGAATCATTCTACAGTCTGAGCCCTCACTGGAGCCTAGAACTTTGGGCCACTGTGATGGAGTAGACAAAGGGGGCACTAAGGGATGTGGAGGCAAGAAACATAAATTCAGGGTCCGCTTGGATCTTGTGTTATACACATTATCCCTGTTCTGATGATTATGCCTTTTCTAGAATGTATATGTTCTCTGCAGATAATGGAACCTGGACACAGCTGTGGCTTGTCTCTGACTATCATGAGCATGGCTCCCTGTTTGATTATCTGAACCGCTACACAGTGACCATCGAGGGTATGATTAAGCTGGCCCTGTCTGCAGCCAGTGGTTTAGCACACCTGCATATGGAGATTGTGGGCACTCAAGGTGAGTGGACTTGAATGAGGAATAGAAAGTTTTGGCTGATAGCCTGTTCATCCTGATTTTGTTCCTAGAACTTCTTTTTGCTGGGAAAGCTGGGAATGGACCTCAGGAGCGTAGTCTAAAGGCAGAGGCTTGAGCTTTATCTGAGTGAGAACAAAAAGATAGACAGAGGGCTGGGAATATGGCTTAGTGGTAGAGTGCTTGCCTAGCATGCATGAAGCCCTGAGTTCATTCCTTAGTACCACATAAACAGAAAAAGCCAGAAGTGGTGCTGTAGCTCAAATAGTAGAGTATCAACTTTGAGCAAGTGAAGCTCAAGGACAGTGCCCCGGCCCTGAGTTCAAGCCCCAGAACTGGGGGGAAAAAAGATGAACAGACACTCCTCCCCAGTCTTCAGAAGTCCCTTAGGGCGGGGCACTGGTGGCTCATGCCTATAATCTAGCTACTCAGGAGGCTGAGATCTGAGGATCCTGGTTCAAAGCCAGCCTGGTCAGGAAAGTCTGTGAGACTCCTATCTCCAGTTAAGCACCAGAAGTTCCTTAGGAAGGTCTTACTGTAAGGTTCAGTTGTCAGTGGTGTGACATAGTTATTTGCTAAGAAGTAACCACTTCAGATGCTCAACAGTGCACATATAGGAGAATGGAACTAAAAAGAACCCAGCCCCCAAGGAGCTTTTTAGCAACACTTTAGTAATTTATTTTCTTTCTTTTGGTGTGCCAGTCCTAGGACCTGGCTGCTATCCCTAAACTTTTTTGCCCAAGGCTAGTGTTTTATCACTTGAGACTTAGCTCCACTTCCAGTGCGCGCACGTGTGTGTGTGTGTGTGTGTGTGTGTGTGTGTGTGAGAGAGAGAGAGAGAGAGAGAGAGAGAGAGAGAGAGAGAGGGAGGGAGGGAGCGAGAGAGGGAGGGAGAGAGAGAGAAAGAGAGAGTACATTGGGTTTCTCAGATTTTCCTGCCCTGGGCTGGCTTCAAACTGAGATCCTCAGATCTCAGCCAGATCTCAGCCTACTGAGAAACTATGATTACAGGCATGAGCCACTGTCCCCCTCCCCCCCACTTCTTTATTTTTTTTGATAGTACTGGGAATTGAACTTAGGACCTATGCTTGCTGAGCAGTTGCTGTATGACTTAAGCCATGCCTTCAGCCCTTTTAGCTTGTTTTTCAGATTGGACCTTCTGTTTTTGCCCAAGGCCCACCTTAGAACTTGATCATCCCACCGGGCGCTGGTGGCTCACGCCTGTAATCCTAGCTACTCAGGAGGCTGAGATCTGAGGATCGCGGTTCAAAGCCAGCCCAGGCAGGAGAGACCGTGAGACTCTTATCTCCAATAAACCACCAGAAAACCAGAAGTGGCGCTGTAGCTCAAGTGGTAGAGCGCTCGCCTTGAGCTGAAGAGCTGAGGGACAGCGCCCAGGCCCAGAGTTCAAGCCCCATGACCGACAAAAAAAAAGAACTTGATCATCCCACCTCTGCCTTCCCCATAACTGGGACTATAGTTATATATTACCATACCCAGCTTGATTTTTTTTTGGGGGGGGGGGGTCCGGTCGTGGGGCCTGAACTCTGGGCCTGGGCGCTGTCCCTCAGCTCTTCAGCTCAAGGCTAGCACTCTACCACTTGAGCCCCAGCGCCACTTCTGGCTTTTTTCTTTTTGCTTATGTGGTGCTGAGGAATCGAACGCAGAGCCTCAGGCATGCAAGGCAAGCGCTCTACCACTGAGCCACCTTCCCAGCTTGATGTTTTTGTTTTTTGTTTTTGTTTTTGGTTTTGGTTTTTTGGTGTTTTTTTTTTTTTTTGGTCGGTCCTGAGGCTTGAACTCTGGGCCTGGGCGTTGTCCCTCAGCTCTTCAGCTCAAGGCAAGCGCTCTACCACTTGAGCTACAGCGCCACTTCCGGTTTTCTGGTGGTTTATTGGAGATAAGAGTCTCACGGTCTCTCCTGCCTGGGCTGGCTTTGAACCGCGATCCTCAGATCTCAGCCTCCTGAGTAGCTAGGATTACAGGCGTGAGCCACCAGCGCCCGGCTGTTTTTGTTTTTTGTGTATGCCAGTCCCAGGACTTGAACCTCAGAGCCAAGGCCCTGTTCCTAAGCTTTTGTGCTCAAGGCTAGCACTCTACCACTTGAGCAATAGCTCCACTCTGGCTTTTTTAGTGTTTCATTTGAGATAAGAATCTCATGGACTTTCCTCCCTGGGCTGGTTTTTAACCATGATCCTCAGATCTTAGCCTCCACAGTAACTAGGATTACAGGTGAGCCACCAACATGTGGACCAGCTTGATCTTTTTGAGGTAGAGTCTCACTATTTTTTTTGCTCATGCTGACTTCAAGATCTTCCCATATTCACCTCCCTTGTAGCTGTACAGGCATGTACTACCATGCCCAGCTTCAACTCAGTAATTTCACATGGCAGTAATTTTACATGGTAGTAATTTTACATGGGGATACTGACTTGCAGACTGTGTGCTAGTGAAACACTGGGCTGTCCTAGCTAGAAAGGTCTTCCTGGAGACAGAAGACCCAGAGCCTGGCTGCTCGTTGACTGTAATGTTCACTCTGGGAGATCCTGGTTTTGCCCAGCTGCAGGTGGAATCCCTAGTGCCTGATTGACTTGGCAAACAGCTTTTGCTAGCCATGATAAGAAACAAAGTATGACAGTTGGGTCTGTTACTGATCTCTGTGCTGATCCCATCAGTGTCCACGTTCAGGCCTATTTGATTCTGAACTCCTCTGAGCTGCTCTTAGACCTTACTGTTTATGGCCCGCTGGAGGCAGCTGTATCAGTAGTTCTGTTACCAAATACCCACCTCCGCCTTAAGCCTTTACTTACACATAGGTCATT
Source organism: Dipodomys merriami (assembly GCF_024711535.1). Classification (NCBI taxonomy): domain Eukaryota; kingdom Metazoa; phylum Chordata; class Mammalia; order Rodentia; family Heteromyidae; genus Dipodomys; species Dipodomys merriami. Next base: position 15,603,847 of record NW_027202271.1, read on the forward strand.
TCTGTAGTACCCATGGATCAATGGATACAGGAAGCAACACAAGAACTTAAGCATACCCAGTCTTGGCTGTAAAGTCTCTTTAACAGTTTTACTACCTTTAAAAAAAAAAAAATCCTGGTTTTGTCTCCACTAGGAAAGCCTGGAATTGCTCATCGAGACTTAAAGTCAAAGAACATCCTGGTGAAGAAAAATGGCATGTGTGCCATTGCAGACCTTGGCCTGGCTGTCCGTCATGATGCAGTCACTGACACCATTGACATTGCTCCAAATCAGAGGGTGGGAACCAAACGGTAAGAAGGTGCTAAGCTTCTGCCCTCACTTACCAGCTTGTCCTGAGTCTTATGTATCCTTTCCATGTACACAGGAAGAAATGTAAACAAAAGGACAGGTGGCCCTTCCCCTTGGGCAGCTATAAGCTGAGTCAAACACCCACTCCCCACACTGCAAGCCATGTAGTCACACATAACAGATTCCAGTGCTGGGACTACAGCTCTGTGGAAATGTATACTCACAGCTGGTGGTATTACAAGTGAAGGCAATGGAGAATTTGGAGCATGGTAGACACAAGGTGTGCTAGAGGAAAAGATGAAATATTTTGGTCCAAAGGGTAGCTTGTGCAGAAACTTGGAGGAGACTGTGGCCTATTCTGTGCAGAACAGAGTTGACTGAGATGGGGCTCAGGCTGCTCAGGGATTGTGGCCTGCTTCCTGTTTCACTTGGAAGTAAAGGCATTGTCGTTTGCTGCCTGGGTGGAAATAGGGCTGCCTTGTCAAAGATGTCAGAAGAGTTTATGTGCTGAATCTAAGTGAATTCATTAAGTTGTGTGGTTCCTTTTCGTTCTTTCCTCCCCCCTCCTCGGGCCCCCCCAGGTTCTGGGGCTTAAACCGACTCAGGGCCTGGGCACTGTCCCTGGGCTTCTTTTACTCAAGGCTAGCACTCTTCCACTTGAGCCACAGCACCACTTCTGGCTTTTTCTGAGTAGTTTATTGGAGATAAGAGTCTTAGGGACTTTTCTACCCAGGCTGGTTTTGAACTGTGATCCTCATGTCTGAGCCTCCTGAGTAGCTAGGATTAAAGGTTTGAGCCACTAGTGTCCAGCTTGCTTTTGACCTGAATGATTGCTGCAGCCACCCAGACTCCGAAGTGTGGAACCTCAGGTGATCCACTGGTGTATTGTGAGAGGCTCAAGTCATAGTAATTAATTGTAATTACTACTCAAAGTCAGAAAAGGGTAACTTTCACTAAGGGTGACTCTAGAATTATCACCTGTCTGCAATCAAGCAGATAACAAAAGTTCAGAATAAAATTATTTTTGGTTACTGTTTTTTGTTCCTATCCTGGAGCTTGAACTTAGGGCCTGGATGCTACCCTGAGGTGTTTTTTTGCTCAAAACTAGCATTCTACCACTTGATCCGCAGCTTCACTTCCAGCCTTTTTGGTGCTTAATTGGAGATAAGGGTCTCATGGACTTTCCTCCCCAGCCTGGCATTGAACTGCAATCTTCAGATCAACCTACTGAGTAGCTAGGATTTCAAGCATGAGCTACCGGCACCTAGCTCAGAATGAAATTTAAATGCAATCCATTCCTGCAGCTTCTTCATTCAATAGAGTGAAAAGTTCTAGTAGCAACCAAATGCTATGTACTATAATGCTTATGTGGCCCACTGCATACCCTCTGCTGAGAAATCAAGAGGCTTCAATAAGTAGATCATAATGATAAAAAAAAAAAGATACAGATCTGCTACATGGGAGGTAGATATGGGGGAATTATGGTTTGCAGCCAGCCTTGTACAAAAATATAAAAAGTGAGATTCCCTTTCAGCCAATGGCTGGGCACAGTAACATACACCTGTCATACCAGAGATAGGAGAAGCACACATAGGACCACAGTCCAAGTGAGAACGTAAAGGGAAGCCCTATCTCAAAACAATAACCCCCTAAATGGGTTGGAGGTATGGCTTATGTTGTAGAATGACTGCTTAGCAAGTGTGAGACCCTGAGTTCAAACCACCATACTGCTAAAATACAGCTATGCTTGGTAGTATGTGCATGTAATCATATCCTTTAGGAAGCTGAGGCAAGATAATTAGGAGTTTGACGTCAGCTTATGCAACATTGTGAGACCGTTTCAAAAAAATAAATAGCCAGGTGTCAGTGGATCACACCTATAATTTTAGTTACTAAGGAGACTGAGATCTGGAGGATCGCTGTTCACAGGCAGTGCAAGCAAAAAAGTCTGAGACTCCCATCTCCAGTTTGCCAGGACAACGCCAGACTGGAGGTATGGCCCAAGTGGTTGAGCACCAGCAGTGAATAAGAAAGCCAAGCAAGAGTGTGAAGCACTGAATTCAAGCCCTGGCACTGGTAGGAATATAAATAAAAAATAACCAAGCCAGGTGCCAATGGCTTACACCTGTAATCCTAGGTACTCAGAAGGCTGAGATCTAAGGATCATGGTTCAAAGCCAGCCCGGGCAGAAAAGTCCCCATGAGACTTCTTATTTCCAATTAACTACTCAAAAACTGGAAGTGGTGCTGTGGCTCAAGTGGTAGGGGATTAGTGTTGAGCATAAAGAGGCTCAGGGACAGCGCCCAGGCCCTGAGTTCAAGCCCTACAACCACCCAACAAACACACACACACACACACACACACACACACACACACAAGAGTAGCCTAATATTGCCAAATTGGTACTAAAGTGTTTAAGCTTGAATTTAGAACGTGAGTGTGTACAATAAACACAAGTGCCCACTTGTCCCCAAAGGCCTATACAGGAATGATGCTCTCCCACATTCAGAGAACAGTCATCATGTTCTGTGCATAACCATGTTTCTTTTTTTTGCTCTTGCAGATACATGGCTCCTGAAGTACTTGATGAAACCATTAACATGAAACATTTCGACTCCTTTAAATGTGCTGATATTTATGCCCTTGGGCTAGTATATTGGGAGATTGCTCGAAGATGCAATTCTGGAGGTAGGTAGTTTTTTATTTGACCTTTTATCGTACTCCCGGTTTTTGCATGATGGCTCATCTGAGGGTTGCTGGTGCTTCACTGGCCCTTTGACCTCAGGCTGTTGGATGACAGTTCCAGAGCCAGAGTGCACATTGAAGGTCATCTAGACCCCTGGAGTCAAAGGGCCAGTGAATCACTGGCATTCAGCCTGGGGGAAACAGGATAACAAGACTCTATCTTAATCAATAGCTTGAGGCCTTGAGTTCAATCACCAGTACCACCAAAAAAGAGGGGGGAAGAGCCCAGCATAAAGCATTATCAGATTAGGTAATATTCTTTGTTTTGTTTTATGCCAGTACTGGGACTTGAACTCAGGTCTTGGGCACTGCCTTTTACCTTTTTGCTTAAAGCTGGCTCTCTACCACTTTAGCTGCTGCTCCACTTCTGGCTTTTTGCTGGTTAATTGGAATTAAGAGTCTTACAGACTTTCTTGCCCAGGCTGATCAAATCTCAGCCTCCTGAGTAGTGAGCAACTAGCACCCAGCTGCTTATATTGGTATTCATGATTACCTCCAAATATTCTATGACATGATCAAGCTCAAGAATATCTGCACTAGTGGCTCCGTAATTCTAGCTACTGAGGAGGCTGGTACCTGAGGATCAAGGTTCAAAGACAGCCCAGGCAGGAACATCTTATCTCCAGTCAACCACCAGAAAACCAGAAATGGTGCTATGGCTCAAGTGGTAGAGTGCTAGCCTTGAGCAAAAGAAGCTCAGGGACAGTGCCCAAGCCCTGAGTTCAAGCCCCAGAATTGGAGAAAGAAATGTTGCTGGGCACCTGTAATCCTCAGACAAAGGTTTAGAGGATGACTATTCAAAGCCAGCCCAGGCAGAAAAGTCTGTGAGATTCTATCTTGGGGCTTGAACACAGGACCTGGGCACTGTTCCTGAGCTTCTTTTTTTTGTTTTGTTTTGTTTTTTTGGTCCGGTCCTGGGACCTGAACTCTGGGCCTGGGTGCTGTCCCTCAGCTCTTCAGCTCAAGGCTAGTGCTCTACCACTTTCGCCACAGCACTACTTCCGGCTTTTTTCTTTTTGCTTATGTGGTGCTGAGGAATCGAACCCAGGGCCTCAGGCATGCAAGGCAAGCGCTCTACCACTGAGCCACCTTCCCAGCCCTTCCTGAGCTTCTTTTGCCCAAGGCTAGCACTCTACCACTTGAGCCACAGCACCACTTCCAGCTTTTTCTGTTTATGTGGTACTGAGGAATCAAACTTAGGGCTTCATACATGGTAGGCAAGCACTCTACTACTAACCCACATTCCCAGCCCTCCCTGAGTGCTGGGAGCTAGCACTCAGGGTGGCTAGCACTTCCGTTTTTCTGGTGGTTAATTGGAGATAAGAGTCTCTTGGACTTTCCTGACCTAGCTGGCTTTGAACCATGATCCTCAGATCTCAGCCTCCTGAGTAGCTAGGATTACAGGTGCCCCTGGCACCTGGCTAGCCTGGATTTTTCTTTAAAATGAAACTTCCCAAATTGTCTACTTGGTTACTCAGGTGTAAAGGTTGACTAAGAGTGTCAGGAAAAATGCTTGATTCTTTCCATTTATGAACCATTTTCAAAATAATGAGCTAATGCCTAGCACACTCAAAAGATGACTAAGGGTTTTTTTGTTTGTTTTGTTTTGTTTTTGTCAGTTGTGGGGCTTGAACTCTGGGCCTGGGTGCTGTCCCTGAGCTCTTCAGCTCAAGACGAGGGCTCTACCACTTGAGCCACAGTGCTAGTTCCAGTTTTCTGGTGATTAGGTGGAGATAAGAGAGAGCTACTTACCGGACTTTCCTGCCCTGGCTGGCTTCGAACCGCCATCCTCAGATCTCAGCCTCCTGAGTAGCTAGGATTACAGGAATGAGCCACTGATGCCAGGCTTCTTTTTTTCTTTTCTTTCTTTTTATTTTTAGAATCACTATGAGCTGATAGATTTAAAAATACTAGTTTTGGGGCTGGGAAGGTAGCTCAGCGGTAGAGTGCATGCCTTGCAAGCATGAGGCCCTGGGTTCGATTCCTCAGCACCACATAAACAGAAAAAACCAGAAGTGGCGCTGTGGCTCCAGTGGTAGAGCACTAGCCTTGAGCTGAAGAGCTGAGGAACAGCGCCCAGACCCAGAGTTCAGGCCCCATGACCGGCAAAAAAAAAAAAAAAAAAAAAAAAAATACTAGTTTCAGCCTGGCATCAGTAGCTCATCATTAGCTAGTTGGGAAACTTTCAGTAACCCCAGTAATCGTCAATAGATTCTCTGCCTTTTATTAGAAAAAAATAATGTTTCTGGCTGTTTGTGGGTTGGTGGTGGTGTTTTGTGAGCTTCTTGTACCATATCTGGAATAACAACCTTCTTTGTTGACCCACGTTCATCATAGTGGGAAGCAGCATTGCAGACCAGAGTGTGGGCTGTTCATTGGCTGCAGAGTAATCTCTCCCTTCCTTCTGCTGAGAGTGTCTTTTCTCCCAGGAGTCCATGAAGAGTATCAACTACCATATTACGACTTAGTGCCCTCTGACCCTTCCATTGAGGAAATGCGAAAGGTCGTTTGTGACCAGAAGCTACGCCCCAACATCCCCAACTGGTGGCAGAGTTATGAGGTAGGACATTTCTTTGACTGCTGTGGCTTTTCTTATCTGCATCATAGTAAAGATTTACATCCCTTATCTGAAAGTCCAAAACCTGACATTTTTCCTAATTTGTTTCTTTAGATAGTCTTGCTCTGTAGCCCAGGCTGGTCTTCAACTAACTCACTATTGTAGTCTTTTTTTTTTTTAACGTTTTTGTACATTTTTTTAATTGTAAAAATGCTGTATAGAGGGGTTACAGTTACATGAGCAAGGCAATGAGTACATTTCCTTTTGAGCATTGTTGCTTCCTCCTTTGTTTTCCCCTTACCATCCCTTCCTTTCCAACCTCCACAACTACCCCCCCATTGTAGTCTTAAGTACTGAGATTACAGGCATATGCTACCATGTCTGGCAAAAATCTGAATTATTATTTTTTTTTTTGCCAATCCTGGACTTGAACTCAGGACCTGGGCACTGTCCCTGAGCTTCTTTTCCCCAAGGCTAGCACTCTACCACTTGAGCCACAATGCCACTTCTGGCCTTTTCTGTGTATGTGGTACTGAGGAATCAAACCCAGGGCTTCATGCATGCTAGGCAAGCACGTTACCACTAAGCCACATTCCCAGTCCCCACCCCCCCCCCCAAAAAAAAAATCTGAATTTTTTGATTACCAACATGGTGTCACAAGTGGAAAATTCCTCACCTGATCTCATATAACAGGTCACCTTGCCCTCAAGTTGTAGGGGAAAAACAAATGCAGGCTCACTAAAAATACTGTATTGGGGCTGGGAAGGTGGCTCAGTGGTAGAGTGCTTGCCTCGCATGAGGTCCTGGGTTCGATTCCTTAGCACCACATAAGCAGAAAAAGCCAGAAATAGCACTGTGGCTCAAGTGGTAAAGCGCTAGCCTTGAGCTGAAGAGCGAGGGACAGAGTTCAGGTCCCATGATGGACAAAAAAAAATATTGATTAATTAATTAATTAATTAAAAATACTGTATTAATGAAGTTTATGCTCAGACTTGCTTCTCATCAAGATCTTATTGTTTATATATAAATATTTCTCAAATGTGAAAGAATCTGAAACCCACCACACTTGTAGTTCTAGTCATTTCAGGTAAGAAATGCTGTTTATAGGGGCTGGTAAGGTGGCTCAGTGGTAGAGTGCTTGCCTTTCATGCATGAGGCCCTGGGTTCGATTCCTCAGCACCACATAAGCAAAAAGAAAAAGAAAGCCGGAAGTGGTGCTGTGGTGAAAGTGGTAGAGCACTAGCCTTGAGCTGAAGAGCTGAGGGAGACAGCGCCCAGGCCGAGTTCAGGTCCCACAACCGGACCAAAAAAACAAAACAAAAAAAAGAAGCTCAGGAACAGTGCCCAGGCCCAGAGTTCAGGCCCCATGACTGGACCCAAAATAAAAAATGCTGTTTATACTATTCTATGCAGTTACTACTAATCCCTCTGGGCTATAGTCTTTGTCCTCTTTGGAGGTGACAGCCTAAAGGAAATAGGATTTTTTTGGGCAATAGATAATGGAGGTGGTCAGCTAGAGACAGAAATGGGGGTTGGGGGTTGGGGGGTTAGACTATCACATGGACTGATGATGTGGTAGTATAGGAGAAAATGCTGATGTAGTAGTACAGGAGAAAACCCGCAGTTGGCTTCCTGTGGAACAGTAGAACTAGCAGCCACACAAGCTGAGCTTGTGGATAGTATCACAAAAGTAAGAGGCGTGTTTGAGCAGTGGCCCTACTAAAAACTGCAGAGAAGAAGATGACATGTGAAGAGCCAGCATTAGATAGGAGAATTTGAATTGGGGACACGTGGTGGGTGAAGCGGGGAGTGACAGCATTTGGTGGAAATGGCTGGCATACTGTTTAGTTGATGACAGATTCCTAAGAAGCCTGAGTTTTGGGGTTTTAAGAGTTTTCAGGGGAACAAGGTTTGCTTAGCTGAGTGCATAGGGGCTACTTTCTCACTTGTCATCCTGCTTTTCTTTCTACTTATTTATGTGTTTAATCAGTTTTATTTGAGCCGTGATCGACAAGTGAAATTATAGTTACGGTGTACACAGGCTAATTTGATAGTGTATATATTGTGAAGGATTACTACAGTCAAGTAGCACATCTGTGACCCTACCTAGTTGCCTTTATGCATATGTAATGAGCACATTTAAGACTGGGTCTCCTCATTCCAGGCATGGTTGCGGAGGCCTGAGGCAGGAAGATTGTGAGTTGGGTGGTCAGCCTAGGCCTGTCACAAAAAAATTAAAAATGTGCTGGGCATTGGTGCTCATGCTTACAATCCTAGCTACTCAGGAGGCTGAGATAATGAGGATTGCAGTTCAAAGCCAGCCCAGGCAGGAAAAATCTGTGAGACTCCTACCTCCTCCAGGTAACCACCAAAAAACAAAAAACAGGAGGCTCAAAAGGTAAAGTGCTAGCCTTGAGCAAAAAAAAAAAAAAAAGTAGCTTAATGACAGCTCCCAGATCCTGAATTCAATCCCCAGGACTGACACCAACATATATATATTCTTTTAGCAGATTTCAAGCATCTCATACAGCTTTGCTAACTCTCCTCACCGTATTTTGGATCCAACCTTCCTCTCCCCCCAACTATAGCATATGTGTTAGAGTGGAGCAGAAAAGGTCGGCTCTGCCTTTAAAGAACACAGCCATGAGAGGGCGTTTCAGCACCAAGAACATCAGCTCCCATTTCCCCCATGTTTTCTTGTTGCATAATAGAACAACATTTTCCAAAATGTTTCCTCACTGCCTCTGGTTAGATTTGAGAGTGAGGCAGAGACAGCTGGCCTTTAACTGCAGCTTTTTTCTTCCCCTGCACAGCCTCTTCCTTAGAAGGAAGAACAAAGGGGAGAAGTTTGCAAAGAATTGCCCTGGTTGGAAGGTGTCAAAGAGTCGGATAGTCTTGGCATAGATGAGGAGGCAGCAGGGAAATGAGCCAGTGCCTAGGGGCCAGAAAGCTTTTCTGGGTCAAGGTCAAGCTGATAGCCCTGCATCTCTCCTGACAGGCATTGCGGGTGATGGGGAAGATGATGCGGGAGTGCTGGTATGCCAATGGCGCAGCCCGCCTGACTGCACTGCGCATCAAGAAGACCCTCTCACAGCTCAGCGTGCAGGAAGATGTGAAGATCTAACCTCCTCCCCTTCCATGCAGCCTGGGCGGCAAGGATGACACGCAGCTGCCGTGTTGAGCGTACAGTGGAGGCCTACCTCTCGTTTCTGCCCAGCCCACTGTGGTCAGAGCCCTGGCCCGCAACAGGGACAGAGCCCGGGAGACTCGCTCGCTCCCCTGTTGGGTTTGAGACACAGATAACCTTTTTTATTTACCTCCTGATGGCATGGAGACTCTGAGAGTGAATCGTGTGGAGAACTCAATGCCACAACTCAAACTGGTTGCGGTGGAAAATCCACGAAACCCGGTGCATCTGGCACATAGCCAGGAGTAGTGATAGAAAGGCCTGCAAGGGGCCAGGAGGAGCTGCACCGTGGCCAGTGCTACGTAGCACTACAGGTTTTCCTCCAGGGACCAGCCAACAGTACCCCAAGGTATCCAGGGGAACCGAAGTACAGCCCCTGTCACAGGCAGCTCTGAGCTGTGTGCTCCCCTCCTCACATGGACATCTGGAGGAACTGCCAGTGGAGTCACCTGCCAGCTGTCTGTCCAGCCGCGTGTGCATGTGCCGAGGTGCGTCCCCATTGTGCCTGGTCTGTGCCTCGCCTGCCCTTAACGTGTGTGTACGTGTGTGTCTGTAGGTGCGCACTTACCTGCTTGAGCTTTCTGTGCATGTGCCGGCCGGGGGTGTGGTTGTCCTGCCGTCTGCGTGCCGGTGCCTCTGTGCATAGTGAGCAACATCTAGTTTCCCTGGGGCCCTTCCTGGAGGTATCCCCCATCCCACCCCTGCCACGGTAGCCCTCTTTCCAGCATGCTGCTCCGCCCATCCCATGCCAGCCTCTCCTCTTCCATTTCAGACTGGAACCAAAGCTGGCCCAGCTGTCCATGGCAGGAGAGGCTTTTGGTCAAAATGTGAGGGGGAGAGGGATGGGCAGAAAGAATCTTGGCAGAAATCTTGGGTGTTGTGGTCAGCATCAGCTGTGGGAAATGAGCCAGCCCAAGGGCATCATCCTCAACAGCATCAGGAAGGGCCAAGGAGTCGGAAGTGAGTCCTTGGGACTCACAGTGGAATGTCACATCTGTCTGTCCCATCCCAGATTCTACAAACTGCAGTGTATATTTTTGGTGGTGGTGGGTTTGGGGTGGGGAAAGGAAGGGTGGGGCACTAAGTGGGAGGGAGACTGGGGTGGGAGGGCGGCATCTGCATGGACCTTGAGCTGGATTATCCAATCAGGATGGAGGGAAGATGAGAGATTTGCATTCACTTCAGAGGCCCTGCTAAAGGGAACAGCCTGAGCTGAACATGTTATTTAACCTAAGTATAGTATTTAATGAAGTCTAGAAGCACGGTTGTGGGTGGTGATTTGGTCAGCATATCTTAGGTATATAATAACTTTGAAGCCATAACTTTTAACTGGAGTGGTTTGATTTATTTTATTGTTATTTTATTTTATTGGGAGGGTCTGGATTTTAACTTTTTTTAAATGTTAAGTTTTTGTAAAAGGAAACCATCTCTATGTGATGATTACCTCTCAGTCTATTTTGTTTTGTTTTGTTTTGAAGAAATCCCTGAAAAAAAAACAAAAACAAAAAAAAAATTTCAATCAAACGCACATAGCTCAATCACACTGGAAATGTTTGTCCTTGTACCTGAGCCTGTTCCCACTCAGCAGTGAGATTTCCTCTTTGCCCTGGGGGCTTGGTGTCTCTTGAATTTTGTCTCTCCCCTACCCCCTCTGAGCGCCCTTACCTTTTGTGCTTGTGCCGCTCCAGGCATTGGCTCAGCAAATGAGAGTCAAGTGCTGGCTGAGTACCCATGCTGGCTGGGCCTGGAAATACCTCTGTGTTGGACTAGACAGGCTTAGGTGCTGCTCTTAGAGCACTGAAGAGGGAGCTCAGTCAAGTGAGTGCCTGCTTTGAAGCCAGATGTTTTCGTGCTTGGTTCTGAGAGCTTTTTGAGCCTGGAATTGTTGTTTTAAATAAGACCACTGAGGAGAGAGGATTCCCATATCCCCTCTGCAGAGACCACTGGTGGGCAGCAAGACCTGGGCTCTAAAACCCCAGGTGGACCCCCTCCAAAGCACTGCATTCATCTTGAGCCCCTTCTGCCTGGGGAGGCATGTTATGTGTGCAGCTTCCCTGCCAAAGTTGGGGAGGAGGGACCGAGAGCCCTCCCCTGCCCTTGGTCTCCTGCACTCCTGGCCTTTCTATTTATTTTCCCCATGTGTCACTTCTCTTCTTGCATCAAAGGAGATCTTCCTCTAATCCTTTGGGCCAATTTACTGGCCACTGATTAATTTCCCTTGAATACCAATGTGTCATTAGGGGACCTTCTTTACCCATCCCTGCTGACCTCCCACTGACCTGCCAGCCCTGCAGCAGAACCTTGGTGTTACAAGTGATGATGAACTTAAGACTCCACTGCCCTGGTCACAGCTAGCCTCTGGGATCCGCCAATGTGAGTCTACCCGGTGACTTCAAAGTCACTAGCCCACTCCTTGGGGCCCCTGCTGTTCTCCCGTACTATTAACGCCCAGTGAGAGTTGGGAAGAGCTGAAGCTGTGGCTCTGGCACTCTGCGGCGTCCCTGAGGCCAGGGCTGTGCGCACCTCTGGATTCACAGACGGAGTCCAAGCCCGTTCCCACGTCGCCATCGAGGCCCCGTGCGGCATTCTCGGTACTTCTGTTTGTTTTTGTACATTTTATTAGAAAGGACTGTAAAATAGCCACTTAGACACTTTACCTCTTCAGTATGCAAATGTAAATACATTGTAATATAGGAAATCTTTTGTTTTAATATAAGAATGAGCCTGTCCGATTTCTGCTGTACATTATTAAAAGTTTTATTCACAGAACTTTACTGGTGCTGTTTGTCTTCAATATGGAGAATGGCTGCCGGTGCTTGTAGGGGGACATAAGAGCTCTGGGGTAGAATTCCCATCCTCCCCTGGCCAGGGGCCCCATGTACACCCCTGTTTCAGCAGCTCATGTTCACAAGTCTAGGGTCTTTCCTGGGACTTGATTTGCCTTATAGAGGGCGGGCCCAGTGGGGACAGCAGCTGTGTACACTGAGCACCTTCTCTCTGTGCGCTTTCTGTCTTTGTTTTTGTCTTCTTACCCAAAAGGGTCTAAGCTAGGCAGTAGTAGCTCACACCTCTCAGGAGGCTGAGATGTGTGAATTGGGTTTCAAAGCCAGCCAAACTTATCTCCAGTAAACTACTCAGAAAAAGCCAGAAGTGGTAGAGTACTAACCTGGAACAAAAGAAGCTCAGGGACAGTGCCTAGGCCCTGAGTTCGAACCCCAGGGCCTGCAAAAAAAAGATGGTCTAGACCCTAGATAGTCACAAGTGTGCAGGGTAACCTAAAAGCCCTCTCCTGCTTTGTTTTTATTCCTAGACTAGAGCATAGTCCTGAATTATGGGGTGCATAGGTAACTGAGATGGAATCCTCAGTGGTTTTGCTGGTAGATTCAGATCATGATGTGTGTGTGTCCCCTGTGCCTCTAGGCTGAGGGGATCCAAAATAACAAATGCTAGAAGGATAGAGTCTCAAGTTACAAAATGGTACCCTGAGGATTATCTTGTCCACCAGGTACCCAGCTCCCCTCCAGTACCCCCACCAGGTGACTGTGCCTTTGAATTTTAATACAACTGCTCCTATCTAGAGGTTGCAGTGGGAGAAAGGACCAGACAGCCATGTACCTTCTGAAGATGTTCAGAGCAGCTAAAAGGCCTTTCCGGGTAAGGACACCATATGTGAAGGCAGCCATCATGTATCATTCTGTTGGTATTTGCAAAAATACCTATTCTAAACCTACCTCTGCCAAAATGTGTTCTAACTCCCTTAATCAAAACAACCATGTGAGGTGGGTGTGATTCTCACTGTGGATTAGAACAGTCAAATAAATTGCCCAAGATCTCACAGCAAAGGGGGAAAAGAACTTCGGTCAGGATGTTGCCTGTAATGTACAGCTCCTTATCCACTCTATTGTCATGGCTCTGTGGTTTTTACCCACCTAGCTAGAGCCCTGGGCCAGCCAGGTTGTGGACCCTCCACCAGAATTCACAAACTGCACTGAGTCCACAGACTGCCTGATGCGTCCAAGGTCATCCGAAGACTCAGCTCATCTCTCCAGCCACCTTTTTCTCTCTCAATCCTGTAGATGGCAATTAATATTTTGACCTCTTAATGCAGGACCTCGTGTCTTTATTTTTGGTATTGGACCTGGGGCTTGAACTCAGGGCCTGAGCACTGTCTCTGAACTTTGGTGATCCAGGCTAGTGCTCTACCACTTGAGCCACACCTCCACTTCTGGCTTTTTGTGTGTGTGTGTGTGTGTGTGTGTGTGTGTGTGTGTGTGTGTGTGTGTGTGTGTGTGTGTGTGTGTGTGTGTGTGTGTGTGTGTGTGTGTGTGTGATTAATTGGCAATAAGCCTTCCTGCCTGGGCTGGCTTCCAATCATAATCCCCAAATCTCAGCCTCCTGAGTAGCTAGGATTACAGGCATGAGCCACCAGTGCCCGGCTAGGACCTTGAACTTTTACCCTGTTAAATGTCACTGTAGACCTGTCCTTTGTTCCAGCTTTACAATTATTAGGTCCTAATTAGACATGGTCCTGACATTCTCTAGGTGTTTGCAAGTTCAACCTTAGCAGTATGAAAACCAGAATAGCAGCCATTCTGGTACCTCTTCCGGTGCTCTTGGCAGTTACTCTGTCTCATCTTGGTAAGACAATGGCACAGGAGACCTGATTTAATTTGAATGGTATATTAGTTGTGATTTTGTTTCTTACATCTTGAATTTCTAAGACTTAGGCCATATATGTAAAGTACAGTCCTGAAAAAATGCTTTCTAAATACAACCAAAACAAAATTAGGTGTAGTAGAGCTAAAATGCCTGACTAGGGAACTTGAAAAGGGGAACAAAGGTTTGGATCAAACCTAGGACCTGTGGTTATAGGGTTTGCCAGAGACATAACCAATGGGATATTGAGACCTAACTATAGACATGATGCTGGCCAGTCCAGATTTGCAAGATGGGCCAGCAGACTAGAGACCCAGGGAAGGACTGATGTCATGAGTCTAAGGACAGACTCAGACTCGTGGGTTGATACGATGAAACCCTTACCACCTCAGAGAAGGTGCTAGGTATGGTCCCTGAAGGTCAGGGACTGAACCCTTAGGATATAATGGATTTAGCAGGTAGGGCTTACTGAAAGGTCTTATAGGTCAGTGAGGAAATGGCCACAGAAGGGACTGTGTGGCCCTTCTTCTTTGTCCAATCCTCCCAAGGTACCCACCTACTCTGAAGAAGGAAGGTGATCAGGCAAAGCCAAGTGAAATCATGAGAGAGTAAGAACTTGATGGAGCCACACCACAGTGGTTCACATCTGTAACTCTAGTTACTCAGAAGACAGATCTGAGGATCATGGCTCAAAGCCAGCTGGAACAAAAAAAAAAAAGTCCATGAGACTCTTATCTCCAATTAACCACCAAAAAAACAGAAGTGGAAGTGTGCTCAAGTAGTGGAGCACCAGCCTTGAGTGAAAAAGTTAAGGAATAATCCCCTGAGTTCAAACCTCAGGACCAGGACACATACTCTTACATGTGCTCATTTAGACACAGATAGGTCCCAGTGTTGGCACCAAAAACAAAACTGAAAAACAATGGAAATAAGGATGGGAATACTAGTCTCTTGCTTTCCTTTCACAGTTACATATGCTTACCACCCTGTACTGCCTCTTACGGGCCCAAAGTCATGATGCCAATCAGTCACGGCTGAAACCTCCAAACTGCCAACCCAAATTAACCTCCTTTTTGAACTTGATTATCTTAAGTACTTGTTTCAGTGACAAAAAGCTTACATAGAGGCTGTCGTGCTTTATTTAATGTCTACTGATAAAAACTTTAATCACATCTAACACATACCTTCATAGCCAGCACTGATCAAATAACAACCCCATAGCTTATAAGTTGTTGGGTGTCCTGTGGTCAGAAAGAGTAACTTTTTAGGAATATGGCAGATGGTACTGGATCCTTTTGAGACTTCTTGGAAGCTATAGATGGGGGCTGATGGGACAAAACCAATCCAGGAACAGTTGGATGAGCTAGGCTCTATTTGTTGAGCAACCCTAGTGTGTAAAGCAGTAGACAGAGCATAAAAACAAACAGTCCATGATCTCTGCCCTAAAGGAGGTGGGGTTTTTTATTTTTGTTTTTAATTATTTGAGGGAACATCCAAGGGCATTATCACAGAAGAAGCAGTTGTAGAGTGCTGGTGGCTCTCGCCTGTAATCCTAGCTACTCAGGAGGCTGAGAACTGAGGATCATGGTTCAAAGCCGGCCCAACCAGGAAAGTCCATGAGACTCTTTTTTTTTTTTTTTTTTTTTGTCGGCCGTGGGGCTTGAACTCTGGGCCTGGGCGCTGTCCCTCAGCTCTTCAGCTCAAGGCGAGCGCTCTACCACTTGAGCTACAGCGCCACTTCCGGTTTTCTGGTGGTTTATTGGAGATAGGAGTCTCACGGTCTCTCCTGCCCGGGCTGGCTTTGAACCGCGATCCTCAGATCTCAGCCTCCTGAGTAGCTAGGATTACAGGCGTGAGCCACCAGCGCCTGGCGTCCATGAGACTCTTATCTGCAGTTAACCACCAGAAAACTGGAAGTGGCACTGTGGAACAACGTGGTAGATCGTGATCCTTGAGCAAAAAAGCTCAGGGACAGCACTTAGGTGCTGAGTTCAAGCCTACAACTACCACCACCAACAACAAAAAGTTGAGCAGGGGCCCAAGAAACTATGAGAAGAAGTATTTTACCATGGAGAGATTAGATTTGTTGAGAGACAAAAAGGTAGATTTCAGCAAATCTCATATGATACCCCAAGTGTCATGGAGCTAACAGGTGAGGTATCCAAGAAAAGAAGCGATGTCATCCTAGTGAACAATGGCTGTGATGGAGAGAGGTAAAGCACTATGACAAGAACAGATGAAACACTGGGAACCACAGGAGAAACTGGAGGTTGGAGTGAAGACAGGCATTGTTTAGGGAGAGGCACTGCTCTGCTGACTGGGAAGGAGGCTTAAGTCAAGAAGAGTTGCCTTGGGCTGGGAAGGTGGCTAAGTGGTAGAGCGCTTGCCTTGCATGCTTGAGGCCCTGGGTTCAATTCCTCAGCACCACATAAGCAGAAAAAGCTGGAAGTGGCACTAGTGGTGCTGTGGCTCAAGTAGTAGAGCACAAGCCTTGAGTTGAAGACCTGAGGGACAGTGCCCAGGCCCCGAGTTCAGGCACCATGACCGACAAAAAAAAAAAACCCACAATCCTCAGATCTCAGCCTCCTAAGTAGCTAGGATCTCAGATGTGAGCTGATTCTGGCTCTGTTTGTCATTCGTGGTGTAGGAAGAATGCCTGCTGCTACTTAAAAATAAAAATATGGGTAAGGGGGCTGGGAAGGTGGCTCAGTGGTAGAGTGCTTGCCTTGCATGCATGAGGCCCTGGGTTCGATTCCTCAGCACCACATAAGCAAAAAGAAAAAAGCTGGAAGTGGCGCTGTGGCTCAAGTGGTAGAGCGCTAGCCTTGAGCTGAAGAGCTGAGGGACAGCGCCCAGGCCCAGAGTTCAGGCCCCACGACCGGACCCCCCCCCCAAAAAAATATATATATATATGGGTAAGGGGTAGGGGAGTGGCAGCATAGCTCAAGTGGTAGAGCACCTGCTTAGCAAGACAAGGTCCTGAGTTCAAACCCTAGTGCCACCAAATAATAACAATAACAATAAATTAGCTGGGTGCTGGTGGTTCATGCTTTTAATCCTAAAACCTGAGGATTGCATTCAAAGCCAGTCTGTGCAGAAATGTCCATGAGACTCTTTATCTCTAATTAACTAGCAAAAAAAAAAAAAGATATGTGGCTCAAGTAGTAGAATGCCAGCCTTGAGTGGAAAAGGCAAGCAAAAGTGAGAAGTCTAGAGTTTAAGCCCCTGTATCAATATACATACAATAATAATAATAATTATTATTATTATTACCACCTTAGGGCTTGGGGTATAGCTCAGTGGTAGAGTACTTGCCCATATGTGAGAGGCCCTGGGTTCCATCCCCAGGGTGTGTATGGGTGGACATATTAGACTGGATAATTTATGAGCATAAATTTCTATTATTCACTTTTCTTGGAGGCTGAGAAATCCAAGTTCAGCAGACTCAGTGTGTCAGAAGGCCTGTTCATCACAGATCATGCCTTTACAAATCCTCACCAGGCAAGACGGGGAAGCAGGCCCCCTTCAGCCTCCTTTATGTGTGCACTGACTCCATTCATGTTAACAGACTCTTTCTTACCTACTCACCCCCTAAAGGCCCTATATTAATATGATTACTTTAAGTACTGAGTTCCAACATAGAATTTTGAGGGACACCAATATTCAGAACATAGTAGGGAGGTTTGCACATGATGAGGTCATGTTTGTCTTTGGGTGTCTGCCTTTGGGGGGCCATGCAGAGTACTGGATGGCAGAGTACTCAGGTGGGGAATGACCAGATGAACTGTTGTGGGAAACGGGAACCAAATCCAGCCTGGCATTAATAAGACAGTCTCAGCCTGGTAGTCTTGTGTTTAGAGACTGGGAAGGATGATGCACACTGCTGGTCTTGGAGAGGAAAACAGGGATTAAGCAACTTGAGCAGTATGTTTGCTGGGCAGGTAGGGGCCCTCAGAACTGTCCTTTTTGGTCTTTACCTTGACATTAAGGGGTAAGATCATACATACTCCATTTCTTCAGAAATACTGTGATGAAAACTAGAGTTTGCCTCCCTTCCTCATACCAAGTCAACTTGTTAACTTGTTGTAGGTAGAGACACACTCCCTCAACCCCTATCCAATAGGCAAGATGGTCCCTAACCTCTGGGTGGGAAAGACAAAGAGTTACCCACATGCAACACAAAGTCCACCTGCCTTCTACTCCAGTCTCTCAGATCATTGGAGCTGTACTGAATCAATCCTGTAGGTAGACACACTCCCCTAGCAGAACACCAGCACCAACACAGACCACGGGAATTGTTGGGCAACAGGAGCCATTCAGAAAAACAATCACTCCCTGCCCAGCCAGCTGCCCACCAGCTGTCCATGCCTCCTGCAAGAGGTGATGTCATCCAATGGGAGGCCCAGCCCCTCATTCCTTAACAAACCAGAGAACCAGCTGAGCCCCAGGCCCTCTTCTGCCTGCCGCATCAACACCCAGAGAGGAGCTCCAGCAAGCTCTTTGATCTGACCAGTCCTGGATCCTCTAGCTCTATGCTAGAAGCCTGAGACAGAATGAGACTCCAGAGGCCTAAACTTGTATAGCTCTGGGCTCAAGTGACTCAACTTCCTGATGCTGTCCCAGAGTTTAAGCTGGTCCATTGGGGGGCAAGAGTCAGCCCTTCTCATTTCTCCCACAGGGGTTGTTGACTAGTGGGTGTCTGAGTAAACGCTTTTCCAGAAAAGAAGGGATGGTATCTGACCTTACCATTCACCATTCCCCCTCCCCTACTACCCAAAGTCCCTACCCAGGCCATCCCTCCCTCCCCGAGCTCCCATCCTGAATGTTGGTTGCCAGGACAGCTGGAACCAGAGGAAGAGAAACCTTCAAGCTCATCCAAAGAGAGAAACCTGCCTGAGAATCATGCGCAGATGGAGGACAGATGTCTCAGGAGTCCTGACCATGGGGGATTTGCAAGGAGGCGTGGAGGGGGAGTGGGCTGGTACATGAAGTTACAGAAAGAAAAACAGATGCTGGAGCAAAGACTGGGACTCAGGAGGGGGTGGGGGGGAGCGTGGGAAGGCAGGACTCTGGAGCCTCATGCCCACTGTGGATGGGAAGGTTGCTGCCCTGAGAAGGCCAGCAGCTGCCTCCCTTGCCCCTGCTGGCTTTCACCCGGAGCAAGGCAGAAGCAGAGTCCGGCACACAGAGCCAGCTTCCTCCCTGACAAGTGTGAGATTCCACAACTGTGGCCAGCTGGACAGATTCTCCTGGGAACTACAAGGACTGTGTCTGACCCATCCTAAAATGTGGCTGGAAGTACAGGTGGTACCTGGCACCAGCCAGCCAACCTTTTGGTTTGAAGATTTTTTTTTTCACCATCAATCTCATGACCAGCAGAGGGCATTACCACTCCGTAGTGTGGCATTCCCCCCCCCTCCCCCCTCCCCGCTCCATCGCTTCCTGGAAAAACTGGGGATGAAGCAAGCACAGATTCA
Organism: Dipodomys merriami; assembly: GCF_024711535.1. Taxonomy (NCBI): domain Eukaryota; kingdom Metazoa; phylum Chordata; class Mammalia; order Rodentia; family Heteromyidae; genus Dipodomys; species Dipodomys merriami. The sequence goes on from NW_027202271.1 coordinate 15,622,757, forward strand.
GGGACTGAATTAGTGGTATGAGTCAGGACTCCCGGGTTCCCCAGCCTGTTCTACTGGAGTCTTTCCCTCCCTCACCTCTGTGACATAAACACTTATGCCACAGCCGTTCTTTCCGGAGTATAAGGCCCCTTCTGGCTCTGAAACCTCAGGATTTAAGGAAGTAACACAAAGGATAGGAGAAAATGGCTTTTTTGAGTTCATCCTTACTCTGGAGGTCTCTAGTACTTTTCTGCCCTGTGGAGGAGGAAACTGAGGTGTGAACTTCTTTTCTCCTGGTGTCCTCTCACTTAAAGTCAGAGAGACTTTCTCACCTGCATAAACCGAGAAGGGGGGGAGCAGGGAAGTGGGACCCCACCTCCATATTGACCTGAAGGAGGACTGTAGTCAGGCTTGTTAGACACAAATGAAGCCACTTGGGCAGGCTTCAGGCAAGGAGATGACTCTGTGAATCCTTTATGGAAGAGTTTGGACTAGGAGTGCTGTGGGGTCCCTTCAGGGATGAGCACTGGAATGAGTACAAAAGAAATTATTGCTCCTCTGCCTTTGCCACCCCTCCCCTCCCCCGCCACAGATGCCAGTCTGTCAGGAAGAGGCAACAGACGGTCCAGGGGTCCATCTGTGCTAATGCTCACAATAGAGTCCCATGTTTCCCCACTGACACCCTCTCAGCCCCTCAGCTGATGGCCACTTGGTGGTCCAAGGAGGAGGTGGGACAGGAGGGCCCTGAGGGAGGGACTCTCAGCTTCCACAGTGCCCAAGCCTCCCCTGCCTCCCACCCCACATACATCCTGCCATCTGGACTTGTGCAATTACTGAGGGCTGGAGGAACACTCACACCCACCCATACCTCAGTGGGGCCGGGGGCCCAGGGGTGTGGGGGTGGATGTGGGCAGGAGACAGTCTGTGAGACTGAGCCAGACTGGTGAACTGAGACAGACAGCCTTGCCTGGCCTCCCTGGGTGGGTGTGGAGTCTGCCCCTTTGCACTCCTTACGCAAAGCATATGCACAGTATGCCACTCCCTTCCAGACCAAAGGCTACCCTTAACCCCAGCACCTAGTGGGTACCAGGTGGTGAAGAGAAGGGCTCAGAGGCAGGATGAAGAACTGAGCAGGGCTGGACACTGGTGGCTCACATCTGTAATCCCAGCTACTCCGGAGGCTGAGATCTGAGGATCACAGTTTGAAGCCAGCCCGGGTAGAAAAGTCTATGAGACTTATCTCCAGTTAACCACCAAAAAGTCAAAAGTGGACATGTGGTTCAAGTAATAGAGTACCATCCCTGAGCAGAAAAATCCAAACAAGAGTGAGAGGCCCTGAGTTCAAGTCCCAGTACCCCAGTACCAGCACACACACACACACACACACACACACACACACACACACACACATACACACACACACACACACACACACACACACACACACACCCTTGACATACAGATATGGAAAGTCTAGAGAAAGGAGACAGGGACAGTGTAGCCCAAGCCACTCTGTAGTGGCTCCCGTTGGAATGTGTAGCCCAGGCTTGTGCTGACGTCCCACAGTGACTATACATGGCCTTCCACTTCCTTCTCTCACTTCTTATTCAGGCACCATTGACGAAAGTCTGGGGCTGGGCCATCCCAGCCTCTCCTACAGCCTGGCAGCCATGGTAACAGAGTCTGAGGAATGGTCCCTAAGACAGGGTCTGTGGATGGCTCATCAACTCTGAGCACTCACTCTGCTTGGGCACACCCCCAACCCCATGAGTCAATCTGGGAAATGGGGGCCTGAGGTCCAGCATCACAACCCAGAAGAAGTCTATCCATCAGGGACCACTCTATCCAGACCGTAGCGAGCCCGTGCCAGAATCCCTGTCCTGTGTTCAGGTTTCCACCTTCTCCCTTTACCCTAGATGTGGTATGCAGCCTCTTTCAGCAATTCTGGGGCATTGGTATAAAGGAGAAATTCAGGCCTTCTCATGCCCTGTTGGGCTTCTACCTAGTCAGTCCAGGAGTGTCTCCACTCTCCTTCTTCCCCTACATAGCCCCTCCACTTCTCTCCACTGGCCTAAAGTCTCCTGCTGGAGACTACTTTGGAGCTCGAACCTTCTAAGGGCTCCCAAGCTTTCTCGCAGTGATCCCTCGTGTGCCCCTCTGCATGAATTGCTAAATCCATCCATTCCCAAATTTCAAATTTCGTGCAAAGGCCCTTCACAGACCCTCTCCAGTTATCACACAGACCCTGGCCCCGCCCTAAAATAGCATGTTTCCCCCTTGCCGCATCCTGCTCAGATCTGCCGCTAGGTTGCGACCTTTGAGTGCCTCGGTGCGCTAGAGTTTGGCCCAAGGCTGGCAGGTCACCGAACGTCGTAGGCGGGGCTCCGGGGCAGCGGTCTTTCCCCCCCCCCACACCCCCCTTCCCGTGGGCGGAGCCTGCGCTCTGGGGGCGGAGCCTGCGCGCTGGGGAGGAGCCTGCGCGCTGGGGGCGAGGCCACCGCGGGCTGCGCCCCACGCGGCTCCGGAGCCTATAAAGGGAGGCGACACGCGGCTGGCTCGGCTGGCATCCCCCAGCTGCCTCTAGCGCCGCCGAGGGGAGCCAGAGCCGCCTTGGAGGGGCGCCGGGCGCCGGAGCCATGACCCTCCGCCGGCTCAGGAAGCTGCAGCAGAAGGAGGAGGCAGCGGCCGCCCCGGACCCAGCCGGCCGGGCTCCGGACTCCGAAGCTGCTCCCACCCCGATCCCGGCCTCGGGTGGCCCGGCTGCGGCGGCTACCCCGGGTCCCCCCGGCGAGGAGCTGTACGCGGCGCTGGAGGACTACCATCCTGCCGAGCTGTACCGCGCGCTCGCCGTGTCCGGCGGCACCCTGCCCCGCCGAAAGGTGCGTCCTTCTGCGCCCCGAGTCTCCGTACTCTGGGTCCCATGCTCAGGACCTGCTGAACCCCAACCAGCGCCTGATTGACCCTCCCACCCCTCCACACAGTACGCTCTGCGCCGGGTCCGCTGAATGTCCCACATTGTCCAGCCCTCTGACCCGAATTGACTTCCCACGGCCTCTCCAAGAAGGCGCAAAGCGTCCCCACCCGGGCCCCCCGCCTCCATGCCGCCCCCAATCTCTCAACTCCACTCTCCGCCCTCGCCCCCCCCCGTCTTCTTCCTCTGTTCTTCTGCCTTGACTCCGTCCCAACACCCCCTTTCTCCGACCTACTCCACCTGGCTACGAGCGCCCCTCGCCCTTCTTTTCCCCACACCCCTGTCCTGCCTCTCCAGAGCCAAGTGTCTGGAAGCTCCCAGGACCCCCTCTCCCGAGCTTTTCTGTAGTTGGGCTAGATCCCTCTGCTCCCCCCACACGAGTGAAGGTGCCCAGAGCCCCAAGCGGGAGAGAGACCGGGTTGGTGGCCGCGCCGCGTGCCGTCCCTTCTTAAAGAAGTACGTGATCCGAGAGAGCACACCCTTCCGGAGGGGCGCTCAGATTCCTGAACTTGGGGCCTACTGCCTTGCCCCACAACTGTGGTGCGGGGTGGGTGCGAGGGCACCGCTCCTTGGACTTCAGCCAGGACCGGACGCGGTGGGAGGGGTCGCGGGGCGCTCTAGGGGCAGGAAGGATGGGGCCGCACCCGTCTTCTGCGGCTCCCTCTCCTTGGGGCTCTTCCTCTGGCCTCCAGGACCTGAGCACTCAGCGACCCGCGACTCCCAGGTGGGGAGAGGGAACTGGTGGCCTTTCTCCAGGCAGCACCCCCTCCCCTCCCTTAGTCCCCCCGCCCCCCATACACAATGAGCAGCTTGTTGAGAATTTGCATTTTATGAAAATCATTTGAAAGACAAAGGGGTCTCTCTGTTGCTGCCTAGTCCTTCCTTCTTGGCCCATTTAGGAAATGCACACATAGCCCCAAGCTAATCTTTGGTTCTGGAAAAAAGAGAGTCCCCACCTCTTTCTTGTCTTGGAGCGGAACGCAGGGCGCGGATTGTCCGGAGCACCAAGCAGGAAGATCTTGGGCTGTTTGGGTGTTTGGGCACTTGGAGAAAGAACTGGTCCTGGACGGGGCTTCCTCCGGGTACCAAATTTTGGGGAAAGAGAGACATCGCTTTTGGGTATTGAGGGCCCCGAAGAGACAAGGGTCTTCAGCTTTGTCACCTCTTCTCCCCCCAAAGAACCCACAATGTCACTCCTTAAGTATAGTGACACAAGTTTGGCCTCTAAGGTTTGTGTGTGTATGTGTGTGTCCCAGAAAATACATGGTAATTTTGAGAGACCCAGGAATGGCTGAAGGTGCCTGCAGCAAGGATGGACAACTGGTCTCTGAAGCCGACTGGCACCTCCTCTGCCACCTTCCAAGCTGATTGCCGTCTCCTCAGAACTGGGCCTCTGTCTCAGCTCTCCCAAGTCACTCACTTGGTCATTCGATGGGGACTCACCTGGCACGGGGTCTTGGAGTGCCTTGCTAGGGAAGCCTGTGGGCTCCCTACCCCTTTTTGAATCTTGCTGGGAAAAAGCCCACGCCTCAGCTTTTAGAGTCTGGAAGGCCAAGCCCTTACGACATGGGTCCCATGGAGGTGGGTGAAGACCATTCTAGTGTCCTGATCCCGGACTCAGAGGGTCATGAAACCTCTAAGATAAACCTCAAGGAGTCATCTAGGACACAGGAAGACAGCTGTGTCCCCAAGGTCCCAGGAGTCAGAGGTCAAACCTGGAGGGAATACTAATAATTGCATTCAGTAAAGATACATCAGCACCTAAACAGGTGTGGAGTAGGGAAAGGGCAGACAGGTGGGAAATGGAGTGCTGTATCCAGAGCTGGAGCCCAGGTGAAGGACCTCCTAGAGGGTGGCTGGCAGCTTCTGCTCAAGGACAGCCCCCTCTCACCTGTCTTTCTTGTCTGTCTTCCTGCCCCAGGGCTCAGGATTCCGCTGGAAGAACCTCAGTCAGAGTCCTGAACAGCAGCGGTGAGTCACCCCCACCCCAGTCCCTGTGGTGGTCCAAAAGATGAGGTGCTGGGGTGGAGTGGGGAGGGGGGTGTTGCACACACACACACACACACACAGCATTTAACCCAGCCCAGGGTGTCATTCTTCCGCCCTTCCCCATGGCTCCCCCACTGGGAATGAGGGGCAGGTGGGGGTGCACACTCTGTGTAGGGGTGGCAGAGAAAGGAGGTGGGGACTTTTGACTCATGAGGTAGTCCTCAGCCACCCCCAGTCCCTGTCAATTACCCCCTCCCCGGGAAGATCACGATCTGCAAGGGGTGGAGAGTGAGGGCAGCAGCAGAGAGCTGTGGGATTGCCCCAGGCCTGGCCTGCAGGGCTTACCCCGGAGCCTACTCAGGCCAGCAAACTGGGGCCACACTAAGACTAGACTTGAATATGACCAGCTTTGAGCCCAAAATCTTAGTTGTACGATAATCCTCTTATTCTGTGGCAGGCTAGGGAGGACCAGAGATAGTCAGAAGTAGGACTTGCCCAAGACCTGGGAGCTCACAGTTTTTCTGCTCATGTCCCCTCAGTGATTCAGTCCTGACTTCCTCTGAATTGGATCAGCAAACCATGCCTGGCCTATTGGCCAGATTCAGCTAACAATTGTTATATATTTTTTCCAAGAGTTGTAAAAAAAGAAACAAAGATCCATGTATGACAGAGGCCCTATGAGGCCCACAAAGAAAGCTTAAAATATTTACCATCTGGTCCTTTGCAATAAACGTTGACTGTCCCTTCCAGAAACCCAAAGAACACAGAGACAGACATGGAACTTCCAGGTCTGCCCCAGGACACACAGGGAAAGACTTGTGGTTCCGAGTTAAGGACTTGGATCAGAGGTGGGAGGTTGGTACAAGGGGGTGGGGAAACCAGGGTCAGGCTGGAAGCTGAGGGGCCTGGTCTCCAGGGCCTTTCCCAGGCGGCTAGACTTGAAGGGGCCTTCTAACACAGCTTTAACTCTGCCTCTGGCTGGCGGGAAGGAAGGGGGTGGGGTGGGCAGAGGAAACTATGGGCTCCCCCAGCAGGCGAGGATCTGGAGCAGCTCCAGACCATTGTGTCCAGCGGGCAGGCCTTCAGTGCGGGAAGGGGCGGCCTCAGGCTCCCCTCCCCCAGCCCTCACATCTGGTGGGCTGGCCCCACCACAGCTGGGAGGAGCAGCTGTGGTTTTGTGCTGAGCCCTCGTGACTGGCCTCTGACGGGTGGGGCCAAGAGGCTCCTGGCTGGGGCCGAATTTGAGACCTTAACTCATCAGTGAATGTGGCCTGGAGCTCAGTAGAAGGCTGGGGTGCAACTAGCCTACTCTAAGGGCCAGCTATCCCTGATGCTATACACCCTCCTCCCCACCAAAGAGAGAGAGAGAGAGAGAGAGAGAGAGAGAGAGAGAGAGAGGACAAAAGAAAAACTCTGGTTTATTCTGTGTGTAGCTCCTTGAGGCTAATTTCACTTGGGTCTGGAAGGACATTCCAAAAATCTGTGAGTGACTTGTCACTGGAAACTGTGGGTCCTTCTGGCATGTTCTAATCTAGACTTCCACATCCTTGGGGACCAAACTATGGAATTGCTACGCTCCTACTTTTTATGCTTGTTTTGTTTTGTTTTGGATCGCTTTGGTTTGGTTTGGCTTTTGAGACAGGATGTCATTACATAGCTCAGTCTGGCCTAGAACTGTCTGTCTACATAGCTCAGGCTGACCAGGAACTCACTACCTTCCTGCCTCAGCCTCCTGTGTGCTGGGATTATGGGTGTGCACCACCTGGCTCTGCCATGCTTCAAACTTCTGTTAGTCTTGACCCCTGTGTCTCCTGCAGGAAGGTGCTGACTTTGGAGAAGGAGGATAACCAGACTTTTGGCTTTGAGATCCAGGTGGGAAAAACGGGGCATGGAGGGGTTAGGGGTCAGGAGGCCAGCCCGAGGGACAGATGGATCTGCCTGTCCTCAGACTGAGGGTCCCCTTGTTTGTTATAGACTTATGGCCTTCACCACCGAGAGGAACAGCGTGTGGAGATGGTGACCTTTGTCTGCCGAGTTCATGAGTCCAGTCCTGCCCAGCTGGCTGGACTCACGCCAGGTGGGGCCAGAGCCCAGAAAACAGGGCACTGGGGCAGGATATGACTTTAAGAGGTGTGAGAAATCGCTCCTGAAATCAACCCTTCTACTTTGAGAAGGCCAGAGAGTAAATGGACAGAATCCAGGTTTGGGATCTATGGAAATGTGATCTTGCACAGTCCTGTCTGCAAAATGGGGGTAACAACACATCATTACGGCATAGCACCACAAAGGGGGGATGCTCTCTGGGCACAGAGCCAAGGTCTAGTAAATGGTGATGATACTGCTGTGCTGTTGATCTGCCTCCTCCTGGCAATCTGACAACCCAGCATGGACTGGAGCTGGGGCAGGAACAGGCGCAGCATTCCACTGTATATTTGATATGAACCAGAAAGTCTACCCTGCCCCAACACAGCTCAAACTAGGGTACCCACGTTATATCCTCTTAAGAAGGAAATGATGGCTTCCATCTAAAGTCCTAGCTACTCAGGAGATAAGAGTCTTACAGAAGTTTCTTCCCCATCTGGCTTTGAGCTTTGATCCTCATATCTCAGCCTCCCTAGTAGCTAAGATTACAGATGTGAACCACTGGCACTTGGCTCCCTTAGATATGAGCTACACAGAAACTCTAGGAGCAGTCCAGGGGCCTAGGAGGGCTTAGCCTTTGGGGACAGACCTACCTAAGGGTGTGAATATGTGGGTGCTTAATGCATCCTATTGTACCCTGGTACCTAGGCTGAAGTACTCCAGGCCTGGGTAAACTAGTGGACTCTGTAGGCAGGGAGAAAATGACTTTTTGGTTTTGGTTTTTGTTTTCTTTGTGATTTTAAGGATTGAACCCAGGGCCTTGCATATGCTAGGCAAGAACTCTTGAGTCCTACAATTCATTCGTTTATTTAATTTTTTTGCCAATCCTGGGGCTTGAACTCAGAGCCTGGGTGCTGTCCTTGAGCTTCTTTGTTCAAGGCTAGCACTCTACCAATTTGAGCCACAGTGCCACTTCCAGCTTTTTCTGCTTATGTGGTACTGAGGAATCGAACCCAGGGCTTCAGGCATGCTAGGCAAGCATTCTAACACTAAGCCACATTCCCAGCTGAGCCCTGTAACTTTAAGATAGGGTTTTGCTAAATTACCAAGGCTGGCTTCGAACCTGGAATCCTCCTGTTTCAGCTTCCCAAATAGCTGAGATTACAGGCATGTACCTTGGTGAATTGTGGTAGCATGCATGTACCACCATTGGACAGAGTAAAAGTAATATCGAGAAGGTCTTTCTACACGTTTGCATGGGGGAGGGAAGGAGTTCAAGAGTATTCCTTGAAGGCCAAGTGCTGGTGGCTCACCCCTGTTATTCTAGCTACTCAGGAGTCTGAGATTTGATGATCCTGGTTCAAAGCCAGCTCTGGTTGGAAAGTCTTATCAGTGGAGCTGTAGCACAAGTGGTAGAACACTAGTCTTGAGCAAAAGAAGCTTAGGGGTCGTGCCTTTGCCCTGAGTTCAAGCCCCAGGATTGGCGCGCACACACACACACACACACACACACACACACACACACACATACACACACACACACGAGTATTCCTTGAGGTTATTACCCATCCCTTCCTGGCCAACATAGGGATCCGAATTCTTCCCTCATGCCCTGTGGAGCTGATGCTGACCTCCTCTCTGCCTGGCAGGGGACACCATTGCCAGTGTCAATGGACTGAATGTGGAAGGCATCCGGCATCGGGAGATTGTCGACATCATCAAGGCATCTGGCAATGTTCTGAGGTATGACTAGGAGCCATGGCACCTGAGGGTTCTTGATTGAGCTTAGTTGCTCAATCAAGTGAGCCTGTGGGCTCACTCCCCCTTTGCTCTCTCAATTCTTCAGACTGGAAACTCTGTATGGAACATCAATCCGGAAGGCAGAACTGGAGGCTCGCCTACAATACCTGAAGGTAAGGGGCACATGAGCATCCAGCCCCCACCCATCCCCCTGCCCTCTTAGGGCTCCTTCCTGTGTTGGAAACCTCTTTGATCCCTGGTTAAGCAAGTCCTCGACGCTGACGCTGGGTGGGGGGGTGTGTTTTGCAGCAAACCCTGTACGAGAAGTGGGGAGAGTACAGATCCCTCATGGTGCAGGAGCAGCGGCTGGTGCATGGTGAGTGGATTGGGGTGGGGAGGGGCTGCCTACTCTGTGTAGACCCCCCAGTCTGCCATCCCTGCCAGCTACTGGGCTTCTGTTCCCTCCACAGCGACAAAGGGTTTGCTGAGCTACTACTTTGGGCACCACACAGGCCTGGGCTGCTGAACATCCTCGTTTTCACAATTGCCATATGAAGCAAAATGTGACATTGTATTACCTCTATTTTCCAGCTGCATAGCGCTTCTCAATCCTGTTGGTGGCCCTCCTGTCATAAGTGGAAAGATTTGAGTTCATAAACCAGCCGCAGTGGCTCAGCCTGTTATCCTCGCTGCTGTTCAGAAAGCTGAGACCAGAGGATCATGATTCAGAATCAGCTTAGGAAGGAAAGTTTGTGAGCCTCTCATCTCCAGTTAACTACCAAAAAGGCTGTGGCTCAAATGGTAGAGCGCTTGCCTTGAGTGAAAAAGCTAAAAGATAGCACTCAGGTCCTGAGTTCAAGCCCCTGTACCAGGAGAGGAGGAGCTTGAGTTTAGAATTCAGTTGATTGTGTGTGTGTGTGTGTGTGTGTGTGTGTGCCAGTTGTAGGGCTTGAACTCAGGGCCTGGGTGAAGTCCTTGAGCTTTTTTAGCTCTCTACCACTTGAGCTACAGCTCCACTGCCAGCTTATTACTATAAAGCTGATGTATGGAGGAGTTACATTATATGTCAGATGCTTTCCTTCCTTCCTTCTTTCTCTTGGTAGTGGGGCCTGAACTCTGGGCCTGAGTGCTGTCCCTCAGCTCTTGGGCTCAAGGCTAGCGAGCACTCTACCATTTAAGCCACAGCATCACTTCTTGCTTTTTCTGCTTATGTGGGGCTGCGGAATCGAACCCAGGGCCTCATGCATGCAAGGCAAGCACTCTACCACTGAGCCACCTTCCCAGCCCGAGTACATTTCTTGTTAAGCAATGCCCAGCTTTTTTGGGGGGATGGTTCATTGGAAATAGGAGTGCCACGGAGTTTTTGTCGAGGCTGGCTTTGAATCTCGATCTGCAAGATCTCATCCTCCTGAGTAGCTAGGATTACAAGTGTGCGCCACCAGCGTACCCTACCCATTTTTTTCGGATGAGAGAAGTTGAGTCTTTGGAGTTGGGCTTTGGCCAGGACCACGGGGTGGGCGGGGAGGGAGAGTGGGTCAACAGACAGAACCTAGGCCTCCCACCTGGGCCCTCGGATCCCAGGCCTCACTCGGGGCCCTCCCTGGTGTCTGCTGCCCCGACAGGGCTGGTGGTGAAGGACCCGAGCATCTACGACACGTTGGAGTCCGTGCGTTCCTGCCTCTACGGCGCAGGCCTGCTCCCCGGCTCGCTGCCCTTCGGGCCGCTGCTCTCTGCCCCCGGAGGAGGTCCCCGCGGGGGTGCCCGGCGGACCCGGGGTGACCCCGGTGACGACGCCGCCGTCTACCACACGTGCTTCTTCCGGGGTGCTGACCCCCCTGCCCTGCCGCCCCCGCTGCCCCCCGCGCGCGCCCCCGGCTTGGGCTCCGCCGAGGCCCCGGCGGCCTCGATGCCCGGCCCGGTGCCGCGCGCCGCCCTGAGCCGCAGCGCCAGCGTGCGGTGCGCGGGCCCGGGCGGCGGCGGCGGCGGCGGGGGCGCGCCGGGCGCGCTCTGGACTGAGGCCCGCGAGCAGGCCCTGTGCGGGCCCGGCCTGCGCAAGACCAAGTACCGCAGCTTCCGCCGGCGGCTGCTCAAGTTCATCCCGGGACTCAATCGCTCCCTGGAGGAGGAAGAGAGCCAGCTGTAGGGGCCGGGGATGGGGCGGGTGGGGTGGGGGCGGCGGGGAGGTATTTATTTATTTATTCATTCGTAACACCAGTGCAAAACGTGAGGGCAGGTGGTGGTGGTCGTGCCCGGCACAGAGGACCCCAGGAGCCCAGCGCCTCGGGAGAGGGTCCTTGGCTAGCCTGGGCTTGGCCTGCTTGGCTCATGGCTTATCTCTACCAGGTCCCTTCCTTCCCCTCTAAACCACAGTGGGATCCTGGGACAGGAGTAGAATAGGCATTCCGGGTCGGGACCCAAAGATGGGTGTGCTATCCTTTAGTCTGGGTCAGTAGTGCCTTGTGGGATGTCCAGGAAAATCTCCCCAACCTCAGGTGGGAGAGACCTGTCTCATGAAGCCCTCTCCTCAGCTTTCTTTGTTCCCCACCCTTATCCTTGGGGAGATGGGTCGGTCCCCCTACACACACACACACACACACACACAACTTCGGTTCCAGCAGGCCCCTTGAGACAAGGTGCTGGTCTTCCTCCCTCTGACCTTGACCTCTAAGGGCTTGGCCCCTTCCTAAGGGCCTGTAACTAAGTGGGGTCCTGCCAGGCAGGTGTCCTGGGTTCTGTGGCCCCTTGGGGAACAGGGCCTGACATGTTCAGGTGGGCTGGGCCTGCACAGACTGTTCCACTGTTTTGCCTATGTTGCTTCTGAACCACAAAGTGTATAAAATTGAAGGTTTTTTGGTTTTTCTTTTTGCATCTGTGTCAGCATGGTTACTGCCTGTGGGGGAGGACTGGGCTCGGGCAAGTCTGACTCCACCATGCACCCCCTCCAAACACACACACACTATATTTTACTTTTTTTTTTCTCTTCTTTCTTTTCTTGCAGCCTAAGGCCAGGGAAATCTGGGAGATTTTAAGGGACATGAACAGGCCTGAATAGAGGCCCCACACCCTCGTAGAACTTGGCCCTCTTGTTTGAAGATGCATCCTTAGCATTCGCTTTCCTCCACAAGTATCCACAATGCGCAGTGGGTGCCATGTCTGAGTCCTTAACTTGCACCAATGCTTGGCTCCTCTCTCTTGCCAGTATCTCGGCTTCATCCAGGGCAGAAGCCAGATTGCCTGGGACTTGGCCACTATTTACCCCACCTGATAGACCTCTATCACCTAATTTTTCCCCAGTACTCTCAGAATAGGATTTTGCTGCTGCCTTTTTTTTTTTTTCTTTTTGCCAGTCCTAGGACTTGAACTCAGGGCCTGGACATTGTCCCTTAGCGTCTTTTGCTCAAGCCTAGCACTCTACCAGTTGAGCCACAGTGCCACTTCCAGCTTATTCTGTTTATGTGGTGCTAAGGAATTGAATCCAGGGCTTCACAAATGCAAGCAAGCACTCTACCACTGAGCCACATTCCCAGCCCTGCCTTCTTTTTTGTACTGGCTCTTCCCAAAGGTGTGGAGTTTTCTTTTTGTTGTTTGTTGGTATTGTTGTTTGGTGCTGGTACTAAGCCTTGAAGTTAGAGCCTGGGAGCTATTCCTTACCTTTTTTTTTGCTCAAGCCTGGCCCTCTACTACTTGTGCCACAGCTCCACTTCTGGCTTTTTGTTGATTAATTGGAGCTAAGAGTCTTATGCACATTTCTGTCCAAGCTGTCTTGGAACCATGATCCCTCAGATCTCAGCCTCCCAAGTAGCTAGGATTTTTTTTTTTTTTTTTTGGGTCCAGGCGTGGGGCCTGAACTCTGGGCCTGGATGCTGTCCCTCAGCTCTTCAGCTCAAGGCTAGCACTCTACCACTTGAGCCACAGCGCCACTTCCAGCTTTTTTCTTTTTCTTTTTCTTTTTTTAAAAAAAAATTTTTTGGGTCCGGTTGTGGGGCCTGAACTCTGGGCCAGGGCACTGTCCCTCAGCTCTTCAGCTCAAGGCTAACGCTCTACCACTTGAGCCACAGCATCACTTCCGGCTTTTTTCTTTTTGCTTATGTGGTGCTGAGGAATGGAACCCAGGGCCTCAGGCATGCAAGGCAAGCGCTCTACCACTGAGCCACCTTCTCAGCCCCTAGCTAGGATTTTTTAAAAAAATACTTTTGAGATTAAGTGATTACATAAATTTCACAAATTTCACAGTGTTGTGGGATAGTGATACTTATTTAAAGTCACATACTCATTTAACCTTCACAAGGCAAATTGTCATTATGGGAGTAGCTAGGATTACAGCTGGCACCTGGCTTTCTCCCACAGTTGACCCCTTCAGTGCCCAGTAAGGCTCTGCCACCCAGATGAACATCCCATTGTGCCCTCATTTGTCACAGCCCCACTTGACTTCCATCACAAATGCATCACCATCTGAAATTGTCTCCACTTTCATGGGTTTAGGTGTGTCCCCTCCCCCAGTAGGAAGTCAAATGTAGCTCCTCACAGTAGGCCTTAGGGCCCTTTTTGGTCTCATTCACTGCTTTATTCTTACTTCCTTGAGGTGGCCCTTGACCTGTCCAGGGCCATGGAGCAAGTGAGCAGAGCTGGGCCTGGGGTTTAAGTGTCCTACTCCAGTATTCCCTGCCCCTTCCCAGCCAGGCTGCCGCCCTGCCCTGCCCTGCTCTGCCTGCTGTATTTGCCTCCTGGGTGCCTCCCCTGCTTTCCCTTTCCCCTCTGCTGTTTTCCACTCAGCAGTCAGGCCCATCTTTTAAAAAAGGATGCAGATCACAGGCCTCTGCAGAAAACCCATCATAGCTTCCCTGAAATCAAGAGTGTGGCTCAAACTCTTACCATGGCCCATCCATGACACATCCTTCTGAGCATAAATTACCAAAAGATGTCCCCACTCCCAGGGCCCAGCAGCCACCTACTGCCCCTTGTCCTGCACAAGGCCTTCTCAGGTCTCAGCCTTGTCCTGAGTCTCAAATTGTTTCCATGTCCCATATTCAAGCCATACTTAATCATTCTGTTCCTATTCCTTCTCTCTGCCAGCTCTCTCCTGTTTCTGGGCTTTGCTTTGTTGTTCCCTCTGCCTAGAATACTCTTCCAGCCTGACTTCTGCTCAGCTTCATATCACCTTCTCAGAGAGGTTCCTTGAACTGATCTGACCTCTTTTTCCATCCCTCTTATTCTTGATGTCAAGCCTCCTGCCTGTGTTGTTTGTGTTTTATTCACAGTACTTTCTCCTGTTTGCCATTAGGGGAGGAGGAAGCCCCAGCCTTGTTTAAAGTTGCAGCTCAGGGCTGGGGTGGAGAACTAAATGGGGTGAGTTCCTGGCTTCAGCCTCCAGTACTGGCAACATTAAATAAATAAATACACAAAAACCAACATGTGAATCATCAAGAAAGCTTCAGCCCTGAAGGGGCCAAACCCGCCCACAGCAGGTGCTTAGTTAAGCCTTGCTGAGGGGGAATATCCCTTCTTCCCTTTGGGCCACCCCCGTTTGGGGAGGCGGGGGGAGTGGGGGTGGCTGGGGGACCTCTACTGCCGAGCCGCCCTACCTGCGGGGGTGGGGGGAGATACCCCCTCCTCTTCTCCATTTGCACCTGGCATCTGTGGGCTCTTTTGGGGAAGTCCCTGTGGGGCTGGTGGTGGCTCCAGTTGGGGGACCTGCACCTGGCTAGCCTATCCTCCTTGGCCTGGAAAAGGGATATTGGGTAAAGAAAATGGAGCCTTCCCGAGATCAGTGTTTGAACAGCTGCTGTGCAGTGAGGACAAACAGGTGGGGATGGGGTGTGTGTGTGCTGTGGGTCTAGGGGCGGGGCCCTCACACCTTTGTTCCCAAAGCCCAGGGCTGCCAGGTGACCAGCTGCAGGGCACCGCTCAGCACCTTGGGTGTGGGGGGGGGGAGAGTGGGAGACAGTGGGAGACAAGGAAGCCTGGCTTTCTCCTCTCCAGTAGATCCTGGTCTGTCTGCCCACAGCCTGTCCCCACACTCCTGGCCTTGGGCTGGTCTGGGGAGTAGTGTCTCTACTCCTCACCCAGGTTGGGGGGGGGGTAAGGGCTCCTGGCTGGGTGTCTGTGTACACACGGGGGTGAGGGATGGGGGGGGATCCAGAGAGGGGCCAAATCCCACCTCTCAGCTGATGGATGACGGCACCAGCATAGCAGCCTCCTGCCGTGTAGGTGGGTGACAGGGAGTGACTAATGTGTGAGCTGCGATGCTAAAAATTAACCCAGGGATCGTGTTTGGTGGAGGGGGTGGGGGTGGATGGGGGAAAGGAGCTAGGATGGATTTTGAGTGGTCGGTATTCCCTGCCTCCCTCTCCCCTTCCCCTCCCACCAGCCTTCTGTGCTTCCCCAAGCCTCTAGGAGCCCTTCCCCAGCCTCAGGCCAGAAGGGGCCCCTAGCAACTCCAGGGAGGACCTCCTTGCTCAGGCCAAGAGCAATGGGAGAAGCAGAGGCAGCCAGGGCATAGCAACAAAGGCAGGTTGTCATCAGCAAACTGGATTTGGGGGCAGCTGAATTCATGGGCACCTGCTCAAAAACAAAAGATAGGGGACAATCTCCCAGAACACCTCCCATATGCTCCCTGCCACCATACTACGCTAACCTCTTCCACATCCTTTACCCCTGGCCTCCCAATATATTTGACTCGTCTATCACAGTACGATTTCACAGATGAAGAAACAGAGTGCAAGGTTAAGGTGACATAGCTGGTCCCTGGAAGAGCTAGGATTCTCTCAGGTTGGTCTCTATAGCCTGCAGCGGGGAGAAGGAAGTCTTCCCGGAGAAAGGGGTATGTTCATAAGCCAGGGTCAAGGAAATGGTAAGGAATAGATTGAGCCTGTAGAGTTATTGTGGGACTTACTTGTGGAAGCAGAGTGGGATAGGGAAGGTTTATGAAAGGTAGGACCTGAAAAAGCAGGATCTGAGTTGTGTCAGTTCTCAAAGGAGATCAGGTCCAGAGAGATCAAGTTGCTGTCCTGGTATGAGAGAGGTGAGAGCATTCCCATTAAAGCAGGGAAACGAGGAGGGCTGTTAGAAGTTGATTCATGGAAGAGGCTTGGGCTTAGAAAAGGGCTTTATTGGCACATATATGAAAACCTGCTAGAAATGACCTCATGAATACTCATGACCTCATTTTCCCTCCACACCAAACCAGAGAACCTGACTGAGCTGAATGAGATGAGACAATAGAAGCACTTTCTGCTCACCAGACAACAATTCTTGAAGCTGGGGAAGTGAGGGAGGTTGTGGGATTTCCCAAGGTCAGGACAGACGTCAGGCTGTCTCGTCTGGGAGGTCACCTGGGCCTGCACTGATGGACAAAATCATCTTTTTTTTTTTTTTTTTTGGTCGGTCATGGGGCTTGAGCGCTGTCCCTCAGCTCTTCAGCTCAAGGCGAGCGCTCTACCACTTGCGCTACAGCGCCACTTCCGGTTTTCTGGTGGTTTATTATAGATAAGAGTCTCATGGTCTTTCCTTCCTCAGGCTGGCTTTGAACCACGATCCTCAGATCTCAGCCTCCTGTAGCTAGGATTACAGGCATGAGCCACCAGTACCCGGCCAAAATGATCTTAACGAGGAAATGATTCGCTCAGAGAAGAGACAGGAAGGAACACAAGGATGTGGACAGGGGCCCAAGGAAGGCTCCTCAATAGAGAAAGGGAGAGGAAAAGCTGAAATGTAGAACAGGGGTGCTGATCCCTGCTGGTGACCTGAAAACACTGCACCCTGAGTCCTGACCACACTGGGTCTGGTCTTCCATTGCCTTCCTTTCCCCAAAGGGAGGGAACAAAATATATGACCTGAGCTGGCCCTGGGCCTGGCCCGTGATGCTTCAGTGATTGAAGTCAGGTATGTCCTCACGAAGAAATGAACTATAATCTCAGAATATTGAGCTGGGCACTGGTGACTCAACACCTGTAATCCTAGCTACTCAGGAGCTGAGGTCTGAGGATTGTGACTTGAAGCCAGCCTGAGAAAGAAAAGTCCATGAGACTCTTAACTCCAATTCACACACACACACACACACACACACACAATCAAGTTTGATTTCAACAAACTACACTTCTGTGGGCTGGAGTGGGCAGGAGTAGGAAGCCTCTTGCTCAACTGCCAAACCCAGCCAAAAACTGGGTTTGTGTGTGTGTGTGTGTGTGTGTGTGTGTGTGTGTGTGTGTGTGTGTGTGTGTGTGTGTGTGTGTGTGTGTTTTGCTGAGGGAGACCTCCTCTCAGCCAACCTTTCCTTCCTGGAGGTTGGCCTTTCAGGAGAGCATGAGAATGTATACAAAAGGTAAACACTATGCAAGTGCCGCTGTGGATCTCTTTGCCCTCTGCTGTCCTCCAGAATCAGTCAGGCCCCTCCTAGCTGCTCTCACCTGCTCAGAAACCCCCCACAGTGACAGTCCCCCTAAGTTTCAGTACACAGAACACCTTCTGGAATCCTCCAGAATTCTGACTTCTCTGGATGAATGAATGCAAACTTGATGGTTAAACTACAGCAGCAAATCATCTGGGGAATATTTAACAGTAGTTGGGCCTTTCTAGTACCCTTAAGAGTGAGATCCAGGAGCTCTGGGGGTGGGCTAGGGCATTGCTATTTTTAAAATGCTCTCCAAAACTGGGTGCCACGGAGTGTGCCTGTAGTCCCAGCTACCTAGGGACAGAGGATTGCTGGAGTTCAGAGAGTTTGAGGCTAGCTTGAGTAATATAATGAGATCCCATTAAAAAGAAAAAAATAAAAGCTAGGCATGCTAGTACCTGTAGGGGTGGTGGAGGCTGGAAGGAGGATCTAGAGTGGGGCCAGCCAGGGCTACAAAGGAAGACTCTATTTGGAAAACAAAATAATACAAAACAAAAGGTCTGGGGGGTGAGCTCAAGTGCCTAGCATTCAAATGGCCTAGGTACAAGGCCAGTGGAGGGGGAAGGGGAGGAATGGAGGAGGGGGGAGGGAGAGGGGACTGGGAAAGAGAAAGAGAGAGAGAGAGAGAGAGAGAGAGAGAGAGAGAGAGAGAGAGAGAGAGAGAGAGAAACCATGACCACAAGACTTATTTTGTGTGGCTGTGGGCTGATGATGATTCTAGGACCTTCTCTCACCAACACTTCAGGACTCAAAATACTGACAGAACTAGTGCCCCCCCAGCAGATGTATTTTCTCAGGGAGCAGATCTGCGCCCCCCTCCTTTCCAGTGCAAACTCCCACCAGGCAGCCCCCTTCCCCGCTCTGGGAGCTCTTCGGAGGCAGGGACTTGGTGACACATCTGGGAGGCGGGACCCAGCCTAGTTTCTAGGACTAGCGGCTGTCGGGGTGCTCGATGCTCAGAAGTGGGTGGAGGGGGAGCAGGGGGGCTGAGGTCCACAGCCGGGCGGGGCCTGTCCGCACCGGTGCCACGGCGGGGGAGGGGAGGGGCGGAAGGCAGCCCCCCAGCCGCCTGGTGATGGCCTGGGGCTGATCTCTGCGCTGCGGAGAGGTGGAAATGCGGTGGGGGCGCCACGCTAGTGGGGTGCGTTGGGCACCGCCCCCCGCACCGTCCCCCGAGGGGCCGAGGGCCGCGATGGGCCGGGGGACAGCGCGGTGCTCCGCGGGGAGTAGGGTGGGAAGCAGGTGCAGTCCCCCCCCCCAGGAAGTCCCGGGAACGCGGTGGGACCCCTCCTCCGCCCACTCGGACTCCCAGGCCGCTCCTCCTGCTCCCGGCACTCTCGCCTGCATCCTCCCTTCATCCCGAGGACCCCAGCCGCAGCTCCCTCCGCAGCACCTGCAAGCCCCCACCCAGCCCGCTCCGCCAGGCTTCCCACCCACCCGAGGGCCCGGAGGGGGCGTGGCCTCGGCCGGCCCGCGGAGCGGCGGGGAGGCGTTGCCCTCTGCTGGCCAACTGGGGGACTGCTCCTCCTTGTAACCAGTGCCCCTGGCCTCAAAACCCTTCCTTGGGCCCGCTCTCAGCCACTGTCATTCTCTTCTTTCCTTGACAGGATACTCGAAGGACTCTAAATCCGTGGATGTGGGTCCTGATCCCAATGAGGCTAAGGCTGTCTGAGGGAGGGTAATGGCCATAGGCACAACAATCCAGAGGCACAATAATGGAGTTTTTTGTTTTTTTGGTTTTTTTCTTTTGGTCCGGTCGTGGGGCCTGAACTCTGGGCCTGGGCGCTGTCCCTCAGCTCTTCAGCTCAAGGCTAGCCTCTATCACTTGAGCCACAGCGCCACTTCCGGCTTTTTCTGCTTATGTGGTGCTGAGGAATCGAACCCAGGGCCTCATGCATGCAAGGCAAGCGCTCTACCACTGAGCCACCTTCCCAGCCCTAACAATGGAGATCTTATAGACCAAAAAGTGGTGTCTGGAGATATGGTTAAAATTGTTAAGTACATTCACTCTTGCCTTGGAGTGTACATACACCTGGATCAGTTTTCTCCCTGCTGGATGACAGTGAAAGGTGAGGCATACTTGATCCCAAGAGACCATTACAGATGTTTTGACCTCAGTTTGTTTTCTATACATAAGAATCTCTCCATCCCTCCCTCTCCCCCTCCCTTCCCCTTGCTCCCTCTCCCTCCCTCCCCCCCCCCCTCATTGTTTTATGCCTGTACTGGGGCTTGAACTCAGGGCCTCATACTCTCCCAGCTTTTTCCTCTCAAGGCTGGTGCTCTGCCACTAGAGCCACAGCTCCACTTTTGGCTTTTTAATGATTATTTGTAGATAAGAGTCTGGCAGACTTTCCTGCTTGATCTGGCTTCAAACTGCATTTCTCTGATCTCAGCCTCCTGAATAGCTAGAATCACGTATGTGGGCCACCAGCACCCAGATGAACATTTCTATTTTAATATAAGGATACTTATTTGTTCTTTTTTTGTCAGCTGTGGGGCTTGAACTTAGAGCCTTGGCACTGTCCCTGAGATCTTTTGCTCAAGGCTAGTGCTTGACCACTTTGAGCCACAGTACCACTTCCACTTTTCTGGTGGTTAATTTGAGATAAGAGTTTCATGCCTATGTTTCTAACCCATTTATAAGATTATTTCTTTGTTGCTTTGTATGTCCCTCCCCCACAGTGTAACCCCCGCTTTCACTATATTTGATGTCAGTATAACATGTGGAGGAGATGGGGGCAAACAAGTCGTTTAAGGATTCAGGTGGACCTGTTGCAACAATGAGAAGTACAAAATGTCATGTCAAAACCAACTTTACAATGTCGGTGTGTGTGGGGGAGGGGGGTATTATTGGGTGGGGGGAGGGGGGAGGCTGGGAAGGGAGGTGAAGGGTAAACAAAGGAGGAGGCTGCAATGCTTGGTAAGAAATGCATGCATTATCCTCCCCATGTAATTGTAGCCCCTCTGTACAGTATGTTCTCAAATAAAATAAAATAATATTAAAAAAAAAAGAGTTTCATGCCTAGGCTGGCTTTGAACTGCAATTCTCAGATCTCAGCCTCTTGAGTAGTCAGGGTTACAGGGATGAGCCACCAGCACCCAATGTTAATTCTATTTTAATATAAGGGTAATGAGTTGTACTAAATGCTTTTTTGTACCCATTTTCTTTTTCTCTTCATGTGTATGACTTGGGGTTAAAAGCCTGGATCTTGGAATCTGGCAAACGTGGGTTCAAGTTCTTACATGCTGGCTTTCTATTTGTATCATTTTTTTTTTTTTGGTATACTGGGGTGTTGAATTCAGAACTTTGCTCTTGAACCATGTCTCTACCCTTGCTTTTTTGCTAGTTATTTTGGAGATGGAGTCTTGGATTCTTCTTCTTCTTCTTTTTTTAACCAGGCTAGCCTTGAATCATAATCTTCCAGATCTCAACTTCCAAGTAGTAGCCACTCTGAGTAGCCACTTTCTAGCGCCCAGCTATATTTGCATCTTTGAGCAGACCACATGCCCTCTGCCTTGCTCAGCTGCACAGTGGTGGTCATTCAGGGATACCCATTTCATGGGCTGAGGTGAGATCCTAAGCACTATGAGGTACAGACCAGCCCATGTTGTTGATCTGAGCAGGATTGTTGTCCAGCTGTGAGATCCTTGGAACCAGTGTGTGCAGGAAGGAGTTGGAGGTTGCAGCCTCTTTGACATTGCTTGTTTTCCAGCACTGCCCTGACCACACGGGCCTGGTTATAGGACATTCTCTCATATATGCTTCCATCTGTAGTTCTGGCTCAGAAGGTACTGGGACTTTTGGAGATTTTTGTTGTTGGTGGTGGTGGTGGTCATGGGGCTTGAACTCTGGGCCTGGCTGCTGTCCCTCAGCTCTTCAGCTCAAGGCTAGCACTCTGCCAATTCCAGAGCGCCACTTCTGGATTTCTGGTGGTTTTATTGGAGATAAGAGTTTCATGGCCTTTCCTGCATGGGCTGGCTTTGAACTGTGATCCTCATATCTCAACCTCCTGAGTAGCTAGGATTCCAGGTGTAAGCCACCGGTGCCCAGCTGAGATTTTTATTTTAACCTCTGTGGTCCCTAGATATGGGTCTAGTCCATAGCAAACCCTCTATAGAGTTTTGTGTAAATATGAAAAGTAAACCAAGCTCCCTTCTATGAGCCAGCAATGCTACTTCTATACAGCAGAGGGCACCCACACATAGTACTTTGGGGTTTGTTGATACTGATGCCTGGACAGGAGACAGTTATTAAACCATATGCTGAGGTCTCCCAGGGCTGGACCGGAAGCTGCCCCTGCCCCCACCCCGCACTAATCTTCCCTGGCAGCCTGCAGCTGGCGTGCCCTGGCTGCATCACCAGGCAGGCACTGGTGCCCGAGGTCAGAATACCCTGTCTGATGGCTTGAACACACCCTTCAGCAGCTGATGCTTCTAGACTGATCACACCTTATCCCTGGCTCTGCAGAAGGAGAGCCATGACACAAGTGCATTGCTCACTCATGGGTTTACTCTGAGGTTCAGACAGAAATGCACACGATAGGTTTTGTGAATGTAAACACTGAACAAATATATACATACCCTTATTGAACCGGTAACCAAAGTGGAGAGATCAGGGCACTTAAACAGAATTGCAAGGTTAAGTGAGGTGGTTGTGGTATTGTTTGCTTGTTTTTTGGTTGTGGGGCTTGAACTCAGGGCCTGGGTGCTGTCTCTGAGCTCTTTTTGCTTAAGACTAGTTTTCTACAACTTTGAGCCACAGTGCCACTTCTAGTTTTCTGGTGGTTAATTGGAGATGAGAGTCTCTCGGTCTTTCCTGCCTGTGCTGGCTTTGAACTGCAATTCTCAGATCTTTGCCTCCTGAGTAGCTAGGATTACAGGCTGGAGCTATCAGTGCCCACGTGAGGTGGGTTTATGGAAAGGATTAAGGTAGGGAGGGAGAAGGAAGTTAAAAATAACAAGTACCTTTCACCAAGAGCTTATTAGAAGCCAGGACTGAGAAAAGTGATCTGCAAACATTGTCTAATTATAGCCAACACTTATGGGGTGCTGACCTCGGGCCGGGAGCCGTTTAAGTGCTCTATGCATACAGACTCTTCAGTCCTCACAAGACACAGGGTGGGAAGCAGTGTCACTGTCTTTGTTGAACACATGAGGAAACTGAGGCATGCAAGACTAAAGTGCTTGTGTGGCATAGTGACACAGCCAGACAGGGATGGTATTCAGACCCAAACTATTTCCCTCTTAGAATGCTCCATTCTTGTTTCTTTGTTTTGAGACAGGGTCTTGCTATGTAGCCCAGGCTGGCTTTGAACTCATGATCTTCCTGTCTCAGCCTCCTGTGAGTTTAGATGACAGAAGTGGGCTACTAGGTCTGGCTGGAAGGTATGTTTAAGTCTTGATGGTCACAAACAGATTGCATAGGAGATTTTCCTCATTTCTAGAGCAGAAACTGAGGCTCAGCAAACTTCCAAGTCCCATTGAAAGCTACCCTGTGGCTGGGTACTGGTGATTCACATCTGTAGTTCTAGCAACTCAGAAACTGAGATCTGAGGCCCACAGTTCAAAGCCTGTGAGACTCTTATCTTCAATTAATTACCATAAAAGCCAGAAGTGGAGCTGTGGCTCCAGAAGCGAGTAGAGCTGTGGTAAAGTGCCAGCTTGGAGTGTAATAGTTAAGGGATAGCACCCAGGTCCTGGATTCAAAGCCCTCATACTGGCTGAAACTCACACACAAAGCCACAGTGTGAGCTGTGAGTATATTTGAGCAGCTTGCTTATCTATTAAGCTATTCTTTCCCAGGCCTGCCACAGCAGGGAAGGGTCTAGGGAAATGGGCACCAGATACCCAGCAGTGGCACACACCGTACCTCACCTTCTGATTGGTAGGGACAGAGGTGGGGCAGGGCTGAGGTGTTGAAGGAGACTCTGTTCATTGGAGGTCCAACTCATGCAAGGGAGACCAGAGTTCTCTTCTAGGCTAGGAGACAGGAAGCCTGCTATAGGCCGTATGGCTGTCCGTGGTGATTCCATCCAGGGCCGTAGGCTTCCCTCACACCTCCGAAGGACTGTCCTGACAGTGGAGGGGTGGGGTGGAAGCATCCTCATCCCTGCTATAGGCACCCCTAACCCTAGCCCCTGGCTCCCAGTCTGTTACTTAAGCTCCTCCTTGCTTAGGACTGGAAATAGCTGAGGCTGAGCAGGACTAGGCTGGGGGCATGATGAATGGTCCTCAAGAGCATCAGCTGACCACCCTGTGCTCCCAAAGTAAGCTGAGGGCCAGCTGCAGATCGAGTTACCCAGCCCTCTCCAGGAGGGTGCCATGCTGGTGGGGGCTGCTCCAAAGTAGCCCCATGTGGACATTTATGGTGTGAGTGCCAGAGGCATGGTCCTGCGCACAAGCCTGGGCGGCTAAGTCAGCTCACAGTTGCCCTGTGCCCACCAGCTGCTTCCTTGGAGGCTGGTGGCCAAGTCCTTGCATGGAACAAGTGTTTTATGATCTTTGCATGCAGCACCTCAGCACTTGGAGCTCTGTTCCTCTGCATCCTCTGCAGCCACCTTCCACATGGAGAAGGGAAACAGAGTCTGAGAAACTGGCTCCTGTCACCTTGTCTCCCTTGTCTCAGCCCTCTTGGAAGCTGCGCTTATGGGACCCGACCCAAAGAGGCCCCCACAGAACTGTCCTAAGCCCTACTAGGTACCGACTCCGTACTCCTGAGAACCCCTTAGTTAGACTTTTGCAGACCACCTGGGGTGCAGATGGGTGGAGAGGAGAGAATGGCAGGTGTTTGTTCAGAGTTCTGATTATGGGACAACACCTGCCTAGCAAGGACAAGGAAAAGGAAAAGAATGTAAGGCTTTCAATGACCTTGCCATTGAATAATTAGTGAAATGGTCTAATTCGTCCTCACAATTCCTTTTCAGTGGATGATGATCAGTGAGCTGGGGCCTATACAGTCCATGACCCTGGGACAAGTAGCCTACAGCTGGACAAGTATGGGATGTTTCCTTTTTTCTTTTCTTTTCTTTCTTTCTTTTTGTGCCAGTGCTGGGGCTTAAACTCGGGACCTGGATACTATCCTGAGCTTTTGTGCTCAAATCTAGCACTCTGCCACTTGGGCCCCAGCTCTACTTCCACTATTACAGGCATGAGCCACCGGTGCCCAGTAAGTGTGGGACGGTTTCTTTTCTTTTCTTTTTTTTTAGGTGGGTCTGGTCATGGGGCCTGAACTCTGGGCCTGGACACTGTCTCGGAGCTCTTCGGTTCAAGGCTAGTGCTCTACCACTTGAGCCACAGCGCCACTTCCGGCTTTTTTTCTTTTTGCTTATGTGGTGCTGAGGAATGGAACCCAGGGCCTCATGCATGCAAGACAAGCCCTCTACCACTGAGCCATCTTCCCAGCCCCTGTGGGACGGTTTCTAAAAGAGAAATGTTAAGTGGGTAGGTTACCCTAATTTCCTATCTTCCTGGCCACACCAGTCCCCATGTACTGCTGGATGGAAACACACACACACACACACACACACACACACAGGTTCTGCTCCCCTTCTGTGTTTAGCAGAGGGCAGGACCCCTTCCCAAGATCTTGTAGCAGCACTCCCCAAAGGCTCTGTCCATGCCAAGCTTCTCCACACCATCCTTGCCTCCCTTGCCTGTGGGTCTTGGGGTTCTGAATGCAGGGCAAGACATCGGGGACACAGGCCACAGCGGGCCAAGAGAAACCACTCACTGCTGGAGATGAAGGACTTGGCCTTCTGTGGTGCCTTCCTGCTGCTGTCTGCACCACTCTCCAGGCACTGTCCTTTGGGAGTTAACACTGGTAACCAGAGCTGGCTCCTCTGGTAAGAGCAGGAGAAGCAGTGTTTCTTGGCAACAGGGACAGCTAATCTAGGCTGCCCTGTAGCAGGCCAGGCCGCCCCCCCTCCCAAAGCCTCCAGGGTAGCCCCTGCTGGCTATCACCTCTAGAGGTGATGATCACCAACTTCTACCTCTTTCTATCCCAGCAAGTCCTAAGTTCTAGGATTTAAGGGGGACCTCTTATTCCCTTCCCTCTGGTCCTTTCTTCCTTCCCATTTTAAATTCTTTGCCATCCCCTCCCCTTTATTGTAAGGGATCAAGGGGCCTTGCTAAACCTATGTTCTACTACTGGTTTACACTCATAGACTCCCCCACTTTGTCTCCCTTCACAACATGATGGTATGTATGGGGCAGAAATTCATAAAACTGTTGCAGGAATCATGAGCTGGTGGCTCACACCTATAATGCTAGCGATTCATGAGGCTGAGATCTGGGGATCGCTGTTTGAAGCTAGCCTGGGCAGGAGTCTGTGATACTCTTATCTCCAATTAACCACCAGAAAACTGGAAATGGAGCTGTGGTTCAAAGTGGTAGAACACCAGCCTTGAGCAAAACAGCTCAGGGACTATGTCCAGGCCTTGAGTTCAAGCCTCAAGACCAAGAGAAACAGAAACAAAAAAAAATACCAAAACAAGCCGGGTGCTGGTGGCTCACGCCTGTAATCCTAGCTATTCAGGAGGCTGAGACCTGAGGATCGTGGTTCAAAGCCAGCCCGGGCAGGAGAGACCGTGAGACTCCTATCTCCAATAAACCACCAGAAAACCGGAAGTGGCGCTGTAGCTCAAGTGGTAGAGCGCTCGCCTTGAGCTGAAGAGCTGAGGGACAGCGCCCAGGCCCAGAGTTCAAGCCCCATGACCGACAAAAAAAAAAAAACAGAACTGTTGGAGGGGAGGATTCCAGCAGGGTGGAAAGCTATGGAAGATAAGATATCATTTCAGCTCTCTAACCTGACCCTTTTGTCCTCTTTGGAAAGCAACTGCAGAGCAGTTCTGTGCCTTTGTAATGGGGCTCGAACTCAAGGTCTGGACACTGTCTCTGGGCATTTTTGCCCAAGGCTGATGCTCTGCCACTTGAACAGCTCTACCGCCTGCTTTTTGGTGGCTAATTGGAAATAAGAGTCTCACAGACTTTTCTGCCAGGGATTGGCTTCAAACTGCGATCCTCAGATTTCAGTCTCCTGAGTTGCTAGGATTACAGCTGTGAGCCATCAGTGCCTGGCTTTCATTTTCTTTTTCTGACTATGATGATTGATTATTTTTATTTATTTATTTATTTTTGGCAGTCCTGTGACTTGAACTTAGCTCCTGGGCACTGTCCCTGATCTTCTTTTTGCTCAAAGATAGCACTCTACCACTTGAGTCACAGAACCATTTGCAGCTTTTTCTGTGTATGTGGTACTGAGGAATCAAACCCAGGGCTTCATGCATGTTAGGCAAGCACTCTACCACTAAGGTGTATTCTCAGCCCTGATGATTGATTTTTATCTGTTAATTTAAGCATGTTAAGGTATGACCAGATAGCTGGTATAAAATTATTTCTGTGTGTATGTGTGTATAAAAGAGTAGAAATTGAATCAATAACTGAGTAACAAAGATCTATTCTCACCAAGATAAGTGGGAATCATTCCATACATGGGAGGCCCAAACAGAACAGAAACATGCAGGAAATGTGAACTCACTTTCTCTTCTTCAGCTAGGACTTTCATCTTTAACATCAGAGCTCCTGGTCCTCAAACCTTGAGATTCACAGTGGCTTCTTCTGAGCCTCTAGCTTACATGCAGTAGATTGTGGGCCTTATTGACCGCCATAATCATCTGTGCCATTCCTCATAATAAATCTCTTTCTGAAATGAACTCTAGGAAATGGAAACATGAAAAATAATTTCTTTGTATATAGATATACACAGTGGTCTCTTGGTCTCTACTAGAGAGTTGTTGCAGGACTCTCCCCTCAAGGATACCCAAACCAAGGATATTCAATTCTCTTTTGAAATAAAAAGTCACAATATCCAGGTACTGGTGGCTCAGGTCTGAAATCTCAGGAAGCTAAGATCTGAAGACAAAGGCTGGAAATTAATGTGAACAGGAAACTTCTGTGAGACTCTTATCTCCAATTAAGCAGCAAAAATCAGTTGATGGAGCTGTGGCCCAAGGGCTAGAGTACTATCCTTGAGTGGATAAAAACTAAGGGACAGTGCCCCAGTACTAGCACCTCTGCCCCAATGAAGTATCTTTATACCATCAATGCACATCTATCCTTTATGATACTGTCACCGGACAGAGCTGAGGTTTAGTGAAGCTCCCCTTTAAATATAGGAACTCTTCACTAAGGGTTCTTGACTTCAATCACAGAATAAGAATTTCTGGACAAGTCACAATGGTAAGAAAACTTGGCAGAGCTTTATTAAGGAAACAGACAGACAAAAAAGCAGACAAACAGAAGGGCAGGGGCACACTCTAGCAGAGTGTGGGTGCTCTCATAGGGGCACAAAGACACAGACAAGGAGACACCCAGAGAGACACACAGCTCCTTGGGCTGTTGGATATTTATAGGGTAAAGGCAGGGGGTCTGGCTTTAAGTTATTCAGAGCTAGGTGCTTTGTCTTTGCTTTAACTACACCTGGTGTTATTCTCTGAGTTTCCAGGTAAGAAAGTATCCTGCATAAAACAGATCCCTTATCCTTGAAACAAGAAGACATCCTGCTATCTGCATTTTGGGACATCCTGTCAGGCGGTTGTGAATTCTTGGATGAGAAATGCATCCCTTAGGAAAGAATGCATTCAGTTGCCACTCTTTGAAACAAAGATTGCATTTCTAAGTTTTTAGATACCATATTTTTGAGTTGCTTATACCAGGCCTCAGTTTCCATAAGTTATCCTGCTTCATTTCTCCCCAAATGGCATTTGTTCCCTTAATTTTAAGGTAAGTACATGAAGGAATATCTCCTGTAGTTGCTGTTAGCTGACCATTTTTCCTAGTCTATCTGGCTTCATTTCCCGCTAAATGACTTTGTTCCCTTAATCCTAAGAGAAGTAGATGGACAAGCTTTAAGCTTGAATTTTGAATCCCTAGCATCCATTTACCACGCCTCATTTTTCCTAGTCTATCCAGCTTCAATACTTCAGTAACTATCTAGATACTTAGAATACCTAATACAACATAAATGTTATGACAGGGGTAAAAAGTCTGTATGTGTTCAGTACAGTGGTAATTTCCGTGTGTGTGTGTGTGTGTGTGTGTGTGTGTGTGTGTCCTGGGACTTGAACTCAGGACCTAGACGCTGTCTCTGAGCTTTTCTGCTCAGGCTGGTTTGGAACTATGACCCTCAGATTGCAGCCTCCTGACTAGTTAGGATTAGAGGCAGAAGCCATCAGTACCTAGCTCCCCCAAATATTTTCAAGTCACCTTTGTGAAACTGAGGATTTGGAGGATGAGTGTCTATGTATCTATGTTGCTGACTGTGTTTCTCTGCAGATCTCGGACCCATACAAACAATGGCATCTGTAACTTATTTGCAAGACTCTTCAACATCAGACTTCCTGACTCGGTGGTAACTACTGCTATTGGTTTTGTTCTTTGTTGTGTTTCCTTGGAGAGCGCTGACTAGGTGTTCTCCGAAGCACGTTCCAGCTTTCTGCACCTCTATATCTAATTTCTTATTTCTTCCTTCTCCTGTCTCCAAGTTGTCTTAATTTTTGCATCACTGTCTAGTCCTATTGAATCTCTAAGCAGCAGGGTTCTAACTGGAAGACATCCTTAAAATGAAAGGCAGTCACCTTTTAATCACATTTCATTCTCTTCGGGATCGAGGGAGCAGATTTTCCTTGCCAATTTCACAAGCCAGTTCCTCACTACTTCCGGACCCCTCTCTTTCTCTCCACCCTCCCCTTCCTCCCCCCCCCCACGCCCCGATTGCACCCGCGCATTGACGTCTATTTGCATACACAAGACCCAAAGGAAGCTTTGGCTCAACAAACGATTTGCATACTCTCTTGCTATTGGTTGGACGGGAGGCGCGGTAGCCAATGGTTCGCGGCGCTGTTTATTGGGAGCCGCGGCTCTGCGCCCTGGGTGATGTAATGGAATCCTGGCTGGCCTGCGGGCTCCCTACGGACCGCCTAGTGACGTAGCGGCTTCCCCGTCCGCACCCCGCGCGGCGGGGCCTGGCGGGGTCAACGCGGTCCCCCGCAGCGGAGCATAGCGTGGGGCAGGGCAGGCCGCGTTCCTTCCGGCACGGGGTGCTGGTGGCAGGGCCACTCCTGGAGGGTCTTGGTCCAGATTCAATCTCCCGGAATGAGAGAAAAATCTGGAAACAGACACCAGAGAATGACCCAACTTGTACTCCTCTGGGATCTCGATTACGGATTTCCCACGCAATCGGGGGACGTTTGCATTTGTTTACAACCAGCATGCTTGATTTTGTAACTTGACAGTAATTTTCATTTGTTTTTAATACACAGTCTTGCCGTCGATTTAAAGGATTTATGATTGCTTGTTTTGGGTGCCGGTTCTAAGGGCCTGGGCGCTGTCCCTGCGTTTTCGTGCTCCAGGCCAGCGTGCTACCACTTCAGCCACAGCTCCACTTTCGGCTATTTGCTTGCTGGCTAATTGGAGATGAATCTCATGGACTTTCCTGACCAGGCTGGCTTTAAACAGTGCTCTTCAGACCCCAGCCTTCTGCGTAACTAGGATTACAGGGGTGAGTTACTGACACCCGATGTAAAGGATCTTTTTTAAATTCTAGTTTTGCAATTTCTGGCCCGATGACCTTGGTCATTTTCTCATGCTGACCCTATGGTCCTTCCATCACAACCAGGGACAGCAAATGCAGAGACACTTGGAAAGGGGCCAATTGGGGCTTCTTCTTATGTAATTCTCTGAGTGTGCAACGATACGTCATGGCAGCCTTGGACAGCCCACATCCCCGGGACAGCCCCAAGAACCCTCTTTGTGACTCTTTCCTTTTTTGACCCAAGAAGACATGGATGACCTTGGCAAGGTAGTTCTTGATCTTCATGAGAAAGAGAACCACAAAGGGAATCCCCTCCATAGCCCCTGTGCTTATGCTGGGCCCTGCCTTAGCAGGAGAGCCCCTTCTCCACCCACCCAGGCTTAGGGAACCCCCTGGTGCTCCCTGTGTGGGCAGTGGGGTGGGTGGTTCCCTGAAGGTGGAGCTGCATGGAGGGTGTGTGTGTGTGTGTGTGTGTGTGTGTGTGTGTGTGTGTGTGTGTGTGTGTGTAGGTGTGCAGGTTGGGTACAGGAGCTTGAACTCAGGACCTTGTACTCCTGCTTGGCTGCTTCTGCTCAAGGCTGGCTCTCTACCACTTGAGTCACAGTTCCACCTCCAGCTTTTTGGTGGTTAGCTGGAGAAAAGAGTCTCACTGCCAGGTGCTGGTTACTCATACCTGTAATCCTACCTCAGGAGGCTGCGATCTGAGAGTCCAGATTTGAAGCCAGCCCAGGCAGTCAAGTCCCCATGAGACTCTTATTTCCAATTAACTACTGAAAAACAAAGTGGAGCTGTGGCTCAAATGGTAGAGTGCTAGCACAAAGAGCTCAGTGACAGCACCCAGGCCCCGAGTTCAAGCCCCACAAGTGACATAAAAAAAGAAAGAACAAAAGAAAAAGAGTCTCATCAATATTCCTGCCAAGGCTGGATTCAGACTGCAATCCTCAGATTTCAGCCTCCTGAGTAGTTAGGATTGCGGGTGTGAGCCACCGGCACCCAGCATTCATTCATGGAGGCATTCTGCTGCTGTGAGCTGGAGGGGTATGTGAGAAGGCCACCAAGTCTGCCTGATCCTGCTGGGGCCTGTGATTTACCTTAGTTCACTGCTTCCCATGCTGAGTACCTCAACTCCTCCCCTGCCTCATACCTTCGGGCTTTGGGGGCGGGCAGCCTCTCTACCTCATGGGATGTCCTCCTTCTCTCTCCCTAACTGGTCCTGGTCCTTCTTTCATACCATGCCTCATATTCTGTTCCTCGAGTGGCCTCTGAGATGAACTCTATAGATTGCACCCATGGCCAGGTGGAAGCCACTTGGAAATTCTGGCACCATTCCAAATTTGAGTCTGTGCCCCTGCCTTCTCAACCATACCACACTAGCAGACAGTTTTCTACAGAAGACCTTGTTCTTGTTCTCCTCCCTTAGAAGTTTTCTAGAATGGATCCGCACCAAAGAGGGTTTTCCCCCTATTCCTAGACTCCAAGCCGTTTGAGAGAACAGTGCACCTTCTGTCTGCTTGGCTTTCCTATTTTCCCTAGGAGCCATGAGTGTTTCCTGGGACTTGTGTAGAAAGGAGTGCTGTCTTCTGCTGTCAGACCAGCGTTGTGACACTAATTGGCCACTGACTAGTGGGGGAAGTGGAAGCAAGGGGACACGAAGAGGGCTACATGCCCAGCACTGGTGGCTCATGAGTGCAATCCAAGCTATTCTGGAGGCTGAGATGAGGATCCCAGATCGAAGTAAGCCTGGGCAGAAAAATCTGTGAGATGCCAATCTCCAGATAATCAGAAAAAAAATAAGAAGTAGAGGTGTGGTTCAGGTGGAAGGGTGCCATCCTTGAGAGAAAAAGCCAAGCAAGAATGTAGGGCCCTGAGTTCAAGCCTGATACAGGAACCCATACCCCCCACACACATAAGAATGGGGCAAAAATTAATGTATTATCGGTAATGACACTAACTGGTGACATTACCCCTCACCTGTCCTCCCCTCCCCCACCAACTAAACATACCAGCTGGCCAAAGCTATAGAGTAGACCCTCTGTTTATATAGTTCTGTGCTCCCCCAAGTCCTTCTGTGTGGAAGTGGCAGATCTTCCACTTTGTGCCACCCTCCTGGCTGCATGCTGTCAGCCTGCTATTAAAAATGCACTGTTCATGACAACCCTCTGAGATGAGAATGTTATCAACTTCCTGCTTTTGATGGAGAAACCAACCCCCAGAGATGGCAAGTAACTCCCCTGAAGTCACACAGCTGGTAAGACTCAGAACCTTGTGGGCTGAGAAAGAGCAAGAGCTACTAAATTCGTGTGCCTGCTGTGTGCAAGGCTCCTCCACACTGCTCAGTCCTAAGCTAAGCAGTATCAACCCCAGGCCTCTTGGGCCTGTGTACCCTCAACAGCCCCAATTGCCTTCTTGAGCCACACAAATGTGGCTCTTAATTTTGTACAAATGAATATCTCTTCTTTTTATTATAAGTTAGAGGATATATAATGAAAGTTAGTTCTGCTAGGAGTATTTATAGAAAGGAGAGAGACCTCTGTGGGCTGGAAGCTTCCATGGAAAAACTGGTAACTGAAACTCCCCCCCCCCCTTTCCTGTCTAAATAAATGCATTTCTCCTACACAGGCAAATATTTTAAAATGTATTTTCAAAAAAGCTTCTGGAAAAATAAAGGAGGGGGGAGGCAGCTGCTTCCTTCTGAGGCCCATTTGAGAGTTGCTGCTGAGGCAGGAAGAAGGGGAGGTTGGGGGGAGGGAGTTGAGGAGAAGCCTGTCCCAAGACCCCTGACCCCTGACCTCTGACCCCTGGCCATTGTGAATGGCTCTCCTGCTGTCATCTGGGAGAGAAATGCCCATTCAGGTGATTTCAAAACAAATCAGATTCCTGGGATTGTTAGGAAGAACAGAGAAAAGGGCTTCTGCACCGCCCCAGAAGAGTAGATAAGCAGATAGAGAATAGGATTTCTGGGGTGGATGGGGGTAGGAAGAGCAATGTGGCCTCTGGAACAAGGGCTGGTGGGGAGGGCTCTTGGGGAGGGTTCTGAATGCAGAAGGGGTTCTTGGGCTGGTATTGACAACCATGCGGCTTGCCATTTGGCTGGGTATGAGGCCATGCCCTCCTGATGAAGTGTTCCCTGGCTTTCCCCGCCTTTCAGGACAGCAGCACAGCCCGGCTCCATGCAGCATCCTTGGCCAGCCCCTCCGTTTCTTTGCCTCACAGGGGCATCTGAGTGGGTAGGCTTGCTCAGGATGGAATGGTTCTGTTCTGGAGAGGGCAACGGGGTGGGAGACTTCTCTAGCAGCTTCACCTAGGAAGTGGCTTGCTGATGGCCTGTGCTTGATGACTATGGTCATTTTTTTTTTCCAGTCCTGGGGCTTGAACTCAGGGCCCAGGTGCTGTCACTGGCTATTTTGCTCAAGGCTAGTGCTCTACCACTTGAGCCACAGCTCCATTTCTGGCTTTTTTTTTTGGCGGTTAATTGGAAATAAGTCTCATTAACTTTCCTGCCTGGGTTGGCTTCGAACTAAGATCCTGAGAGCTCAACCTCCTGAGTAGCCAGGATGACTGGCATGAGCACTAGTGCCTGGGTGTGCAAGCACTGAGTGCCTACTATGCACAAGGCTTCTTCCCAGCTGATTAGTCCTCCTGACACACTCAAAGGGTGGATAAGATGATTAGTCTCACTTCACAGACGAGGTAGCTGAGGCTCAGAGAGGTTAGGAGACTTCCTCGAGGTCACACAGGACTATGGACGCAGTCACATCACTGAGTGCATGTGACCCTACTTCTGGACGTGCTTAAGGAGAGAAGCACCCACCTTCCCAGGAAGTGCTCTTTCTTAGTAATCAGTCGTCTTCCGTTTAAGCCACGTGCCTCGTCTCCTGGGTTCCTTGCCCTTGCGGTGTCACACACGCCCACAGCTTCATGCCACCTTGGGGTGCTCACAGGTTCAGAGAGGCTGGAGCCTTGTGCCCTCAGTCTGCCTAGTTGCTGTGTGACTTTGAGTGGCTGCGGAACCTCTC
The DNA here is from genome assembly GCF_024711535.1 of Dipodomys merriami. NCBI lineage: Eukaryota > Metazoa > Chordata > Mammalia > Rodentia > Heteromyidae > Dipodomys > Dipodomys merriami. The sequence goes on from NW_027202271.1 coordinate 15,656,512, forward strand.
TGGGGCTCACTTTTTCCACCTGCAGCTTGGGGGGGAAGCCCCAGATAGATTTATTTATAAGCCGGAGGTGGGGTGGGGTAGGGGATGGGGGCTTGGGGTGGGGGTGTTAGCAAAGACCTCAGAGCCCTCACCTGCAAACAACCCGGGTCTCGGCGAGGCGCGCGTTATGTAACCGGGGCGCGGCTGCGGGCCCCGGGCTGGCGCTGGGCGGCGGGGGGCGCGGGGCGGGGCGCTCCTGGCTATTCCGGGCGCCTCTATTTTTAGCTCCATTGATGAGGTTGCGTCGGCCGCCGCCGCCGCCGCCGCCGCCGGGATTCCGGAGACGTCAATGGGCGCGCGCGTCACGGTCCCCGCCTGCCGGCTCTCCGGGGGAGGCGCGCCGGGGCCCGGAGGCCGCGCGGGCGGGCGGCGGCGCCGGGGGCGGGGGGCGCGGGCGCGGCCGGAACCGCGGGGCGGGGGGCTGCCCGGCGTGGGCAGGGGGGGCGGGAGCGCGGGCCGCGCGGGGCGGCCGCAGGAGCGCGCGGCGGCGGCGGCGCCAGCCCGGGACCCTCGTGGCGCCCCGGCCCCGGCCCGGGCCATGGGCTCCCCGGGGCTGCTGAGCTGCAGCCCGCCGCCGGGCTGCGCGCGATCCGGGCCAGAGGAGCCCACCGGGCCAGGTGAGGCGGGACGTGGGCAGGTCCAGGGAGGGGGGCGAGGCGGTGCCCGGGTGTGTGTGGGGGGGCGGAGGGGGAGATCAGGAGCCCCTCTTGGAGTCGCGATCGCTCGGGGAGCCGGGGGTGGGGATTGAGACTCGATCCCCAGCCGGGATCCCCTGGCTGCGATCAGCTCCGGGGGCGACGGCCAGCTCTCTCTCACCCCAGCCCGCCAAGGGTGGGGTTTGGCCCTTGAGGGGCGCTGGATGTGGCCAGGCCAGAGAAATTCCTTCCATTTCCCCGCCGGCTGCGGGAACGGGTTCCAGGAGCTCCAGAGCCCGGCTGCCAGCAGACCTAGTCCGCAGGGACCCGCCTGGCGCGGGGCAGCCCTTCGTGGACCAGGGGAGCATCCAAGCCTGGACAGGCTGCGTGGAGCCCGCTCTGCTGGGATGCTACTCAGATCTTGTCTCCAAGACGGTGGTTAACACTTCGTGTGTGTGTGTGTGTGTGTGTGTGTGTGTGTGTGTGTGTGTGTGTGTGTGTGTGTGTGTGTGTGTGTGTGTGTGTGTGTGTGGTGGGCAGGATGCAGTTCCTTGGCTTGGGGGCAAACCCATTTTGCACCTTAGCATCTGATAGGAGTCCCGGCAGGGGGGAGATGCTGCACACTGAGGTGGCTTAGGTGAAGTTTTGGTTCAAGTTGGGTCAAGTACTAGGGAAACCGCAAGCTAACCTCGGTAGGCAGATTCCCAATAGATGGACCCAAAGATTGCTGAGGGACTAGGGCTGGGTCTTGTCTGCTGACTGTGATCTGTCTGGAGGTAACTCCAAGCCTGATCCTAAACCCTTTACAAATGGACTTTAGCTTAGTGATTTGGATGAAGACATAAAAATGAAGCCTGTAATCCTGTCTACTCGGGAGGCTGAGCTCTGAGGATGGAAGTTCAAAGCCAGCCCTGGGAGCTCAGTCCAAAGCCAGCAGGCAAGTCTGTGAGATTCTTTTCTTTTCTTTTCTTTTTCCAGTCCTGGGGCTTGAACTCAGGGCCTGGGCACTGTTCCTGAGCTTCTTTTGCTCAAGGGTAGCACTCTACCACTTGAGCCACAGTGCCACTGCCAGCCTTTTCTGTTATATAGTACTGAGGAATGGAACCCAGGGCTTTATGCATGCTAGGCAAGCACTCTTACCTCCAAGCCACATTCCCAGCCTGTGAGATTCTTATCTCCAGTTTACAAGCAAAAAGTCAGAGAAGTAGAGGTGTGGCTCAGATGGTCAGAGTGCCCAGCCTAGAGTGAAAAAGGCAAGGGACAGCACTTGGGCCCTGAGTTTAAGTCCAGTCCTGGCATGAAAGAAAAAGAGGAAGGAAGGAAGGAAGGAAGGAAGGAAGGAAGGAAGGAGGGAGGGAGGGAGGGAGGGAAGGAAGGAAGGAGATGAAGAAAGGAAGGAAGGAGATGAAGAAGAGGAAGGAAAGAGAAAGAGAGAAGCAAAAAGCCAGCCGACTTGACTCTGAAATGCCCCCAGAGTTGTGGGGAATGATAGTACAGTAGGATAAAATCAAGGTTGCAGATGATAGTGTGGGAACAGAAGAAACCCACTTTAAATAAATGTGATGGATGAGAAATATTGGAGCTTATGCTTGAGGTATGACTATCACCTCAGAGTTCAGGTACTAGGCCTGGCTCAAAAGCCTTTACCAACCTAGGCCCTCAGATTCTATTGGCTCTCCAGCAGACCTCCCTGTGACTGCTCTGTGCAATCAAGCCTACCCCACTACACCACTCCATGGAGGGGCAGGAGGGTTGGCTGGCCTAGGACTCCCTGGTTGGGCACCTAGTTTCTAATCCCAGCATTGCCAAAATTTTCTACTTGTGTGAGTGGCCACCTTCTTATCATCATATGATCAAGCTTTATGATATACCCATTTCTGGCAGTTGGAGGGCATTGGCCAAAATAGAGCTGTACCCAAGGGGCCACCAGATCTGCAGAAAGTCTGTCATCCATGTCTTGTTGCAAGGGGAGTTACCACTTATATGTTTCACAGAAAGGACTAGACAGAGATTTCTGCTGGGTTCACGCAGGGGGCTCCTCACCTTTGGAGCCAAGGTTGTGACTCAAGACCAGAACTTCTGTCAGATTTGCTCTAAAATGGAAGAGGGACATCTCCTTAGGGCAATGTTCTCAATAAACTCAGTCTTCTTCTTCTAGTTGTAGTGCAGGTGTGGGGGTGGGTGGGGGGTGGTGCCCCTCCCGTCCCTCATTCTCTTCCACTTTCTAGTGTTGAGCTGAATTTGAGACGGAAGGCTGCAGTGCTGAGACAGACAGACGACAGACAACATCCTTGCTTTCTAGTTAGGCAGATAGAGATAAGCTTTAAAAAGAACCGCAGTTCTATGCTATTTATGTGGGGATGGGATGGAGGCTCTTTGAGGAGGTGAGATCGGAAACCTAATGGGTAGAGAGGGAGCCAGACAGAGGGACTGGGACAGGGACTTCCCCAGCAGAGGGAGTAGCCAAGGCCATAGGTAGGAAAGAAAGGGCCTTGTGACTGATCACTGCAATGAAGGGGAGAAGAGGTGAGGAGGGAAAGGAAGTAAAGCCAGGTTCTGAAGAGTTGGCTTAATGCTCCATCCCTTTTCTTGGGTGGCTTTCTCCTCTGATCTTCCTTAGACCCTGCGTCAGCCCAGGGTTTAGTCTCTGCACAGTGCTGATTGGAATCGATGTTGCTTATCTCCTTGTACCTGGGGCCCCAGGATCTTAGTTTGCCCAGTCCTGGGTCTTGTGCTGTTTGTGACCCACTGCCTAGCTCACAGTATATTCTCAAGAGATGCTGGCAGTGTGACTGTTAGGAGGGAATTTTGATTTAGGACAGGAAACGAGATCAGATACCTGTTCCATCGTGCAGTGACTCATCATCTAGGTGCTAACTGGGTGGCAGGCTCTGGCCCTGTTCTTGGCCACAGGCAGGGAAGATCTGGATGGGCTTGACAATGAGAGGCGGTGTTTGGCCCTCCCTGCCTGAAAGGGAGGTTGGAAGACCTCCAGGCCTGTTTCTGGAGGATGGGAGGGTGGCGGTCACACTGGGAAGCAGGTGGTACATAGGCAGTGACGGGTGTTGTCTCCATTTGCTTTCTGTTTGGGGTTGGAAGTGCTCCAGCTGTCTCAGCCACCTGCCCCTCCCTCCCTCTTCTGCTGAGGCCTTCACTTCCTGCACATTACCTCCACAGCCTCCCTAACCCCCAAGCCCATGGATGGGCTTGTAGAGCCTGGGTATCACATGCCAGAGGAACTTCACTTAACCAGGGGACCTGGGGCAGAGGTCAGGGGCCAGAGGAAGCCTGTGACCTGCCCTTGAGGTCTTCCTCCTCCCTGCTCTTTCCACTACCCACCACAGAAACTTTGACTTCTCTTTTCCCACACCTCATCTCAACCTGAAGCCCAGTCTAATAGTAGTCAGGGCCACACTGTGGCTGGTCCTGTTCACACACTGGGCCAGGAGAGGGGATACCACTGAATGAGGTGGGAGAAGGGAGGGCAGGTGGGGGTCAGGGTGCCCTGGCTTAAGGGATCTTTGGAGAGGCAGGTTTGGGGGGGAAGAGCTAAAGAGGTGGGGTACATAGTTGGCTTCTACTCTGAAAGGAGAGGCCAGGTACCTAGAGTGGTAAAGAAACCAGGGTCTGTGGTTAGCTCTCTCTGTGTGTGTGTGTGTGTGTGTGTGTGTGTGTGTGTGTGTGTGTGTGTGTGTGTGTGTGTGTACCTAGAGTGGTAAAGAAACCAGGGTCTGTGGTTAGCTCTCTGTGTGTGTGTGTGTGTGTGTGTGTGTGTGTGTGTGTGTGTGTGTGTGTGTGTGTGTGTGTGTGTGTGTGTGTGTGTGTGTGGTGTATGCCAGTCCTGGGGCTTGAACTCAGGGCTTGGATGTTGTCCTGAGGTTTGTTGCTCAAGGCTAGTGCTCTAACATTTGAGCCACCGCTCTACTTCCAGATCTTTTGGTGCTTACTTGGAGATAAGAGTTTTATGGACTTCCCTGCCTCGGCTGGCTTTGAACTGTGATCCTCATATCTCAGGCTCCTGAGTAGCTAGGGTTACAGGCATGAGCCATTGCACCTGCCTGAATATGTCTCATCTAGCTCTGTTCCAAGTCTTTACACACATTAGCTCATTTTTAAGCCTGATGATAACCCAGCAGGTGCTAGTTTTTGAGATGTCAGTTATAGATTGTCATTTTTTGCAGATAAGAAACTAGAGGCAGGAAGGGATTATGTAATCTACCAGGAATAAGTGCTAGAGCTAGTATTTGAACCTAGATAGTCTAGAACTCCCCCCACCCCTTCCCCTTATCAGATTTTTTTTCATTGTGAAAATACTGTACAGAGGGGTTACAATTACAGAGGCAAGATAATGAGTACATTTCTTATTAAGCATTGTAGCCTCCTCCTTTGTTTCACCTTCCCATCCTCCCCCTGCCCTCGAATCCTCCCCGCCCCCTCCCCCCCCCCCCACCAAAGTTGTAAAGTTCATTTTCTACATAACGGCTTGTACATCTCATTGTTGCAATGGGTCCACCTGTATCCCTATTTAAAGGATTTGTTTTTCCCCTTCCCCTCCACAAGTTATACTGACATCAAATACAGTGAAAGCAGGGGTATACTGTGGGGGAGGGACATACAAAGCAACAAAGAAATAATCTTATAAATGTGTTAGAAACAATCGCATGAAAGAAAAAAAACATTTGAATACATCTCTTAGGGTTCATTTCCCTAACATCACCTTATCTGACCTTTTCTGCTTGACTCATACATATACTAGATATTGCAAATAAGGGAAACCATGGGACCTATGTTTCTTTGGGCCTGGCTTACTTCACTTAATATAATTTTTTCCAGGCCTTTCCATTTCCTAACAAATGGGGCAATGTCATTCTTTCTGATGGAGGCATAGAATTCCATTGTGTATCCCTTATCAGATTTCTTTAGCTCCAAACTCCAGGTCTTCCTCTTTTCGAACAGGGTTCCTGAGGGTCTCTCTTGTTCAGCTTAGAAGGCTGGCTTTGCCCTCTGGGAGACTCTGAAACATTGGGGGCTGAATTAGAGCCTGGTAGGGCTGGGTGATTCTGCTCCTGTTCATATTAGCTGCCTTTTCTCTGCTGATCAAATGCCCTGTGTGCCTACAGGACTGGGTAGGAGTCAAATGCTGACATGCTTCTCTGTGCTGAGATGCCCAGGTGCTACCCAAGGCTCCTGGCCACCTTGCATTCTCCTCTCTGGGGGCATGGACTCCCAGGGAAGACCTGAAACTGGCTTTTCCTCTTCTGGCCTGGTACGTTTCCTATTGCCACTCCTGTTTTCTGGTTGCGCTGTCTCCAGGACATGTCCCTGATGGCTGATTTCTTGTCATTCACACCAACTCTCTCTCCACAGGCCATGGAGGACGGAGGCCAGCCCCTGCCCCTCTCTGGTATCCTGGCTCCTTCTGCTGGGCCCTGAAGTTGGAAGCGGTGGTGTGAATGTTGATCAAGGCTTGTTGGTTCATCTAAAGTGGTAAGTTCCTGCTGCTGTCCTATATGCACTCTTGGGCTTGTAAGCAGGTGGGGGCAGAGGAGGGTGTGGAGCTGGGGGAAGTGGATGTGGTTTGGGGGACCAGGGGGGAAGCCCTGCAGAGGTGGCAGGCAAAGTTCTCAGGAGGTCCTCAGCGTGGGAAGACCCGACTTCTAAAGGGGTGCGGAGGTGGGGACGGGGAAGCCTTATTTCCTTAAGGGGTTAGGCTGGTGGTGTTGGGCCCTGGTGTCATGGGTAGTGCCAGAGGGGGCTAGGAAACTGAAGGGGGTGTGGGAGGGAGGTATCTTAGGGTTGGTAATATGATAGGGGCATGGAGACATGGGGCAAGGGGATTGTTTCTAGGTTGGAACCTGCACCAAGAGAGTGTACCCTTGTCTGTAGTTCCTGAGGAGTCTCTAGTGTGGAGAAGTGGCCTCTGGAATGGGAGGTAGGACCAGGCTCTGCACTATTCATTCAGAATCTTTTTTTAAATTTTTTGGTGCTGGTACTGTAACTTGAACTCAGGATCTCGTACTCTCACTTAGCTTTTCTTCTTCTTTTTCTTCTTCTTCTTCTTCTTCTTCTTCTTCTTCTTCTTCTTCTTCTTCTTCTTCTTCTTCTTCTTCTTCTTCTTCTTCTTCTTCCTCCTCCTCCTCCTCCTCCTCCTCCTCCTCCTCCTCCTCCTCCTCCTCCTCCTCCTCCTCCTCCTCCTCCTCCTCCTCCTCCTCCTTCTTCTTCCTTCACTCTGCCACTTCTTCACTCTGACTTTCTTGGGTGTCTAACTGGAGATAAGAGTCTTAACAGACTTTTCTGCTCAAGCTGCCTTCAAGCCTTTATCCTCAGATTTCAGCCTCCTGAATTTTTTTCTTTTTTTTTTTTTTTTTGCCAGTCCTGGGGCTTGAACTCAGGGCTTGGGCACTGTCCCTGAGCCTTTTTTTTTTTTGCTCAAGGCTAGCACTCTACCACTTGAGCTACAACACCACTTCTGGCTTTTTCTGTGATGAATTGGAGATAAGAGTCTCACAGACTTTCCTGCCCAGTTTGGCCTTGAACTGTGATCCTCAGGTCTCAGCCTCCTGAGTAGCGAGGATCACAGGTCCGAGCCACAGGCACTTGGCTTCATTCAGGATCTTTGAGAAGAAAATCCCAACATGTGGTCAGGGTTGGAGGGGCCTTAGCCAGCTATCTTTCCTCTTTCCTTAAGGAGAAAGCCAGGTACAGAGGGAAAAATGACTTGTGAAGATTCTACCACAGGCAGCATAGAGCCAAGTCTAGGTTCCTGTCTGTTGTATGTTCTTGGCAAACCCAGAGGCCAGTTGATAATGTGGGGTGGGGGTAGGTAAGGGGAGGGCAGGGAGGAGATACTTTGCCTGGTCTAGGGAGCTTCCAGAAAGGCTACAAGATGATCTGTGGATGAGTGGAGAGGATATTCACCAGGCCTTTCCTTGAGTTATTTAGATGGGCCTAAGGTTACCATGCTTGAAGGAACTGGACTTGAATTTCCACACCTTGGACAGGGGCTCTGGGATTCCTTCTTTCTATTTCTGGGACAGAGAGCCATCTCTCAGCCACAGCCCTCCAGGCTTATGAGATCCCAGCTGAAGTAGGATAGCTCGGTGTCTCCCCAACTACCCCACCCCACCCCCAGCTTCCCACTCCCAATCCTGTTACTGTATGTGGAGCTGGTGTGTAGAGTGCAATGTCCCAGGTTGGGGAGAGGTTGAGGTTTCCAGGGAAGGGAAGCCCTGGGAAGCGGGTCCTCTGGGAGCTAAGCTGAGCATGCATCTGGCTTTCTGTTGGCCACAGGCTCCATGCAACTAACCTTGGGCTGGGGACAGGGGAGAGGAATTACTGTAAGTGGAAGAGGCAGGTGTCCCTGGTCAGCCGGAGATCTGGACTTGGGAAGCACGTGAGTCAAGCTGACAGCAGTGGCCAGGTGTCTGTCTCTCTCTCACACTCGGCCCCCACTCCTACCCATGGCTCTGGCTTGGCTTTCCAAGCACCCAGCCTTGCCTCTGAGTACACAGCAGCAGAATTCCTCATGTTTACCCCGTTGTCTGAGTGATGGTTACAACGGGGTGGAACTCCCATGCTGTACTTATTGCCAAGGCCACCCTGAGGGGCTGCCAGCCGGGGCCCCCGTGAGTGCTAGAGCTGCTGGTCTTGTGACGTGGGCACCTGTCTGCCAGGTCCGGGCATGAGCCCAGGGTCACGCTCATTCCGTCCGGGGCTCCCGTCAGCTGACTATTTTGGGCTCTTGCTGACCTGGGCCAAAGTCAGGCTCCAGCCAAGAGAGCCCCGAGGGCAGCTCCCCCTGTCCCCGGAGGCCAGCTCTGGTTTCTGCTATATAAACAGAGAAGGACATGCTGGCTTGGAGGCAGTTCCACATCCAGAGCCTGCTCAGCCTGCTCCGACAGGCTGACTGGGCAGTCACGTCTCCCTTCTGGGCTCCTTGAGGCTGCAGAAGTGTCCTACCAACCCTGGATTCTCTCTTTGTTGAGGAAAATCCGAAGGAGGAGAGCTGGTGAGTCTTGTGAATGGGGACACTGAGGCACTGAGGTTGGGCTGTTTGGATTTTTTTTCTCTTTGTGACCAGTGTGTCAAATCCTTTGGCTTTGAGTAAAGGGGTCAAAGAAGGAAGCAGAGTGGTTAATGACCCTGAGGAGTAGTGTAACTTGGTTGGAGTTGAGTGATAGATTGAGTGATGGCTTTGGGAACATTCTGGAATTGAGAATGGAGAAGTGTGGAGACAGACAGGTGACAGTTCCCTTCTTCCTCAGGGACTGCCCACAGTGTCTTAGTCCCTTTGATCCACCTGGCTCAGAAGAGGTTCTGGTTTGCTCAAGGAGGAGGGGCACTGTGTCCATGGAATATCTCATGATTGCTCTTAGAAGATATCTCAAGCCCCCATAGCTGGCTGAGTCTGAGTGTCTAGGTCAGGGGCTTGGCTCCCACTATCCCTCAGTCTTTAGCTTCTCCTTGCCTGGTGCCTTCCCAGCTGTTTTTGGTGCGTAAGAGACAGGGCTGGCCGCAATCATGCTGCTTAGGATGTAGGCCAGGGACTTTGGGCAGGGCGGAATGAGCAGCAGCCTCTTCTGTGGGAGGCTCTGGGCTCTCCTCCTTCTCGGCTCTTAAAAAAAAAAGTTTCCCTTTTCAGAACGTGAGCCTCTAAACGAATCCAGAACTTACACTAAAAATACTTTAACAATAGGAAAGTGCATCAGGCTTTCCGGCTGGGACTTGTTATCAGAGGTGTTTTTTTTTTTTTAATTTTGGAATTTGAAGTTTTGCCCAAGGCTGGGTGGAGATCTTGAGCAGGGAATTTAGGGAGTGGGAACATTTTGCAAGATGGTGGGGGATTCTCTAAAGGTGTGTGTCTGGGGGGAAGATGGGGGTGGAGGGTGAAAGCTGACTAGGAGCTGAACAGACTGAGGGGCACCAAGGAAGCTGTAAGGAGGGTGCTAATGAGGAACAGGGCAACCTTTCCCAGAGGAACTCTGTGATCTTGTCTGTGCTTTCCAGCTCTGCCTGACTGTTCTTGAAATCTGACCTTATTCTTTTACATTGCATGTTAATTTCTTCTGGTCTGCCAAGGTAGTTAGGGATGGAAGAATGACTGGACTAGAGTTAGCTTCTGTGTCTCTTAGTCTGACTTCCTGAACTAACCAGCTTTCTCCAGAGTATGATTTGAGCACTTGCTGCATACAGAGTGGAATTTTCCCATGCTAGGAAGAGCCCCATCCCTAGGCATGCTTGTATTTTCTCTCACTCAGCCTTGGAAGGGGGAGAAGAGGGGATGAGGTTACTGTTTAGCTCTTGGAGAGGGAGAGATGCTAGCTCCCTAGTTTGGCCGTGTGTGTGTGTATGTGTGTGTGTGTGTGTGTGTGTGTGTGTGTGTGTGTGTGTGTGTGTGTGTGTGTGTGTCCCCACCTGTCCCCTGTTTGCCTCAGTATTCTGCTTCAGTCCCCTGGAAACCAGGCCTTGGACCATACTCCATTTCAGTGTTAGTTTCTTCTTCCCTTAGTGAGCTGAATCTTGTGCCCAGCAGGATTTATGATGTTGTCTGCCTTGGGCAGATGGAGAAACTGTCTTAGAAGAGCTCAGGTGCTGGCCATATAACAAGCAAGCTTGCTGGCTGTTGGTACAAGATGCCTCTGATACCTTTTCCATCTTTGGTCCATGCTGAAGACTGGCGATAGGGAAGTGCTTAACCGGCCTCATTTGTGACCTATTTCTGAGGAAACATGTCTGTTTCAGGGTCTGGATGAGGGCCAGGAGATAAGAGTCAGAGGTCTGGGCTCCTGACCCCTAGTTCCCAGAGCTGTCATGGGAAGCCCCTGGGACAGCAGGTAGTACTTCCTTGCCCACAGAACAAATCCCCCGCCCGCTGCCAGGCCAGGAAGAGGAAGTGGCTGGGTCAGGCTTGGCAGGAGGCCCTGGGGCTGAGAAGGGGAAGCTCCCTGGGGGGAAGCAAGGCTGGTCCCTCTGCCTACCCCTCTGGGGAGAGCATGGAGGCTGTGGGTGGGGATGGGTTTGGTGAAAGTGGGACAGGTTCCTGCCCTCTGCTTAGTAGGGAGGGGCCTAGCCCAGTAAGCCTTGCCCACTACCTAGCAGTATAGGAGTGGTGACCCAACTGCATGTCTACCCTCTGTACTGGGGATGATGGCAAACATTGCTCTCAGCAAATTAGGGTTGAGGAGGCACAGAAGATCTTCCTGCAAAGGGACAGTGGGGTTTTTGTTGGTTTGGTTTTTGATACTGGAGTTTGAACTCAGGGCCTTGAGCTTGCTTGCTAGGCTGGGTGCTCTACTGTTTGAGCCATGTCTCCAGGCCTGCTGGTGATTTTGGAGATGGAGTCTCACAGACATTCCTGCCACAGTTGGGTTTGAACTTTGATCCTCCAGATCTCAGCCTCTTGAGTAGCTAGGATAACAGGCATATGAGCCACTGGAGATTGGCAAGACTGCTTTTTTTTTTTTTTCAAATTTTTTATTGTGATTAAGTGGTTACATAATTTCCCAAATTTCACAGTATTGTGGGATAGGGAAGCTTAGTTAAAGTCACAAACACATTCTAACTTTCATAGGACAAATCATCATGGTCTATAACATTTATGAGTTCTATGAGTTTTGCCATACGGTTATTTCTTCCACATTGGGTAGTATGTAACATTTCTTTTGTTTTGCATAGCATCAGCTGTTCCCTCTTTCCCACTTGTTCCCTCCCTCTCATCGCTGCCATTGAGTTGCTTAGTTCATTTTGGTCAATGTCCAGTGCAGTTGATGGGTCCTATGTTTTTCCCTGATTCCCTCTAGTTCTGTGTCGTCCTCCTGTTTTTCCTCTGGTGTACACATGTATACCATACACGTCAGCAGCATGGGTTTATTTAGTAGTGATTCGACCAGATGAGTGGAAGTCCTTTGTTTCTTAAGTCCCAGGCAAGACTGCTTTTTCCCTCTTGTTCACACACTGGTGGGGGAGTAAGGGGTCATGTCTGAGCATAAGAGTCCCTGGGTCCCAAACACCCTGTATTGACAGCATAGGGACACCTTCCAAATTTCGGACTTTGCAGCCTCTCCGAACTCTAGCTGTGGTGAGTATTTGTTGATAGAACACACACAAAATCAGAAAGGGCATCTTTGATTTCCGAAACTTGAATACTTGAATGACTTTGAACTCAGTCAATTCCAGCTACGTTTGCATTCATTTAAATAAATATGACTCCCCTTAGACATGGCTGTTTGGAGAATAAGCTTTTTTTTTTTATGGGGAGGAAGAGGAGTATAACCTACATTCAGAAAAGTGCACACAGCATAGGAGTTTGATGACTTATGGTGACTTAAGTCATCATCATCCACCTCAAGAACTTGAATGCTTCCAGTCCCACCAAAAAGCCCTTGTAGGCACCTGCTATAAGCTGTTACACTTACAAGAATCAAACTCAAGGGGGCCAGCAGCCACTGCCTCTGGAGGTCAGAGTCAAGGTAGTAGGTGGATATGAAAATGGTTTAGAGGATGTAGAATGAACCTACCTCTGAGCTTCTGTTTCCTCTTGAGCCTTACATGGAAGAATGCATATGAGGTGCCTTGCTCCCAGGTCTGACCTTGATTGGTACCCCTTCTCCTCACCCCAGTGAGAAGTGTTTATGAAGAATTGGGCTGGTCCAGAAGGATAGTTTAGGAGACCAAGGCTTGGAGGATTGTCAGGAGCCAGTAGAGGGAATGAAGGGGGAAGGATTAACTCCAGGACTGTATTGAGGGTTGGGTGATAAAGTTGATTGGCCTAGGGCCTGGGGACTTACTGAGTGATGCTGGTTTTTGTCTCCAACATGACATCTTTTCCTGTCCTCCCTGTGTCTCTCCATAGTCTGGACTTATTTTCAGGTCCTCATCTCTAGTTTTAGATATTTTTCTAATTTAGATATTTTTCTATCATAACCTGTTCCTTTTCCCTCTATTTGAGCTGTTTATTTTGTTGTTGGTGGTGGTGGTGTGTTTTTTGGTGCTAGTCTTAGGGCTTGAACTCAGGGCCTGAGGACTGTTACCACTTCTCTACTTCCAGCTTGTTGGTTAATTGGAGATAAGAGTGTCTTGAACTTTCCTGCCCAGGCTGGTTTCAAACCAAGATCCTCAGATTTCAGCCTCCAAAGTAGGATTATAGGCATGAGCCACTGGTGCCAAGCTCTTTTTTTTTTTTTTTTCTGGTACTGGGTTTGAACTCAGGTCCTGGGTGTTTGTCCCTCAGTCTACCACTTGAGCCATACCTCCAATTCTGGTCATTTGATGTTTAATTGGACATAAGAGTCTCACAGACTTTTTAGCCCCAGCTGGCTTTAAACCAGGATCCCCACCTCTCAACCTCCTGAGTAGTTAGGCATGAGTCACCAGCCAAAAACAAAACAAAGCAAAAATATTGATGGCTTTTTCTACAAAAGGATTCCACAAAAACCCAAGCTAAATCTTGTGCAAAAACCCTAGAAGAGGGGCTGGAAGGTAGGTTAGTTGTAGAGTGCTTGCCTTGCATACATGATGCCCTAGGTTTGATTTCCCAGCACCACATAAGCAGAAAGAGCCAGAAATGGTGCTGTGGCTCAAGTGGCAGAGCACTAGCCTTGAGCTGAAGAACTGAGGGACAGCACCCAGGTCCAGAGTTCCAGCCCCACGACCACGACCACCACCACCAACAAAAGCCAGAAGTGGTGCTGTGGCTCAAGTGGTAGAGTGCCAACCTTGAGCAAAAGAAGTTCAGGGACAGCACTCAGGCCCTGAGTTCAAGCTCCAGGACTGACAAAAAAAGAAAGAAACAAACAAAAATCCCCAAAACAAACCTAGAAGAAGAGAGCCTTCAGCTGAAGTGGGGGTCCTGGATGGGTCCAGTTGTCCCTGGTCTACTTGCACTTCACCTTCATGCAGTGGCCTTAAGGGCTTTGAAAAATGGTTTTGGAGAACTGAGTGCTCTTAGACTCATCCACATGACACTGCATGCTCGCTGGGGGAGCCCTGGCAGGTTCTGACCAGATAACTAGATGAGAGCAGTATCATATGAAGGCTTTACCACTTGTGGTAGACAGTGAGGATTTGGAAAGTGGGGACATGATGGTTAAAAGTGTTTTTTTTTTCTTTGTCCTTCTTCTTTCCTTCCTTTTTTCTTAGTAGTGGGGATAGAAGACAAGGCTGCAAATACTAGAAAAGTACCCTACCTCTGAGCTATATCCCAGGCCCCAAAGGAAACTTTTTTTTTTGAAATGGGTTTTTCTATATGGTATATGCTGGCCTCAGACTCAGACTCCTCCTACTTTAATTTCCCAAGTGTTGGCATTAGAGGCCTGTGCTACCATACCATACCTGCCTCAAGGGAGCTTTCCTCAGTATTCAGTATGTGGGGTGTGTGTGTGTGTGTGTGTGTGTGTGTGTGTGTGTGTGTGTGTGTGTGTGTGTGTGTGTGTGTGTGTGTGTGTATTCAGTATGTGGGGTGTGTGTGTGTGTATTCAGTATGTGGGGTGTGTGTGTGTGTGTGTGTGTGTGTGTGTGTGTGTTGATAGGGTTTGAACTCAAGGCCTGAGCACTGACCCTAAGCTATTTTTTGCTCAAGGCTAGTGTTCTACCACTTCCAATTTTTTGGTGGTTAATTGGAAATAAGAGTCCCACAGACTTTCCTGCCCAGCCTGGCTCTGAACTGTGATCCTCAGATCACAGTCTCCTGAGTAGCTAGGATTACAGGCGTGAGCAACCAGCACCTGGCTTCCAGCTTGTCATTTTGATGAACATCATTGATGTTAATTTTGCTCAGGGACTTTTCTCGGCCGGTTTTTTAGTGGCTTATTGGAGACTCACAGACTTTCTTGCCCTGGCTGGCTTTGAACGGCATTCCTCAGATCTCAGCCTCCTAAGTAGCTAGGATTGCAGGCATGAGCCAGAGGCACCCAGATTAGTTTTCATCCTCTTTGAGTAGACAATGTTACAGGTGTGAGCCCCCTGCATCCAGCTTCATACGGGAGTCAGGGACCTGGGCCAGAAGTGTGTATGTGTGTGTGTGTGTGTGTGGGGGAGTGTTATTGGGTTCACCCACTCAGTCTGCTGCACTTAGGGATGGGAATTCAGGAAAAATGTTACATGTAGGCATCTGGACTTGAGATGGGGTGGCCAACAGGGGACACAGAGGTGATCAGCTTGGTCTGGAACAGATGATTTTTGATGATTTGTGGGATTTGGGGTGGAAGTGGGGGTTAGAGACAAGGTGTGGGTAGCTTGTAAAGGGAGGTGACAATGGAAGTGTCACCTGTAGTGCTCAGGGGCAGAAGGAAGTCCCATAAAGGAGTGACCAGATGAGGTGGGAGCTGGCCCAGTAGGAGCAGATGCTCCTTAAGTCATTGCCTTGCAGAGGAAAAGGGGAATGGGTGGGGGAGGGCCTCTCTCCTTACCAGTTAGCCCTTCTTCCTCCCTTACCTTGCCAGTTAGGTTCTCCAAGCATGGGGCAGGTGGAGGGGTGACAGCTGGACCAGAGAAGTCTGCTGGTACCTGCAGCCTGCCCTGTACCCTGATGCAACCCTGGCAGACCCTTCCCTGCTGTACCCAGCAGGTGGGTACTCCTCCATGATGGAAGAGGCCCAGAGTTTTGGTAAAAGTCCCTGGGCATGCAGTGTGGGTGGATTTGGGTTCTACCCCCATAAGGTGCCATCCTGTTGCTGTGTGACCTTGAGCAAGTGTCACTGTTTCTCCGAACCTGTTTATAAAATGAGGAAGAGTTGGCACAAAGTTGAAAAGATTTCTCAGGCCCCACACGGTTCAGAAAGCGGTAATTCCCCAACGACAGTGCATCCATCCTGTAAGGGGCTCAGGGCTAAGACTGTTGAGAAACCAAAATCAGCACGTGATGCAGAACCCACTGGCCCAGCGGTGAGCTGGCAAACCCCTGCCCTAGGGAAAGGGAGTTTGAAAGCCAGGTGCCTATTGCTCACCAAGGCTCTGGCTGATGTTCCCCGGATAAGGCAAGGCGTGACAAGAGCATATGCTGTGCCTAGGGCTTGGGTTGGGGTGCAGACTCCCCAAGGGCGTGCCCTGCCCCATCCCCTGGCCTGCCTTGGCTGCCAGCAGCAGCAGTAGCAGAGGGCGACACGCAAAAATCTTATGGATGAGCTGGGAGGGGGGTTCCGAGGAAGGGCAGAGCTGGGGGTAGGGGTGGGGCCCTAGGGACCGGCCAGAAGGTGAAGTGATCCAGGTCCGGGAAAGCCCTGTGGACGCGGCTCTGGAGCGCCCCCACTTTGGGCTCTGGCCTTCAAGGCCAGTTATTTCGGGTGTTGGGGGGGTCCCCCCTCTCCACATCGTGGGTCCCGCGTGGGGAGCCCTTAGTAGAGCTGCTATTTTTAGCCGGCGCTGCGGGGCGCGCGGGGAGACTATTTATAGATCAAACGCTCCGCGCTCCCTGCGTCAATGGAACCCCGCGTGCGTCACGCGCGCAGACATTCCAGGCCCCCCTCGCCCCGCCCCCTGCGCCCCGCCTCCTCGGGCTCTCCGTCCCCGCGCCTCCCCCCTGGCCGCCTCCCGCCGGAACCGCGCCGCCCCCCGCGCCCTTGTATGGCCAAAGCTCGCCGGGCCCGCGTGCGTCAGTGGCGCCCCCGCCCCTCCCCGTGCGTCACGGAGCCCTTAAGAGGAGGGTCCGGCTCGCCGGTGGAGCCCCAGTGGCAGAGGCTGCGAAAGTTGCATGGGTGCGTGAAAAGGAGTGTGCGAGGAGGAGGAGGAGGAAGGAGGATCGCCGCGGAGCGCACGCACGCGGGACCGTACTGCCACTCGGGTGCTGGTACCGGGTGGGAGAAACGGGAGCCTGCCGGGTAGGTGTCTTCTTTGGGAAAAGTGTGTGCATCTGCTTTTGCTTTTCTTTTCTTTTTTTTTTTTTTTCATGTGCGAAGGAGATGGATGTGCGCGCGGGAAGAAAGGACGTGGTAGGGTCGGCTTGCAGGAGGTGTGTGTGTGTATGTGTGTGTGTGCACGCGTGTGTGTGAAGCTCTGGTGTTGAAGATTGACGTGAGGATCCGTGTCAGGACGTGGAGTTGACGGTGTATGTGGGTCCCTGGGAGGGTTCAGAGTGAAGTTAGCTGCAAGGTGGAAGGCACGGGGAGTTGGGGTTGGCATCCAGAGTGAGCGCAGGCTCTGCCAACAACAGATGGCTAGCCTCGGTGCCCAAGTGCCTATGTACACCTTGCTGTGTGGATTTGGGTGCTGATGGGGTTGGGGGTGGGGGCTCAGTATACTGTGGGAGAATTAAACAGTTTCATCTCCCGCTCAGATCCATCCAACTCCCAACTAGGATTGGATTTCCACAAGGGTCTCCTTCCCAGGCTCCTCAAGCCTCTGTTGTTTTTGTAATGCTTTATGGACTGAAGGTTTATTTTTTTAGGGATTTCTCCCCCCCCCCCACCTTTCTGCCTGAACTGTGTGGGGGAGACCTGGCAACTCCTGAAGGAAATGGCTGGGTAGAGGCTGAACTGTGGAAAGTTGCTTTACTGTGTGCTACAGTAAGCTTTCTTAGGGTCAGGGTATCCAGAAGCACAGGGAGGGTTGTTTTACCTGTGGCTTGGATAGTGTGTGTGTGTGTGTGTGTGTGTGTGTGTGTGTGCATGTGTGTGTTCATGTAAACCCTCTTTCTTGGGAACTCTTCATGGAAGTTGCCCTGTTGGGAGTCTTCCTGCTACTGGGGTGTTCCTTGGGGGACCTGTCTACCATCCCAGCTGCCTCCCCCAGGCCTCTGTACCCCTCCCTCAATGGTCCCCAGGGTGCACCCTGAGGCTTGCTCAAGCCTAACAGGTGCAAATCACATTGTTACCAGGACCTGCCTGAAGCCGGATTCTCCCACTCCCTCTTTCAACCCCACCTCTTCCTCCTCCCTGAGGGAACTCCCCCTCCCCCCTATGTAGGTTCATATCTTCTGTAGCCTGTGTACCTGCATGAAGGGAGGGAGGAGGTGGGGAAGGGTTGATCCGGATGTAGGACGTCCAAGTGGAGAAACAGGATTTGAATAAAGCTGGAATGAATGCCCAGTACTGCGTGGCTGCCACCTTTCTTCCTCCACCCCCAACTCATTGCTGTCCAAGGCTGTCTGACTGCAGGAAGACAGGGCCCCTTACATCTCCTGAGAGGGCTTTGTGCCTCTAGGCAATGCCACTGGGCAGGTGGAGTCAGAGCTCCTATTCCAGGGGCTCTATTTGAACAAGTGAGTGTAATGCCCGGGGTGGGGCTGCCCTGTCCAGAGTCCCTGGGTTTGGGAAAACAGCTTTCTAGACTCTTGGCTAGAAGGTGATGACACCTTTTGGTCTTGGATCGCTGTCATTCTCTGTTCCAGCTTGCTGTCTTAGGTAGCTTGCCTGCTTGACTAGAGAGGCTAGAACTATGTAGACCCCAGACCTGGAGGGTAGGAGACAGAGACTGGATCCTGGAGCCTCCTCTAGGAGATTTTTTTTAACAGTCTGTGAATTTAAGGTCTCCCTCTGATACTCTATCTCTGTCCTTTCAGGGGCCTCAGAATTGGGTGTGTGTGAGCCCCACTGTCTGAGCCCCTCAGTGCTTCAGGGCACAGATGTTGAGTTAGAGGAGGAACCCAGGCAGGGGCAGGGGGCCTCCCTTGCACTCTCTAACAGGCTTCTCTGCCCAGCGTAATCACCATTATGTCTTCTGCTGGACTCTGAGAGTTCTCATAATAACCAGGGATGGCAGAGGAATTCCTCTTAGGGACTGCCCTTGGCCACCTTTCAGCATATGGCATTTAGAGGTCTGGAGCCATGTTACCCAATCCCCTGGGGAACTAGGGACACCAAGAAGGCCTGGGTTCCCTTCTGTTTTGTTTCTGGAAGCATCCTAGGCAGTACAGAGTGGGTGCTGCCCCAGATGGCAGGACTAGGGTACACGTGGGCTCTGCTACCTTTTGTTCAGCCTGCAGGGTGGGGGTAGGGACAGGGGACAAGTTCCAGATACTTCATTGCTACTTAGATCACTTCTTGGACAGCTGGGCCTTCACTTCCTAGTCCCTCTTCCATTTCCAGGATGTATGTCTCCCTGTATACTGTGGGGGGAGGTGAAGAAGGGGTATGTAGAAACTGGGGTGTGCCTGGGAATATTCCCAGGAAATGCTTGGTTGGAGAAACAAGGAATCTACTCCTGGGGGCTGGGCTGAGGCTCTGTAGTCTGCCTGCCTCTCCCATCCACCCCCTCTAGTCCCACCCATGCCTTCCCTGGTGGGGAGGGCAGGGCTGGAGGAACACAGCTTCCCCCTGTTCTAATGGAGAGATGCTGGCCCGCTGCCTTCCCTGGGTTCCCAGGCCCACTGGGGTGTGGCTGGCTTTCCGACTGAGCCCACTCAGACTGGGTCTCGGCCCATGGGCTCTGTGGCACATAAGACTGAGATAGAGTTTGGGCCCGAGGTTGGAATTCCTGAGTTAGGGGAGGGGGAAAGGGGCTGTGGCCGTGGTACCTCTGTCTTGTCTCTGAGCTTACTCTTGCCTGCCCCAGGCCTGTCCTTTGAGAGTAGGCCTCAGGCTTCGCTCATTGACTCCTCCCTACCTTCCTTTGGATCTCTTCCCTCTCTAGAGATGCCCTGTATCCAAGCCCAATATGGGACACCAGCCCCGAGTCCAGGACCACGTGACCATCTGGCCAGTGACTCCCTGACCCCTGAACTCAGCAAGCCCACCATGGACCTAGCCAGCCCTGAGGCAGCTCCCACTGCCCCCACTGCTCTGCCCAGCTTCAGCACCTTCATGGACGGCTACACTGGAGAGTTTGACACCTTCCTCTACCAGCTGCCAGGGACGGCCCAGCCATGCTCTTCCACCTCCTCTGCCTCCTCTACTTCCTCATCCTCCGCCACCTCGCCTGCCTCTGCTTCCTTCAAGTTGGAGGACTTCCAGGTGTACGGCTGCTACCCTGGCACCTTGAGTGGCCCACTCGATGAGACCCTGTCCTCCAGTGGCTCTGACTACTATGGAAGCCCCTGCTCAGCGCCGTCCCCATCCACACCCAGCTTCCAGCCGCCCCAGCTCTCTCCCTGGGATGGCTCATTTGGCCACTTCTCCCCTAACCAGACTTACGAAGGCCTGCGGGCATGGACAGAGCAGCTGCCCAAAGCTGCTGGGCCCCCACAGCCAGCCTTCTTTTCCTTCAGTCCTCCCACTGGTCCCAGTCCTAGCCTGGCCCAAAGTTCCCTGAAGTTGTTCCCATCCCAGGCTGCCCACCAGCTGGGAGAAGGAGAGAATTATTCCATGCCAGCTACTTTCTCAGGCTTGGCACCCACTTCCCCGCACCTCGACAGCTCAGGGTTGCTGGATGCACCCATGACTTCTGCCAAGGCCCGGAGCGGGGCTCCAGGTGGAAGTGAGGGCCGCTGTGCTGTATGTGGGGACAACGCTTCGTGCCAGCATTACGGGGTCCGCACCTGTGAGGGCTGCAAGGGCTTCTTCAAGGTATCAGGCTCCCTGGAGCACAGCATTGGGTTCTAAGTGGGGACAGTGTGGTCTGATCCTCCTTTGGGGGGAAGGGGATCTGTGGTAGTCTCTCCTAGATAGTCCTGTCATGCAGGAAGGAGAGAGGCCTGCCAGGTGGGCTACCTTCCAGGGACCCACAGACACAGGGGCTGGGACCTTTTGCTCATTAGAGCATACACAATCTTTTAGTCCCCAGAGAGCTGGAGGGAGGGTAGGATAGGGGTAGAGGGTGCAGGCTGCCGTGGTACCTAGGAGAGGGTATTCTAGTGGGCACTCTCTGGTTCTCGGTCCTGCTCCAAGGTCCTGGTGGGAAGGGGCCCCAGGCACTTGTGTTCCTGGCACAAGATGAAAGGATCCTGGCAGGGATTTGGTTCTTGAGGGCTGGGGGTGGATTTGGGAACAGGCTGTGTGTTTGTCCCCCATGCTGGGTGCCTGCTTTGCTTCTTGTCCCCACCCCCAACCGCTCAGTCCTCTCCAGGCTGCCCCCAGGAAAAGGGCAGATGTGGACAGACAGGTAGTTAAGAAATACAGGTGTCTGGACAGTTGGGGAGACCCTAGACCCCTAATCTTGGGTCCTGGCGGGGGTCTTGTTCCTGAGGTAGAAATTGCCCTTGGTGTCTTCAAGTGTTTTTTTTCTCCCTCCACCCTCCTATCTCTCCCTCCCCTGCTACCCAAATGTTAGAAAAATAGCTATGAACAGAGAGCACTTTTGTCTGCGTCCAAAGCAGGATCTGGACGGTCCCCTCCCCTGGGCTTCCCCCTCCCCACCCCACCCATCTGACAGCCTGTTCCGTGTACCCCCCCGCCCCCCCAGCGCACAGTGCAGAAAAGCGCCAAGTACATCTGCCTGGCGAACAAGGACTGCCCTGTGGACAAGAGGCGGCGGAACCGCTGCCAGTTCTGCCGCTTCCAGAAGTGCCTGGCTGTGGGCATGGTGAAAGAAGGTGGGTGGCAGGATGGGGCCCAGTGGGGCAGAAACAGCCCAATGGGGCGGGCAGGGTCCTCGGCCAGGGCATGTCTGCCCCTTGTTTCTATTCCCAACTTGGAGCCCTGGACCCAAGAGCTGGATGCACCTTCCACCTGCCAATACGTTGAAGGGAGGGAGGTTGTGGGGGGGGGGAGAACCCAGAGTGCCTGGGTTCTTGGCAGGTGTGGGATAGATAGCATGATTCACTTCAGATCCCTTCCTTCCTCACCCCTGCTTATTTCTCTGCAGTTGTGCGGACAGACAGCCTGAAAGGGCGGCGGGGCCGACTACCTTCCAAACCCAAACAGACCCTGGATACCTCCCCTGTCAATCTACTCACTTCCCTTGTCCGGGCACATCTGGACTCAGGACCCAGCACTGCCAAACTGGACTACTCCAAGGTGAGGGCCCTCCTCCCTACTAGGACCCTGCCCGACCCTGCCTCTGCTCCAGGAGGGTGCTGCAAGCATGCACAGTACCTTTGTGCATGGTAGGAAAGGTCACCACTCTGATCAGAATAAAGAGGGAGTCCCCTTTGAGTTGGTTGGAGAAATGCACCTTTAGCCACAGCCTTGGGCTTTGTGAGAATTGACAGGCAAGCCCATGATTCTGGTCCAGAGCCTAATTTGCACTCCGGGATCTGGCATCCAAGTGTAGCCCTGCCTGTGATGCTCACCTCTGGACCCCTACCAGTTCCAGGAGCTGGTGCTGCCCCGTTTTGGGAAGGAGGATGCTGGTGATGTGCAGCAGTTCTATGACCTGCTTTCAAGTTCCCTGGATGTTATCCGAAAGTGGGCAGAGAAGATCCCAGGCTTTACTGAGCTGTCCCCGGGTGATCAGGACCTGCTGCTGGAGTCAGCCTTCTTGGAGCTCTTCATACTCCGTCTGGCCTACCGGTGAGCTGCCAGCCATTCTCCCAGGCCCTTCCCTGCTGTCCCTACTTGTAATCTACCCTGAGCCCTGAACATTGTCTCCACCCCTCCCTGTAGGTCTAAGCCAGGGGAAGGGAAGCTTATCTTCTGCTCGGGCCTGGTGCTGCACCGGTTGCAGTGTGCCCGGGGCTTTGGCGACTGGATTGACAGTATCCTAGCCTTCTCGCGGTCCCTGCACAGCCTGGTTGTTGATGTCCCTGCCTTCTCTTGCCTCTCTGCTCTCGTCCTCATCACTGGTGAGTGCCTGGCACCAAGGAGTGGGCTGTCAGGACATAAAGAATGGTCTTTAGGCCAGATGCTGGTGGCTCACCCCTGTGATCTTAGCTACTCAGGAGGCTGAGGTCTGAGGATCAAGGTTCAAAGCCAGCCTGGGCAGGAAAGTCCAAGAGACTCATCTCCAATTAATCACTAAAAATGTCAGAAATGGACCTGTGGCTCAAACACTGGCCTTGTGCAAAAGAAGCTCAGGGACAGTGCCCAGGCCCTGAGTTCAAGCCTGACAACCTGCTCAGCACACACAAACACACACACACACACACACATACACACTTATTTTTGTATGCTGTACTGGGCATAGGGCCCTTGGCTTGCTTTTCCACTCACAGCTGGTGCTCTACTACTTCAGCCATACCTTTACTTCTGTCTTTTTACCAGTTAATTAGAGATCAGAATCTCTAATTTATCTGCCCAGGCTGGCTTTGAACTTCTATCATCTGATCTCAGCCTCCTTAGTAGCTAGAATGACAGGCATGAGGCACCAGCATGTCTAAGATATGATCATAGGTGCTGATATCTGGCCTGGAATTTTGGTTTGTTTAAAAAAAATCATCTTGATATGGCTGGGAAGGTGGCTCAGTCGTAGAGTGCTTGCCTTGCATGCATGAGGTACTGGGTTTGATTCCTCAGCACTACATAAGCAGAAAAGGCTGGAAGTGGCGCTGTGGCTCAAGTGGTAGAGTGCTAGCCTTGAGCTGAAGAGCTGAGGGACAGTGCCCAGGCCCAGAGTTCAGGCCCCACAACCGACAAAAAAAAAAAATCATCTTGACAGTTATGCGGCATGCAGAAAAGTGTACACATGATACATTTTCACAAACTGGACTTGTGTAACCAGCCCCTGGGTTATGCATAACAGCATGATATGTACCCCTCAGCCTGCCTTATGTTGCCTCCAATCACTCTTTGCTGGGGTGGGGGGCACCACTGACTTCCTCCAGTACAGACTGGACTTTATGGAGACATTTTCAGATCTCTTTGGTTATTTTGCAGAATTTCATGATCTGTCCTGCCCCTTTTATCACTTAAATTTTACAAAGGATCCATCTATATAGACTGAAATCAAAGAAGAGAGAGTGGGGAAGTCTGAGGGTAGCCCTCACCTGGAGGAAGTCCTAAGGCCCTTCTGCTGCACCCAAAGGCTTCTCAGAATACTTTGGACAAACCCCTGGCCTCCACCGCAAAGCCTGGCCTAGGTTTGATTTCATATTTGCCAGCTTGGACAAGTCATACAAATCCTCTGGGTCTTCTCCTTTGGCATATGAGGCTTAAAGTGGGTTTCTGTGTGCTGGGCATTGGTGGCTTACTCCTGCAATCTTAGTGACTCAGGAGACTGAGATCTGAAGATCACATTTATAAGCTAGCCCAGGCAGAAAAGTCTGTGAGACTTTTTTTTTTCTCTACTCAACAAAAAGTCAAAAATGGATTGTGGCTCAAGTGGTAGTGGTAGAACACTAACCTTGAGAGAGCATGAGGCCCTGAGTTCAAGCCCCACTACACACACACACACACACACACACACACACACACACACACACACACACACACACACACACACACACACACACACGCACGCACGCACGCACGCACGCACACACACACACACACACTGGGCTCCTTATGGCAATGGTACTTTTGCTAAGTGCCAGATGAACTGGAAAATGGCTGAAGGTCTAGAGGCCCGGACGCTGGGTCCCCTGGGTGTCTGTCTTCAGTTGAGAGGCTAATCCTACATCCTCCCCACAGATCGGCATGGGCTGCAGGAGCCAAGGCGGGTGGAGGAGCTACAGAACCGCATTGCCAGCTGCCTGAAGGAGCACATGGCAGCTGTGGCGGGTGAGCCCCAGCCGGCCAGCTGCTTGTCACGTCTGCTGGGCAAACTGCCTGAGCTGCGGACCCTGTGTACCCAGGGCCTGCAGCGCATCTTCTACCTCAAGCTGGAGGACTTGGTGCCCCCTCCACCAATTGTTGACAAGATCTTTATGGACACACTGCCCTTCTGACTCCAGCCCTGAACGTGTGTGCATACATATCTGTACACTCTTACACCACCCCACGTGCCTTGAGCCCACGGACCCCCAGAGCATCTCCTAGCCTGGATCTGAGCTGCCGACTGTCCTTCCTCCTCACCTACTTCAGGAGGTTGGCAGGGAGCTCAAGTTCTGTGGGAGGGGATGCATTCACAGGGGTGACCCCACAATTTGTCTTATCCCCTAGCCCAGCCCTGGCCTTCATTTTTTTTTGTAAGATAAATCATTTTTAACACATGCCACCCTGCTGTAAATAAGCCAAATGCTGCTGTAAATACAGGAAGGAAGAGGTTGAGGTCGGGGTTGGGAGGAAGGGATGGGGACCCTCCACCAGCCTTGGGCAAGCCTTTCCAGCCTCTTTCAACTCCCTCTCTTCCCAACCTCCTTCCACATGTACATAGACTGTCACTCGAGGAGGAAGACAAATGACAGATTCTGACATTTATATTTGTGTATTTTTCCTGAATTTATAGTATGTGACTTTTCTGATTAATATATTTAATATATTGAATAAAAAATAGACATGTAGCAGAAATTGGGATGTTCTTTCTCTGAGAATCACTACACACCTTGCTATAATTACATATGAGACAATATGACTGGACAAATCTTACATGTTACCCAAACAAACTGGTCTCAGTTTACTCATTTGTAAAGGAAGATCGTGATGACACTTTCGTCACAGAATTGTTATAGAAAGCACTGTGACTGGTGTCTTTTTTTCCCCCCCTGGTCCTGGGCCTTGATCGCTGGGCCTGGGGTGCTGTCTCTGAGCTCTTCAGCTCAAGGCAACAGCTCTATCACTTGAGCCACAGCACCATTTCTGGTTTTTTGGTGGTTAATTGGAGATAAGAGTCTCACGGACTTAACTGCTGGCATTGAAACATGATCCTCAGAACTCAGCCTCCTGAGAGGCTAGGATTATAGGCATGAGCCACCAGCGCCCAGCAGGACTGGTGTCCCCTCCACCCCCCCCCCTTTGAAACAGTATCTGTTTATACAGCCCAAGCTGGTCTCAAATTTGACATCTTCCTGCCTAGACCTCCCGAGTGCTAGGATTACAGGCATGTGCCATCACAACCAGCTCTGGTACTAGTTTCTAACATGAGGGGAAGCCTCTGCCAAGCCTTCTGGTTGATAGGAGCCCAAAGTGGATGGCAATTGAGATCGAGAGAGCAGCACTGTATGGGTAAACCTGGCTTCATGTCTCAGAACTGTCTCTTCCTAACCTGGTGGGTTGAGAAGCTACAGAACTGCATTGCCAGCTGCACAAAGGAGCACATGACACCTGTGGTGGGTGAGCCCCAGTCCGCCAGCTGCTTGTCACGTCTGGGTGGTAGCAAGGGCTGAGGGTGGATGTTGCAAAGCCTTAATACATACTTTGCAAATGCTGTTCTGTGGATCTGATCTTGCTCTCCACTTTTTTTTTCTTTTTTGAAGTGCTGGTACAGGGTCTTAAACTCAGGGCCTCTCACTCTGGCTTGGCTTTTTCACTAAGGGTAGCATTCTACCATTTGAGCCACACCTCTATTCTGGCTTTTTGCTGGTTAACTGGAGATAAGAGTCTTATAGACTTTTCTGCCAGGGTTGACTTCAAACTAGGTTCCTCAGATCTCAGCCTACTGAGTAGCTGGGATTACATGAGTGAGCCACCAGCACCCATCTGCTTTCCTTTTTTGTAGAACAGGAAGGGGGAAATCAACCTAAGTGAGTTTTAGGATTAGAGGCGGGTGCTGGTGTGATGCTTAGCATGGGACTGGGTATAGTCAAGCCTACCATGGTGGTAACTGATGTTACTCAGTGTAAATTTGTTTCACCCCCACTCTCCACCTTGCCACACCCTGCCAGCCCAGGCAGCTGGAGCACTGCCTTCTTAGAAAAAAAAGGTTCTTGGGGCTGGGAAAGTGGCTCAGTGGTAAGAATGCTTGCCTTGCATGCATGAGGCCCTGGGTTCGATTCCTCAGCACTACATAAGTAGAAAAAGCTGGAAGTGGCACTGTGTCTCAGTGGTAGAGCGCTAACCTTGAGCTGAAGAGCTGAGGGATGGCGCTCAGACCCAGAGTTCAGGCCCCACAACCGACAAAAAAAAAAAAAAAGAAAAAAAGAAAAAAAAGGTTCTGAGATCTCTTCTCTGTGCCCACGTTCCCCACATGCGTTTTCCAGCCCCACAGCTCATGAGTTGCTTCCTTAAAATGCACATTCTCAGGCTGGGAGGGTGTAGCTCAGTAGTACAGGGATTGCCTAACATGTGTGATATCTCCCCAGTTCCATCCAGCACCACAAAAAAACAAAAATAAAAACAAAAAAAAATCCAGCCACACTCAGTGGGGCAGGCCTGTCATTCCAAGCTACAGGGAAAGCATAAATACAAGTCCAGGTCAGTCCAAGCATAAAGTAGAACTGTATGTCAAAAATAACCAGGGCCAGGGGAATGGCTCAAGTGGTAGAGCACCTACCTAGCAAGTGCAAAGATCTGAGTTCAAATCTCAGTACTGTCAGAGAATCAGATATGCTGATAGATGATGTACTTTACACAGTTACTTTGCACTGTGATGCTGGTGGCCTAGACCCCCCTTATGAGAAACATGTCCATCTATTCCTGGATAGGCAACACCTAAAGCCCAAAGGAGGTGGTCACTAGGCAGGGTCCATCCCTTTCACAGTACTCAGTGCCTGTGGGGCCTAGTAGGAGCCCAGAAGTAGAGGGACCCTCACCTGTTCATCACCATCCTTGATCTGGGACCTGAGTCTCTATCTCCATGGTCCCTTGAAAACATAGCTGCATGAGGCAATGTCCTCACAGAACCCTTACTTGGGTTCATAGTACACCCTCAGGCCTTCTGAAGCATCCAGTGGCTGGATGGGAAGATCGGTCCTGACTGGTGGCTAACCACCCCCGCCCCAGCCAGTGCAGTAGACTTCCAAACACGCACCCCAGCATGTGAAGCAGGCTCCAGGTGAGCTGTATCATCAGCACCAGCAGCTGTCAGGGGAAGTCAGTCAGGAGGTGGCTTCTTAGCCTCCACCACGCTGCTGTGGGAGAAGCCCTCTTCTTTACTGAGCTCTTCACTGAGCCTTAGTTTCCCCAAGCTCTGGCCAGGAGCTGAACTTGCTGGGAAAACCTCCCCAGCTATGGTTAGACTCTGGGTCTCTCTCTTCCATGAGCCTTTGAGCACAAACAGATGTGGGGACAGGGAAGCCCCTGGGAAAAGCAAAATGCTTGGAGACAGGGGTGGCGGCAAAGGAATATCTCAGTCTGAGATGATGAGAACTGTCACATATTGTGTCCCCCAGCAGCCAGGTTATTTTCATTCACTATGTGTTATTTCTAGCCCTTGCTACCACTCAGTGAGGAAAGTATGGTTTTACTCACAAGGGGAAGCATAGTAGGGTGGGAAAAGCAAGACCCCTGGAGCCAGACTACTGTGATGTAAGCTTGGCCCTAGGGCTGGGGTGTAAGCATTTGCATAGCAAGAATGAGACTCAGGATTTGATAACTAGCAGCCATCAAAAACAAGGAAGGAAGGAAGGAAGGAAGGAAGGAAGGAAGGAAGGAAGGAAGGGAAGAAAGAAGGGAAGAAAGAAGGGAAGGAAGGAGAAAAGGAAAGAAGGAAGAAAGGAAAGAAGGAAGAAAGGAAAGAAGGAAGAAAGGAAAAGAGAAAGAATCTTATGTGGATTTTGAGTGAGTTAGTTAACAATTCAGTGTTTCACTGTTTCTATATTTCAGGGGATAAGGTGTATCTTTTTTCATAAAATTGCTTAAAGGATTTCATGAGGAAATACCTATAAATGTTTCAAAATGGTGCCCGGCACATACATGTTAGCTATTGTTTTTCCAGTGGAGAAGAGTCTACTTCAGAGGAAGGAAATGACTCTCCCAAGGTCACTTGGCTTAGAAGTAGCTGACTGGGTGTGTCCAACTACTTGACCACTCAGCCTCCCAATCTAAAGCCTCCAAAATAAAAGGTCCACTTGGGGTACAGGGTGGGGAGCTGATCCTCCAGTCCTGCCCTGCCCTGCCCTGCCCTGCCCTACCCTATCCCACCCAAGGGCTGAAGCCTGGAGGCCAGCTCTTTCCACTCAGCTACTAGAAGAATTGGCCTCCAAGTCTTGCTAGGGGCTGGGAGGGCTAACAAGGGGGACATTGAGCCTGATGGGACCTCACAATGGCCACTCTGTCCCTACTGGCCGGGGGCTGGGCCCGTTTCCGAAGGGGACAATAGTCAAAAGGCAGTGACGCCCGGCAGGGCCTGGAATCCCGGGCGGGATTTTCCAAGGCCTCAAAGCCTGTTGTTTGTCCTCGAAGGAGACCCAGGAAGCCTGCCTCCCTGTCCCCCTCCCTTCACCCACGCTGGGCCTGGTGCCCAGATGCCCTGGCCCCTTCTCCAACCCTGAGGTGCCCCTGTGACTGGGAAGGGTGGTCTGACGCCTCAGTTCTGAGGGGGAAGGTTACACTCCTGGGACAATGCCTGGTGGCCCTTTCCTCAGGCATGGGGTGGACAAGGCAGCCCTTACAAAGGGAGATGGTGAAGGTCAGCCTCTAGGAGGCAAGAAGCTATTGAAGGCCGTAGACAACCATGTTGTAGGTACCTACTACGCTCAGCCATGGGGCAGCCAACAGAAGCCTGAGAGAGCCAGTGAGGTAGGAGGCTGCAGTGTGGTCCTGGATGGTGAGCAGAGATGGTCTTTCATGACCATGAGGCAGCTGAGTTAGGCAGGTCGGCGTTGTATCCCAGCTGAGGACAGTGCTGTGGGCTGTCTTCACAAGAGCCCTTGGTCAAGGACTGCTGGGAGTTTTAGCTTAGAGATCTAGATGAGTCCCATCCTCTCCTTGCTGACCCTTGACTGCAGAGGCCCCAGGGTTATGGGGCTTCATCAGAGGATGAGACTAAAGGGGTGAGATTCCTGTGATACCTGTTTTCCAGTCCTTTCCAGGCTACTGGCCTGTCAATAGCTGTCCTGTCCTTCCACCAGAGCAGCCAGCACTGAATCCCAGGCTGAACTCTTCTTCCAGCCCTGGCTCTCGTCTCCAGTTCTTAGGCCTCTGCCCCGGCCCTTCCCTGCTCCCAGGCTAGGGGCTGTCTGGTGAAGATCTAGGCTGGATAATGGGACTTTGCAACCTCCAGCCAACTATGGTGGGTGTAGGAAGAAGGTAATATAACCCACAGGAAAGGCCTCTCTGCTTTCAGTGTTTCCAGCTGAGCTTAGAGCTAGGCTGAGGGCCGTGGGGTCCTGGGGGCTCTGGCTTTGGCTCTGGCTTTCTGCTTAACACCACTAAGCCCTTGCTCTGGCTCACCGTCCTCACCACTCTGGCTTCTTTTACCTCTGGGCCCTGACTTGGTCAGGCTGGGGGGGGGGCACTTGAGGTCTCCTCAAGGTCTGACCCAGACACTGGCACTGTCCAGACTCAACCCAGGCCCATAAATCAGGCGCGGTGTGGCTGCGGGGGTTGGGGGTGGCAGCTGAGCCAGGGAAGGGAGTGTAGGGGGGGGACCCGTCTTGGTACATGCTGCGTTAGCAGGGAACAGTGCCCAGCTGCAAGCTTGGCGGGCGGGTGCAGACCTGGTGCTGCCTACTTAGCTTGGGCCCCCACTGAGGAAGCCTAGCCTTGAAGTACCCAGGTAGGGAACCTGGACCCCATCCCAGGTCCTCCATAGTGGGATACCATAAGATTACATACACAGATGCCCCCTGCCCACGCAAAACTAAAGGCTGAAAACCATCCCCCAGGGATTGCACAGACCATCCCCTACCAGGGCAGATAAACAGCTCTTTCCTTTTCCCAGGATGGCAAGCAAAAGTTTTTCCCCATGCATGATACTCACAAGGGCTCACAAAGGAAAAACACACAGTGGTCGCAGGGACACAGTGGTCACCCTAGGGACAGAGGCACAGAAATAAAGCCTCACCCCAATTTGGCCAAATCCATAAACCTTCCCAGAGAACTAGACACACAGCCCTATCCTCCTGAAGGAAAAATGCCTCAAATCAGAACAGACAGCAGGCATGCACCCTAGCTTAGTTCGGGTCCACAGTGGCCTGGTGAAGTTGGCAGGCTGGGGCTAGGAGGTGCCTCTTTCTCATGCTTTCTGCCACTTTCTCCACTTTCTTCTTGTCCAGCTATTTCCTCTGCCACGGAGGGGGAGGGGTGGGAAGTGACATGCTAGTAAGGATGGAAGGCGGAGGAAGGAACTTTTGCCTAGGATCCCTGGGGAGAGATGTCAGAAAGGGACAGCTGGTCTTCCTTGCTCCTGTGGCCTGGCCCCCTCTGAGGGGTCAGCAGGCAGGGGCTGGCTATCCAGCCAGGCTGGCCACCGTCAAGAGCTCCAGGCTTGACGTCAGTCCTGCTCATTGTTGTTGCTGGGGCTTGAGTCACTCCCTGTGACACCACTGGGGTCAGCTTTGGAGCGGCTGGGGTGGCCTTCAGGGCCGACTTCAGGGCTCAGCTCTCCCCTTGGGCACACCCCAGGATGAGGTAGGGCTATCCGAGGTCACATTCAGCAGGCAATGCCAGCCGCCTACTCCCAAGGTCTTGGGTTGGTCTTCAAGGTCCAGCCAGAGGCCTCTGCTGTAGATATGACAGAGAGAGATTCCTGCACAGTGGCTCGGCTGCCTGGCTGCTGGGCCTTTGGATGAGGTGTCATTTTCCTCTATCCTCTTATTTTAGAATCCTATTTCTATTCCTACCCCTCAGCAAGACCTCTCCCCAGCCTTTCCCCCCATCTCTCTTCTCTAGAAACCCTGCCCAGAATAAGCTCCTGTGGCTCTATTTCTTCCCTTCCCTGCCCATCTCCTCAGATGATTGTCCAGTGTCCCCTATGGCCATCTGGTTTCCTTCAAGTGCCCATCACTTACTGAAAAGTAGGGCTTAGGACCTTTCTTCATTCTGAACATGTCACCAGACCACCAGCACCTCTCTGGGATGATAGTAGTAACCTCCATTCTGATGTCCCCATAGAACCTGCTGCTGATGGGGCTGGGAAGGTGGCTCAGTAGTAGAGCGCTTGCCTTGCATGCATGAGGCCCTGGGTTCAATTGCTCAGCACCACATAAGCAGAAAAAGCCAGAAGTGGCGCTGTAGAGCACTAGCCTTGAGCTGAAGAGCTGAGGGACAGCACCCAGGCCCAGAGTTCAGGCCTTATAACCAACCAAAAAAAGAACCTGCTGCTGTTTCTTTCACGTCACTTGTTTGAGTTTCCTACCCAAGTGTCTCTCCTGGCTCATTTTCTCTGTAACACTCAAAGCTTCAGAGGGCTAGAACTGTGGCTCATTCCACTTGGTATTACATGGGGTCTGATATGTAGACAGGTATGTGTGTGGTACAAGTGAGTGAATAACTGAATCTTGATTATTAGGGATAAGGACATCAGATAGGAGAATTCATCCAGCGTAGTTCCATTTTTTTGAGTTAAGACACTTTTCTTTACAAAAGTGACTACTCAGGTAGGGGTGGCACCACAACTCTAAGTTTCAATAAGAGCTGTCCTGAAAGAAGTTGGAGAAATCCAGGTGCCAGTATACTTAGGAGACTGAGATCTGAGGACTGAGGTTTGGAGCCAGCCTGGGCAGACAAATGCCCAATTAACCAGGAAAAAAGCTGGAATTGAAAGCATGGCCCAGTGGTAGAGCACTGTCTGTGAATGGAAAAACAGAACAGTAAAGACTGAGAGTACTGGTCCTTGAGTTCAAGCCCCAATACTAAAATGAAAACAAACCAAGTCAAAACCCTGACTGCTGGTGGCTCATGTGTGTAATCCTAGCTACTCAAGAGGCTAAGAATTGAGGAGCAGTTCAAAGCCAGTTCAAAGCCAGCCAGGGCAGTAAAGTCTGTGAGACTCATTCCAATTAATGGACAAAAAAAGCCAGAAGTAAAGGTGTAGCTCAAGGGGTAGAGTGCTATTCTTGAGTGGAAAAAGCCAACTAAGAACATGATTCCCTGAGTTCAAGCCCCAGGCCCTGAGACAGCAGAGAGGGAGATATTTATGAGGAATACATACATTATGGAGGCTGAGACAGCCCAAGCTATAATGTGATGTCAGCCACTAGTGAGCCAGCCGAGTGAAAAATGTAGTTCTAGTCTAAATGCTGGCAGTCTTGAAACAGAACGAAAAGGAGACCAATGACCTAGACCTAAAATAGGCAGACAGGGATCCCCCTTACTCACAGGGAGAGTTGGGCTTTTTTTTCTGATTGGATGAAGCCCACTCATATTGGAGAGGACCATCTCCTTTACTCAGCCTACCAATTTCAAATGTTAATCTGTGCTTCATGAGGAACAGGCTCATGCCTGTAATCCTAGCTACTCAGGAGGCTGAGATCTGAGGATCGAGATTTGAGGTTCCTGGGCAGGAACATCTGTGAGACTCTTATCTCTAATTAACCACTAGAAAACCAGAAGTGGCTCTGTGGCTCAAGTGGTACAGCACTTGCCTTGAGCTGAAGAGCTCAGGGACAGTGCCCAGGCCCAGAGTTCAAGACTCATGACCAACAAAAAACAAACAAACAAACAATACAACTGGTCATCACAGCTGAGTGTGGTGGCTCCAGCCTGTAATCCTCTTTGAGAGGCAGAGATCCAGGGGATCTTTGTTTAAAGCCAGACCAGGCCCCTCCCCCAAAGTTTGAAAGACTCCATATCAACTAATTACTAGGTGCAGTAGTGAACACCTAATCTCAGCTACAGTGGCTGGATGATGTAGTACCGTGTTTTGTCCAGTGACACAGGGAAGGACAAGTATGAGAATCACAACCCAAACTGGCGTGGGTATAGAAAGCAAGATGCCTTAGCTACTTAGGAGGCTGAGACCTAAAGAACTGTGGCTCAAAGCCAGCAGAGACAGAAAAGTCTAAGAGATTCCACCTCCAATTAATTAGCAAAATGCTGGACTAGAGGCATGATTCAGGTGATAAGAGTGCCAGCCATGAGCAAGAAAGCTGTGTAAGAATGTCAGGTCCTAAATTCAAGCCCCAAATATTGGCAAAAAAACCAAACAAAAGCAATGAGACATTACCTGGAAAATAGCCAAAGAAAAAGGGGGCTGGAGAGGTAGAGTGCTTTCCTAGTAAGTAGGAGATCCTGAATTCAAGCCCCAGTACCAGAAGAAAAAAAGCATCATAGCAAACTACTGCATATCGTGAAACTTTAGTTTTATTATCTGTAAATAAACTGGGGCTGTGGGGGTTGGATTATACCTACCTTGAAA
Source organism: Dipodomys merriami (assembly GCF_024711535.1). NCBI lineage: Eukaryota > Metazoa > Chordata > Mammalia > Rodentia > Heteromyidae > Dipodomys > Dipodomys merriami. The sequence continues at coordinate 15,690,045 of NW_027202271.1, forward strand.
AGAACAGTGAACTTGGCACAGTAGTGTCTTTTTGGTGATGACATGGTGACCACTAAAGTTCAATATCATCAAGATAGTGGTAATGAAGGGCTTGACCCTGAAGGTGTGTGTGTGTGTGTGTGTGTGTGTGTGTGTGTGTGTGTGTGTGTGTGTGTGTGTGTGTGTTAGAAGGAGGCCAGTCACTACTTAAATGCTTGAATGTATTGACAAGCTCTGGGGGTCAAGCCCTAGTTCCTCCTGCACACCAGGGTTGATTGATTCTCAATTACCCCCACCCCTTCAAGTTCTCACCAGCTCTTCTCGCTCCTATATTTTCTCCTAATGGCCTGATTTGTAGCAGGCTCCAGAGGAGTTGGTCTGTAGGGCAGAAGAGTCATGGGGAAGAAGGAAAGAGACAGGGAGTAAGAAGATGGTGGGGTCAAGGCCAGCCAGCAAAGGTGGCTGTGTAGCTGGGTTTGAAAGTACAGGTGGGGGAGTGGGGCCTAATAGGTGAGGGATATGACAGTGGTCTTTTGGAGCCTGGTTATGACACTCAGTAGCCCATTATACCTGATGATCAAATCCCTTTGAGATTCCAGGACAGCTCTGGCAGAAGAGTGTACAATACTCCATTTCTAATTAGCCAGATAAGAGCCAAGCTAGAAGTGTGGCCTTAACTGGTAGAGTGCTAGCTGTGAGGAAGCTAGCTGAGCAAGAGCAAGGCACTGAGTTCAAGCCATTGTTTTGGCAACAAAACATAAACCTTATTCTTCATTCTAGACTGAATTCAGTCAAGACCTGTAGCTTGAACTGGCATGGTAGAAAAATGGCTACAAATCCATGTGTTGGTGGGTGAAGTTGCTAGAGAAGTCAGATAGGGAACTTCTGTGGTGGTAAAGAACAGTAGATTTGAATCCCAGGTATTGCCACTTAATTGAGTGATCTTGAGCAAGTTACTTCTCCAAGCATAAATTTCTTACCTACCCAGTAGGATAGATATATGCATGACTGTTTGGGGAGGCGGTGAGGAAAAGGAGCCACTTAATCCTCACATTAAACAACTCGAGTGCCCCCTGTTGGACGTGGGCACATTCCAGGCTCTGCAGGCTAACAAATAAATCGCGATTTATTACAAAAAAACACATGGAGAAACAAAACAAAACAAAACATGCTCCAGTAAGTTACACAGCAGTAGAAACGCACTCACACTCATAAAACACACGGATAGGCCACGAAAACCTTTTCTATGCACTATCCGTGTGACCCTCCCCAAAGCAGCTCCCTGCTTGTTTATAAAGGAAATCAGAAACGAGGGGTGATGTCAGAGAAGCAACGACAGACTTACACACTTCACAAGAAGTGACACCACCGGATCGGTCCAGGTAGAGCATCGGTCAGGGCGGCTGCACGAAGATAAGCCTCCGAAAGATGAAGCCCCTTTCGCCAGCATCTTTGTATGGGTCGAGGCACGCTTGGCCATCCACCCGGAGTCCGCAGCACGCGGGTATGCTCACGCTCATCTAGATGGTAGGCCCCCCCATCTTGTGGGGGATCGGTGGTGCCTCCGGGACTCTCAGTCCGGTCCGGGTGGGGAATCAAAGTCTCCTCTGCAGGCGCAGGTTTGCCGTCGATGAGTCCTTTCCGCCGCAGGGGGCAGCGTTAGCATCCTCCCAGCCTTTCCTTCCCTCCCGTCTCTATGGCGGAAGTGAGCTGTACCAACCGAAACCACAACATTCTGGCTGGTGGGCGTGAATGGATTCGCCCAAACGGAGGGAGGAATACTTCTTGCCATCGAGGCTTACGACTCGAGAGAGAATCGAGAAAAAGTAGCACCTAAGATATAGAGAAGTAAGCATTTGTGGGTGTGCGTCCATGTGCGTTTCCAGCAATGTGGGTAGCTGTGGTGCTGTCAACGGCTCCATGAAGCCGGGTAGCCCTCCTCCCCCACGGGCACAGTTGGTATCTTCCAGCCCAAGGCGGTGCGAAGCTTCCGGCCTCCGAGCGGCTCTGGCTGTGGAGGGTCTGGCGCCTGCCGGGACGGTGTCTGCGGGTCTGGGACGGGAGTTGGAGGAGGTAAGCGGCCATCCTGGCCGTCTGCCCTCTCCTGTGCGAGTGCGGACGCTCTCCGGGGCTCGGCCTGAACTCGGGAGTCCGGCGAGATCCTTCCAGTCCGACCGTGCAGGTTCGCGGGCGGCGGCGGGGAACGCGGCCCTGGTGGGCGTGCACCCTGTGTGCAGCCCGCGTTCTCGGTGTGGAGCCCAGCAGCGTGCGTGCGTGTGTGTGTGTGTGTGTGTGTGTGTGTGTGTGTGTGTGTGTGTGTGTGTGTCCGTGTCCGGCTCTCGAGGGTCAGCATTCACGCGGAGGTCTTGTCTGGGTGACAGTGACCGGGCTCTGGTGGGAAAGGGATACTCTGGCTCCAGTCCGCCTCGGGGAGGTCAGCCTCTGCTCTTGGGAGGAAGGGGGACTCTTAAGAGATGAGATTCCCTGCGCACCGTGGGGACCCAACGCTATGCAGTTTCTGTTTGGAAGGAAAGTGGGCTGGGCTGATCCGGACTGACTTTCTGGAGGGAATGGGATCTGGAGGAGCCTGAGCTAGAGGCCTAAATGAGATAGAAGGCCCTGGCCTTGTAGAGCGCTTGCCTTGCATGCATGAAGCCCTGGGTTCGATCCCTCAGCACCACATAAGCAGAAAAAGCCGGAAGTGTGATTCAAGTGGTAGAGGGACGGCGCCCAGGCCTAAAGCTCAGGCCCCACGACTGACAGCCCTCCCCTCCCCCCCCCAAAAAAAGATATAAGGTCCTGTATGGAGGTTTGGGGAGGGGGGACTCTGGAGGGTAAAGTGGAAGAAAGAACCGGATTAGAGATGAGTCTCTGTGTGGGAAACTACAAGATGGAATAGAGGCAGAAATGGACAAGAGTGCCCATTTAATCTTCACCAAGATAAACAAATCTAGCAGACCCTGAGAGGACCAGAACTTTTGGTATCAGGGTATGCCTTGTATTGGTGAATAGGTTAGAGTCCCTGCCCCCATAGAATTGTCTGCCCATTCCTGTCTGGAGAGACAATAATAACTTCTGGTAGGACAAGTGGGCAGAGCTAGCCTGATTTGTGAGCAGCCTGTGTCCAGTGTTGAGCTGTTTAAGAGGTGGGGGAGGAGATAAGTGGAAATCAAATTAGAAGAGAGCCACGCTGCCAGGGCCACGGAGAGATCTGAGTATGCATGTTTATTGGGACCGAGGACTTTTCACTTGTAGAAAGGGTCAGCAGATGACTCAGTGACAAGAACTGCTTCTAAAAAGTTCATTTGTGGAAAAGAGATCAGAGTTATTTTATATAGCTACACCAGAGGTCTGGAAAGTCCTTGAAACTCTTTATCTTCTCTAGTTAACCACCAGAAAAGCTGGAAATGGACGTATGGCTCTAATGGTAGAGTTCCAGCCTTGAACAAAAACGTTAAAGGACAACATCCAAGCTCCAAGTTCAAGTCTCATTACCCACACAAAAGAAAAAACAAAACAAAACCCTAAAACCAGCAATTTGAAGCATAAGATACAGATTCCTTTAATAGAAGTAAAAACTGAATGGAACTATAAGGATGGAACTGCCTGTTATAAGAGGTAGCTGGGAAGGTGGCTCAGTGGTAGAGTGCTTGCCTTGCATGCCTGAGGCCCTGGGTTCGATTCCTCAGCACCACATAAGCAAAAAGAAAAAAGCCAGAAGTGGCGCTGTGGCTCAAGTGATAGAGCACTATTTGAGCTGAAGAGCTGAGGGACAGTGCCCAGGCCCAGAGTTTAGGCCCCAGGACCAGACCCCCCCCCCCAAAAAAAAAAAGCCGGAAGCAGCGCTGTAGCTCAAGTGGTAGATCACTAGCCTTGAGCTGAAAAGCTGAGGGACAGTGCCCAGGCCCAGAGGTCAGGCCCACGACTGGACTCCCCCCCCCCCCCCCAAAAAATAAAAGAGGTAGCGAATTTCCTGTCCTGGTTCTGTATGTTTCTTTTTGGGGTCCAGTTGTGGGGCCTGAACTCTGGGCCTGGGCGCTGTCCCTCAGCTCTTCAGCTCAAGGCTAGCACTCTACCACTTGAGCCCCAGTGCCACTTCCGGCTTTTTTTCTTTTTGCTTATGTGGTGCTGAGGAATCGAACCCAGGGCCTCAGACATGCAAGGCAAGCGCTCTACCACTGAGCCACCATCCCAGCCCCTCTGTATGTTTCTTGTGGCTATTGCCCCCTGGTATAATAATGAATTATATCAGCTAAATGCTTAGTGAATATTTACGATTTCCAGGTACTGCTTCAAGTGGTTTACACACACTAACTCTTTTAATCCCAGAGACTAGTCTTTGAAGATAGCTATTATTATAGCAGTGCTGAGAATTATATTGCACATATTAGGCAAGCCCTCTACCACTGAGCTATGTCTCTAACTCTACTGTCTCCTTATAGATGGGGGAAACCACACAGTTGTTACAGGAGAAGTGGCAGAGCTAGGATTCCAATCCAGATTGCCTGTCTTTTTTTTTTTTTTTCTTTTTTTGGTTGTGGGGCTTGAACTCTGGGCCTGGGCACTGTCCCTGAGCTCTTCAGCTCAAGCCTAGTACCTTACCACTTGAGCCACAGTGCCACTTCCAGTTTTCTGGTGGTTAATTGGAGTTAAGAGTCTCACAGACTTTCCTGCCTGGGTTGGCTTTGAACCTCAATCCTCATTTCTTAGCCTCCTGAGTAGCTAGGACTACAGCCGTGAGCCACCAGCGCTTAGCTAAGATTTCCTGCCTTTTAAGTTGATATTCTTATGGTATTTACATGCACTACAGTGACTAGTCCTTACTACAGTCTCAATTCATAGGTTTAGAACTGGTGAGTGATTTACTTGTTAGTCAGCTTTCTATTGCTGTGACAAAATACCGAGATAAACAATTTAAAAATAGGAATGATTTATCCTGGCTCATAGTTTCAGTCCATACTGGGCTAGCTTTGTTCCTTTTAGGCCTTTGTATAACAACATCGTGGCTGAGAGCCTGTGGGGCAATGATATCTAGAAAGCAAAAAGATAAGAAAAAGGACCTTATTCCCAATGTCATCTTTAAGATGACCTAACTTCCTTCTACTAGGCCCCACTTGTTAAAAATTCCACCATTTCTCAGTAGCACCAAAAACACAACACATGATCTTTGAAGAACATTTAAAATCCAAACATTAGCATAGGACAAGATGTAGGAGGGCCAGGTAAACCTGTAGTCCTAGCCTCTCAGGAAGCTAAGACAGGAGGATAGCTTGAGTCCAGGAATTATGTACCAGTCTGGGACTCTGTCTGAAAAAAACCAACCAAACAAAACATCCAAAAATGCAGCATAGGTGGGATTCATACCCAGGATTGTTGACAGGAGAACCCTTCTCTTCTCTTCACTGCCCTGCACCTAATGTACAGTTTCTTTTTTTTTTTTTTTTTTTTTGGTCGGTTGTAGGGCCTGAACTTTGGGTCTGGGCGCTGTCCCTCAGCTCTTCAGCTCAAGGCTAGTGCTCTACCACTTGAGCCACAGCGCCACTTCCGGCTTTTTTCTGTTTATGTGGTACAGAGGAATCAACACTCTACCACCGAGCCACCTTCCCATTCCACCTAACGTACAGTTTCTATAACTGTTGTACTGGCATCTAGCTGATCTCAAGCTGGCCTCCCTGCCTGTCTGCCCACCTGTCTGGATGGACTTGGAAATATGAGATTCAGTGTGGATGTGTCTGTGGTGTGTCATTCAAGTTTTAAAGCCCAGTTATCACGATAGCTTCCATTGGCTTTCAAAAGCATGCTGTGACCTCCCAAATAGAGTCATTCTTTGTTATTCACTTAGAGCTAAAGAACAAGAATTTTTGCATCATACTGGGGTTTGAACTCGCCTTGTGCTTGTTAGGCAGGCATTCTATCCCTGAGCTATTCCTCCACCTTTTTTTTTTTTTTTTTTTTTGCCAGTCCTGGGGCTTTAACTCAGGGCCTGGGCACTGTCTCTGAGCTTCTTTGGCTCAAGGCTAGTGCTGTACCACTTAAGCCACAGCGCCACTTCTGGCCTTTTCTGTTTGTGTGGTACTGAGAAATTGAACCCAGGGCTTCATGTATGCTAGGCAAGCACTCAACCACTAAACTACATTCCCAGCCCTCCTCTACCTCTTTTTTTGTACTGGTCATTTTTCTTTTCTTTCTTTCTTTTGACCAGTCAAGGGCTTGAACTCAGGGCTTGGGTGCTGAATCTGAGCTCTTTCACTCAAGGCTAGCACTCTACCCCTTGAGCTACAGTGCCACTTCCGGCTTTTTCTGTTTAATGGTAGTGAGGAATTGAACCCAGGGCTTCATGCATGCTAAGCCAACTTCCTAGCCCCTGCACTGGTTATTTTTAAGGTAGTTTTGCTTCTTGTGTGGTTATGTGTCTGGGCCACAGATCCATCTATTTTAGACTTCCAATTATAGCTAACAGATGTGCCACCACATTCAGCTCTTGGTCAAGATGGAGAGTTGAAAGTTTTTCTGCCTGGGCTGACTTTGAACTTCAGTTCTCCCAATCTCAGCTTCCCAAGTGGCATGAGCCACCAAAAGCCCAGCTCAGACTTAAGTTTTTTGTGTACGTATTTAGTCTTGATTCAGGGATATATTGACTCTTCATAGCCCTCTGAACAGCGTTGGGCAGGTGTTTGGCCTGGTAACTTTGAAGCTCTGCCCCTTTCTGATCCTGAGAGTCTGTGGTTCTCAGATGGAATGTGATGCCAAAACAGAAAAGGGCCAATAGGCAGAAAAGGGCCAATAGGGCAGAGGCTGAGTTGAACATGCCAGGCAGTTACTACAGATTAGATGTTTGGAAGGGGTTATCATTCTGACACAATCTTCATTTGCAGGGTAGCGTCTGGGTGAGGTGAAGCTGCCTGTCTTCTTCTTGTCCGTGGTCCTGGTGTGGTTGCCAGCCGCAGGATGAACTGTCGCTCAGAGGTGCTGGAGGTGTCAGTGGAGGGGCGACAGGTGGAGGAGGCAATGCTTGCCGTGCTGCACACGGTGCTTCTGCATCGCAGCACGGGCAAGTTCCACTACAAGAAGGAAGGTACCTACTCCATTGGCACCGTGGGCACTCAGGATGTTGACTGTGACTTCATTGACTTCACCTATGTCCGTGTTTCCTCTGAGGAGCTAGACCGGGCCCTGCGCAAAGTTGTTGGGGAGTTCAAGGTAGGTATATGGCACAACTAATGGCAGGTGACTGCTAGCTTGGCTTCCCTGGGAGTGAGAGCTTCCCTCCTGGGAGTGAGAGTCAGGTCCTTTCTGTCTCTAAGGAATAGGCATGTTGAGAGCTCTGGTGGGGAGGGCTTGCATGTCTGGGTATAGTTGGGGCTGTGTGCTCCTACACGTACCCAGGGAAGAAGGAAGAGCGGGAAGCAGTGTTGGCAGGCATGTCCCTTTGGGGTGCTGGTCATTGCCCCTGTGGTCTTAACTGTTTCTGGCCACACAGCTCCCTGTGATTGCTTCTCTGTTTTGTGTTCATTTCTCTTCTCACAAGCCTCAGCCTTTTCCTTTTGAAACTTCCTCAGAGAGGATTTCTTGGCTATGGAGTAGTTAACTGATAATGAAGAGTCCCTTTGGCTGGTGTAGCATATATATATATATATATATATATATATATATATATATATATATATATATATATATATATTTTTTTTTTTTTTTTTTTTTTTTTTTGTCAGTTGTGGGGCTTGAACTCTGGGCCTGGGTGCTGTACCTCAGCTCTTCAGCTCAAGGTGAGCGTTCTACCACTTGAGCCACAGCGCCACTCCCAGTTTTCTGGTGGTTTATTGGAGATAAGAGTCTCACGGGCCGAGCGCTGGTGGCTCACACCTGTAATCCTAGCTACTCAGGAGGCTGAGATCTGAGGATCGCGGTTCAAAGCCAGCCCGGGCAGGAGAGACCATAGACTCCTATCACCAGAAAACCGGAAGTGGCGCTGTAGCTCAAGTGGTAGAGCGCTCGCCTTGAGCTGAAGAGCTGAGGGACAGCGCCCAGGCCCAGAGTTCAAGCCCCACGACCAACAAAAAAAAAGATTCTCACGGACCCTGCCTGGGATGGCTTTGAACCGTGATCCTCAGATCTCAGCCTCCTGAGTAGCTAGGATGACCAGGCACGAGCTACCAGTACCCAGCTATGAAATAAGATTTTTTTTCTAGTGGTTTTTTATTGGAGATAAGCATATCATGGACTTGCCTGTCAGGCTGACTTTGAACCATGATCCTCAGATCTCAGCTTCCTGAGTAGCTGAGTAGGATTACAGGCGTGAGTCAATAGTGCCTGGCTTGCAGCATGTGTTTGTATGCCCGTGTGGTCAGGGAGAAAGGTGTGGTAGGGACACACCTGGCAAGGTGACCTCAGGTAGTGGAAATGGCAGTGTGCATTTGTCTGCATTGAGAGAAGGTACAGTGTTTATTTTTTCTTTTTTGTGCCTGTTCTGGGGCTTGAACTCAAGGTTTGGGTGCTATCCTTGAGCTTCTTTTGCTCAAGGCTAGAGCTCTACCATTTAAGCCAAGATTTTACTTCCAGATTTTTGGTAGTTTATTGGTGATAAGGGTGTCATGGACTTTCCTGCCCAGGCAAACTTCCAAACTATGATCCTCAGATTTCAGACACCTGAGTAGTGTGTGCCACCAAAGCCTAGCCATTTAAAAATTGTAATTTATCTTTTTAGTGGTGCAGGAGTTTGAATTCAGGACCTTGTGCTTGTTAGCCTGGCACTGTACCATGTGAGCGATGCATCTCACCTGTTTTTTGCTGGTTATTTTTAGGGTAAGGTTTTACTTCCTGCCCAGGCAGGTGCCTAAGCCATGATCTATTTTAGGCTTCCTTTAGTTGTTGGAATAATAGGTACACGTCACCACATCTAGCATCCCTCTATGAAGATGGAGTCTGTTGGAGTTCTCCGCCTAGACTGGCTGGAGCTACAGTCTTCCCAATCTCAGCTTCCTACATAGCTAGGTTTACTGTTTCAATACCGTGTGTGTGTGTGCGTGTGTGTGTGTGTGTGTGCGTGTGTGTGTGTGCGTGCGTGTGTGTGTGTGTGTGCATACACACCAGTCCTGGGGTACAGCCTGTCTTTGAGCTTTTTTGCTCAAGGCTAGCATTCTACCATTAGAGCCATAACTCTACTTCCTACTTTTTGGTGGTTGTTTGGAGATGAGTCTCATAGACTTTTCTGTCTGGGTTGTTTCAAACCATGATCCTCAGATCTCAGCTTCTTGAGTAGCTAGGATTATAGGAGTGAGACACTGGCACCCAGCTAGTAAGTGGTATTTGAAGCTAGCAAAGGGAATTTTTTTGTTGTTGTTGTTGTTTTTGGGTCCGGTCATAGGGCCTGAACTCTGGGCTTGGACACTGTCCCTCAGCTCTTCAGCTCAAGGCTAGCTAGCATTCTACCACTTGAGCCACAGCGCCACTTCCGGCTTTTTTCTTTTTGCTTATGTGGTGCTGAGGAATCGAACCCAGGGCCTCATGCATACAAGGCAAGCACTCTACCACTGAGCCACCTTCCCAGCCTGAATTTTTTTTTTGTGCCAGTCCTGGGACTTGAACTCAGGGCCTGGGCACTGTCCCTGAGCTCTTTTGCCTAAGACTAGAACTTTATCACTTGAGCCACAGTGCCACTTCCAGCTTTTTCTGTTTATGTGGTACTGAGGAATCGAACCCATGCTTCCACTAAGCCACATTCCAGCCGGGAATTTTTTCTTTCTTTCTTTTTTTTTTTGAGGTCTGTGTCTAATTTCTATTCTACAAATATCTACATTGTTCCTCTACTCCTGGGCACTGCACTTACTGGAGTAGAATGTCTAATGTCAGGTGGGCCACTTCCTGGGCTAATAGCATTTAACCTCTCTATCCCCTTCTCTTTAAGTCTAGACATGGTGAGTTCACCAAGTTTTCTTTTTTTTCTTTCTTTTTTTTTTTTTTTGGGGGGGGGTCCCGTCATGGGGCCTGAACTCTGGGCCTGGGCACTGTCCCTCAGCTCTTCAGCTCAAGGCTAGCGCTCTACCACTTGAGACACAGCGCCACTTCTGGCTTTTTTCTTTTTGCTTATGTGGTGCTGAGGAATCGAACCCAGGGCCTCATGCATGCAAGGCAAGCACTCTACCACTGAGCCATCTTCCCAGCCCCTCACCAAGTTTTCTATTCACCACTCTGCACTTGGAGGCACCCAGGGCTGAGAGGTTAAGAGTTTGGACTCTGGAGCCAGTTCCTAACACCCAGCAAGTCTGTGACCTTGGGCAAGTGTCTCCACTCTGTGGAGTGGTCTGGAATTATAAATTGTATCTTCTGCATAGGCAGTGAGTACTGTAAAGATTAAATGAGGCAAATGTATCCAGTGTTTGGAACAGAGCCCAACACACAGTAAGCATTATACAACTGTTAGCTATTGTTACTGTCAGTCAGAGTCACATGGCCTTGGTTTGTTTGTGGAGGAGAGTCTATTTCCTAATGGATAGTTCAGAATTTGAGGCACCCTTACCCTCTGGGTTGCCACTGACACAGATGGAATAGGCTTCAGGGCCTGGCTGGGAGGAGATCTCTTGGGCAGAATAGGCAGTGGTTGGCCTAGTTGGTCCCTTTAGCTTCTCTGAAAAGATTAAGGAGAACCACTCAGGTCTGGTTGAACTCATTCTTTCCCTTTTTTCTAAACAAGGTTCACTAGGCTTTATAATCCCCTCTTCTTACTTTCAAAAAGAATATGTGAGTTGGGCTCACATCTGTATGTAATCTTAGCTATTTAGAAGGTTGAGGAGGATCATGTTTCTTAGCCAGCCCAGGGCAGAAAATTCTGTGAGACTCTGTCTTCATTTAACCAGCCAAAAACAATACTAGCCGCATGGCTTAGGTGATAGAACACTAACTGAGCAAGCAAGCCCAGTGAATACAAGGCCCTGAGTTCAAACCCTAGTACCACCAAAAAAAAAAAAAAAAAAAAAGGTTTGAGTTGTCATAATTGAAAGAAGAGGTTTTTAATTAGCAGTGGAGAAGCAAGAAGGGGAAAAGGAAATATTAGAAAATATTCTGAAGGTTAGGGACTACAGAGGTGGGATTGTGGAAAGAGAAGCCCTCTTAATATGAAGGCAAAAAACAAAGGTTTTAAAACTGGACCATACAGATTCAAACCCTTGTGCAGCAGTTCATGGACTACTTTCCTCTTCTTCTTCTTCCTCCTTCTTCTTTCTTTTCCCTCCTTCTTTCCTCCTCTTCCTCCTCTTTCTCCTCCTCCTCCTCTTTCTCCTCCTCCTCCTCTTCCTCCTCTTCCTTTTCTTTCCCCTCCTCTTCTTTTGTTCAAGACCAGCACTCTACTGCTTGAGCCACAGTGCTACTTCTGGCTTTTTCTGTGTATGTGCTAGTGAGGAATCCAACCCAGGGCTTCATGCATGCTAGGCAAGCACTCTACCACTAAGCCACACTCCCAGTCCTACTTTCCTCTTCTGAGTCTGCTTTTACTTCAGTAAGTTGGAAGTGATCTCTCTACTTCATGGTGTTGTTGAGAAGAACCAGTGTGATTCTTTGTTTAAAATTCCTGGCATAGAGCAAATGTCTCAAGACCAGAGACAGAGTGATTCCTATAATATCAGTTCTTAAGAGAGTTGAAGCAGAGGCTAGGAATGTGGCTTAGTGGTAGAGTACTTGCCTAGCATGCATGAAGCCCTGGGTTCAATTCTTCAGTACCACATAAATAGAAAAAGCTGGGAAGTGGCACTATGGCTCAAGTGGTAGAGCGCTAACCTTGAGTTGAACAGCACGGAGACGTGCCCAGGCCCAGAGTTCAAGCCCCATAACCGACAAAAAAATGAAAAAAAAAAGAAAAAGAAAAAGCCGGAAATGTTACTATGGCTCAAGTGGTAGAGAGCTAGCCTTGTACAAAAGAAGGTCAGTGATAGTGCCCAAGCCCTGAATTCAAGCCCTAGGACTGTGGGACTGGGGGGGAGGGGCAGGGGGTTTGCTGAGTGAGGAGACAAGTGTTGTTTTATTTGAATCTCAATTTCAGGCTAGAGTTTGCTGTATGACCTTATTAAATCCTTTATCCTCTTTGGGTCTCATTTCCTGCCATCCCTGGAGGGCTGATAAAATTGGGAGAACCTAGTTCCCTAGGGTATAGGATGAACCCTTTCAGAGCCTGGGCCTGCTCATCTGTTATACCTTCTTTCCCAGGATGCACTTCGAAATTCAGGTGGTGATGGGCTGGGGCAGATATCCTTGGAGTTCTATCAGAAGAAGAAGTCTCGCTGGCCTTTCTCAGATGAGTGCATCCCATGGGAAGTATGGACAGTCAAGGTACATGTGGTAGCCTTGGCCACAGAGCAGGAGCGCCAGATCTGCAGGGAGAAGGTGGGTGAGAAGCTCTGTGAGAAGATCATCAACATTGTGGAGGTGATGAACCGGCATGAGTACCTGCCCAAGATGCCCACGCAGTCAGAAGTGGACAACGTGTTTGACACAGGCTTGAAGGATGTGCAGCCCTACCTGTACAAAATCTCCTTTCAGATCACTGACGCTCTGGGCACCTCAGTCACTACTACCATGCGCAGGCTTATCAAAGACACCCTTGCCTTGTAGCCCTTGCTGGAGCCTTGGGAGATCCTCAATGGCTCTCAGATGTTGGCCTCTGAAGATTGTACTGTCAGGCCCTTTGGGGCTCTGGAACTGACTCTGGGTCATTGATGAGACTTGGAAAGGGTAGCCCCTGGCTTCCTTGTTTTATGGTAGCCAGCCTCTGGTCATCCCTTTTACCTTTGCTGATGATCAGGTTCTGCCCGTAGTCTTTGGGGAAGGGGAAGGGGGGGGGATCCCTCTTCTTTTTGCATTGTGCAGCAGAGCCCCTTAAGGCTGGTGAATAAAGTTGAGATGTGAATTTGGGTTCAACTATCTCTCCTTTGGACTGTGTCCTGCTCTGAAGCATTTATACTTTCTGCCATTCCTGTGAAGAAAACAGATATGTGTTGGCATTTATTCCAAGCTGAGACAAGGAAGTGGATAGTATTAAAGATAGAATTTGCAGCTTTGTTGGACATTCACATAAGTATGTGTTACAACTCAGATGTGATTGTGATTAATCCAAGAATGTCTTGGTCTTTATGAAACACAGACAGGTCCTGACTTACACTAGAAAACCATTTTAATGTGAGGTAACTGGGAAGATACTGGCTAGCTTGCAGTTGCGGTGTCTGGTGACATGTCTAAGTTGGGCCTTCTCACTGTTATTAGGCACTGCTTTGGTAGTTTACACAAATTTTACACAAGCATATTCAGAATCTATTGTATGCTAGGCTTTATTGATTTGTTCAATATTTTGCAATTTTTTTCTACATTGGGGTACTTTTGAATTGACTAGTTGCATGTACAGAGGGGTATGAACGGTGGGGGGAGGTATTGTTCAGTGTCCTGGAGCAGGTAAGTAGTCAGGATGGCCAGGAAGTGTTAGTGTGTTTTACCCTGGTCATGCCACCCTTGTCCATGGTTGTTTGCTGTCTGAGGTTTTGTGAGGTCCTCCTCATGGTTTCTGGGCATCCTGCAGGACTCCAGATGGCTGGCCTGTTACAGGGCAGGTTCCTCCTTCCTCTTTCCTTCTGAGGCATAGGTGATTGATAGATGTTTACCAGTGACTTTATTTTGAAAAGAGGATGGAAAGCTTGCTGCAGATTTTTTCTGGGGATCTAGGTCTTGCTTCCATGTCAGCTTTCCAAGCTCTCTGCTTTTTTTTTGCATCCGGACTCCATATTCCCACTCCCTGGCTGAGTTATATGGTACCCAGCTGGTGATGGGCTGCCCTTGGTGGAGAGTCTATTCCTTTTGGCATATGTGATTCCCCTGGGGTAGGGATAGGAATGCTGGCAGCTTAGCTCAGATCTGCTCTGTTATTGGTAAATAGGACTTTCCTTGGCCAGTGAGGCAGGAGAATAGGAGTTGGGGTAGGTCCTGAAATCTGGGTACCTTGTTCCATCTTCCATGTGCTAGAATCCAGGGAAAGCATAGGTCTGTTTGTCCCAGCGTAAGAGTGCATCACCCACATACTTTAGGCTGATGGTTTGTGTCATCTTAGTGGGGGCGTCTAGCAGTGTTGAACTTTGGTCCTGGGAAGAATTTTTTTTTTTTATGCTGGTCCTGGGGCTGTCCCTGAGCTTTTTTTATTCATGGCTAGTACTGTTATCACTTGAGCCACAGCGCCACTTCAGACTTTTTTGGCGTGTAATTAGAGATGAGTCTCAAAAGAGTTTCTGCTCAAGTTGGCTTTGAACTGTGATCCTCAGATCTCAGCTTCCTGAGTAGCTAGGATTATAGGTGTGAGCCACCAGCATCTGGGTTGAAACTTTTTTTTTTTGGTCCTGAGTCCTGCCTAGTGGATCAGTATTCCCAGTCTGCAACTGGGATAGGCTTTGAATAGTCCCGAAGGAGGTTTTAGCTCTTGGTCTTCTTTGCAAGGGAAGAGAGCCTTGGTGACATAGGATCTGAGGTCGCCAAGGTACATGTGTGCACCTTGGGAATTAGGAGAAATGCACCAGGATTAGGAGCCCTGCCTGTCCAGCGAACCGGTTTACACGGGGAAGAGCAACCGGTTTGCACGGGGAAGAGCAACCGGTTTACACGGGGAAGAGCAACCGGTTTGCACGGGGAAGAGCAACCGGTTTACACGGGGAAGAGCAACCGGTTTGCACGGGGAAGAGCAACCGGTTTACACGGGGAAGAGCGGGGAAGAGCAGTCCTCTAGGAGGCGAGGAGCTTGAGCTGGGAGTGAGGTCGCAGGGCTCCTGAGATCCGCCCCCTTGAATCCCAGCTATGCCTCGGTCCGCCCTCTGGCCCACCCACCAGCCTGAGCTCCCGCACATCTGGATAGCAGCCTTGGGAACATGAACGGCTCTCAGGTGGGCGCAGTGGCCCAGGCTTCCTGGCTGAGCTGCTGCAACCAATCCGGGGAACCCCTGCAGCCTCCGGAGAGCCAGGGGCCTCGCGTGGTGCAGGCAGCAGTGCTGGGCGTGCTGTCTCTGCTCGTGCTCTGCGGGATCCTGTTCCTTGGCAGCAGCCTCCTCCTCCGTGCCCAGGGGCTCACGGCACTGCTGGCTCGCGAGTGGCGCCCATCCCGCGAGGCTGAGCCTGGAGGTGCCAGTGAAGGTGAGGAAGACTCCTAGGTGCCAGGCAGCGAGCGCTCCAGTCTGATCCTTGGCCTCCTCCTTGCGTCCCGAGCGCGCTGGGCAGGGGGCAGCTGCTGATGCTGCCCAACAGAGGATCCTTCAAACTCTTGGGCTTCGTTCAGGTGAGAAGCCCTGGGCACAGGCAGATGCGATAAGTAGGGGGAGAAGGGGAGACACGATGGGACCTTTACCTATACTAAGGGTACCTCTGGGTAAGTCCAGGAGAAGGCGGGTTGCAGCTACCAAGGTTCCTCTTCCAGGTCTGCTGAAGCCAGCCTGTTCCGCCCCAACTTGAGTCCCTTTCCCCCTTTGTCCTTTTCCTAGGAACAGATGGCCACTGTGAAAAGTGTGAGAGGGCACAGCAGACATATCAAAAAGGAGGGAGTCTGAAAGGGCCACAGCATGCTCTGGAGACCTCCCAGCACCCAATCTTCTGCACTTGTTCAGCCTCACCAGGCTCTAAGGCTCCCCATCTAGGTTGCCTGGGCCCTGCCCTCAAATAGGAACCGCTACCCGCTTTGGGTTTGAACTCTCCTTGATGTCTTTCCTATCCCATCCCCCCACCCCCAAGAGCAAGATTCCTCACTGTAGCTCCTGCTGAGGTATCTGAGATGTCTGGGTTACCCTGAGAATCCCTTTCCCAGGTTCCTGTATCCCAGAGCCAGGAGCTTTGTGTGGTGTGAGATTGGAAAGGTTCAAGGCAGCTGGGGGGCTTCAAGAGCACATTCCACCAGGAAGTGGGGCTGAGGATTTCCAGCTGTGGGGGCTCTGTGTGGGTCTCCTGTCTCTTGTCTGTCCAAGGACAGGAACCATCTGGAGGGAAGGGCCTGGGTGGCCCAGAAGACAAGTAACTCTAGGCCAAGGCCATCTACAGAGTCCTGGGCTGGGTGGGGGAGGGACAGACCTGCACTGTCCCTCTCCTTGTTCAGCCTTGTATGTAAGATTTCTGTGGGTAGTGGTATTATTTGTTGGGAGTGACTGGCTATGTCTGCCTCTCTTTTTCAATCCCTTCCCCTGCTTGCCCAGGACAGGAACAGGGTCCCAGTTCACCTGTGAGGAGAGTCTATTGGATGGCTGTGAAGAGAGGCTGAGAAGGGACAGTCATCAAGGGTGTGGGCAGGTGCAGCTAAGGTAGCTGTGAAGCTGACAATGTGTGATCCTGGCAGAGCAGTGCAAGGACTGACACTTATTAGATGGGGCTTCTGGGCTACCCAAGCCCTATGACTTGCCCACTTCTCAGAGATGCCATCTCCAACTCTTTGTGTTTGAATGTTCCTGGCAGCAGGGCATCTCGCTGTACCCAAAGGTCATTTCCCACCTCACTTTGTTGGGCCTGGAGAAGCAAAGAACTCCCTCTGCATTGTTTCCCAGTCCTTTCAGCTTTCTGCTTGACTCATGTGCTGTCTTCTTCCCTTTCCACCCTGTGTTCTCCTCATCTTTCCCCACTAAGATAGAGGGTCTCCAGACCTCTGAGAATCCTTCCCTTTTACAAATGGGAAGGCCCAGAACTTCTGAAAACAGCTCTGAAACTCAGAAGCAAGTGACCTGATCAAGTGAATGGCAGCGCTGGAACTGGACTTTGGGCCTCCAGGGCTTGGACTTATGGTGGTGTCCTTCCTGCTCTGTCCCTTTTTTTGTCCCCTGATGTCTCCCACCACTCTTTGATGAGATGCTGATGTAAAATGCCTCTCTTCCAAAGAAGGAGCCTTCATGTGTGCATATGTACACACACACACACACACACACACACACACACACACACACACACACACACACACACACACACACACACACACACACACGGCATGTAGTTTATCAGGGTATAAGCCCAAGTCTCTGTGTCACTGTTTGTCCTGTCTCTGATCTCCCAGGTCCCCTGCTGATAACTTTCCTGCTGCTAAAACAGTTTTCCTGATGCCAGCCATTTCCTAGCCAGCTAGGTTCAGCTTTCCTGGCCTAAGCCTGATGAATGGGTAAGGGTTTAGAGATTAGTTAGAATAAACATTGACAAGAAAGATCCAGGTGGTGAACTGGAAGGGCTGGCCTTTTGTTTAAGTTCCTGTGGTATTAGGGATGATTGGAGGACAGTCTGTCCCCAGCATCATCATGTCTGCTCGCACCCGTGACGGGTTGGGGACAGATAGGGGTTGGATGTCCTCAGCTCAGTGTTTGGTGGAGGAGTGGGACTTGCTGAGGACTGAAGTGTTCCCAGGGGAAGATACTGAATAGTTTGTTACAGAACTGTGGCCCTGATCAAGGCTGTTGGACTGAATGAGGTTGAAAGGGCTTAGAAAATTTGGAAGTGGATGATATCACCCCACCTTGGGCTCAGGCTGGGAATGAGGTGGGAGTTAGGTACAAGTCTGAAAGTCTCAAGAAAAACCAGGCATCTGAGCTCCCAGACAGCTGCACTACATGGGATGGGACTGGGGCCACATGTGGGCTGAGATCTTAACTTTCCTTCAGCCTATTGTTCATCCTGGGCTAGAACAGGCTACAGAGTTTAGCCCATCTTCTCCTTGGCCTCCAACTGTACAACTTCTCTCCAGCTACAGTGGGAGGGGCCATCTCTTACAGATTCCTGTGCCACGTGTGAGCTGCATCCTGGAGGGCTCTCAGCAGCTGCTGCCCTGGTGCTTCAGGTGATGACTGCGAGACATCTGGACTCTGATGATTCCTCGTTCTGGGATCCTGGCACCCACTACTTCCTCTGAGCTGCTCCCCTCCGCCTTCTGAAGGACTCCTAGTGTGAGCCTGGGAAGTCCATGCTAGGTGACTGCTGTGTACCCTGTGCTCAGAAGTGGGCTCACCTACTAACTGATGTAGTAGTCACTGACTTTACACCCACCAGGCCTTTGAGTGCAGTCCTGTTCTGCCTGGGCAGGGCACCAGTGATCTGATAGCCCTGTGATCTGTCCCTACTTGAGGGCTTTTGGTACCCCCAGAAACCCAACATTGGAAAATCACTTTCTGTGACTTGCTATTAAATATACCATAAATAAATACTTTGGTTCAGTCTGCTTCTAGCTCTTGACTAGGGATATTTGTGATTTGTTCCCTCACTCTCTTCCAGTTGACCTGCTTCTGGTATATGCTAAAATAGCAACTCCAGCCAAGGCTTCTCCCCCTTTGTCCTCTCAGTGTGGTCATTCCCTTTCCTGCCTCAGCCCTTCAGATCAAAGACTTTTCCCTCCCCCTCCCCCTCTCTCTTTCTCTCTCTCTCCTTCCTTCCTCCTTACCTCATTCTTTCTTCCCTCCCTCCCTCTCTCCCTCCCCCACTCTCTCTCTTTCTCTCTTTCTTCCAGTCCTGGGGCTTGAACTCAGGGCCTGGGTACTGTGCCTGAGCTGCTTTTTGCTCAAAGCTAGCACTCTACCACTCTAGCCACAGCACCACTTCTGGCTTTTTCTGTATATGTGGCACTGAGGAATGTAACCCAGGGCTTCATCCATGCTAGGCAAGCACTCAACCACTAAGCCACATTCCCAGCCTCCCAAGACTTTCTTTTCCCCCACTCTCTCCCAAGACTTTCTATAGGTGAGATGTGAGATGTGCAAAATGTCATGTCAAAGCAAACTTTACAATGTCGGTGTGGGGGGGGGGGCAGGGGGGTATGATTGGGTGGGGGGGAGGGGGGAGGCTGGGAAGGGAGGTGAAGGGTAAACAAAGGAGGAGGCTGCAATGCTTGGTAAGAAATGTATGCATTATCCTGCCAATGTAATTGTAACCCCTCTGTACAGTATGTTCTCAAATAAAATAAAATAAAATTTAAATTAAAAAAAAAAAAAAAAAAGAAAGTGACTCTTATGCCAACACTCTGCTGTCCCCTTGTGGCCAGTATATGCAAGAGCTCCACTTCATTCAACCAGTATTGACTGGGTGTCTTGTCAGAGTCCAGCCTGAGCAGAGTGCTAGGGGAGATGAGGGTGGATTTTGTGTACTGAGTACCAGGTTGAAAATTTTCCTGAACCCCAGTATCTTCATCCATGAAATAGAAGTGACAATTGGATCGTGAGGATCCAATAGATAATGTGCTTCTCTATCCAATAAAGGCTTTTTGCAGTAATTATCATTTGGCATTGATTTTCCTGTCTGACCATTCCCAGAGGGGAGGGTGGCAGGGACAGCCTGGACTGGAGCTGTTTTTTTTCCCCCGGTCGTGGGGCTTGAACTTTGGGCCTAGGCACTGTCCCTCAGCTCTTTAGCTCAAGGCTAGCACTCTACTACTTGGGCCACAGTGCCATTTCTGTTTTTTTCTGCCTATGTGATACTGGGCAATTGAACCCAGGGCCTCATGCATGCAAGGCAAGCACTCTACCACCTTCCCAGCCCCTGGAGCTGCTGTTTATCTAAGATGGCTGGTGACTGGAAGCTTTGAGTGAAAAAGTAGTATGGATTTAAGCTCTGGGTCTTTGGGAGCTTGGGATCCATTTGAGAGTGGGAGAAGCTGGAAGTAAAAAGGAAGCAAGAAGGCAATTGGAAAAAAAAAACCAAAATGGTAGTCACCAGAGCTTGGGATACAGGCCTTGGTTGTTAGCTGCATGTGAGGGATGAGGAGGAGGGAGAGGCAGACAGGACCACATCTTGGCTCCTGGCCTAGACCAATGAGGGGGTGGTGATACCCCTCAGTGAGAGAATGAATTACCCTTGAGGACTTTTTTTGGTTGGTTGTGGGGCTTGAACTCTGGGCCTGGGTACTATCCCTGAGCTCTTCAGAGCACTCAAGGCGAGTGCTCTACCATTTGAGCCACAGTGCCACTTCCTTTAGGACTTCTTTAGTCTGAATTTACCACCTACATGGAGGGAAATTATTGGCTCATGTAAGTGACAACTATCTAGGAATAATTCTGACTTCTGGCCTTTCATGATTCAGGGTCCAAGCCATGAGAACAGGCTATTTCTCCTTCCTTAGCCTGGTTCTGCTTGCCTGTCTGAGCTCCAGGCAATATAACCTGGCAATCAAGAGAAAGGATTCTGGAACCACACTGCCTGGATTTAAATTCTGTGTACTATGTGGCCTGAGTAGGTGCCTCACTTTTCTGTGCCTTGATTCCTTCATTTTCAGACTGGGGCAGTAAGATGTAGCACATGCCATTTTTGGTTAGGATGAAAGGAAAGTCAAACATGTACAAGTGAGAGTGCTTGTTGATTTATTGGGTCTCAACATGTGGTAGGATGTTGGCTTTATGGCTCTCAGCTTCCATATCAGGAAAGAGGAGAGTCATCCCCAGCTTATAATGGTCAAGCCCTGGGGTCTGCTGTGAGTAAGCCTGTTTAACTTGTGCTAACCCTAAAGCAGTGCTATGCTGGATTGTTGTAGACCTTAGTGACATGCTCTACTTGGGTTAGGACTGGAGTGTACCCCAAAATAACAGTATCAAAAGGAAGGGAATGTCTGCTTATCAAATCTGGGCCTATGTAAAGCTGGGCTCTCGTGGCTCATGTCTATAATCCTAGCTATTCAAGAGACTGAGATCTGAGGATCATAATTTGAAGTCAGCCCACCCAGGCAGGAAAGTCCATAGGATTTTTCTCCAATCAACCACTAAAATGCTGTAAGCAGAGCTGTGACTCAGGTAGTAGAGCACCAGCCTTGATTGAAAAAGCTGAGGGACAATGCCCAGACCATGAGTAGTTCAAGCCCAGTACTGGTACATTAAAAAAAAAATACCAAAGCAAAACAATAACAACAACAAAACACCCGGGTCTGTTTAGTCCTGGGTAAATATGCTAAGTGGTCATAAAACAACCCATGGCTGCTGAAGACGGGTACTGGCAGAAAGGTGGCTGAGGAATCTAATCCCCAGGGACTGCAGGGACAATCAAGGGGAGTTGTTAGGTGGCAATTAGTTATAGGGCTGGGAGCACAGCAGGGAAAGTTCTAGGTTGCAATGCTGTTGGGGGGGGGGGAGAACAGAGCTGTGAGAAGGGTCAGGTTGAGATGGGGGTACAGCCCTCAGAGACCCTCACTTAAAGAAGGGGCAGAGGAACAGTGCCAGGGAACTGGGGGAAATGCAGATGGACTCTCAGAAATGTTAGGGAAGAGGACATTTGGGGAACGGAGTTGTTGGCCAGGAGCATCCATATCCCTATCCCAATTCTGGGGCTCTGGGAAGGGACCTGTAGTTGGGGGTCTGGGAAGGGAGGCGATGGGGAGACTCCAGACCACCTGCTATCCTGCCACTACCCTTCCACCTCAAACAAGGAGCTCATCCAGAAGAAAGTGGTGAGTGGCTTTCTCCTGGGCTGGAGAGCCTGCTGTGTGAGGAGAGGGATGGCATACTGTACATGCACATGTGTGTGTGTGTGTGTGTGTGTGTACATTACTTAATGTTGTATGAATGTTTCGCTAGGTAAATGTCTCACACATAGAGTCAATAAATAAAAAAGAAAACAAAACTTTTTTTCTTTTTTTTTTTTAGGTCTGAGACCAAGACTTGAACTTTGTATCTGTGGCTTTTGCTTATTGTCTAGCACTCTACCTACTGAGCCATACCTCCAACACCAGAAAATACTTTTGCCAGGTGCTGGGGGCACATGCCTATAATCCTAGCTACTCAGGAAGTGGAGATCTGAGGATCATGATTTGAAGTCAACCTGGGCAGGAAAGTCAGTGAGACTTTTATCTCCAATCAATTACTAGAAAACCAGAAGTGGCACTGTGACTTAAAGTGGTAGAATGCTATCTTTGAGCAAAAAAGCTCAGGGACAGTGCCCAGGCCCTGAGTCCCATGACCAACAAAGAAAAACTTGTAAGCGGGAGATGTGACTTAAGGTGTAGAGCACAAGACCTTCAGCAAAAAAGCTCAGGGAGATGGGAAAAAACAAGTCGTTTAAGGATACAGGTGGACCCGATGCAACTATGAGAAGTACAAGTTGTCATGTCAAAAACGAACTTTACAACTTTGGTGCGGGGGGGTGGGGGTGGGGGTGGGGATTGGGTGGGGCGGAGGGGGGAGGCTGGGAAGGGATGTGAAGGGTAAACAAAGGAGGAGGCTGCAATGCTTGATAAGAAATGTACTCATTATCCTGCCCATGTAATTGTAACCCCTCTGTACAGTATGTTCACAAAAAATAAAAATAAAAATAAATAAAAAAAAATAAAGCTCAGGGATAGCACCCAAGCCCTGAGTTAAAAAAAAATAACAGCCACTTTTGGGGCTGGGAATATGGCTTAGTGGTAGAGTGCTTGCCTAGCATGTATGAAGCCCTGGGTTCCATTCCTCAGTACCACATAAACAGAAAAAGCCAGAAATGATGCTGTGGCTCAAGTGGTAGAGTTCTAGCCTTGAGTAAAAGCAGCTCAGGGACAGTGCCCAAGGCCTGAGTTCAAGCCCTAGGACTGGCAAAAAAAAAAAGCCCCAAACCACTTTCACCCCTATGTGGCTACAGAGTGGGAAGACTGAGGCTTTAGCCATGAACTCCATCCAGGGCCCCTGCTCAGAACCCCCTGCTTCAGATGCTATGCTTTTGAGCTCACTCTTGTCCTTGTGGTTTGTTCACATGGGGATAATTAAGGTCTCCCAATTCATTGCCTCTACTTCCTCCCTGTCCCTCAGACCCTTCAGTTTAGATTCATGGCTGTAACCCCAGTCACACTGTAATTTGCCTCTACTTTGTTCCATCTATGAAACTATCCAGGTAAAGCCTCAGCCGTGGGTGGCTATGATACCCCATTTTCTGATCTGGTACCTGGGTTGCTGGGTAGCCTCAAAAAATATCTCACCTAGGTGTGGCTCACACCTGTAATCCTAGCTACTCAGGAGGCTGAGATCTGAGGATCACAGTTCAAAGCCAGCCCAGGCAGGAAAGTCCGTGAAATGCTTATCTCCAATAAACCACCAGAAAGCCAGAAGTGGCGCTGTGGCTCAAGTGGTAGAGCTCTAGCCTTGAGCTGAAGAGCTGAGGGACAGGGCCCAGGCCCAGAGTTCAAGCTCCACAACCAACCAAAAAAAAAAAAAAAAAAAAAAATCACACCTAAAATAAAATCACACATTTGGACAGCCTATGGCACTAAGAATGGGGACCAGTTGCCCTACCCCATCTCTGTGTGGTCACTCAAGTCTTTCCCAGTCTCAGACCCTGAACCTCTCCAAGGCCTCGTCACCTGCTTTCTCCCAGAAAGAGAATCCAGCTGAGGGGCTTGCCCTCCTGCCCCTGCATGTCCCTGCTGTGCCACAGCTTATGCTGCCAGCCTCCTTCTGGCTTCCAGCTTCTTTCATTGCCCCTCTGCTGGTTCCAGCACCATAAGCACACTCAAGTTTCTTTTGCCTTAAAATAGCCCTCTTGTCCCCACCACCTCCTCCAATTTCTGTCCTATAGCCAAGCGTCTCCAAGGAGCTGCCCCATGCAGCACCCTACTTTTCTAGCTTCAGCTTGCTCCTCAGACCTCCCCAGATTGGCCTCTCCCCTTTCCTCCCATTCACTAAACCCTAGGTGGTGCCTCAAAAGGCCAGTTTTTAGTTCTTACCTCAATGTGCTCCTGGCTGCTTCCATTGCCGCTGAATCCTCACTAGGCTCCAGAGTCTAACCCTAGTCCTGCTCCCTTTACCATGGAGCCTAAATTGTGCCCTTCATTAAGAAAGTAGAATGGGCCAGATGCTGGCTTCTAATCCTAGCTACTCAGGAGGCTGAGATCTGAGGATTGTGGTTCAAAGCCAGCCCCGGCAGGAAAGTCCATGAGACTCTTATCTCCAATAAACCACTCAGAATACCAGAAGTGGCACTGTGGCTCAAGTGGTAGAGCTCTAGCCTTGAGCTGAAGAGCTGAGGGACAGCACCCAGGCCCAGAGTTCAAGCCCCATGACCGACACACACACACACACACACACACACACACACACACACACACACACACACACACACACGTTCCATGAGACACATATCTCCAATTAACCAGTAACAAGCTGGCAATGGAGCTGTGGCTCAAGTGATAGGTTTATAGCCTTGAGCAACAAAGCTCAGGGACAGCACTCAGGCCCTTAGTTCAAGCCCCAGGATAGGCACAGAAAAAGAAAAAGAAAGAGTCGGGGAGGGAGGGAGAGAAGGAGGAAGGAAGGAAAGAAGGAAGGAAGGAAGGAAGGAGGGAAGGAAGGTAGGAGGGAAGGAAGGAAGGAGGGAAGGAAGGAAGGAAGGAAAAGTCTGATGGCTTTGCAAGACTCATGACTAAGCCTGCCTTCTGGCATGCCTGTCTGGGCTTCTTCAGCACCCCCTCCTTATTTGGGTCCTGGAGAGTCTTGATTTACTTCCTTTAGGACAGGCCAGATCAGCATCTCCTGGCAGCTTCCAGCACTTTATGGCCAGGTCCCCAGAGCACTGTCCCATTAACCAGCCCCCTTCCTTTCTCAGCCATATTGACTGGCCTCTCTCCATGCTCATACTTCTACATCTAGTCAGGGCAGCCTGTTTTCAAACACTGGAGAACAGAGAGGTTCCTGCCTTAGCGAGCCTGACATTCTGAAGAGAGGGGATGGTCCACAAACCTGTAAACATGAGGTAACTGCAGATAATAATGATGGTCAAGGAAAGCCTCCCTAGGGAGATGACATTTGAGTTGAGACCTGACCTATCAGGAAGATTCAGCCAGGGACGAGTTGGGGCATGGTGTTCCTGCCAGAGGGACAGCAGGTGGAAAGGTCCATGGTAGGAATGACTTTCTCATGTCTGAGAGAAGGAAGAGAGACTAGTATGCCTGGGTGTGAGAGTGAGGGAATAGGGTATGGGATGCTGTAGGTAGGAAGGCCTGCCAGAGCAGGTTTCAAGGCACTTCAGTTCCAGGCACATTCCCCTTCCCCATGTCATCCCTAGCAGCTGTCCTTGAATCCCCTCTTGCTGCTCCACCATCTCTGCTGTCAGTCCCTCTCCCAATATGGTTCATTCTACCTCTTAGAAAGCTTTTCTCCAAGCTGAGTGCTGGAGGCTCATATCTCTAATCCAAGTTACTTAAGAGACTGAGATCTGAGGCTCCAGGTTCCAGTGAACACAGGCAGACAAATCCATGACATTCATCTTCAATTAGCTAGCAAAAAGCCAGAAGTGAACATGGATCAACTAATAGATTGCCTGCCTTGAGTGAAAAAGCTAAGTAAGAGTATGAGTCTCACTGGGCACTGGTGGCTCACACCTGTAATCCTAGCAACTCAGGAGGCTAAGATCTGAGGATCGCGGTTCACAGCCAGCCTGGGCAGGAAGATCCGTGAGACTCTTATCTCCAATAAACCACTAGAAAACTGGAAGTGGTACTGTGGCTCAAGCAGTAGAGCACTAGCCTTATAAAAGCTAAGGGACAGTGCCCAGGCTCAGAGTTTAGGTGTAGGGAATTCTGGATCAGAGTTGTAAGACCTGGAAAGGGTTAAGAAATGGGAGGCCATTTCAACGGCACTCAGAAGGCTAAGAGCTGGGCCCTGGAAAGATCAAGCAGTCAAGGCAAGACAGAGAGGCTCAAGTTTCTACCCTAAGACTGAGCTGTTTGGACACCAAAAGTTTAAGACCTTGGAGATAAGATGAAAGCCTATGTTAAGGTTGGAATGTTTATTGCTTCCCTCCACTTCCTAAGATAAGTGAGTCAATTACGTGTGGATGATTGTAACTTCAAAGATAGATTGATACCCAAGTCTCTGCACATACCTGTAGTCACCTCCCATGTATTGAACTAAATACATAGGTTTGTTAATGGGACCTCGAACTGGAGGTACAGAGATTCAGAAGCTGGTGAGTGCTGGATCCCCTGGTACCCCTTTCTTGTCCTTTCTCTCCTTTCTCAGTTCTTTGGCCCAGGTATCCATCTTCATGCTGTCCCTAGTTGTGGTTAGCAACATTCAAACCTAGGATGGGGTGGGATGAGTGTGAGGCTCTGAGTACGAGCCTCAGTTGCAGCACATTTACACACAACAAAGCTTGACTTAGGCTAGGAATGTGGCTTAGTGGTAGAGTGCTTGCCTAGCATGCATGAATTCCTGGGTTCCATTCCTCAGTACCACATATACAGAAAAAGCTGGAAGTGGTGCTGTGGCTCAAGTGTTAGAGTGCTAGCCTTGAGCAAAAGCAGCTCAGGGACAGCACCCAGGCCCTGAGTTCAAGCCCTAGGACTGGCAAACAAACAAAAAACCCTTGACTTAGCTAGCTTGCTCTCTTTTGTCACATAAGTTCCAAGGTTTTCTATTATTGGACTTTAGTGTCCTTCTGTACTAGTTTCCTCAGACCTCACATCTCATGCAAATCTGTTATCCTGGGCTTCAGGTGGCCATCATGCACAGGTCCTCAGCCCTGGCCATTTCCACAAGGGTTGCTTCTGGGGGGTTCAATTCTGCTCTTGCTTTTCTCTCTCCTTCTGATCAGCCCAGACCCCACAGCTTTCCAAGAGCCGCTCCTCATTTGAAGTTGGTAGTTTACGTGAACCCTCACATTTTCATGACTTTGATTCCATTCCTTGCAAAACAACCTGACTCAAGATGCATGTACTTCCTTCTTGGACTAGCTTTCATGATAAGACATTATTAGCTGGAAACTTCTCTGCCTGAGCCATCTGCTCAAATGCCAGCTCTATTAAGAGAGAGATTTTTGATGTTTTGCTTACTACACATAGGTTGTGTGTATGTGTGTGTGTGTGTGTGTGTGTGTGTGTGTGTGTGTGTGTGTGTGTGTGTGCATGTGTGTTGGTATTTTGGCTTGAATTAAAGGTCTGGATGCTGTCTCTTAGAATTTTCACTGAAGACCAGAACTAATTCACTTGGGCCACAGCTCCACTTAAGGATTTTTTTTGTCACTCCAGGGGGCTGAACTCAGGCTCTGGGTATTGTTCTTGAGCTTTTTGCTCAAGCCTAGCACTCTACCAGTTAAGCCACAGTTCTACTCTGGCTTTTTTGGTGCTTAATTGGAGATGAGATTCTCATGGACTCTTCTGCCTGGGCTGGCTTGGAACCATGATCTCAGTCTCCTGAGTAGCTAGGATTACAGGTGCGAGCCTCGGCAGCCAGCTCCCTTTGCTTTTTTGTCCAAGGCTAGCACTTTACCAGCCTAACCAGTGGTTAATTGGAGATAAGAATCCGATGGACATTCTTGCCTCGGCTGGTTTTGAACCTCTGTTCTTAGATCTCAGTCTCCTGAGTAGCTAGGATTATAGGCATAAACCACTGACACCCTGCAGGAAATATATTTTTTGAAGGAATACCATTGCCTCATATTTTTCCTTTGATCACAGATTGAAGAATAGAGGGAGCTGTAAATGTGTCATGGTTCCTTTGTTTTCTCAGGCCACAAAAAAACCAAAACAGACAAAAACTCCCAACAACCTATCACCTCATAGAATGTGCTAGAACCTAAGTGAGGCACATTGGAGTTGATCATATGATCTGATGCCTGCATGACTTAGAGAAATGTCACAGCAGAGTTTAAGGAGAACAGTTGATAGACTTGTGGAAACCAACATGCTCATTAAAGATTTAGTAATAACAAAGTTTTATGAGGAAATCAAGAAGTCCAAACTACCCAATACTGTCAATTCTCTAACTACCACTCAATCTTCCCCCTCTCAACTCTCCCCCCTCAACTCTTCTCTGCCCCCCCCCCCGCCCCCAACTCCCATTCAGGCCAGTGATGCAGGATGTAGCCTTGTGATTGGATGGAAATGTGAACAACCTGCCCTCTCTGGTACCCAGGAGGACTTCTCACAGGTTATAGAAACATTGGGAGTGTAATCAATCACTTCAAAGGCACAGGTGGCTGGCAAATGGAACAGTTTGCTGCCTGTTGGTTCCCAATTTTGAATGTATATTTTTTTGTTTAAAAATGTCTTTATCACATACCAAATGGTTACAGGAATTATAGGGGAAGTGAACTAAAAGTAGAAACGATAATTCATCATTTGTCATTTGAGAGAAATGATGAATATTTCAAAACCATTTGGCAGGAAGTAAGAGATTATGTCCCACCTTCCCTCCCCCAGGGGCTAAGGCAATGTTTGTTCCAAGTGGTGCCAAGCTCTATTGGCCCCAAGGACTTTTAATGGATGCTGCATGAAGAAGGGATCCATACTCTAATAAACTGGGGACTGGTGGGTTAAGCTAAGTTAGATGAGGTTCTTTATTAGTTTTTTCCCAAGGGGCATTGTTATACTGATATTATAATGTATCTAAAAGGGAAGTCAGGAGGCTGAGCTAGGAGGGTCTCTTGAGCCCAGGAGATTAAGATTAGCCTGGGCAACATAAGGAAACCCTTATATCTTTTTTGTTGTTGTTGTTGGTCATGAGGCCTGAACTCTGGGCCTGGGCACTGTCTCTGGTCTCTGAGCTCTTCAGCTCAAGGCTAGTGCTCTACTACTCGAGCCACAGTGCCACTTCCGGCTTTTTCTGCTTATGTGGTGCTGAGGAATTGAACCCAGGGCCTCATGCATGTAAGCATTATGCCCACCTTTGGTCCTCAGCTCCACCCAGACCTGAGCTCCTCCCTGCCCTGGAGTTCCTGCCATACAGCTGGCCCTTCTCTCTCTCCACCCAGACCCACCTGAACTTTACCTCACTTCCTACCCTCAGACCCTGCTGCTACCTAGATATTGGAGGTTGCCATGTGCTCTCTCTCTTTGGGAGAACTATAGCTCTTCTAATAAGCCTTGTAATAATCTTTATCTTATGCCTGCCTGCCTCCACATGGTCCCCTGGGATGTGGATCCTTTCAATGCATGCAAGGCGAGCACTCTACCACTGAGCCACCTTCCCAGACCAGGAAACCCTTATATCTAAAAAAGAGGAGGAGGGTAGGAGGATAATGCTGAGTATGGGGCTCACATCTGTAATCTTAGCTTTCAAGAGGTTGAGATATGGGGATCATAAGGATTGATTGTTGTTCTTTTTTTTTTTTTTTTGAGGTGGCTGGATTTTTTATTTCATTCATGGTTCAGCCAGATGATACGGGCCGGGCTGATCCCTCCACCAGCCTGCTGGGCCTCTGCAGGAATATTCCGCCTTCCCTCATAGGTCGGGAGGGGCGTGAGTGGGGAGAGGGGGGTTCTCTGTCACTGCTCACTTTCCAAGTTCCACCTCTGACCTGGCCATGACACCATCGTGCCCTCAACTCCTATTCTGTGCCCAAGACAGGACGCTTCTGTTGAGTGCCCAGCTCCACCAGCCACCCTCCGGCCAAGTAGATCTGGGGCAATAGAAGGAATTATATACCACAGCAAATGACCCCGGCTTCTGCATTCTACACTCCACAGGCTATGATTTCCCCACACCACCAGGCTCCTATGTAGCCCAAGTGCTCTCTCCTTCCCTGAACATCTCTTTGTAAGGTCCGCTCCTGGATGGCTAGCAGACTCCACCCTCCTTGCAGCAAAGTCTCCACCCAGTACCTGCATTACCTAGGCAACTGGGACACCTGGAAGAGGTCACATCTGCATCCGCTGAGGTCACATCTGAATTTGATGTGGCCACACCTTTCTCCGCCCATACCTTAGATAAGGCCTAGCCCAGGCCCAGACTGCTCTCTCTCTCTGCTCTTTTCTAGCTCTTTCTCAACTCTTTCCTTCTCTTTCCCAGCTCTCTCTCTTTCCCAGCTTTCCCAGCTCTCTTTCCCAGGCCTTTCCCCACTGCATGGAGGACCAAGATGGCCTGGTGCCAGCCGGAACGATGAATAAACCTACTCCTTACCTGAATACCACGTGCGTGCTGCTGTTCTTACTCGGCTACCTCTTTTTAAAAACCTAACACTCTTGTCCCTTTTCCTGGGCTCCTCCCCACAAGACTTTACCTAAAGGCTTTATTTAATTTTATTTGTGTTGATTGTTGTTCTAAGCCAGTCTGGGCAGGAAAGTCTTCGAGGCTTATCTCTAATTAACTACACACACACACACACAGACACACACACACACAGACACACACACACACACACACACACACACACACAGACACACACACACACACACACACACACACACACACACACACACACACACACACAGTCCAAAAGAGGCGGTATGGCTGAAGTGGTACAGTGCCAGCCTTGAGTGGAAAAAAACATATGAGGTGGGCTGAGAATGTGGCTTAGTGGTAGAGTGCTTACCTAGCATGCATGAAGCCCTGGGTTCCTTAGTTCCACATACACAGAAAAAGCTGGAAGTGGTGCTGTGGCTTAAGTGATAGAGTGCTAGCCTTGAGCAAAAGAAACTCAGGAACAGTGACCAGGCCTTGAGTTCAAGCCCCAGTACTGGCATACTCAAAAAACAAACAAACAAAACACCAAAACCAAAGAAAGAAAATTTCTGGGCTGGGAAGTTGGCTCAGTGGGAGAGCGCTTGCCTTGCATGCATGAGGCCCTGGGTTTGATTCCTCAGCACCACATAAGCAAAAAGAAAAAAGCCAGAAGTGGTGCTGTGGCTCAAGTGGTAGAGTGCTAGCCTTGAGCAGAAGAGCTGAGGAACAGCGCCCAGGCCCAGAGTTCAGGCCCCACAACCAGACCCCCCCCCCCAATTTTTTTTTCCAAGTAGATTTGATCAAATAATTTTTCCCCTCCTCCCTCCTTCCCTCCTTCCTTCCCTTCCTCCCTCCCTCCCTCTCTTCTTCCCTCTCTCCCTCCCCCCCCCTCTGTGCTAGGGATCTAACAGAGAAGGAAGATTTGTGGGTTTGTGCATGATAAACAAGTGCTCCACCATCGAGGTATACCGCCAGCCCATGTTCTCTTTTTCATTTTTTGAGTAAGCATCCTAGGAGAACCCCCCCCCCCCATTTTTTTTTTTTTTTTGCCAGTCCTGGGCTTGAACTCTGGGCTTGTGCACTGTCCCTCAGCTCTTTAGATCAAGGCTAATGCTCTACCACTTGGGCCACAGAGCCACTTCCGGCTTTTTCTGCTTATGTGCTTATGTGAGCAATTGAACCCAGGGCCTCATGCATGCAAAGCAGGCACTCTACCACTGAGCCAGCTTCCCAGCCCCACATATTTGCTTTGAGAAACATTAAAGTAAAACCTTCCCTTTGGAAGAGAAGAAAAATTAGATCATGCCATTTCAGAAAGTGCATTTCCTTCCTTTGTCAGAACAACAGTATAAAATTTGTATTATCTCCAAAGATTGTAATGTCACATTACTAAATTTAAGTTCACTGTTTTTTTCCAAAGAGTAATTAAAGAAAAGAAAAACATATTTCTGAGCTCTGACTTGTGTGAAACAAACTTCCATGTGGAAGCAATGTCCAAATATGTTCAAAAATTTTATGCAGGATGCAAATGTGATCCTGGAATTTCATTTTTGCCACAACTATTTTATTCAAAGTTCCTTGTACTCTGGTTTCAACAGCTCAGTAGATCTTGGCTAGGATTCCATCAGCCAGGCTGTAACAAGGTGGCCTGCCCATTCCCTGGGAGGTGCAGTGTGACATTGTGGCCT
Organism: Dipodomys merriami; assembly: GCF_024711535.1. NCBI lineage: Eukaryota > Metazoa > Chordata > Mammalia > Rodentia > Heteromyidae > Dipodomys > Dipodomys merriami. The sequence continues at coordinate 15,721,564 of NW_027202271.1, forward strand.
AAAATGACTTGACCCAGAGTGGAGGGTCAGTGACCTGGGCTGTTGGCTCAGACACAAGTACTGGGGGCCAAGCAGAGGGAACCCAAAGGCTGGACTTGTCAGCTCTTTGAGAAAGTTGGCTGTGTTGCTTGAGACTGGTAACATTTTACTAAGTTAATCTGGGCTTATCTTGCTGGGTCTTATCACCTTCTTTCTGAACTTCAGTTTCTGAGTTGTGACACTGTCTGACTCTGGCCTCTGGTTATGACTGTCATGTTGACTCTGTAGCTGGATGAATAGAATGGAAATGAACAGATTTTTTTTTTTCCGAATCCTGGGGCTTGAACTCAGGGCCTGAGCACTGTTCCTGTACTTCTTTTGCTAAAGGCTAGCACTCTACCACTTGAGTCACAACACCACTTTTGGCTTTTTCTGTTTATGTGGTCTGAGGAATGGAACCCAGGGTTTCATGCATGCTAGGTAAGCACTCTACCACTGAGCCACATTCCCAGCCCTGAACAGATTCTTTTTTTTTTCGGGGGGGGGGGGTCTGGTAATGGGGTCTGAATTCTGGGCCTGGGCGTTCTTCAGCTCAAGGCTAGTGTTCTACCATTTGAGCCATAGCACCACTTCCGGCTTTTTTCCCCCCTGCTTATGTGGTGCTGAGGAATCCAACCCAGGGCCTCATGCATACAAGGCAAGCACTCTACCACTGAGCCATCTTCCCAGCCCCCTGAACAGATTCTTTATGATTCTATTTTATTACAAACTTTTCTTGGAAGCTGAGTGCTAGTGGCTCACATCTGTAATCTTAGCAACTGTGGAGAGCAAGACCTGAGGATCAAGGTTCAAAGCCAGCTCATCCAGGAAAAATCTAAGAGACTCTAATTAACCACCAAAAAGCCAGAAGGGAAGGTGTGGCTAAAGTGGTAGAGGGTCAGTCTTGAATGAATAAAGCTAAGGGACAGTGCTCAGGCCCTGAGTTCAAGACCCAGTACTGGTGCATGCACATATGCACACACACACACACACACACACACACACACACACACACACACACACACACACACAGAATCCACAGTTTGTTTGTTTGTTTGCCAGTCCTAGGGCTTGAACTCAGGGCCTGGGCTCTGTCCCTGAGCTTCTTTTACTCAAGGCCAGCACTCTACCACTTGAGCCATAACACCACTTCCGGCCTTTTCTGTTTATGTGGTACTGAGGAATTGAACCCAGGGCTTCGTGCATGCAAGGCAAGCACTCTGCCAATAAGCCACACTCCCACCTCAAGAGTCTACAGTTTTTGTTCTCTCTCTCTGAAAGGGTCTTACTTAGTATGTAGTCTAGCCTGCCTTTCAACTCATGATTCATGATCTTCCTGCCTCAGCCTGTTAAGTGCTGGGATTACAGGCATGCACACCTTGCTCATCATCTGAAGTTTTTTTTTTCTTGTTAAGGCCTTTGCTACAGCTTTGCTATACCTTGGAATGTTGGCTATGTGGCTTCTCCTCTAAAGTCCACTAATATTGACCATGCCTACTGCTTGCTCACCTGCCTCTTTTGTTAACTGTCAATGTGAATGATCTCCTGGTTTAGGGTATCATTCATCTTGTTTCCCAGAGCTGGCACACCTGCCTTGAACATAAAACACTCAATAATCCAGTATATTTTATTGCAGTATTTGAAAAATAAAGATGACTATCAAAACCTCCTGACAGTGAATGAATATAAAAACCATAAAGATGGAGTGAAAAAAAAAAAGATGGTGTGAGCAGCCAGGTGCCGGTGGCTTATGCCTGTTATCCTAGCTACTCAGGAGGCTGAGATCTGAGGATCGTGATTCAAAGCCAGCCCAGGCAGGAAAGTTCATGAGACTCTTATCTCCAATAAACCACTAGAAAACCAGAAGTGGCACTGTGGCTCAAGGGTAGAGCACTCGCCTTGAGCTGAAGAGAACAGGGACAGCGCCCAGGCCCAGAGTTCAAGCCCCATGACCAACCAAAAAACAAACAAACAAACAAACAAGATGGAGTGAGCTAGCTCTTCACTTGCAGGACCTGCTTTTCTCATTTCACCCTGAGCCAGCCCTCTCCCTGGAGGATCCTATACCTATCCCAAGATTTCAACTATTTCAGTTTTCTATTGTTACATAACAAATCACTCCAAAACCCAGTTGTGACAACCCACTGTTGATGAGCTTCATATTCCGACAGGGCAGAGGGTGTGGGGCAGCTACACTAGGAGCCAAGGTGACTTTATTCTCACATTGATGTCTCTACTAGGGGAATGGAGGAATTGGAACTCCCTTCCTTCCTTCCTTCTTACTTTCCATGAGTTGTGGGCTTGAACTCAGGGCCTAGGCGCGATCCCTGTGCCTCTTTGCCTCTTTGTGCTCAAGGATAGGACTCTAGCATTTGAGCCACAGCGCCACTTCCAGCTTTTTTTTTTTTGGTCGGTCGTGGGGCTTGAACTCTGGGCCTGGGCGCTGTCCCTCAGCTCTTCAGCTCAAGGCGAGCGCTCTACCACTTGAGCTACAGCGCCACTTCCGGTTTTCTGGTGGTTTATTGGAGATAGGAGTCTCACGGTCTCTCCTGCCCGGGCTGGCTTTGAACTGCGATCCTCAGATCTCAGCCTCCTGAGTAGCTAGGATTACAGGCGTGAGCCACTAGCGCCCGGCTCACTTCCGGCTTTTTTGAGTGGTTAACTGGAGATAAGAGTCTCTGCCAGTTTTGGGGCTTGAACTCAGGTTCTAAACGCTGTCCCTAAGGTTCTTTTGCTCAAGGTTATCACTCTACCACTTGAGCCACAGCACCACTGGTGGCCTTTTCTGTTTATGTGGTACTGAGGAATTAAACCCAGGACTTCATGCATAGTTGGCAAGCACTCTGCCACTAAGCCATATTCCCAGCCCAGATCTGGGGATGTTGATACAAAGTTAGCCTGGGCATAAAAAGTCTGAGAGACTCTTACCTTTAATTAGCAAAATGCCAGACTGGAGATGTGACTCAAGTGGTAGAGCTTCAGCCTTGAGCAAAAATGCTAAGGGGCAGGGCCCGGGCCCAGAGTTCAAGACCCACGACTGGAAAAAAAAAAAAAAAAGGAAAGAAAATGAACTAAAGATACTGTGTGTGGAAACTCAGGCTCAATTGTGAGGAAACTGAGTCATGAATATATGAGAATAAAGAGATGGGTGCTGGTGGCTCATGCCTGTAATCCTAGCTACTCAGGAGGCTGAGATCTGAGGATTGTGGTTCAAAGCTAGCCTGGGCAGAAAAGGCCCTGTGAGACTCTTACCTCCAATAACTACTCAAAAAATCCAGAAGTGGTGCTGTAGCTCAAGTGGGATAGAGAACTAACCTTAAGCACAAAGAGGCCCAGGGATAGCACCCAGGTCTGGAGTTCAAGCCCCATAACTGGCAAAAAAAAAAAAAAAAAAAAAAAAAGAATAAAAAAAAGAGCAGCAGAAAGCGGACTCAACAGATCAGATCAACTTTAATGGAAAGTTGAAGAGGGATGCTGTGGAGACCTGAGAAGAGTCAGGAGATGCAAGGCGTAATAGGGGCTGTGGTAGATGGACTTATAAGGTAATGGGTAGGGGCAGGGTCCCAGGTAGCTGGAGGGATCAAAGAGTTTATAATCCAGTTCTGGCTATTGAAGCCAAGAGTGGGCTTTCATATTTAGATTAAGATTCTGGATTGGAAACTGCAAATAGAAGTAATATTGAGTTACACAGACCAAAGCATATTCCCATCACCAATGTCACCAGATCTTCTGATTTTTCAAGAGAAGAGGAAAATCTATGTTTTAATTTTTTTTTTTTTTATTCCTGGGGTTGAACATTGGGCCCGGGTGCTGTCCCTCAGCAATTCAAGAGC